>NC_063157.1:29219248-29882793 GCF_020921035.1 Rhodamnia argentea | reverse complement strand
ATTCTCTTTTATTATTAGCATGCTCACCAAAGAAGGACCTTGAGTTGCTATTCCCTTCTCTTCAGCGTTCAATTATCCATGGACTGGACACTCTTTATATACAAAAGATAGTGTGTGTGATCTAAAATCAAACAAGAACTGATAATTTGCCTGTTGGAAAGCTCCAAATATGTTGGTTCCTCTTGTCACTTATAAGCATCATTTGCAAGCAAAATCCCCTCGTGAAGAAGTGAAAAAGATGATCTTTGTTGAGAACAAGATCGGCCCCTTCGAAATGGATTGTCACAAATGGAAATCCATAATGACCATGTGGCAAGTCATAGCACAAGTCAAACTGCCGGGTTGAGGAGGTCTTGGGTGCAAACCATACATATCGGTGAAATATTGGACCAGTTCCGCTCTTACAGCAGTATAGGTAGTATGAACAAGAATAGTGTAAGGCAATCCGGTGTCGAAAACAAACCCACCTGTATGATCTGATCTCATCCGAAAAACTTCGGGATTTATATGAAGGCGCTTTGCACATACACTGATACCCATGACTCTTACTGCATATTGGGTCACATTAGGAATTAGTGGTGTCGTCCGGATCAGTGCCCCAGGAGGTCCACCGATTGATGCATCGTCCCCAAACTGGAGTAACGTGTACGTCCCAAGCTGGGAGTGCATTGAAGGCAAGCAATAGGACAAACGTCCTTTAGTCTCATTACCATATTGTGAAAAGATGGACCGCGGCCCCAATCCCAATCCGAATACTCCAGACGGGGAATAATTTTGTCCCCTCTTGGCCCATAAAAAATTGTAGCTGTCTAGACCACAACAAAAAACGGTGTTATGCAATTCTTTAACAGATCTAGTACCGTCTAGAAAGCCAAAGGTGTCTAACCCGACCTGCCCCTTGCTATAGCAATTGAAACATCCATTTGAGAAGCCCAGCGTTGTACATGCAACTGCCATTGAATATTATCCTAGGCGAACAAAGGGGATCATTATGAGCTAAGGGCCGATATGTTCATGATTTACTTCTGTCGAAGTTACCTTGGCTTGTGAGGAAGCAGTTGCTGCATCCTTCACATTGCGTCCAAGTAACATCACTAGCCGTACTTACTACTAGCGAGATATGGAGTGGAGGAGTGCCGACTGTCATGGTGGTTATGTAATAACTAGAAGCATGCATACCGAATCTAGGTTGTAGCGTATTTGGGGCCATGCTCTGTCGACACTTTTCGACCCCCAGAACTCAAAGAAGCTGCAAATTCGAGTTGGTGCACACAAGTTTGAGATATCTTGACGATTCTATAGTATCTTTCTTCTTGGGTGAGGTTCTTAGGAAAGAGTATTTTGTCAAATCGATCTATTGGGATGAGCTTGATGTTGAAGCCGGTGGATCCAAAGGGTCTAATGGAAATGAGACAACAAATGAGGAAGACCGCTGATGTGAGATTAGATATTGTCATTGTTTGGTAGTTTGTGTGTGTTACTCAAATGGATTCTAGTAGAACATCCGACGCTTCTCACTCTAAATTATATTATGGGAAGAATTTGAATGCAACAGATCAATTAATGGTAAGATCTTGTATTTCCATCTAGTTATTACACTAAGAGTTAAAGACATTTAAATTTATGATCTGCCTTTAAATGCGTGACATCCTCTTTCAAAGTCAACTCATCTTAAGGAGGTTCTACATGGCACTTTATGTGAAGCGTCCGTTATGTAGAGAAATAAAAACTTAGTCCACGCATGCGACGTACAAGTATTAGTGATTCTTTTAGAAAGCTAACGTCGTACACTGAGAATCAAAACACCTAGTGCAAGGGGCTTCTACTCTTTTAGGATTGAATAAATAAATGAATATAAACCCTCAAACCGAAACGATTGTGCTACATTTATCCCAAACCAATCGTTTTTTTTGTCTCACAAAAAAATCCCAAACAAGGATATCCGTGACAAATTTACTAAAACCTTATAGCCAAATTGAGATAAAATTATGGGTTTTAGGAGATTTTCTAATCTTAGTTTATTTTCTTCGGATGTGGTTTCCCTGGAACACTTTGTTTAGGAGATTTGTATATGTCAAATTTTCACATCGGATTCACGTCACATGACAATCATCTAAACTGCTTGTCACGTGTGTTTCCACATCAACAATTTAATGGTTTGTTGGACAAAAGCTAACACAGGTGAGATCCATTACCAGTGTACCAATTTAGATTTATTTATTTATTTTATTATTATTTTTATTTTTTTATGAAAGTTAGTTTGTAGTAAACGTGACACATGCGTACCGACTTGGGATTTTTCATGATAAGAAAATTAATTTGGGCTCCTCCCAAGTTGATCCCAGTCCGGTTGGCTCAAGTAGAATGATCCCCGGCCGCATGGCTTTCATACCACACTTATTGGGCGTTTCACAGTTACGCCAACCACATGGTGAGATCTGGTATAACATTCAAACTTAATATCTGTCTCACAAAACAGTTACACCAGCAGAGGTGAAAAACAGAAAACCTCCCAGGTTTATTCTCTGGTGGTGCCGCTTGCGAACACAATATGTCGGTGGTCGCAATCTAAAACGACGCCATTTTGGACCATTATTTTCTTACCGAAATTTTAGTTTAGTTATATTAAAGAAAATTAGGCTGAATTAAATAGAAAAGAACACAAAATTAGGTTCTTCCTGCGGCGGCCACCAGCGAGGGCTTGGCTCTCCCTCCTGCCAAGCCATTTTTTTTTCAATGATCTGTTTTATTTTTTTTAACGTAATTAAGTTTGTAATTTTATTTCTTTCATATTTTACTTGAACTTTTGGCTTTTTTACTGCCAACTGGACCTTCGGTGAGCCATGTCGGCTTAAAATATTATTAAAAAATGGCCACATCAGATTTTTGGCAAAATAGATTGGAGTTAGCACTAAAAAGATTGTTCCTTTAAAAAAATTTTGTACTAAATTGAGATTTGTATACAAATTTAAAATGAGAAAGTTGGGAGAAGTTTGTCTTTAATGAAATTGCTTCTGCTTTCTCGAAGTTCTTGCAATTTCCTGGTAAGGGTAAAGACCGTGTAGCACCGACACTCTCCGGAAGCCCCCATATCGTGTTCAACACTCTCTATCACTTTGCGATATGCGACCGGCACGTGGTCGGTGCTCCCGACACTCCATCGACATGCAGGTCTAGCATCTTGACATGCCATTTCGACATGCACGGGTAAATTTTAAGCATTTTCAATAAGTTAAAAGTCAAAATATGTATAAAATATATATATATATATATATACTTAAATCATATATCTAGCCACCTCAATATTAATATACCCAGCCAGCCAAAAAACCCCTAATCGTGAATCCCTAACAAAAGAAGAAGAAGAAGAAGAAGAAGAAGAAGAAGCTCACTGAATAATTTATCATGCATATATAGAAACATACATTTAATATAAAACGTGCCACGTGTCGGAATTCTCTATTTTTTGAGAAATGACGTGTCGGCGTGTCATGTCGTATCGCATGTCGTATCAGTGCTACATAGGTTAAAGATTCACTTTTTCTCAATGTTGTCCTGGTTTTTTTTATCGTTCATACCCATAGTAAAAGCTCTGCGGCTTCTTATGTAGCTTCTAAGAGAAACGCTGGTGACTGATACAACACCAAAAACCATTAGCACCTGTGACCCTGACTAGTTCTCAAAGGTAGAGTTGCTAAGTTGGTATATGACATAAAGCCTTCTCCCTTTAAGAAACAAATAACTACTTTGATATAATTAAATCATATGAATATTTCTATAGCTTCTTTACATCTGTATAAGCAGGAGATCTTCCATAAATATTGAGTCGGTATATGACATAAATCAACTTGAAATTTTCTTTGTCACAGGTTTGAATCTATTGATAATTTGTTCTCTTTCATGGAAGTGAGATCTGCTAAATGGAAAAGGCATCGGGATTCCTCAATCGCTTCGTGCCACTGCCCTTGTGCTATCTTGCGGCACTCTTGAGGGTGTGTGAATCATATTCTTCTCCTCGCGCATAGTTCTGTAGTCTTCGGAACCAACTTTACTCTGAACCAGAAACCTGCTTTAGTGTATGTACTCTGATAGGTTGATTTGCAGAGCTGAATGATATGGAGGAGGAAGCCACCCAAAATGATGCCGGCTGTGGCCGACGTCCTTTGAAGAATGTCAACAGGGCGACACAAGCACATCGGTTGTTGCTATCACATATCAATAGATTGATTGACCAATACAATGCACCTGCGAAGTTATTGTCCTTGCTAGGTGCGATGAGTTTATGGCTTGCCGAAGGTCCAGTCAGAAATTAAAAAAAAAAAAAAAAGTTCAAAAAAAAATATTAAAAAATGAAGAATAAAAATGTAAATAGATTATAAAAAATTGAAAAAAAAAAGGTTGGCTGGAGGATGGGCCAAGCCCTTGCCGGCCCCTTCTTCGCCTACAAACCTTCGCCTTTTTCATCAATTGCCACTGTCCACAGCAGCCGCTGCCGCCATGCAAAGGCAGACATGCATGACAGCGAAAGGCAATACGGCAACGGCCATTTGCGCCAACTGAGCTCAGGCTTTTATGGTTACATTTTGAGAATGTCTTTCTGTAAATTCGATTAGACTTGGAGATGCAAAGACGTCGACGTGACGGGGACACTAGCTGGCTTAGTCCAAACAAAATAGTTCCCGTGTATAACTAGCATAACAAATAATCTTGGCAACACCAGAAGTCATCGTTTCAAAGGAAAACTCCTAACGATGTTTGATGATTTCTAATACATTAATTGCACCTAGTTGCATAGTCCGTTAACGAGTAAACAATTATAAATTTCAGTCCGGCCAATATTCTTTAGGTTTGGGATTGTCAATCTAACCGTGAAATAATAGTGCCGATATTTTGCAGCCGAGATTGAATTTCGTCAGAATACTGAACTATCAGCTCTACTTCTGCATGGTTGTTCCTCCAGTGAAGAGATAAAACTAGAGTTGACGGACACGAACTCCTTCCTGTCTTTCTGAAGCCATCGGTTTTTAATCTCCATTATAATCTATTTTCATTTTTCACGCCCATGTATATCAAAGAAAGATATTATGTAAAATTCTCTTTTATTGCATAATTATTAGCATACTCAGCACAAAACTACAAGCAGGACCTTAACTTGCTAGATGGAATTGGCACACTTTATGTACAAAAGATAATGTGTGTGATCTAAAATCAAACAAGAACTGATAATTTGCCGGTTGGAAAGCTCCAAATATGTTGGTTCTGCTGTCACTTATAGGCATCATCATCGAGCAAAATCCCCCTCTGAAGAAATGAAAAAACCGTTTGCCGTCGAGCAAAAGATCGGCCCCTTCGAAATGGATCTTCATGAATGGAAATGTATAATTACCATGTGGCAAGTTATAGCACAAGTCAAATCCCATGGGTCGAGGAGGCCTAGGGTGCCAACAATAATTATTGGTGAAATACTGAATTGGTGCGGCTTTTACCGCAGCATAGGCAGTACGAACAACAATACTGAAAGGCAATCCGGTGTCGAAAACAAACCCACCTGTGTGGTCCGGTTTCATCCGAAAAAATGCAGGATCTATATTAAGACGCTTTCCAGCGACACCAATACCCATGATTGTCACTGCATATTTTGTCACATTTGGAACTAGCGATGTTGTGCGGATCACTGCCCCAGGAGGTCCACGGATTGATGCATCATCCCCAAACCTGAGTAACGTGTAGGCCCCATTCTGGGAGTACATTCAAGGTAAGCAATAAGACAAACGTCCTTTAGTCTCATTGCCATATTGTGAAAAGATAGACCGCGGTCCCAATCCCAATCCGAATACTCGGGATATGGAATAAGTTCGGCCCCTCATGGCCCATTGAATATTATGGTTGTCTAGGCCACAACCAAACACAGTGTTAGGGAATGCTTTGACAGATCTAATACCATCCGAAAAGACAAAGGTGTCTAATCCGACTTGCCCCTCCATGTAAGAAGTCCCCAGTGTCGTACATGCAACTGCCATTTACTACTTTCCTAGGCGAACAAAGGGGATCATTAGGAGCTAAGGGCCGATATGTTCGCAATTTACTTCTGTCAAAGTTACCTTGCCATACAGGGAAGAAATTGGTGTATCCTTCACATTGCGTCCAAGTATCATCATTAGCCACACTTACTACTAGGGAGATAGTGAACGGAGGAGTGCCGACTCTCATGGTGGTTATGTAAAAATCACTAGCATGCAAAGTGGTTTTAGGTTGTAGTGTATTGGGGCCATGCTCTGCCGACACTTTTCGACCCTCAGAATTCAAAGAAGCTGCAACTTCAAGTTGGTGCACACGAGTTCAATATATCTCAAAGATTTTATAGTCTTTCTTCTAGGATGAGGTTCTTAAGGAACAGTCTTGTGTCAAATCGATCTATTGGAATGAGCTTGATGTTGAAGCCGGTGGATCCAAAGGGCTCAATGGAAATGAGAAAACAAATGAGGAAAGCCACTGATGTGAGATTGGAGATCGTCATTTTTTGGTAGTTTGTGTGTTCTTCAAATGATTTCAGATAAAAACATCTCACGCTGTTAGTTCTCACTCTCAAATATATGACGAGAAGAATTTAAATGCAACAAACCTGTTAATGGTAAGATCTGGTATTCCATGTAGTTAATACACTAAGAGTTAATGCGTGATATCTATATTTAATGGGTAATATCCTCTTTCAAAGACAACTCATCTTCAAGAGACAGAAGAAAGTTCTACTTTGTTCTCCCTTTTAATGCGTGATATCCCTTTCCAATATATACTCGTAGTTTTGGCACTTTGTGTGTAGCGTCGCTTATGTAAAGATACGAAAAGTTGAGTCCATGCATACAATGCAAAAGTATCAGTGATTCTTTTAGTAATGCAAGGGGCTTCTATTCTTTTGGGATTTATACCAAATAAAAAAAAATCAAACTGGTACATTTGCTCCACATTTTTTTTTCAAACCAACCATATTTTGTCTCATAAAAAATCTCAAATTAGAACACCCGTGACAAATCTATCAAAACCTTAGGGCAAATTTTGAGACAAAATTAGTGATTTTAGCAGATTTTCTAATCTCATATTATTTTCTGTGAATATGGCTTCACAAGACTACGTTGTTTAGAAGACTTATCTATGTTAAATTTCCACATTGGATGCACATCACACGACGATCAGCTGAACTATTTGCCACATGTATTTTCACTTCAGCTATGAAATGAGAATATTGGACAAAAGCTAATACATAGGAGATATATCACAGGTACACCGGTTTAAATTTTCTTTTGTGTCATGAAAATTAGTTTGGAGTAAATGTGGCACATGCATACCCATTTGGGATTTTTTGTGAAACGAAAATTAGTCTGGATTGAATGTGACATGAATATACCGGTATGGGATTTTTGCTAGTATTAACCCATTATTTTTTATGGAGTTCAATAATAGGAAAAAATAAGTTTATGTACAACCACACTAAAGTGTTGTGAGGTAAAGTCACATAAATATAATAAAACTTAGCATTGCTTAACAATTTAAAGCTCTTACGGACCAATTTAATGTCTAGACCCCTTCAACTGTCATATTCATGCTCCAAAACACCAAAAGGAATTTAGCATGCAAAACTCGTACGATTTTACTTTCTCTTAACATTAGCAAAAGGAAAATGGTTTATAAGGTTGAAGGTTGAACGGGATGAAAAGAAGAGGAGTAATGGCAGTTCAAATTTCTAAAAAAAAAAAACCGCGTTTTTTAATTTAGCCCCTAAACTCTTTTTATTTTTATTTTTAAGACAATCCCTCGACTTTTCAAAATTGATGCAATTTCATCTTTTTGTTTATTGTAGAGTCATGTCAAGAACTTTTTTTTTTTTTTTGGGACGTAGATTGCAAAATGTGCAATATGGGACCTAGAATATATGTGGACTGCGAGTAACGAACGTAAAGCTTGGTGGTGATGGTATCTTCCCTTGCATTGGGCCTGTTTGAGATGTCTTGAAAAATAATGTAATGCAAGTGCTTTCTCCAGTAGCTTTCCTACAAGGTGCCTCATCTTCCTTTGGTTTATTGCACGTCGAAAATCTCATTTGACAAATCTAGTAAGCGCACCATATCTATTCAAACTTAGTGGTGGTGATAGGGTTTTCTGTGGTGATGACCACGTCAGGTTTGGTGGCGGTGGTGACGATGGGCCGAGCTCGGCGGTTGTGATGAAATTGAATTTTCATTAACCTCTACTGGATGAAAGGATGGGATTGCACCAATTAAAAAAGAAATAAAATGAAAAAAGAGAAGTTCAAAGACTAAATTAGAGAACAACAAAAATTACGAGGACTGTGGCGTTATTGCCCAAAGTAATTTCATTTTGACTATTTTTTCGAATATCCATTTTGTAAACCCATAAGTTATATTCAAATATGGAATCTACAAAAATAACATGGCCAGCTCCCCTCAATTTGAAGTAGTCACTTTATCTGGGCTCTACTTGTTCCATTAATGAAAATGATTTGGAAGAAAACATTCTGCTTATTGCATGAAAAATAAGTTTACTTGAAGTATCAATCGATGTAAAACAGATTGACGACCAATACAATGCATGCATGGCCACTTACATTGTCGTGGGTGGTTATCTAATGCGTGTGTATTATATATTGGAAGGGTAACTTAGTGTTTGGCCGGTGTTGCGTGTCGAAATCCTTCGACGGGGCTTTCTTGGTTATGAGTTCCGGGCCCAAAATGACTATAGCCTAAAAGAGATTGCTAACGTGAGAATCTTTTATTGAACTTAATCCGTTCGTTTTCCGAAAAGGAGTTCCGGGTCGATTTTGGACAGAGAGTGTCAAATGCAATAAATGTCTTTATTAACATAAAAGCCGTGTTACAGACTCTTAATAACTTCGACAACCCAACACGTGCAATAGTCGAGGTGTGCAGCAAGCTTCGACACGACTGCGGAATTAAATCAAGCGGGTCGAACAAAATGTAGGGCACAATGCTGGAATTCAATCAACAGCACTTGGACGGGGATTATAGGACACAATACCGGAATTGAATAGACGGTCTTGGACAAGATGGATGAAGGGTGCAGCATCGGAATTGAATCAACGACCTTGAACCTAGTGAGCGGACGTCAGAATCTAATCGACGACACCTGACTCTGGATATGAAACTCGCCGGAATTGAATTGACGACGGGAATCCGGAAAGCTATAGCTAGACTAGGCTAAAGGCTTAAGAGCTTAGTTGAAAAGATAAGTGTTTTTGAGTTTGTTGTGTGTGTTTGTTTTTGCTACTACAAGGTGTTTATAGGCAGACTCTTTGATAACCGTCGAGCGGTTTCTTCCTTCGGCCCTACGCTTTATCCTTTTCCATAAGCCACGTGGATGGCGGTGTCCTAGTCTTCGCCCCCTTTCTTTTTACCTCGTGGGGATTACCGCTAATCTTTTGACAACCGCTCCGATCGTGGCCCTTCTCCGTGCGCTTTTCTTGTTCTGGAAGGAAATGGCGCCAGCATTTATCCCGACACGTGGCACCTTTTTGATTGGTACGTACCTTGCTTTAGTGTTCCTTCCTATAGCTGATTGTCGCCCCCCTCATGTGCTTGTCACGAGCCCTCTTGGATTTTTTAGGTGTCAACACATGTCACCTTTAAAAGATGTAAATCGAAGGTTTACCTCTTTTAAAATATTTGTCTCTGATTTGATGGTCTCCAACTGTAAAAGTGATGATTACGCTTTTCCCTTGATCCGTTTTCTTGAAACACACTCCTTTCGACTTTGTACATTGCATTAGCTCCTTTCGTCTTGCTTTTAAGGATCTTGAAAAATCTTTCACTCGTCGTCTTTCTGCGTTCAAGGTTTTTCCTAATCCCTAAACCCTTTTTCGAGCATTCCAAGCTTTCATGGCGACCAAAACCCCTGAGTTCCTTTCTCGCCGGTTCATCGCCCGCTTCGATGAGATCATCAATAGTAATGATGCTGATCACTGTTTCCTCAAATTATTAAACACTCAACGAGAGTATGCCGGTCTCGTTCTTGGGCCCAGTCTCCACGATCATCATCACACTCCAGCGTCTCTTCAATCTTGCTTTCCAATGCGAGCGGATGAACAACTTCCGATTCAAGCTTCTCCACCGAAGGACATTTGGTCCATGCCGGCTCAATGATTCAGGAGCTTTCCGTTATTCGATGACAGGGCTTACACCTGGTTCCAAAGGCTTCAAGAGGATACTCCAACAGTTGTTCTCTAGGAAACGGCGCAAATAAGGACAGCGATTGAGGTTAGCATGCTGTCCCATGATTTGAATAGGGGCCTACCGAGATCCGTTATAAGTTTCCGGCCTTCCTCTACCAATTGTTTTTTCTTCCCATGGGGTCCCATGTCCGTGACCCTTCTAGATACCTTCGCTATCGCTGGCCTTTCCCTTTATAGGGCCTCTGTCAAGAATCCGGGGAAAATCAAGGACTGCCCCATCTCCGATGATACTCTTGTCTACGGGAAGTTCATCGATGCTCATTGTAGAACATCTCGGGCTGTTTCCCTCGAGGAGCGAACGGCTTTCCTTCTCTTTTGGCTGTCGAAGTATCTATTCTTTAGTCCGACTCTCAAAGTGTCCAAGGATTATTTTGACCTTGCCTTACTTCTAGCAAAAGGGAATCTTGTCGCTCTTGGCCCTCTTACCTTGGCGTCTCCGTATAGAAGTATTTCTTACGCCGCTCGACTAATGTCAAATTCCCAAGAAGACAACGTGTTGTCGCCTTCGCTCTGGATTCTTCAAGCCTGGGTAGCATTCTATTTTCCTTTCATGTTCGAGAGCATTCCTTCCTTCGATCCTAACGGGGTTCCTTTAAAACTTGGTATACGATTGCTCCAAGCTACCCCCTTGAAGGCCCCCGGTGATGTTCAGCTTTTCCGTTTCTTCCTTCGATAGCTTCAGTCTCATGAAGGCGATCGAGTAGATTTCTTCCCTTATCGCTCGGGTGAATTCGACTTCCGTTTCAACTCTCGGACCTTGAAACGGCTCAATCATCGTGACTTTTGGACCTTTGTCCTATTCCCTCGAGATCTTCCAATTCGACTTTGTCTTAAGGGAAGATTCTAGCCTGGTTTTGAACCATATTCTCCTTGTTCTTGCGCCAGGCGGTTCGGCCTTCGATAAGCGGTGCCTATGCCTGTACCTTATCTTATGGATTTCCCATCGATGGACAAGAAGGTTTATAACATCGGGATCGATGGACCGTTCGCCTTCTGTGCCAAGATCACAACCATGATGTATCGGTGGTTCTCGGGGGACATCCCAACAGCACTACGTTCTAGTCCCGGCGTGACTTTTGAGTTTACGACCTGGTGGACGTCATTCGCCTTCGAGAGCCCTTTTGAAGATGCGATCTCGTCCATACTCACGAGTAGCCGGATACAGCCCTTTAGTCATACCTAAAAGAAAACCGGGAAAAAGGGTGCAACCAAAACCCCTTCAATTGGTAGTCGCAAACGCCCGACGATCGTTTCTAGTAAGTCTCTTTTCTTTCTGATTTTCTCAATATTATCGGCCCGGAGTAACTTTGCTTTACCTTTACTATTAGGTGAAGACTCATATGACAAGGCTGATGAGGAAACGCTTACCTTTCTCAAACGGTGGAAGACGGGAGCAAAAAAGAGCAAATCCCCGATGGAGTCTCCAAAGGTTTCCCAGTATGTCGAAGCTCCTCCTACCGCCGGCTCCGAGAATCCTTTCGATAGTCTTGCTCCATATGTTGAGAGGCCCGGCAACATTGCCGTTGCTGGAAGTTCGTCCGACCCTACTGTTTCTTTCGCGGCTTCCTCGCCTATAGAGCCCCAATGGGAGTCTTATTCGCTAGCCCTTGCCATTGTCTCGGCTTCGATGGTCGAAGCTCCTTTGATGGTCGAAGATCCTACAATAGCTGAAGGTCCTTCATCCGCGGATGCTATCTGGGATCTTCCTATTGCTTCTCCCCTTCTATCACCCGTCGAAGACGTTCAAACCTATCTTGCTGAGTCTTCTCGATTTTCAGATCACCCGAGTATGCCTCAACCAAGAAGCTCCTCCGACTCAGAGACTTTCAGCAAGTTGGGAATTATATTGTCTTGCTCCCCTGACCTTGTTCATTCAGGGGTGGCCTCCTTTGTTGACAATCCATCGAATATTCAAAGTATCAAGTCCGTGATGGAGTGGTCGGTCAAAGAGGAAGTCGGCGAGAAGCTTCCTGCGGGTTTAGTTCGCAGCTGAAAGCATTCTTGGAACACTTTCCTACTCCCTTTGTGCATTTTCGGTAGTGTTGGGACAAGATGTTTGCTCCGTCGAACTTTCCCGATCGGCTCTTCTCTCCTAGCTCCGAGACCCAAGAAGCGGGACAACTTGTGACTCAAGGGGAGCAATCCCTTCAATCTACCATTGACGAGCTTGCTGCCTTGGACGAGAAGGAAGCCGTTCCGGAGCAATAGAGGCTAGCGATAGAGAGGGAACTAGAGGAGACTCGATGTCGACGATCGATCGTACTCTCTCGTCGATCTTCCATAGAAGACCAACCGAAGACGTCCGTAGCCTCTTTGGAGGAGAAGAAACGAGTCGATTGCGCTCGGGTAGTGCGAGCAGAGATAGATTGGCGTCGTACTAGGAACATGTACATAGATAAAAATAGGAAGTTTGAGCGTTTACTTTGTGATTTGCTTGAGGTGATCAAGATAGCCCCGTATCCCGATAATTCTTAATGAAATTTCGCCCCTTTCCTTCCTTATTTCTCGCGTCATACTCTGCCACGATCTATGTAATTGTCCACGTTTGAGTAACTGCCATCATCATCCCGAGTCGGTTACTCCAAAATCCCTTATAAATGATGATTGCCCCCAAATGCCAACCCACACGAACCTTGTCACAAAGTCCATATGAGTACTCACGCAGCTTCACGCTTATCGCGCTACGACGCTTTTTCCAACAATGAAGCCAAGAAAGAACTCTCCTTATCTTTCATGGATCATCAGTCCGGAAATGGTCACACTATTTTGGGTTCGCATCTCACAAGTTTGCCGCCTTCTTCCTCGCTGATTAATTGCTTTCCCCGCTGCTCCGAGGAAATCTTACCCTTCGAGCGATCTGTCATTTGTACCTCCGCTTGGTTGTCGAATAATCATAGATTTTCTTCGTATCCATCCTTCGACCACCAATTTTACATCCGGTACAAACGATTGGAAGGGGAGGCAACTACCATCCGGGCACGAGCTAGGATAAACGTCATGTTAACATTTTGCGGTATATCCATTGATCCCTCCGAGTATGGCCTCATCGGTAGCTTGTGTTGCTTTTGGTCGCCATCATCGAATTGTTTCTTTTTACCCATTGGTCCAGTGACCCCTACCCTTCTTGATATTTGGTTCTCGACCGGTCTTTCTCCATTTATCGATGGTGACAATCGACCTTCGAGCGACCAATTTTTACCCGACTTGTCTCACTGCCTTGACTTGCCATACGGCAAATTCATGGATTGCCATGCTAAATCTTCGGGACCCATTCTTCCAAGGGAACATACAACCTTCCTTCCGTGTTGGCTCTGCAAATATGTCTTTTGTCTCCCCACATGTCGAATTTTTTCAGAATTTCTTGATATGGCATATGAACTGGCATGTGATGTTGATATTGGACTAGGCCGGATGTTCCTAGCTGCGCTGTATCGAGGGTTGACAGACGTTCAATCTTCGCTGATGGATAAACATTCTGCTCCTTGTTCCGGTCCTTTATGGATCCTGCATTATTAGCTCCGAACGTACTTCCCTTATATGTTTCTTGATAAGGCGCTTACTTCGGCGGTTGTGCCATCGGAGATTAAAGGAAATGGTGCACACACGACATTCAATCAGATCCTTCGCTGTGCTCCCGATAACCTTAACCCGTTCGATGACTTTCTCATTGAACCGTTGTCTCTCACCAGTTTTGATTTTTTCAGCCTGCCTGTCGATGATGATGTCTATAGCTCCTCCAAAGCAAGTCCCGACTCTCATCTATTCCGGATGAGCATGTTAGTCCCAACTGACTTAGCCATGAATTTGTTTGGCGGTTGCGAATTCTCATCGGGATTCGAAATTTATAATCCATATTATTGTGCTCGCCAATTTGGGCTTACTCGGGGTGTTCCAATGCCGGTGGTGTATTCCATGAATTTCCCTTTTTCTGGTTGCAAGGGGGATGTAACCGACATGGTGGGTCATATCGAAGTTGCGTATGCTGTTCTTAGGCGCTTTGTGTTCATCGGCTTCTCTGGCCACCATTGTAGCTCCTCCTTTTTCGACAAATGGTGGCTCTCCTACTGCTCCTCTTTGTTTCCAGCCGGTGCAAGGGATGTTCTTCTGAAAGTCTATCGAACCCCATTGGGTTTGCTGCACCCTCTAAGAAAACCCGTTCCTTTCATTATTCCGAGCATTGTACTTGAGCAACCAATCGATGAAGGTAAGCCTTTCTTTGATACTCTCGTGGAATGTAGGTATACGAGCAACTTGTCGATGGAGGTAGGTCCTTCTTTTGCATTCTTGCTTGGTGCAAGTACTAATCTGACTTCTCCCACGGATGACTCACTAGCTTCCGACGGCCATACGGATGACCTACCAAACAAATCATGGGTTGTTCCTATGAACATGGTGAGCGCCTCAACCGGCCCATCGAATACTTTTTATTATGATTATCAACTTCTTAGGGCCAAGTGGTCGCACATGCATGATTTACTTGGGGAAGAATATGCCGCTATATGTAATAGAGCATCTGTTGAAAATGAGATCAAAGCTGTCCTTACTTTCTTGGCTCTTTTACCTTATCCGATTCAATGTCGTGCTCTTGAATTTGCCATTAATGAACTCTTCCTCATATTTGGCTTGACTTTAAGGTCCTTCAGGATAAGGCAGCGCGAACCGGCAATCATTGACAAATTGGAAGCGGGTTCTCTCCTTGCCGACAATGAGTCGGCTTATCAACGTAGTATTCTTGATACCCTCTAAGAATGACGGGTGTACCACCCCGCAAGCCTTATCTGCCCAATTGAAGGTGGTCAAACGGCAAGAGGCGATTTGTGAATCACTGCACCTCGATATGATGCAGGCCGAGTATCAGAAGGAAGTAATTGTTGACGCCAACCGTAATAATGAAATGCAACTTCATAGCTTTGTCTTGAGCCTTGAGCAGTACGTGTTGTAATATGCTGTTATTAGTCTCATCTTGCTGCCACCTGTCATCTTAATCCTTTATCGAACCTTTGGTCTTAGTATTAACTCTCCAAAATTCATCATGACATGATCTTCTCAAGATCACCCTTTTTCCATGCGGCATTTAATGAAAGAAGTTATTTCCGATTTTCCTTTTGAATTCAAATCGTCATGACGATTCGATGTGGTCAATAGCCAGCGGGAAACCCGCCACTCGTGTCATTACGGTTACTTATACACTTCACCAATTGCGATATACCTCTTCGCCTCGATAACCGTCCACTAACTTTACTGCCTCGATCATCGGAAGGTCGTGGGCGGATACTTAGCATCGTGGGGAGAAATGCTCTTTGGTTTTTATCTATAAATAGCATCACTTGTTTGGAGTAGGTCTTCACCCAAACCCTTTGCCTTACATCCTTAGAGCAAACTTCTCAAAGCTACAATGGAGCGTGCGTCTTCCTCGTCGGCCTCATCTCCCCCTACGCGCTTTATCCGTGAGTTTTCGGCTATTTGGAAGGAGATCATCTCCCTTCTAAGTTATACCTACACCATGTTGGTGGTATAACCCCGGGCTCTCGAGAAACCGAACGCCCTGTTTAATCGCTTCGCACCCCAAAATCTCCCCTCCGACCATCCGTTCCAATCGGACTATGAAGAGTTCATTACGCTCTTCGACTATGGGCTGGAGAAGTTTCGCAGAAATCTGGCGACCATGTCCCAACACGATCTCACCGAACATGAAGTTTGGTGCAAGATCGAAGAAATGGAGAACGGCGAGGTGGTGTACAAGGAACTCTGCAACATCCAGGAAGCCCTCTATGCCTTTCACGCTAGTGTCCTCCAACTTTGGAACATTGTTTCCGACCGCCGGACTACCAGCCAGTGACACCTGCGAAGGCCTCCGAAGGATTCCGAGCAGCGGGAATACGAACCGGCCGAGGCTTGCGAGACCAGGTCCTTGGCTTCCATTGAGGCCCCTTCGGAGGGTCCGAAGACCATCTTGGATTCTACCAATGGTCTTATGCAGGCTCAGAAGGAGCACCTTCAATGGCTAGAGAGCGAGAAGGATAAGCTGGAGGCGGCAATGGAGGGGCCGGCCGAAGCCTACCACCGTGCGAAAGAGGAGAATGTTAAGCTGGAGGACCGGCTGCGGGGCTTCGTCGTCTGTTTCAACGAGCATTTTCAGTGAAGATCCGCTGAGGTGAGCATGATGGAACGAGAGAGAGAGAGAGAGAGAGAGAGAGAGAGAGAGAGAGAGAGAGAGAGAGAGAGAGAGAGAGAGAGAGAGAGAGAGAGAGAGAGGGAGAGAATAGAGGAATGTACGAAGGATTTAATGAATGAAATGAGTTTTCTTACTCCTTGCCCCCTGGCTCCTCTCACATCTCCTACATTGATGGGTAGAACCTTTTCAAATATTTCCCATTGATTGATCGTTGTAGTTCTCTTCCATCGATTTCCATCATTCGATATGCGTTTCCTGGGAGAACATCTATTATCAAGTATGATCCTTCCCACTTTGACGGCCACTTGCCAAACTTCTTGTTGTCGAGGCTCATAGGTAAAATAGTTTTTCATACCAAATCTTCCATGTTGAAACGCTTAGCTCTCACATGTTTGTTGTAAGCTTTGGCAACCCTTCGTTTCCGAGCCATTAACTTTTCCAACGCCATGGCTCGATTTTCTCCCAACTCATCAATGTTGGCATACATCATCTCATCGTATTGTTCTTTAGCTATGCCATCTTGGAGCTTCACCCTTAATGATTGCACAGTAATTTCTAGAGGTAACATGACTTCTTGTCCATACGTTAGCATATAAGGAGTAACCTCGGTGCTTGATCTTTTGGACGTCCGATAAGCCCATAGCACTGTCGAAAGCAGTGAGTCTCACTCCATTGGGTTGTCCTCCAAATGCTTTTTAATCGATCTAATGATTATTTTATTAGAAGCTTCCGCCTGGCCATTAGCTTGGGCATAGTAGGGCGTTGAATGGATCATCTCGATACCCCTAGACTTAGCAAAATCCAATATTTCTTGCCCTGTAAAGACTGTCCCTTGGTCAGCAATGATAATCTCCGGGATGTCAAATCGATGAATAATTCGCTCTTCGATGAACTCCCTAACTATTTTTTATGTCACGTTTTTGTATGACGCTGTCTCGACCCACTTTGTGAAGTAATCTGTGGCCATTAAAATGAAACTATGCTTCTTTAACGAGGGAGGATAAATTTTTCCTATCATATCCATCGCCCATCCCCGAATAGGCCACGGCTTTATAATTGGGTTCATTAACGCGGCCGGCACTTGCTGGATTGGTCCATGTCTTTGGCATGATTGACACCATTTAGCATAGTCAATGCAGTCTTGAGTGATTGTAGGCCAAAAATATCCATGTCGCCTTAATAACTACTTCGTTTTTAATCCAGCCTGATGTGCCCCTGAGATCCCTTCATGGACTTCCGTCATGGCTAGCATTGCTCCTCTTGTCCCAAGCACTTAAGAAGCAATCCGTCGATTGTTTTTCGATATAACTCGTTGTCAATCAATAGATATTTCGGGGCTTTTCTCTTGAAATCCTTACCGCCAAAACCCGGGTTCTCCAAGTAGTTTACTAAAGGGGTTCTCCAATCTTGTTGGCCGTTGGTTTGTCTTACACTTTCAATTTTCTCATTCTCAATCCTCATTACCCAAGCATCTATCGACGGTAAAGTCCTTACTTGGGTAATGATATGATCCGCTAGCTCCTTCGATATACGATATCCCGATGATATCCGAGCCAATTCGTTGGCCTCTGAATTTTCGCTTCTCTTGACGTGGATTAGATCGTGCTCGGGGAATTTCCACAACAATTTTTTCACCGGATAGTGATGTCCAATGATGTTTTCATTCAAACATTGATACTCACCATTTAGTTGTTTGATCACCAGTTGGGAATCGCTCTTCACTTTAATTGACTTGACCCCCATGTCAATTAAAACATTCAATCCCACGATTAGGGCTTCATATTCGGCTTGGTTATTCGAGCATTCGAAGTCAAGCTCGAATATGAGCTTTGTTTTCTGTCGAAAGGGTAATATAACCATAATTCCCGCACCCGCTGAACCGGACACCACCGACCCATCGAAATATAATATCCAAGGTGCAATACTAAGATAATTTTCATCATCCTTGATTTTTAAACCTGATGGGTATTCGATAATGAAATCGGATATTGCCCGCCCTTTTACCGCTTTGAGCGGCACTTAAATCAAATCGATTTCTATTAGAGTAAACACCCATTTTGCAATCCCGCCTCTAATGATTGGCCTGGACAACATGTATTTAATCACGTCTGTCTTGCAAATTACATGTACCGTAGTCGGCAACATATAATGTCGTAATTTCGTACAGGCGTAGTACAGTGATAAGCACAATTTTTCGATGGATGTGTATTTTGTCTCGGCATCATTGAGCATCCTACTTAAGTAGTATACGGTCTGTTTTTTGCCTTCATCGTTTTCTTGAGCCAGCATACTCCCTATAGTTGTATCGGCATCCGACAAGTACAACTTCAATGGCCGTCCGGCTTTCGGTGGCATCAAAACCGGTAGCTTGATGAGATACTCTTTTAACTTGTCGAAAGCCACTTGATGCTTTTCCTCCCAAACAAACTCTTGTTCATTTTTAAATTTGAGCAACGAGGAGAAAACTTCAATTTTTCCCGACAAGTTAGCTATAAAACGGCGCAAGAAATTTAATTTTCCGATTAGCACTTGCAGCTATTTTTTACTAACAGGGGACGGTAAATCTAAAATAGCCATGGCCTTGTTCATGTCTATTTCTATACCTCTTCGATGGACCGAAAAACCTAGGAAATTGCCAGCTTTTTATCCCGAAAGCACATTTCAAATGATTCATCTTCAACTTAAACTTACGCATTCTCTCAAAAGCTTGTTCTAGGTGGTCTAGTTGACTTACCCGATCTGTCTTGACGATGACGTCATCAATGTAGACCTCCATGAATTCCCCGATCATGTTGTGGAAAATGTAATTCATTGCTCTTTGATACGTAGCACCGGCGTTCTTCAATCCGAAAGGCATGACGACCCATTAAAATGTGCCAATAGCTCCGGGGCATTTGAAGGATGTCTTGTGAACGTCCTCTCTCGCTATAAATATTTGATTGTACCCGGAATGTCCATCCATGAGGGACATCATTTTATTGTTGGAAGTCGAGTCGATCAACATATCGGCCATTGACATTTGGTACTCATCTTTTGGGGTGGCTGCATTGAGGTCACGGAAATTGACGCATACTCAGAGTTTACCATTTTTCTTCTTAATAGACACAATATTTGACAGCCATTCGACATACCTTGCTGATCTTATGAATCCGGCAGAAAGGAGGCGCTCAATTTCCTCCTTAATTTTAAGGATCACTTCCGGAGTGAACCTTCTAGCAGACTGTTGGTGTGGTCGAAATCCCCTCTTAATTGGCAATCGATGTTCAACTACGCTTTTCGAAAGGCCGGGCATCTCATGATAATTCCAAGCAAAACAGTCCTTATATTTCCTCAACGGGTTTACCATTTGAATTTTGTATTGCTGATCGAGCAATCGGCCGATATAAGTAGGTTGTGGGCAAGCCTCATCTCCGAGATTAAGTTCTTCCAGCAGATCTTGAGCTTGGATTACTTTGTCGTCTTTCTTAATTGGGGATTCTTCGAAATCTACAATACCATCGGCAAGCTTGCTAGTTTGATCATTCTGCTCGGCCTTGTAGGCCGCATACCTCTTAGCGAGGTTTTGTACAAATGACCGAGTTTTCATCTTGAAACCGGTTGATTGGTTCCACCAATTCCTTCCTTGGGACCTACTCGATGTTTCCCTTGTCGAAACGGCAGAATGCAATATCCCTTGAGTCCGCCTCAAACGGTTTAGATACGCGAAGGCAATCATCCGGTATAACTTTGTCCCGACCCGATATACGGATCCAAGCAACACAAGTTTGAGGATTCGCCTTAACATACTCCACCTTGTCCCCATTCCAGAATGCCAGCATTTGGTGAAGTGTTGATGGGACACATTGGTTCCCATGTATTCAATCTCGTCCTAAAAGCAAGTTATAAGACCCGTCAGCATCCATGACGGAAAAGGACGTCCTCGACGTTTTAGATCCGACGGTCAGGTCAACGACATATACTCCATTTACTTCAGTAATCTCGCCAAAAAAATCGATAACTCGTATATTTGATGGGATTATCTCGTCATCATTCCTTCCTATTTTCTTGAAGAAGCGGTATGGAATGAGATTTAGCGTTGATCCTCCATCTACCAGCACTTTCATTACTGGTCGCCCGTTGATCTTGGCATTTATGTTGAGCGACCTCAAATGATTTGAGACATCTTCCATCGGTTTTCTGAATTCCATGGTTTCTTCATCGTTGAAGCAAAATTGAGTCCCTTCTTTCTCTTGTCTCGTTTCTTCGTTGTCACCATCGGCTAAGATTGACTCAAGTCGAAACTCGTGTGGCAATTTAACTTGTACCATACAAGAGCTTAGAGGGGATATTGACTCGCTAACAAGAGTTTTAAATCGGGATTTAGACGCAGATGGTTTCTGTGGCTTTGCGCCTTTGTTATCTTTTTCTTGAGTTGGTTGTGTCTCTTCCGGTCGTCGCCGCCAAACCAGATTTCTTGCCCTCCGGGGCTTGGTGTGGTTCGGGGCTGTTGATATTGACTCACGGCTGATCGGGATCTCTTATTGCCATAGTATGCGAACCCTATTCCTTCTTTGCACCCTTCTTTTCTGAGTTTGGGTCATGATTTTCTCCTTCTCCCGGTCCTCCGTTACCTCGTACCACGATCCCTCTACAAGGTTGCTTGGTATCTTAAGAGTTCGTTGATGATGTGGCTCATGGGAATTTCGTCGAAAGTCTCCGTTGAACACTTTTCCTCACCCGTAAGGGATTCCTTCTTGAGGATATGTGGGTGGTGGACCATAACTTACGTAATAATCGAACTTGCCACTTGGCTCACCTAAAGTGCCAATTGTAGGGTCTCCTTCATCATATCTACGCTTGAATGACCTATAAGCTCCTTGATGATTGAGACTTCTCCGAGGCCTGGTACCTTCGATTCGAAGAGGTGTCTTGTCTCTCTAACTAGTTCGATTACTCCTTTGGTACGCTCCTTTGGGTGTACTTGTGTTTCCCAATTTTCGTCTACAATGAACGCATAAACTTGGAGACTTATGCCCCTCATTTGATTGCATTAAGGAAACCATTCCAATCATTACTGGAAAAGGATTAGTATCTACATCCATCGGGGACTTCCCTTTGTCCTCGCCGAATTTGATCTTCCCTTGTCGAATTGCTTCTTGAATGTTCTTTTTGAGGACTAAACAATCCGAGGTGTTATGGCTCCACGAATGGTACCATTTGCAGTATTTCTTCCCTGGTAATTCCTCTTTGGACGGTATCTTCTATCCTTCTGTTAGCCTGATTTGTCCGTCGGCCAATAATATGTCTAAAATTTCTTCCGCCTGGTTTGCATCGAATGAATAATACACTGCCTCTTTTGCTTTAGCCATTATAGTTGACTTTTCTTTTATCCTTGTTGGCTTCGGTGCTTGGCAAGTGTATGGCTTGTCGATGGTTAATCGGGCAACGGCCACTTCGACATGATCCGTTAATTCTTCGTCGAAATCAGGCGGCTCGACAAAACTTACATCTCCCCTCCGGGTATGTCTCTTGTCTTTTTCCTTGAGCAGAATCTCATGCTTTGCCGCCATTGTGGATAATTCGAACAGATCCGCGCATGGATGCTCGACCATCCTATCTCGTATTTCGAATTTCAACCCGTTGAAGGCGAATTCCGCGAACGTTTTTTCGAGTAAAGGAACTAAGCACTTGTTCCTAGCCCATTTGAACTTTGCAATAAACCGGTCGACAAATCAGCTACTGACAAATTCGACACCGCTCTTTGGAACTAGCCATGAAACAAACTTTCCATATGCTCCCATACTAGCACTAAATTGGGTGGTAGCGCGGTATGCCATGTAAAGACTGTCTTTGATAAGGATAATGGAAAAAGCCTTAACTTCCAGTGATCCGCATGTGTAGCATCTCCACATGGTGCTAGAAAATGATTGATATGTTCATACGTGGACTGATCATCCTCACCAGTAAACAGTGTGAACTCAAGTATTTTAAATCCCCTCGGATACGGTATCGTATCCATCCGATCCGGGTATGGATTTGGGTAGACATTAGCTCAGTATCCTATCATTGAATCAATGTATACGGGCGTATGGTCGAACACCGGCTGATGGTACTGTGGTTGATATGGCATCCGATATCTAGGTTGTGGTGCATGATACACGGGTTGCACAATAGGTTGAAATATAGGCTCGGGACCTGGTGGTTGTGGAGCTTGATTCATCCGTTGATACCCGTGTCGTATGGCTTGATGTCCAAACTAGGCTAGGCCTCCGACCCGGGGAAATTTGTCCCGCCCCCTGGCCCGCCATTGCCCCCTAAAGGGTATTGGTACTGGCCCCTAGTTTTCAATGATCATGGGTACCGGTTGTTCGTTGACGGGGACGGGGTTATGTTAGGCAGCAACTTCCCGACGAGCGACATTCTCGTCTTGTCGAACAAGGTGTCCCGGAAACATACCTGTGTCTATGGACATATTTTGTCGAATATGATGTCTAGAGAACATACATGTGTCTACATTTAGTGGGGGTCCGGGTTCGTTGACCGGCAACACCTCCCCTTGTTGCGGGATCCGCGCAGGTGCTAAAGGTTGAGTATTTTGTCCAACGGGGCCTACGTTCAGCGGTGTTGTTACCGGTAACACGTCGTTCGCTGCTGCTACGAAGCCATTCCCTCCTTGGACATGAGGAGAGTTGATCGTAATTCCATGCTGTCCTGCAGCACATTCGTGATATGTGTTAATGATTAACGGCCTAATAACCACGCTTATTCGCTGAACCATGTGATCGACAAACTCGTTCTGGACTTCTTCGATGGTGCGTCTTATCAAAGTTAACATGACGGACATCATTTCCGGATTTCTCCTTGGCTCCCAACGTTACGTCGAAATACTTTGGCGTCTTCTATTGGGACTCGATGGGCCGTAGATGACTCCATCTGTTGCATCTCTTCTAGGGGTTTGTCTTCAACACTGTCTAAGTTAATACGTCCTCTTGTGCGCGGCATAGCACCTCTCTCGAACCGACACCGAGGGTCCCATCGGGCGTGTCAAAAAAGATTATTGCGCGTCGAAATCCTTCGACGGGGCTTTCTTGGTTATGGGTTATGGGCCCAAAATGATTATAGCCCAAAAGAGATTGCTAACGCGAGAATCTTTTATCGAACTTAATCCGTTCGTTTTTCGAAAAGGAGTTCTGGGTCGATTTTGGACAGAGAGTGTCAAATGCAGTAAATGTCTTTATTAACACAAAAGACGTGTTACGGACTCTTAATAACTTCGACAACCCAACACGTGCAATAGTCGAGGCGTGCAGCAAGCTTCGACACGACTGCGGAATTAAATCAGCGGGGTCGAACAGAAATGTAGGACACAATGCTGGAATTCAATCAACAGCACTTGACGGGGGATTGTAGGACACAATACCGGAATTGAATCGACGATGCTGGACAAGATGGATGAAGGGTGCAGCACCGGAATTGAATCGATGGCACTGAACCTAGTGAGCAGACGTCGGAATCTAATCGACGACACCCGACTCTTGATATGAAACTCGCCGGAATTAAATCGACGACGGGGATCCGGAAAGCTACAACTAGACTAGGCTAAAGGCTTAAGAGCTTAGTTGAAAAGATAAGTGTTTTTGTGTTTGTTGTGTGTGTTTGTTTTTGCTACTACGGGGTATTTATAGGCAAACTCTTTGATAACCGTTGAGCGGTTTCTTTTTTCGGCCCTACACTTTATCCTTTTCCATAAGCCACGTGAATGGCGGTTTCCTAGTTTTTGCGCCCTTTCTTTTTACCTCGTGGGGATTACCGCCAATCTTTTGACAACCGCTCCGATCGTGGCCCTTCTCCGCGCGCTTTTCTTGTTCCGGAAGGAAATGGCGCCAGCATTTATCCTAACACGTGGCACCTTTTTGATCGGTACGTACCTTGCTTCAGTGTTCCTTCCCGTAGCTGATTGTCGCCCCCCTCACGTGCTTGTCACGAGCCCTCTTGGATTTTTTAGGTGTCAACAGCCAGAATTTTTTTCCGCGATGAAATATCATTTACCAAAATTAGTTCTTCGGCTTTATTAGAAGAGATCGGATTTTGCACCAACTCTAGACAGGAATTATCTAGATGAGTACAAAAATCAACACCTCTAACTTCAGATAAAATTATACAAATACAAACAGTGCCGGAATTTAATCGATGACAAGACTTGAGAAGTGCAATTGGAACAAATGAACCAAACGCTGACTCCCATCGGAATTTAATCGCTGACAAAGCTTGACAAATGATGAGACTATGTCGAAATTTAATTGACGATACTACACCAGGATAGAGACACAAGTCGAAATTGAACGACGTGAATCTAAAGACTACAACTAAGGAAATGTAATGTGCAATGCGGGCAAATATAGATAAGATAAATTTGCTTGATTTGTGCAGGGGTTTCTCTGATGGACTACTAATGGTATTTATAGTAGCTCCAAAGTAATCGCTTTTACCAGTTTTCAGCGGTTGCATTTCTTTGAGCAACTTCCATCGATTGCTTCGACATCTCTATGAGTTTCGTGCCCACGTTCTAAACGGTTTTCTCCATCATGTTTAGTTGTTATACAACCATGGATGGTCCTCTATTTTGACCTCAAAACCTCACTAAAGATCTAATTCCATCCCTTTGAAACAGTAAAACCCTAGATACTGTTCATCTTCTTGAGCGAGTACGGTCACGGAGGGTGGGTGCAGTTGGTTCTATTTCAAGTCAAATGCTCAATCTGTTGCATATTTGAGACATCTCGATAATCTTCAACATTATGAGAATAACGGGCGTATATCCTTGTCTTTCGCAGATTATAACCCTACCATCTTGGGTTCATATTTCAAGTCAGTTCCTCCCCTCTCTATATTCACGGACTGTTTTCCTCGTCATTACACGGAAATACTTCCAATCATTCAAAGTTACATCAATACTCATGCTTGGTCTGTCCCTAATTATCGATCAACTCTTTCCCCTTTTCCGATTAACGGTTTTTTCAATGGTATTTAAGGCTACAGGATGAAATGGGACCAACCTGGTTACAAGCCAAGATTGAGTCGGTGTTGAGATTCTGCTGTTGGTCCTTTAATCTGTCGAATTTAGCTTCATCGGCAGACTTTATTGTTTCTGGTCTCCTTCGTCGCATTGTTTTTATTTTCCAACCGGACCAGCGTTACTCTGCTGGACATATGGAATTTCACCGGTCCTCCCTTGTTTGGAGAGTTCGATGACCTTTGTTCGCACGCCTGTCCAAATTCCGTGACTAATCTTGTTTACATCTCCCTTATGAAGTATTTATCGATAAATTCGCGAAATCAGAAGGGAAAATTGCAATTGAGGAACACGCCTCTTTTTTGCTTTGTTGGCTCTCTAGATATGTATTTTGACATCCTTCTCTGATTGTATCCCATAAGTTCGTCGATGTTGCTTGTGCTCTCTCCCGTAGCATACATTGGATTGGGGTGTATAGTTCTAGCCGCGCTCTGTAGGTCTCTATGATATCTGATGTACAGACCTCTCTCCACAGTGCGCATCCAGACCTCTTCTATGTCCATTATAGATTCTTTTGCTTCCCCTTTTGAATGCTTTCTGAGACATATATTACTTCTCACGGAATTCTATTTCAACATCGTTGGCGTCGACGACGTGGATTATCATTGTTTGCTTCGACAGCTGACATTGCGATATTCTGGAAAAGCATACTTACTCTAGTGGACTTGATCTTAGATTTTTTGGACAACGGTAAGTCCTACACTGGACTTGAGACCTATGATCCTCATTTCTATGCTCGTCAGCTGGGGCTGGTTCTGGGTATCCCGGCAACCATTGTCTACTCCATGGGGAATATCCCTTCTCTCCTCATTCCGAAAGGCGAGGAAGAGCTGCTCTTGCGGGTTGTCTTCAGATTACCAGCAATATCTTGACGCGTTTCAAATTCAGGCGTTTTAATAACTTTCCTGGAGAAACTGACGCTTTTACTGAATGGTGGGATGAATACCGAGCACTTCTATTCTCTTCTTTAGCCAAGATGGTCATTTCCAAGATCGCTCGAGGCATGCATCGCAACACTTCTACTTCAGAAATCAATTTGTGACATCCATGATTTTAGAGGTTAATAAATCGTATATCTAATAGATTATTGACTAATCAAGGTCTAAATAATGAGCGAGGACGAGATGAGCTGGGGTGAAAACCGCCGACCCTGCTTGGCCTAGCACGGCGGTGCTAGGGCACACCCCTCGCCCGGTCCGTGTGGTGGTAGGCGATTTGGCCCAAGCTGCCCATGGCCGCCCTCTTGGCCAGCCCCAACGAACCGGGCGTGTCGCCGAGGTCCTGTCTCCGTCCCAATATTTCATAGTCAAAACAAGTCAATGGTATGTCAATTAGTAAGTCAAGGCACAAGTTAATAGCAAGTCAAGTGAATAAGGACAAGATTAGTGTCATTTTCAAGCATTGGATGTTGGGATAAGATTAATGTCACTTTCAATCAAAAAGTCAAGGTTCATAAATGTATGTATACTAATAAATCTTAAGTTTGGAAAAGTCAAAATTCATAAATGCATTCACATAGCTAGAAAAACTTGAACGTGCAAGTTCATTTGTGAACTTGGGAAAGAAGTTGGTAAAAAGTCAATGTTCATAAATGCATAAATAGGAATGAAAATTGGGAAAAAAGTTTGGAAAAAGTCGATGTTCATAAATGCATGAATAGTAATAAAACTTGGAAAAGAAGTTAGAAAATCACTATAAATAGGAGGTAAGCTCTCTTCAATAACCCACCAACTCTCTCTCTCTCTCTCTCTCTCTCTCTCTCTCTCTCTCTAGCCTCACGCCCACACTCACTCACGCCTCCCTCATGTGTCCTTACTTGCTCTACTATGATCTTGCTCATCCCTTGTGTGTTCTCGGGCATTTTTACGTCGAAAAAAGTAGAGTGATTACTAGTTTTGACATAGAGATGTTAGTTTAATACTTGTTAAAGTGGATGCATGGTTATTCTTTATGGATGAAATGTGATGCGTGCCGAATCCTATGTATAAAATTTGTTCAACATAGGTTGAGAAATCAAGCCATTCTCGTGTGTATAAATATGTATTGCATGCGGTATAGGAAATTTCTTAGAACGTGTGGATGGTATGATAATCCCAATTAAAGATAGTAAAGAGATCATGCATGTGCAAGTATGTGATTACTATTAAAAGACATCGACGCACCACCGTTAGCGAGAAAAGCAACAATGTAGGAGCTCGAGGGTAATGACGTCTAATGACTGTTTTCCGGGACAACGCTTGGATCTGCCATCATTCGCTAAAAGTTCTACTTGAGGCGATGACGTAGACGTCATTACTTAATGATGACACGAATTCAAAGTGCCGTCATACAAGTGCAATGACGACGTTGCCCGATACTTGAAGTTCCGATCAGAAGTTCAGGAGAAGATGCCTAAAAGTGAAAAAAAAAACAATGCTTGTTGCATTTGCTATGTTTATGCTTGACATTGTGATAAATGCAGTAAGAAGTTGACATGAATAATGAAATGATCGGCAATTTAAAAAAAAAATCGAAAGTGGAAGGAAAAGTTTATGACATCCATTAAATGTATGTTTGATACTAAGACTAACGTCATGCTCGATAAATTTGAGTAATGAATCACATGATAGCTTTATGGTTTACGACATCGGGTATTATAACTTCTACTGTATCTCGAAATTAGTGATTTTTTCTACTAGGCTGTGTGTTCATCCCTTCATTTTTTAGGGAACTAGCATGGCTCTGTCGGTCTCGCGAGTCGGCATTGTTATAGGAGTGGACATTCAAGAAAGGGATTTAGAGTGTGCTGGTTCCGGTGTTGTGTTTACTAGAATAAAATCTATTGTATGTCTTAATGTTGATAGGATAGAACGAGTCCCAGTGCAATTCGTGGCTTGGTTTATGAATGACAACATCGGACTTGTCGGACCCATTCAAGACTTCGACGGGCCCCGGGGTTTCTAGGGGGACAGTCGCATGCACGGGAGTGAGCTACCATAGAGTTCCAATCTAGGTAATCTGATAATAGGTCCGAATATGAATGTTTGAGAGCCGAATCTTACTTTTCCTCAAAAACTTGATTAGATATAAATGGGCAAAAGGACACTATGAGTGCTAATAATTGTGTACGGCACTCACGTTAGTGTCAATATTTTTTTTTATCACATAAGTGCCAATTTTTTTGAAAAACGGTTATTTCAAGGCCAACTCCAATGAGTTTCATCGAAAATTTGACATGTCATCTATGTAGCTTGCCGGAGCTTCCAAATCAGCAATAAAAAAAAAATTCAAAAGTTAAAAAAACTAAAAAAATAAGCTAAAAATTAAAAAGAAAAAAAGGAAAACTTAAGCCTTAGCCGCCGCCGCCCACCGCCGCCAGTAATGACCGGCGAGGATGGGGGATGACCGGCGGGGGTCGCCGAGTGGCCGGCGACCCTTGCCGGCCTCAAGCGAGGTTGCACAAGGGATGGCGGGGCCTCCCCATGGCTGGATGAGGCCGACCTCGCCCTCGCTAGGGTCGGCAAGGCTTGGCCATTGTTGGCCGAGGTTGGACTCACCAAGATCTGCGATGGCAAGGCTTAACCGACCATGGCAAGGCCTCGCTTGCGGCGGGCGGGGGTCGCCGGCCACTCGGCAACCCCCCCTCCCGAGGCATCACCCACCCTCACTAGCCATTGCTGGCGATGGTGGGGGATGGCAGTGGTGAGGGCTTGGAAGCCCTCGTTGCTGCAACAAATTTTTAATTTTTAAAAAATATTTTAGCTAATTTTAATATTTTATCTTTTTTAAAAATAATTAATTATTTTGTACTCCAGTGGCCGGAGACGGCAGAGGCGGCGGTGGTTGGCGACAGGGGGAGGAGGCGGTGGTGGTTGACAGTAGCGATCGGCAAAGGACGGCAGTGGGCGACGGTCGGTGGCGATGGCAGAGGCATGATTGGGAGAGAGAGGCGCCGAAAATGAAAAAAGGCCAAAGTGAGAGACATATTAATGTTGAGAGATTTCTACTTCTGAAAGAGAAGTAACTTTTTTTAACTTCTGGAATTGACTCAAAAATAACTTTAAAAGTAGAAATTTGCTTCAGAAGTAAAACTATAATGTTGCATAATTAAATAGATTTCTGCTTTAAAAGTTACATAATCAAATAGATTTCTGCTCTAGAAGCACTTCCGGAGCGAGAAATTCACTTTCGAAGTGTTACCATACCATGCGCACCCTCCGTGTCTTCCCTAAATAACGTTTTGAGAAAAGCTTTTGGAAAAATGCAAATGGATAAGTAATTTAAAAACATATCGGGAAACAACTTTGACTTAAATAATATTTGGAAAAAACTACACC
This sequence comes from Rhodamnia argentea, assembly GCF_020921035.1. Classification (NCBI taxonomy): domain Eukaryota; kingdom Viridiplantae; phylum Streptophyta; class Magnoliopsida; order Myrtales; family Myrtaceae; genus Rhodamnia; species Rhodamnia argentea. Next base: position 29,852,989 of record NC_063157.1, on the reverse strand, counting down.
TTGTAAAGGACATTGGCTTTTGACAAAAAAAAAAAAAAAAAGGACTCTTGCTATTTTTTTTTACAAGTTTCAACCCTTTGCTAGCGGAAGTCAAGCAACCAGCGAAACTCAGTACTCTAGAGTTGCCTTGGGTTAAAGGCCTTTATACGTCTTTGAAAATGCAATTGTATCTCCCCCAAAGCTCTCCACAAATTTTTCCCAAGAGACTTTAAGACTCCGTTTATTTCGTGAAAATTATGGCGTTTTTAGAAAAATGACTATATTTTTCGGTATTTGATTCAAATCTAAAAATCAGTTGGAAAGTATTTTCCGACGTTTGGTCTGGAAAATCAAAAGAAAAATTACTCAAAAAATTAATTTTTTAATTGTAATTTTAATTTAATTTAATTTCTTTTTTTTTTCTCTTCTCTTCTTTTCTTTTTTTTTTATTTATTTATTTCTTCTTCCTTTTTTTTGTTTCTTTTCCTTCTTTCGGGTCCAATCGCAAGCCACGGTAATGGCCAGCAGCCGGCCATAGGCAAGAAGCGAGCCTACCCTTGGCCAGCGAAGCTCGGGACTCGCCAGAGAGTCGGGTGAGGTCGACCTCGCCTCACCGACTTCACCAAACATGGCAACCCTAAGCATGCCAAGCTCGATGGCCTCCTCTCGAATCCCGCCTGAAAGGCCTTGTAACAGCCTCAAAATCAAGCCCAAACGTCCACCAGTGCTCTCCATGACTGGTCTTCGCATGGATGAGGTTGAGCGAGAAGAGCTAGAAGACACATTTGGGACTAGGCTCGACGATCTTGTTGTAGGTGAATTCGAGGGCGAGGATCAGGGGGTAGAGGACGAAGTCGACGTCGGAGAAGGAGGCACCGAGCAGGGGAGAGGAAGGATTGGTTGAGGTGGGGGTGGGTCCAACGGCGGAAGGGATGGTCTTGAGCTTGTCGAGGGCAGATTTGCAGGCAGAGACAGACTTGTGAATGCAATGAGGCCAAGAGGGTCAAAGAGAGCCCTAACAAGAAAGATTGAAAAATAATTTCCTTTTCTTTTAAAAAAATCATTTTCCCTTTTTTTCATTGACTGAATACATTTTCTTTGACTGCATATTTTCTGTACCCAAACACCAGAAATTGGGAAAATGTTTTACAAGAAAATATTTTTCGTAAAACAAAGTAAGGTTAAGAAAGTGATTCCCAGTCCTGAGTTCTGTGCGCACTTATTTCAGTTTTTGGCGACACTTCGGGAGTTTTCTCCTTTACCGTCAGAACGTGTATGGGATCGCAACATCAAAATATTACGATCACCTTGAACACTATGCATATTCTGCACGATTCGTTCACAAATTGAGACGCTCAATTACTGAAAGATCGGCACTTCTGATGTTAATACATAGCAATGAACCTCAAACAAAGGCAATTCAAATTTGTCGGTTTCTACTATCAAGTACACGAACAATCTAGCAACAATATCTAAATGAAAATGACGCCGTCAACAAAGGCACACAAACTGGTAACAACGTTACTTGCCAGCCACAGAAGTCTCTGATTTCACCTGATTTTCCAAAATACGATCACAAGCCAAATACAAGTTTACCTCAATCCTGATTTCCTCTCCTCCAAACCTCGTTTAATAGTACCACACATTGGATATTTGGTCCGTCGGAGTTGTACTATTGTATACATGCCTAAACCCTGATTTGCGCACCTTTCGGTCACCACTACATGAAGCTTTCCAAGAACTTGTCCCACTTCAAATTCTCCGCATTTGCAAAGCAAAGAAGTTAAATGAGAAGTAAATAAGAAAATATTAAGATTGAACTGCGCAGCGATAGTTACTTTGTTACTAGTCTGATGTGAGCATGTGAATGTTTGCAATAGCATTTGTTATCAATTGAACATTGAATGACAAAAGAGAACGAACAACTCTGGTCATTGTACCAATGAATCAATAGATCTGTTGATACTGATAAGGGTGCTTTCTGCGTTATGTACACTAGATCTCCCAGAAATATCGGTGCGACTTTGCAGGAGTTCCTCCAAGGAAGAGCAAATTACAGAGCTTCAGAGTCCGGTCCTTCAGTAAAGTTATTTCAATGGATTCGTAAGCTCCGTTGCAAATGTACATTAGGATATGTATGCCTTTACCAGTTCAGAATAATCGCAGCCGTAGTTTGTCCTAGGGCAGGTGATTTTACCATTGTTCTTCTTTGCCATTTCTTCAAGAGCCTGTCTCAGGAAAAAAGATAATGTAGGATCAGTTAAACAAAAACTCAAGACCATTAGTAGTAAATAATTCGCACATTGACACACACCTTGGTGCTATAGACATAGCCATTTGGTAGGACTAGAGGTGGGTTCTCTGTGTCCATAAGTTCTTTAGTTATATAACAAACAAGCTTCGAGTGATGCTGCTTGGAGAAAGGTAATGGCATTGCAAGTTTTCGGAAACTTTCCTGGGATAATGGGTCTTCCTTTGTGCAACCATCTTCGGTGCAGAATCTAAATTAGGTCAAGGCATAAAACATATGAAAGCAAAAAGGAACAAAAAGCTAATTTAGGTAACAATCCAGACTCAATCAACATGGGTAATCCTCACAACAAATAGTTGACTTTTAGGATTAACTCAGTGCTCAAGGTATCACTTCTGAAACAATATTCCATTCCAGATACTGTTATTGGGGTCCTCTGCATGCTTAAGGGCAATGTCGGTTCAAATGCCGTGGCCCCAGGATACTTATCTTCCACCACTCATTGCAAACCAAGGCCTCAATGAACATGGTTGCACCAGAGATGAACAAATTGTGTGGCCTGTGTACTACGAGGTTCCATGGATCTCATATGTAACAGGCCAAGTCTGAATCAACGTGGACCCAAATCTGGGCCTTAAGTTTGGGTGGGTCTCTGAGTATTACATCTCAAATTCGTACCCACTCCATAATTACAGATTTGCAACTCTAGTGCGAAAGAGTCAAATCTACCCACACTATCCACACTATATTTTCCCCAGTATATAAGTACTATTATGCCTACTCATGGTACTCTTTGGTTTCACAACTGCTTTAACCTAATAGAATTTGTGAAGTAGATGGGGAAAACAAATACACAAATAATTCATTGCCTAACATGCAGGTTTAAGAATGTGGACTAGCATGCAAATCTTCACAATCCCCCCAGTAAAATTGACTTAAATCACTATTCACCTTATAGGTTGATGACAATAGTTGGAAAATCCCATAGGTAAATTACAAATCGAAATAGTACATGCACAAAGTGGCAGAAACAAGAATGAACTGAAATGAATGCAGAGACATAATCACACCAAACAATAAAAAACAAAAGGGATACGGAGTTTTCAAAGCAGACAATCCAGCCTGTAAATATATGTTTAGCAAAGGCTCAAAAGTCATTCCATATAATCTGCAGAATTCCTGTCTAAATTGATCCACAAGGAAATCCCATTGCTTCAGTTCAAATAAAACCTGTAAAAGAAAATATTTGCATACTTCAAGTCAAAAAATTACATGAAAATGCGCAGACAGATGTTAAGACATCAAAAGTACATAACTTATTGGCAATAACACATTGTTGGTGAAAACCTTTTAGGTTTGGTCAAAGTTCAGTGAGAATCTCAAAAGGTCCTAACTAGATCTATGGATGATAAGTACCTGCTAAAATAGTAGCCAAGGTACGACCGAACTAAATAACTTCCAATGAACAAATTTCACCCAAAAGAGCTACAAAGTCATCAGATTAAACGTAAAAGTATTTAACAGAAAATTTTAAATGAGCACCTCACCCACCCACAGTTAATTGTGCGACACCAAATAGACAAGCACTTTAAATCTGGCTTAATGGAACGAATTCAATTCTCAGTAGCAGTCCCAACAAAACTTCAAATGCAACATAAAAATCAATGATCCACATAAAACAGTCAGTAAATTTATTTTCCTCTCACATGACAATAGAATAAAGAGATTGTAAGCAATTGTTTTCAACTATTACAGACAGCCATCATGAAGTTAAGCTCGTTGCTTCATGGTAGAAGCCTAGCTTGAGCATGCACTAATGAACGACCTTCATTCTAATGCATATGATCCATCATAACAGAGCAAGAGAAATGCGGGTCACCTTGTAGGTTGCACATTCAGTGGTGCTCCTGAATGCTAACGTGGCCATGACATGCTGCAGCTCTTTCATATGCGTAGATCCCCATGGTGCAAGATACTTTCTGGCATAGGCAATAGCTCGCATGCTGTTGTCAGCTCTCACCAATTCAACAAACTCTTGAAGTCTTAATTGGAACTCCAAAATGCTCTGTCACAAGGAACATTATTTAGACTAATTGCATGTCTTAAAATTCCACAACAAAATTCAAGCAATACTGCAACATGATTCCAAACACTGTTCAGATCGGACTGATTACTAGAAAATACATAAAGAGTGTAATTAAATTATTCTATCTAAGATGCAGATATCATTTCTTCACTAAGAGAACAGTACATAAACTTTGTCAGGGATGAAAAGACGATCATTTGAATAAAGGTGATCAGTTGAACAGAGCTAAAATCTCTTCTTTTTTTGCGAGACAATGGGATGAATTTCATTTTATCGCTATCAATGGTATAGTAACCCCTCAACTTTGACATCATTTGAAGGTCACCACTCTCTTGACCAGACATCAAAATCACAGATGAAAATACAAACCAAACATTGTATGAGCAATTCTTCTATATTTTCTTTCCATGAATGTCCATGTAGATGCCCACATGTATCTTTTTTTTATGTGAATTTACACGTCAGATTTCTGTTTGTGGTATTAGTGCAAATTTACAGAGTCAAAACACCGAGAAAATACCAAAAAGAGTAATATGAGGCAAATCAAAGTATGGTGGTAAAGTATGAAAGTCGCCCTAAGGTAATGTTCATCAAAGACATCTCATTAAAAGATGCCTGGAATGCATGCTCATTGACTGCAAATCATTCTCCTTCCTTTTGACACTAATGCCAAAGCACCATTTTCTTTTTATATTGTGGATCACCAGAACTCCGCCTATGTATGTTTACATAGCCTGTCCCAAGTCGGGGTAAAGGAGGAGGGTTGCGTCAAGTGTAGCGAGCCGGTTGAAAAAAGAGCTATTTTTATGAGATGAACCCTTTTGATTTTTTGTTGGAGTGTAACCTTCTTAGCAACGTGTTGCATCGGCACCCGGGTGTAGCAAAAAATGGGCAAGGGTCGTTGCACCAAGATAGGTGAGTGCGAGGGGTAAGGAAGCTAGCCTTGGACCATCATTCCTAGAGTGATGTGCCACATCGGTGCCCGGATGTGGTAGTAAGTGAGTTAGGGCCCTCACACTTTTATGGGCGAGTGTGGGGGGCAAGAGATGCCCATAGGGTAAGGATTCGATTGGAGAGTTGGAACATAGGAACCTTAACGGGTAAGTTGAGGGAGTTAGCAGATACTTTTGCTAAGAGAGTGAATATTGCTTGCCCGCAAGAGACTAAATGGGTAGGAGAAAAGGCTAAGGAAGTGGAAGGCACCGGATTCAAGCCGTGGTACACAGGCACACAAAAGAGTATAAATGGAATTGGGATTTTGATCGATAAAAGTTTCAAAGATAGAATTGTTGATGCTAAGAGAATAGGAGATACGATTATTTTGGTTAAGCTAGTAGTGGGAGACTTGATTTTGAATATCCTTAGTGTGTATGTCCCCCCAAGTTAGACTACAAGTATCCGATAAGAACAGATTTTGGAAAGATCCGGAGGAGATTTTAAGGGGGCTACCATGCGAGGGGAAAGTATTCATAGGAGGATATCTAAATCGACATGTTGGTCAAAGTAATGGAGGTTTTGACAGAGTTCATGGAGGATTTGGCTATGAGACTAGAAATGAGGTTGGTGAAGACATCTTGAGTGTGGTATTAGCTCATGATTTGATGTTGGCAAATACCTTCTTTAAGAAAAGAGTCACATCTAATCACTTTTTGCAGCGGTTAAAATTATAGCCAGATTGATTTCTTTCTTGCTAGAAGAGAGGATAGAACCTCGTATGTAGATTGCAAAGTCTACCCCGGAGAATGTGTAGCTACGCAACATAAGTTGGTAGTCTTAGAGGTTCGGTATAACAAAGTACGAAAAATGCAAAGAAGTGCTCAGAACCCCGAAAAAAGATGGTGGAAGTTAAAAGAGGAAAAACAAATAGATTTCAAGGAAAGAATGCTTCAGAAAGGACCGAGGCAACTAGAGAGCGAAGTAAATATGGTGTGGAACAAGATGTCTAACCGCATCCGCAGAGTGGCAAGAGGGGTGTTAGGGGAAAGTAGAGGGAACGGACATCAAACAAAGGAAACTTGGTGGTAGAATGAAGAGGTGCGGGAGGCAATTAAACACAAGGAGTGTTTCAAATGTTTGCATAAATGTCCTAATGAAGAGAATTTGCAAAAGTTTAGATTGGCGAGAAAAAATGCCAAGAAAGTTGTGCGAGAGGCTAGAGGCAAGGTTTTATTCAATATGTACAAAAAACTTGGAGCAAAGAGAGAAAAAAAAATATATATATATATATATATATATATATATATATTTTTTTTTTTTTTTTTTGCAAAGATAAGGGATAGAAAAAGTAAAGACTTCACACATGTTAGATGCATCAAGGATGAAAATTAAAAACTCCTAGTAAGAGATGCAGAAATTAGGGAAAGGTGGATGAGCTATTTTAACAAGCTTTTTAATGGAGAGAGCGATAGAAGTGAGGTGGATTTGCGGGACGCTTCTGATGATTTAAACAGAAGGTTGTGCGTAGAATTAGAGCGCATGAAATTAAGGAGGCATTAAAGAAGATGAAGACTAGTAAAGCCTTGGAACCCGATGGTGTCCCTATTGAAGTGTGGAGATGCTTAGGGGATGTGGCAATAAGTTGGTTGACTAACCTTTTTAACAAGATTCTCCAAACTAATAAGATGTCCGATGAATGGAGGAAGAGTATGCTTGTGCCTATCTACAAGAACAAGGGGGATATCCAAAATTGTTCCAACTATAGAGACATTAAGCTTATGAGTCATACAATGAAGTTGTGGAAGAGAGTTTTTTAGCATCGTTCAAGAATAGGAACCAAAGTCTCTGTAAATCAATTTGGATTTATGCCAAGAAGATCTACCATGGAGGCTATCTTCTTGATACGACAATTGATGGAGAGATATCGAGAAAAGAAGAAGGACCTACATATGGTGTTTATTGATCTCGAGAAGGCATATGATAGGGTTCCAAGAAAGGTTATGTGGTGGGTTCTTGAGAAGAAAAAAGCACCTTCAAACTATGTAGAGGCAATTAAGGATATGTTTGATGGTGTTACTACATGTGTGAAGGCTTGTAATGGCACATCAAATTATTTTCCAATCACAGTAGGCATACACAAGGTTCCGCTTTGAGTCCTTATCTTTTTGCCCTAGTTATGGATGAGCCAACAAAAGATATCCAAGATGAGGTGCTGTGGTTTATGCTATTTGTAGATGATATTGTGCTTATTGATGAAACCAAGACTGGGATTGGTGCTAAATTAAAATGATGGAGAAGCACACTGGAGTCTAAAGAATTTACGTTAAGTCAAAGTAAGACCGAATACATGAAGTGTGAGTTTGACACGGTGAGAGGAGATCAAGAATCCGTGAATATACTCGGACAGAAGGTGCCCAAGAAAGATGCTTTTAGATATCCGGGATCAATATTGCAAAAGGAGGGAAAAATTGATGAGGATGTAAATTATAGAATCAGAGTAGGTTGGATAAAATGGCACAGTGCATCGGGGTTTTTGTGTGATCGCAAAATCCCTCTTAAGCTAAAAGGAAAATTTTATAGAACAACAGTAAGGCCCGCAATGCTATACAGAGCTGAATGTTGGCTAGCACAAGGACAACATGAGCATAAAATGGGAATAGCGAAAATGAAGATGTTAAGGTAGATGTGTGGTCATACAAGGATGGATAAGATAAGAAATGAAGATATTCGATGAAAAGTTGGAATAGTATCGGTGGCAGAAAGGATGAGAAAACATAGATTAAGATGGTTTGGGCATATTCTTCAAAAATCCCTAGATGCTCCGGTGAGAACAGAAGTTTGTTACCGAGAGCATGACATGAAGAAAGGAAGAGGTCGGCCGAAACTTACCCGGAGAAAAGTAATAAAACAAGATTTAATGAAGTGGGAAATAGATTGGCGTACGGTTTGTCTTAGAACCGAGTGGAGGAAAGCGATTAGTATTCTGGAGAGGCGAAATTCCTATGTTCCAGATTGTCCTTTTTAATCCTTTTTCCCTACATATATTTATATATTTTAATTTTTATATAATTATTTTTTTTCTCTCAATCGGTCTTGCTTTTATTTTATTTATTTTGAGTTCATCGACCACCGACCCCAACTAGTTTGGGATAAAGATGATGTTGATGTTGATTGTGGATCAACAGATCTCCACAGTGGCTTCTTAATAAACGCAGCCTCACTATAACTCATACTATCACAACTATGATGACAAAATCCACCTCAAGCAATGGATATCTCGATGAAACAAATACGAAACCGCTGAATGGACATTGTGATCAGGCAACAGATTAGATCTACAGTTGTACTGGAGAAAAAACCCCCGGTTTCAAATCATCTTCAATATCTTAAATGTAGAATAAGAGCCTCATGATCTATAAACCCAAAGCGGGCTAAAAAGTTGGGAAAGCCATCTATTACCTAGTCTAATTCATATAACCAGTCGAGACATTTCACTATGTACAACATTCTTCAGTCAATATCGAAGCAGCAGAAGATACTAGTGCTCATCACCTCGAATTACTAAGTCAGTGCAATCCAATGTCCAAAGCGGGTTAAACTATAATTTGTCAAATTTACATAGATAAAAAGACAGATGAACTGTGTCAAGCTGTCATTCTACATAATGATAATTCCTATTTAGTTGGCTTCAAATCAAATAGTCATCACAAGAGAGAAAGTACATTAAGAGAAAAAGTACAGCAAAAGAGTTCTAACTATATATTTAGAAAGGGCCCATCAAGTGGAGAATACATACCTTGGATTTCTTTAATCTTGACTTGTTTTCAGTGCACCAAGCGAGGGCAGGACCCACCTCCTTATTTTGGAGAGCATCAATAACTTTTTTGGCTTCTAGGAATACGTCAATATCAACAAGATCCTAGCCCAAGATCACACAGATCATAATCATTTTTCGAGATTATACAGGAGAGAATAAAGCCAAGTACCTGTATATTAGTACTCTCTGCAAGCTTAGCAGCAGTATCATAGTAAGACATCCGCAACATGTAATCTACAAGAATTCGCTTTAATCGGGTGTTGCTCCACTCGGATAAATTCTCCGGATCAGCTGATTCTAAGTGGTCTAATCGAGCTCGGCTTCTCTGAGCTTGCAAGTGCTCTGTCCGACTTCCCTCTTCCAACTACTCAAGGTCAAAAAGTACAAAGTCGCATATCATCACAGCTACATAAGCATACAAAGTTAAGACTAACTGAGCAGACATACAGGTAAGGGAGAATATACGCATTGTGTGCAATCTTGACCAAGAGAAGTTCCTCATCACCAAGCAAGTAGTTCAAATAACACCTCAGCCAACGGTATGGTAATCACAGTCCATATATCATATTATGCATTTTTTTGGTCATTGGCTGCACAGAAATCTTTAGTTTGTTTTCGGCTAAAATAAGCAGCTTGATTGGACATATGAGCACTCTCAGTCAATTAATTACAGAACATAGTTGAGATATAACATGATTCAACTCCTTGAATACAACCAGGTTGTTTAAGCATCCCTCTCAAACACTTAACTTCCTCAAACAGTGAATTAAGTAAATTTTTTCTTTCTTCACTCCATCACAAAGAAGAAAAAGAGAGAAATGCTGATCAACTATACACTCTTTCAAAAAATTAAAAAATACTAAGAAGAAAACTATCAAATTCCCCCATAGTTATGACGACAATTCTCATCAGGTAAACAGCCCAAACCTCACTTGAAGGTCCTTTTAAATTTTCACCTAATTTCCCGCAAGTCCGCAGGATGCGATATTCACTACCACGTCAAAGGCTTCAATTAGCCAGCCAACAAACCAACCCTTCACCAACCTAAGCCACAAGAAACAACTAGAAACAATTCAACCTCGATAAATTACTATTCACCGATGCATCAAGAAAATCACAGCACCTTCCTCTTAAGCCCTTGCAACCTGGAAACAAGCGAGTTGAGCCGATCCACGGCGTCGTCCTCGCCGGACACGTCGGTGGTGTCGGCAGTATCAGAGATGGCGGAGACGACAGCGGAGACCTCCTTCTCGACGACGCGGTGGTTGGCGCGGATCGACTTCTTGTAGTGCTCGAAGGGGACCCGCATGAACTGGTGCTCCAGCTTCAGCGACTCCGTCAGCTGTGACAGCTTCGACGACGGAGCGTTGGTAGCAGCCGCCGCCGCCGCCGCCGCCACTGCGGCGGCCGGCGTGCCATTGGGGAGAGGATCGATATCCATTCTGGATGAATCACGGATTTGGATTTGGAAGATGAAGTCGGTTGTCGATTGTTTTGGGGAATTGCTCAGGTGTTGGGGAAGATGATTCTGTGCTTCTTGTCAGCGACCAGCGCAGCACCAATTGGAGGGAACGACGCCGTTCAGTATATCAAAGCATTTTCTTTCTTGTGACCAAGACAAACCCTAATTTTATAGCAAAATTACCTTTAAAAAAAAAACCGTTATAAGTAAGTCTGTTAAATGGGTGGGTTAAGTTAGGTTTGGATCGAGTCATAAATGGTCCGATCCAAATTGACTCATTAACCCGTTTATGATCTATTTATTCTTAATGTAAAGTTCTCGACTCACACCCGACCCGACCCATATCCAACCCGACTCATATTATTAATACACTTTCTTATTTCTTCCAATTGAAGAAAGTGTATTTCTTATTATTTTATATTGCTAAAACACTTCTATGCAAAATGGATTTAGTGGACAATTTTCATAATTTTTTATTTTTCCTTTTCCTTTTTTTATGAATTTTTTTTTCTTTCTATTGCATAATCAATTTAATATATATTAAAAATAAAGAAAACACGTCTCAATAAATTTCCATCGCAACTCCCCCCTCCCTCCATGCTAGACCACCCTAAACCACCGCCACAGCTCCTCGACTACCGCATGGAACACCGTGTATGTAAAGGTATCCTCCCAACAAATCCCATTTCTCACTACCGTTCTTGGCACCACCTTGAACTACCGCCGTAGCTCCTTGGCCATCGCTTGGAACACTGGGTATGCAACGGCCTCCTCCTAAGGAATCCCCACTTCTCATCACCGTCCTCCGCAGCCCTCGGCTAATGTTGGGGCTTGAACAACCAACACTCCGTCTCCTACAGACCTTGTCCTCTTTGTTCCAATTTCAAACCATAGAGAGACCCCTACTTCAAATCGTAAACGATCGCCGTGTCCTCTAAGAAAGACAGGCAAACGATCTCCAAATCTAGTGTGGCGTCAATGTCGTTCAACTTTCTCTATGCATCTTCAGTCCCATTCCATTGGAATAACAACAAGCTCTCATCTATGAGAACAAAAGATGAGGAACTTTAAGAAGGTGATTCGGACCAACAATCAACCATGAGAGAGAGTGATGGAGATCACGAGCGAACGGCGAAACATGATTGTGGTTACCTACTAAAGACATGAACAATCGTCAAATTCATGCTCGAGGGAGAAAATGGCCACAAATGGTCAGTAGATATAGTCCCCAATGATCCACGAAGCTGCTGTCGCTATCTCCAAGTTCCGCCAAGAGCTCATTGTTGACACCTAAAATTTGATTTTCCTTAAATCATTTGTTTTGCATAAAAATGAGAATTAATCTTAGTTCTCACCAAAAATTAATTTTTCATGCATAGAATATTTATTTTCTATTAATCATGCATTTGCCTTGCATTCAGTCTGATAGAGAAGGAATTGAGCTTAATTTGACAAGCAACTGGACTAGGACCATCTCAAATTTTCGATAATGGGGAATGAACATGTGCCGAATTTCTTAAGTCCATTAGGGCCTATTTTAAGCTCAAATTAGCCCATTCAAAATTTATTTTAAATATAAAATGCTTTTAATTAAATGTCCATTATTCAGAAAAAGTCCTTAATTTGAGCCCAAAAATGTGTGGTAAGCCCATGATTTATTTCTAAAATTTGGCCAAGGCTTGTCAAGGGGTGTACCGAATTTTATGAGTGATATAGACCTATTTTCAGATACAATTCAACTCATTTTAGCTCTTTTAAATATGTGGCTCCTTTAATTAATTACCCATTTAATTAATTAAAGGAAAGTCGGCCACCATCATATGCACCCTCACTTAGCCTGAAATAATAGAGTTTTAGGGGGATAGAACTCTTCCAAATTCAAATTAATTCAGAATTTATTTAAATTGAGAGTCCTACCTTAGGTAGAGTTTTAATGGATTTGGACACCTAATATTTAATGGCTCAAAATTAATCCTACCCTAACTAGGATTACTAATCTTATGGTTAAGATATCCTACTCCTATTAGGATTATAAGTCTATGCTCTATATTAACAACCATTACTTTAGGGTTAAGGGACGCGCGTTCTCATTCAACTCTCATGGAATTTTCGGCACCATGACAGGCTGAAAATTCAAAGCACACTCAAGGAGTCTTAAGGAGTTTGATTGTCTTCCTTGATTTCGAGACAATCCTCCCCGGTCCAAGACAACCTACCCGGCTGAACCCCTCATTGAGCGGCTTCCTCTTCTCGGTTGAGCCATATGTAGTCCTTAGCTCGGCCTTAGTGTCCTCGACATCCCAGCTCGGCCACCGCTCGTCCCCCGATCAACCACTGTCCGCCCAAAGAACCTTGCGCCTCATCGTGCCCGGTCGGGATCACCACTATTCAACCTCGGTTCTAGATCAATCAGCCCCTATTTTCCTATTATTTGTATAGAATTGAAGTATCATAGCCGAAATGTGTAACCACTACTAGGCCACCGCCACCGCAACTTCGAAAACTTAACTAATCTCTTATGATCGCTACACTATCGCGTGGGAGTGGACCCATCACATTCAAATATAACTAATGATAAGAGATCTTGGCCTTAAAAGGATGCGCCCACCGCACCGCCAAGACATAATTGAGAGCATTAGAAACAATGTTTGAAAAGCACTACATCTTTATCCAAGAGTGATAGAAGATTAAGTGCCAATCAAACCAAAGATATGACTTATATAAGCTAAGCATCTTTACACAATAAAATATGAAGACAGCTTGTTCGAAAAGCTCATTAGGAAAACCCCCATGGTTACTAATAACTCAATTGCACATTAGAGGTCACTCGAATTTTCCCATTAATGTAAGCCCCGAGGGGGAGGGGTTGGTGTTTCCCTATCACAATCGTGACTACAAAAAGACACCTACAAGGTAGAAGCGTTAATTTACTGGGGAAGACACGAGCTTCACTAAGAATCGAAGAAGAAAGAGGAGAAGGGTTAAAAGCAAAATCATTTCTCTATGCTTTATGTAGATACTACATCAGGTCATATCCAATAGTTGTCCATTTGTTGTACGCATCTCTACAAGCGCAGATCATGAAATTAGCCACTTCACGCTCGCTCATTTCGGGATGAAATCTGTGACATCCCGCGGAGGGGGTGATCACACGCTTTGTCCCACATTGCTTAGGGAGAGGGTCTTAGGCTAGCTTGTATGGTTTAGGTGTCTTTTAAACTTGCAAAACGAGTTCTTTGGGGGTTGTATGGGCGACCCTCGGAGGAACAGAATCGTGAGGACTATGCGTCCAAAGCGGATAATATCTTGCGAGTGGTGCGCCCTGGTCGTTATAGTTGGTATCAGAGCTAACTCCCGATAGTGAGTGGGCTATAGTAGGCACTCGGTGGTGCTACTAAGAGCACAGCTAGGATGTTGTACAGGCGAGGGGGTGAGTATGTGACATCCCACGGAGGGGGTGATCACACTCTTTGTCCCACATTGCTTAGGGAGAGGGTCTTGGGCTAGCTTATATGATTTGGGTGTCTCTTAATCTTGCAAGTCGCGTTTTACGGGGGTTGTATAGGCAGCCCTTGGAGGAACAAAACAGTGAGAACTGTGTGTCCGGAGTGAACAACATCTTGCGAGAACGAAATTTCTTTTAAGGAGGGAAGAATGTAATACCTACTTCTTTGACCAGGCCAACATGGTGGTGTGACCCACCTTAAAAAGGGTTGAAAAGTCAAAAATAAAAGAGACAAAAGGAGACAAAAGGGGCAGCGGTAGACCTCTCCCACGAAAAAAAACATAACGGTAAAGAAAAGAGAAAGAAGGGGAAGGAGAAGAGAGGGAAAGAAGAAAAGAGAGGGGGTTCTCATGTTGCCTTGCCAAGTCGTCTCAGCATCGATAAACAGAGTCCGATAAGTGCTTGCACCTCTCGCTCCTCTTATCGAAGTGATTTTCAATTTTAGGGTAAAAATTCAGATTTTGGTCGAATATGAGTTGCTATGTCCGATTTGAAGGTCATTTGGTTGCGTTTTTGTATGGAAATGAAACTTTCGGATGTTGTGAAGCCGTAGGATTCGACGGACTTTGATTTGATGTTACGGTTTGCCCAGAGAGAGTTTTTAAAATCTAGCGCGCAACCGCAAATAGTGAATTTCGTGGGCCAATTTTTTTTATTTCTGCTTATCAGCTCGGGGTGACCCTATTAGGACTTTTGTAGTATGTCGAATAAGCTTCACGTGGACTATAAGATCGTTTAAAACCGAGCTCGGTAGAGGAAGTTATAACCTTAACAATTTCGTCGCGCAAGTTGACCACGGTGGACAGCAATGGGTTTTCGCTATGGTCGACTTTCTGTTGACACATAGTTGTCGTTTTAGCATTACATAGGTGTATATTAGTTGAGTTGTGCGATATAGTGTCATGTGACTCATTTTTTTTTACGAGTTTTCGTACTTTTGATGGGAATTTGAATGCATCGGCTCTAGTGACCGTCTTGGTATGCTTTTGGTGTTATAGGGTGAGTGATACTATTTTTTCTTTGTGTTTGTAAAATGCATATGTAGAAAGAGATAGTACTATATGTGTTATGACTTCAAAAAATAGCATTTTTGTTGCATAAAAACATGATTGAACATTTACTGCTATTTTTATCTATTTGACATGGTTTGTGATCAATATGTGCTACCGATTTCGAGTTGATTGTGATATTTATTCTGGTTATGAGGATAATGTTGTTGTTTGATTATGTGGTGTTCAAAATAGCTGTGAATCTAGTTGAGGGGTTTGTGGGTATGCGCATACTAATTAGGATATCCTTGTGGGCCGAGCCATCGACATTCTAGGTGCGGACCTAGTCAAGGGGGGAATCTTAGTCGCATTTTATCACGGGCGTTATATGTGACCATGATTAGAATCTTGAGCATGAGATTGATCAATAGATAGATCATTGGCATGTGATTTGGTGAGATGGACTAATGGATAGACCATTGATACGTGTTTTTGATTAAATTGATCAATGGGATAGACCTTTGATATTTGTTTTGAGGTTGTGGTTTGAAATGAATACTTATGTTAGGAATATGTTATGTCAAAGTACTATATAACTTGTTTTCATTGTAAATATTTGTTATGTTCCAGGTTTGATATAAATGAGTTATATTTGAGTAGAAAATGTGCATAGTGCTTGTTCGATCAACTTAGAAGAAATGTATTACTCATCGAGCCGTGTTAGTTCACCATTTTCATCTTCTTTGTCTTTCGGGTTTAGCGAGTCGTTAGTAGGAGTTGAGCGTAGCGTTAGTTAACGGATTTTCAGAAGAGGGATTTTTGTTATGAAGTGTAAATAGGTGTGTTGAGCTTTGGAGATAGCTCTTTTATTGGATATATGTATAGATCTGTTTAATGGTTATAGAAAGCTATGATAGTGTTGTAACTAAAGGACTTCTTTATCAAGTAAATATATGGATGTATATTTTTGTTAGTAGGTTGAGTTTGGCTATGTAGAAGCTGCGTCCTCTTGAAAAAGGATGGCCATGTCATGATTCTTATAGTGGATTTTGGGGTGTGACATTTGTTGATATCAGAGCATAGGTTATGATCTCTATGGGTAGATATGGGACGTTGTGAGATAGTGTGATAGAATTTAATGCTTTAGCCTAAATGATACTAAGGTATAGTTTGGTTTTATTCTTAGATCCAGGTAACCATGAGTTCTTATCCAAAGTTGCTTACCAATTATCGCAAGAGAAGTAAGAGCAAGAGAGCTATCACCTTCGATTCTAGAGATGTGCCTTGAGGTTCCAGAGGGAGGCCTTCAAGAGGAGAAGATGATACAAGAGCTAAATCTTGGGAATCAAGAGAAGAGAGCCAGCAGCAAGGGGCCCAAGATAATGTAACTGGAGCTATGGAACCTAATGGTAATAGAGGCTACACTTTTACCCAATTTAGAAAGGCGAAACCACCCACTTATGATGGAAAAATTGATCCTCTTGCTGCTGAACATTGGATTAGAAAGATAGAGGGGATCTTCAGAGTTGAAGAGGTTCATGAGAAGAAAAAAGTTGACTTTGCCATGCAATATTTAGAAGGTTAAGCCGAGTACTAGTAGGAGGGAGTGAGGTCCGCCTTTGGAGATGAAGATATTGCTATCCCTTGGAAGGACTTCAAAGAGACTTTTAACGCCCAATTCTTCCCTCAATTGTTTCAGAGCGAGACGAAGAACGATTTTCTACATATATTGCAAGGTGACTCTACTGTTATGGAGTATGCAAGCTGTTTCAATCAGATAAGTAGATTTGCGGGATGTCCGGTGGCCAATAAGGGGAAAAGGCTGAACATTTTGTGAGAGGACTTCGGCCCGAGATCCATTTTACACTTATGTTTCTTTCATTACCAACTTACAAAGACGTGTTGGAATGAGCAATCAAGATTTAATGAAAGATTTTTATCAATGGCACTCGGGGTGCTCGTTCTTATAAGAGGCTAAAGTTCACATATTTTCGGGAAAGTCAAGCAAGTGGTAGCATCGGACAAAGAAGCATTAGCAATCGTGGAAAAAGCAAGAGTCAAGTTATTCAAGGTTCTTGTGCTACATGTGGGAAACATCATGGCGGTCTTTGTCACCATAAGACATGAGCATGTTTTATTTGTGAGAACACAAGACATATGGCACGTGATTGTCCCACTCAGAGGAGTACACCCGTAGATAGTAGGGTGTGTTTTGTTTGTGAGCAGACTGGACATGTAATACGTACTTATTCTATGAGGAAGACAGGTTTTTCAGCTGGTAGGCCTCAAGAAAGTCAACAAAAGTAGAAGATGATTGGGAAAGTTTTTGCTATGACAGAAGATGATGTAGCAGCTTCTAACACCGTCGTTGCAAGTATAATCTTGCTTGCCTTACAGTGTACTTATGCATTATTCGACTCCAGTGCTACACATTCCTTTATATCTATGGAATTTGCAAAGAAACTTAATGTGTTGCCTAACCCTCTTGATTATGAATTACGTGTTGATACCCCTCTTGGTGCTTTCTTGATTGATGATTGTGTGTTCAAGAGATGTAAGCTTTGAATTGATAATGTGGAAATGCATGGAGATTTGGGGTTGTTAGATATATAGGATTTCAACATTATTATAGGGATGGATTGGCTATCAACATATCATTCTACTGTTGATTGTTATTCGAAGAAAGTTATCTTTCGGCTTCTGAATCAGCCCGAATTTTCTTTTCGGAAAGTTGTAAAGGCACTTTTTCGATACTAATTTCAGCCATGCAAGCGAAGAAGCTTCTAAGGAAGGGTTGCTATGGTTATCCGGCTTGCGTAAAAGACACCAGTAAGGAAGTTGTAAAGCTAGAAAACATTCCAGTTGTTAGAGAATTCTCGGATGTGTTTCCTGATGATTTAACTCGTTTACCTCATGATGGAAAGTTTGAATTTTGCATTGAGCTGTTGCTTGGGGCAATACCTATCTCAAAAGTACCTTATCGGATGGCACCCGCTGAATTGAAAGTGTTGAAGGCGCAGCTACATGAACTTTTAGATAAAGCTTTAATTAGGCCTAGTATCTCACCTTGAGGAGCTCCCGTTCTTTTTTTTTGAAGAAGAAAGATGGTAGTTTGCGGCTTTGTATAGATTATCGAGAATTTAATAAGGAGACGATCAAAAATATGTATCCTTTGCCTCGGATTGATGACTTATTTGATCAACTCCAAGGAGCTCGGGTATTTTAAAAAATCGGCCTTTGTTCCGGTTATCACCAATTGAAGACAAAAGCAGATGATGTGCCAAAGACTATTTTCAGAATAAGGTATGGACATTATGAGTTTTTTGTCATGAATAGGGTATTCGTAAAGTATCTTGATAGATTTATTGTGGTGTTCATTGTTGATATTCTGGTGTATTCGAGGAGTTTGGAGGATCACAATCAACATTTGAGGCTTGTTTTGCGGATTCTGCGTGAAAATAAGTTGTATGCTAAATTCAGTAAGTGCGACTTCCGGCTTGATCATATAGAGTTCTTGAGCCATGTAATTTCAAAGGATGGTATTTCGATTGACCCGAAGAAAGTTGAAGCGGTTGTTCGGTGGAATTGTCCTACAAATGTTACAGAAGTGAGAAGTTTTCTTGGGTTAACGGGTTATTACAAGCGGTTTGTGGATGGATTTTTCAAAATTGCTGGTCCACTTACTTGTCCAACTCAGAAAGGGCTTAAGTTTGTGTGGTCATATCAATGTGAGCACAATTTTCAAGAATTAAAGAGGCAGTTGGTGACAGCTTCCATATTAACCTTGCTTTCGGGAATTAGTGGTTTCACTATCTATTGTAACGCGTCTAAGGAAGGTCTAGGTTATGTTCCTATGCGGGATGGTAAAGTTGTGGTCCATGCCTCGAGAAAGTTGAAGGCACACGAGAAGAATTATCCTACTCATGACCTGGAGTTAGCGGCGGTTGTCTTTGCTTTGAAAGTATAGCGACACTACTTGTATGATGAGAAATGTGAAGTTTTCACCGATCACAAAAGTTTGAAGTACATCTTTACTAAAAAAGAATTGAACATGAGATAGAGAAGAAGGTTAGAACTCTTGAAGGATTATAAGTTGCCTATCAACTACCATCCAGGAAAGGCAAATGTAGTGGCGGATGCCTTGAGTCGTAAATCTTCAGGGATATGAGGAAACTAGAATTGGAGGTATTGGTGCATCAGCTTGATGCTCGGTTAGCTAATTTTCAAGTGTAGCCAACGTCAATTGATATAATCAAGGCTTAACAAAATGAGGATCCTTAGTTGGGGAAGATCAGAAAAGGTGTAGAAGCTAGGGGGCAACCAGATTTTAGTATCCATGTAGATGGATCATTGAGGTTCCGTGGTCGGCTATGTATTCTCGATGATGTAGGATTGAAAAAGGAGATATTGCAAGAGGCTCACACCATTAGATACTTGATTCATCCAAGAAGTTCTAAAATGTATAGGGATTTGAGAAGAAATTTCTGGTGGATCAACATGAAGAAAGATATTGTGAAGTTTATCGATCAACACCCGATTTGTCGGCAAGTAAAGATTGAGCATTAGAAACTAGGTGGACAACTACATCCACTCGAGATACCTAAGTGAAAATGGGAACATATCACATGGATTTCATTATTGGTTTACCGAGGACGCCGAATAGTAAGAATGTTATATGGGTGATTATTGATCGATTGACTAAGTCGGCACACTTTTTTATCATATAGATTTGGCCTTTCGGTGGAAGACATGTGAAGTCGTACGTGAATGAGATAGTCAAGCTGCATGGGGTTCCGGTGAGCATTGTTTCTGATAGGGATCCCAAGTTTGTGTCCAACTTTTGGAGGGGTTTACAAGAGGCATTGGGTACCAAACTCAACTTTAGTACGACTTTTTATCCTCAAATAGATGGACAATCAAATAGGACGATTCAGACCCTAGAGGATATGCTACGATCCTATGTTATTGACTTTGATGGCTCGTGGGATGAACATTTATATCCGGCGGAGTTTTCTTATAATAACAGTTATCATTACATTATAAATATGGCTCCTTTGAAGTTTTGAATGGTCGAAAATGCAGGAGTTTAATTTGTTGAGACGATGTTGGTGAGAAAAGATCGACCGGCCCCGAGTTCATACAACAATCAGGGGAGAAAGTCAGGCTGATCCGAGAGCATTTGAAAGCAGCTCAAAGTCGTCGAAAAAGTTATGCAGATCTTAAAAAGCCTAGCACATAATTTAATGTGGGATATTATATATTCCTAAAGATGTCACCTATGAAAAGTATTATGAGATTTGACACTCGTGGGAAGTTGAGTTCAAGATATGTGGGACCATTCTTAATATTAAAGAAGATTGGCGAAGTTGCTTATAAACTTGCTTTACCACTAGCGTTATCCGGAGTGCATAATGTGTTCCATGTGTCTTTATTGCTAAAATATGTGCTGAATCCCGAACATGTACTGGATTTCACTCCTTTAACTTGACATATGAGGAGCAACCTATTCGGATAGTTGATAGGAGAAAGCAAGCGTTGCGACGACGAACTATTCCCTACGTTAAGATTCAATGGCAAAACCACATAGAAAGGGAGGCTACTTGGGAACTCGAGGAGGAGGGGAGATGCGTGTTCTAGGGGTTGTATGGGTGGCCCTTGGAGGAACAAAACCGTGAGGACTGTTTGTCTAAAACGGACAATATCTTTTGAGTGGTACTCTCGAGTTGTTACAGTTGGTATTAGAGCCGACTCCCGACAACGTATGGGTCGCAGTGGGCGCTCGCTAGTGCCGCCGAGGGCACAACGAGGATGCTATGCCGTTGAGAGCACAACGAGAATGCTATCTTGCTGAGGGGGAGAGTATGTGACATCTAGCAGATGGGGGTGATCATACTCTTTGTCCCACATTGCTTAGGGAGAGGATCTTCGGCTAACTTATATGGTTTGGGTGCCTATCAAACTTGCGAGATGCATTTTTTGAGGGTTGTATGGGCAGCCCTCGGAGGAATAAAACCGTTAGGATTGTGTGTCTAGAGCGGACAATAACTTGCAAGTGGTGCGTGCGGGTCGTTACAAAATCTCTTTTGCAAATTATCGATGGGGCCGCCACTACTAAAACAAAACAATCCACTATCCACCATTAATAACACTGTGTTGATGATACCATCCATGTGACGACGAGCAACTAGGTAGCCCTTCGCACACAATCTGAAAGGAACATGACAAATGTCAAGTTTTGACATGATGGCTAATTAACAAACAAGGGAATTCATTAAGTTAATTACAAGCATCGTAAGCGGGAGGAGCCTTCGTAACTTAACCAAAGTCAAAAGGTATTGGACAGTGAAAGTTCCAATAACGAAATATAATGGCCGGCTATTTGTGTTTTCTCGCATCGAATTTGAATAATATACATTTCGATCCGAACATGGCAAGGTCATTGATCACAATGCATCTTCGCAACCTACATAAATCCAAGAACGGCCACAACAGCAATAAACTAAGCCTTATCCAACTATGTAGGGTCCATGAATAATTAAACAAACATTTTAAAAAGGATTTCCATATGTGAAAGTGTTAAAACATATTTGAATATGTTTAAAAGCATATAAACATATCCAAATGTGTGGAAGTGTCATTTAATATCAATAAAATGTTAACTTCGCTTAATTAGACATGCTTAAATGTATCTATATAGGTTGTGAAGATCACCTCACACACCAGAAATTTAACTTGCATTTTATACAATTAGTCAACCACATGCATGAGAAAAAGGGATTAAGTTCAACTAGGACACACTTAACTACGTGCCAAATTCATGTCATGTGAACAAGTCTACCTTACCTCATAAAGCAATTCCAAGTCTCACTCTTCATGACTCCAGAAGGGTCAAGTAGTTGAGTCATTTCATAGCTTAGCTTGAAGCGTGCACTCTCAAACTGCATATTTTCACCCGGCGATGTTTCTAGGATGAAACCAAAATTGATATGTACCAGCCGTCCCAAGCTGCATGAATCATATTGTTAGGGCTCTTTGATTTTTTTGCAAGACTTTCTAGATATATAAAAGAAGTGTTACTTGAATGAATAGCATCACCAGTTAATAGAGAATGAAACCTCCTCCATGGAAAATGAGACGGACTATCTTATGATTATAGCCCTTGGTAAATTTACCAAACATGAAAATGATTTATTTGATATTATGGATGACTGATCCTTAATAGTATATGACTAAAGTGGTGCTCAAAAGGCATGCCCGATGGCATTTTCCTTTATTTTTAAATAGAAGTGTGCCCGATGACATTGCTAACTAGGCATGAGTAGAATTCACACACGGGTGAGAGAAAGAGGAGGGAGAGAGAGAGGGAGATGTACTTGTCAAAAGAAGATTGCCATTATGCCTATCTTTTGGTTGAAGCGGAAGACTAGCAACCGCATAACCGGCACTACTAATGATGAAATTTTCTTGTGCAGCTTCAAAACTAGGAGAACCAACAAGCCCATAGTCCTATTGGAACATTTCATGTAAATCGCCACATGGCATGGTGACGTCATCTTTGACCCATCCGTTGACCTAGTGGACCCCGACCTAGTTTAATCCTTGATCGGGTCAACCCAACTCGGTCGAGCCGTTGACCGGTTCCATCGGTCAATGGTTATACCAGAGTCCCTGGTTTAATTGGCCTATTCCAAACCGGCCAAAACGGTCAGATCGATCATTGATCGGATCGCGCACGCCTAAATTTTGAATGGGCCGTGAGAGCTCATACGAACTCTATTTTGGACGTTCTTCGTACCAATTCTCTCGTATGAAAATTCTCTACATAGTGGTATATATATTGTATGCTTGAGTTTTCGAAAGATAGAAAAATGCATAAAACCCTTATGTACATGTACTTTTAGGGGTATTTTTGGGCATTTTTCCTGTATTTGCATATGGTTTCGAAAATACTAAGGCTAACTCACATGTATATGATCATATGCTGGATGTGTAGAGTATTATTAAGTGTTAGTATGTGTAAAATTTTAACATGCATCATTGAATAAAGTAGTGTCTTTGGCATCACATGTGATTTTAATGACGACTGCCCATGTCTTCAAGTCTAAAATTATATGTCTATGATAAAGGTGAGACATGAAGTTAATATCCCTAGTATGAGAGAGTTTCAAATATTCAATTGAGCCATGATCGCCTGAGTGGCACACTTGATTAAGTTTGAGAAATATTTGTCACGACCCGAACCCCGCGAGCTCGTCGACATCCCACCCGGCCACGCTTATGTACAGTTCTCCAGGATCCAAAGGCCAACAAATTCATGCGGAAGCAAAAACAAATCCCCGTACAGAAACAATTAACATCACGATGACTTGGGACGGTAAAAACATACTTATATACATATCCACACGTTCTGTACAATTTTCCAAACCTACGGCTTCGGAGGCCACTGTACAATCCTATGACCACTAGAACAAAAAAGATTACGTGATCGAAACCTACTATACATCCAAAATAAAACAGCCAGCAAAAGTCAAGAGGCCAACTACCCTAGGCCTCGTCCTCGCTATCCGGTACTATATCATCTCTCGCCTCCAACTCATCCTCGTCAAGCTCGGGTGGCTGTTCCGCATCCGATGGCTCTACAACCTCCCCATCTTCTCCCGGTACCATGACCTCGGGGAATACCGAACCTTTGAGGCGGGTCATTCATACTTGAGGCAAAAGGTCTGAAAGACAACGAACCCACGACGGGGTGAGATAAAATCTCAGTAGGAAAATCTCTAACCCTAGATCAAGTCGCTAGTGCCTCCAAACACAAACTAGGCGAGCAACAATTTCCAACAACTCTTTCTTTCGCTACCCAAAAACTCCCCAATTAAATTCCAGAAAATTCCACTCTTTCTCCAAAAATTCTCATACCTTCCCAAATATTCTACGTTACTCCCCTCTCGGCGTTTCACGCCTCGGTCCGACAATAAATTATTCTACGTGCTCCAGGGCACGTTTTTAACACATCAGGCCATAATATAAATATCCACATTACTCCGAAAATTTCTACGTTACTCCAGAAATATTCCACGTCACTCCAGAATATTCCACGTCACTTCAAAATATTCCACGTTACTCCAGAATATTCCACGTTACTCCAAAAATATTCCACGTTCCTCCAGAATATTCCACGTTACTCCAAAAATATTCCACGTTCCTCCAGAATATTCCACGTTACTCCACCGCCATCGAATAAGTTCATGAAATTGAGCCTCGGATCTTTATGGAACATGGCTCTATATATATATCGGGGTCTCGGACACATAGGAATACGACCCACGGATCTCGGTCTCGGACACATAGGAACACGACCGGATCAAGTCTCGGACAATTAGTCGAACACGACTCACTTTGGTCTCGGACGACTTAATTGAATACGACTTTCTTACTTTCTCGGTCTCGGACAATCAGACGAATACGGCTCACTTTGACCTCTGACGACTTGATTGAATACGACCATCATACTTTCTCGGTCTCGAACAATCGACGAATACGGCTCACTTTGGCCTCGACGACTTGATTGAATACGACCTTCTTATTTCCTCGGTCTCGAGACAATCGACGAATACGGCTCACTTTGGCCTCGAACGACTTGATTGAATACGACCCTTCTCATTTTCTCAGAATATATCGGGACCACGTGATTCACTCACGTTAGAGAATTAATAATTCGGGATCACCCGATTAATTCACACTAATCCAAATATTAATTCAGACTACCCGATCAATTAATACTACCATAGTATCCAATCCACGTCATGCGACCATATTACGCTAACGTAGCAATATATAAATCACGCGCCACTAAAATTATACTAACGTGGAAATTTATCACGGCCGAACAATAATAATTTTCTAACATATAATTAATTCACGACCACGAGTACTATACTATAATAATGTCACATTTAATTAGCACCGTGGTATAACGACTTTATGTCACATAAAAATAAACCTAGTTAATATTTAAACTAACCATGGTTCAAAAACTAACTAGAGTCAAATACTAACCTAACCATGATTAATAAATAGCATAAAGCAACCATAGTTGAACAAAAAGTAACTAGGGTTGGTAGAGTAACCATGGTCAAACTTTGACCAAACAAATATCCTCTTGAAATTACTATTCATTGTAAGAACAAGCATATCTCACCTCCATTTCTGCAATTTTCGTCCAGCAGCTATACCACCCTCAAATTCACCAATTTCTTCATCAAAACTTCACAATTTCATAGTCTTTTAGCAGCCTAGTCACCTACTATAGGTTTAGAAACAATCCTACCTCAAAAACTCGCAAAAACGTCCGTTGAACGGTTGAGGAAAAGCCCGAACTAATCGGCGATTCCGGCGATCCTTGCACGGCCGGCGACTCGGCGACGATCTAGCGACTCCAAGCGCTCCAAAGCGACACCAAAGAATGCTTGAAGAATTTTCGGCAATGGAGGGTGAGAGAGAGGGTGTTCGGCCAAGTGAGGGAAAGGGAGAGGGAGAGTGAGGTAGAGAGCAAGTGAGCTAGAGAGAGAGAGAGAGTTCTTGGATAATGAAGAAGAAGAGGCCAATATAATAATTAATATAGGTTAATAATAATTAATTATGCCCACAAAATCAAGAGAAAAAAAAATAAAATAATTATCTCCCCTCATTGACTAGTCAATCTCGGCCAAAAGGGGAAATGGCCAAAATACCCTTCGTTCCAAGTGAAAAATAGGGTATTTTTCGAGGGCAAATGGGTCCTTTCCCATACCCAGTCCAAATCTACTTTTCCCGAACCTCTTTGGGGCGAACCGCGAAGGAATTTCACATAAGATGAGGAAACGTCCAAAATTTTTATTTATTGAAACCCCTGAAGGTTCGACGTCAAATTCTGAAGCTCGATTCGTGACCAATCTCGATCAATAGAATTTTCAGCGTATCTCAAACTAACGGGCGGCTTTTAGGAGTTACGCGTATCGACCCGTGATTAAAATCACGTTTAAGAATTACTCGAGCCATGGCGACCTTGATTGTCATTCAATTGCGAGGGTCAATCACTAGTCCCGATGGACACGATCGTTAGAAAATAATTTAGGGACGTTCGGAACCCATACGAGGTCAAACGGAATCACCCGTGATCCAAGCGTAGGGTATTATCCAAATCGTTCCTTAATCATTCTAGGATCGGCCTATATTGGTCCGGAATATTCCCTCGACAATTTTCATGGCCAAAGAGTCAATCCAGGATTAAGTTCTTAGGTCCACGTACTTGATTTTCCTAGCTAGCCATTCCCATTTGGTTAGTCCGCTCGAGAGGGATCAACTCCGAGTGAGATTAAACTGAAATACATCAATGAGACCTTTCATTTATTCAAAGCTTCGAAAGTGGGTCGGAATTCAGGATGTCACAATTCTTTCCCCCTTACAAAAATTTCGTCCTCGAAATTTGCAATCCTCCAATCATCTCGTCTTATGGGGTATTGACGCCTCATCACTACTACGCTTCCCAAAGTAGTTCTTGTCGTCACTTGACACTTCGATAACGTCCTTAACAGCAATGGTTTTCATCCTTGAAAACTTGTTTTCTTTGGTCCTCCACTGTGTTCACCTTCCTCTTCCCTTTTGACATTCGCAAAATCTGTTGGTAGCATGCCCTCGAGTATTCAAATCACCTCTTCAATTGTCTATTGGTCCAAGAATAACATGCATACCTTACTACAATCCATCTTTTCTAATTACGGACTAAAGGTCTTTCCAAAGCATTGCATAAGACTCATGGCCTTTATCAACTTGCCCTCTATTATCCAAATCGAGTCGTAACCTTCTCGACTCCTTAAGCAAGTTCAAGATTACTTTCATAGTAATCTGCTCTTAATTCCATTTGAAAACCTTCAACGATCATAGTAATCTTTCGATTTTCAAGGTCATGCCTCTTCCTGGCCGGCATGTCTCATCCTTGACCATATATAAGATCGATCCAACATTCAGTCCATTCCATTGGACACCGTAATTCTCCCCTCAAATTTCGATGAGGTCATATCTTTAGATTCCTCTCCACTATTGAACTCGTACACTCGTCTATTGAACTTCAAGGTTTCTACCCTCAACTTTGAGATTTCTTTTCCAAGTACTCAGAAGTCTGGATTTCCTCCTTATTCTATTCGTTTCCACGACCCTTAGAAGTCCGGGTCCATTCATCGCCACATCTCAATTCCTTTCTGACCTTCAGGCTTGATGCTTCAAGTAGCCATCAAACTAGTCAATTGGTAAACTTCCAATTTAGAAGTTGAATCTCTTATTCCTCGAGGTGAGGTCTGTCTTTTCGTTGCCAAATGCAAGATGCTCAATTTTCAATTGTATGCCTCTCCTACCTAATTCACCATTCCTTAGCAATAAAGGCATCGCAATCATGACCTTTCCTTCGGTTCCCTTTGGTGCAGTCAATATTTCTAACTCTTGTAGTTCACATAGTTGCGAGGTCATTCCTTGCACAAGCAACGCTATCATTTTCATAAACGGTTTCATCCATTCGCGCTACGTCTCGTCCTTAGTCCTTAGTCCTTTTCATCAATGTAATAATTCTTGTGGGGAAATCTTCCTACGATCCATCTATGACAATCCATCAATTTCAGGAAACTTCAAATTTCAATAACTCACATCGACCTTAGTCGATCCACCATCACTTTTTTACTCTTGAAGGATTCATAGGGATCCCCTCTCTTGGACTTCACACGACCAATGAATTTCACCTTATCGGACTCAAAATACGCACTCTTCACACTTAGCATACAATGATTGTTTCCTCGGGGTCATGCTTCTCGTGACTCCTTAAACGAGTCCGATCATCGTCTCTAAAGACGGTAACAATTAATTTAATTATTCTTTGGATACACAATCCGACTATTGTTAACTCTTGCTACCAGGTGTCGATTCGTTTAAATTGTCATTCGTACCATCCACTTGAGAGCTTATACTTTGGCTTTCTGTCTTTATAGATTTCCAGTTAGACCATGCCGCATTTTATTCATTTTTGTCACTCTTTCCTCAGGAAGCATCGTTGCCTCAATCTCTTGGTTCCACAACCAGCTAATGCGATCTTATCCCCATTTCATTCATTTAACTGAACATCGACATTTCCTGGAATTCAACATTGTCTACAAGACAGCTCCTTAGAATAATTTTACGGAAATCATTTGAGTTCTGCGTCTTCTTTCTCGCTCTAGATGTTCAATCTTAATGCCATGACAATTAGAACTTTCTCTTCCTTCCACATTAGGGTCTCTTACCCTATGAAGGAAACAATACACTTCAGTGGCATTTTTTTCTACTTCGAATCCATTTTGTCCTTGGAGTCCACGCCAAAAGCGGTGTTCTTACTCCAAGATTCAAATGCCCCCATACTTGACATTATTTTCTAGTAACCCAGTCATCTTTAGTGACAAGGTTCAAAGGAGTCGAGGTTTTTCCTCGGTCTCCGCACATCCACACCTTGTATATCTTAATTGATTAAATCAATTCACCTTGCGGTTACAATCCCAGTACCCCTTTTTGCTTACTCCTCCATCCATAAGCACTGTGGGTAATCGGGATTATCAAGTCCATTTCCTTTCCTTTCCATTAACGACCATCTCATGATCCAATCGCCCTTTAAAAACGACGCCCTATCCTTTAGGATGATAATTCGCAATACCACTTCTAGTGGTCCCGATTCAACCTCACTCAATCGCATATAAATCAATAAAGTCGGACTATTGACATAACTTTTTCCATAATTTTTCCCCGTGACAGGGAAGAAACGTCAATCTTTCATTACGGGCTATATGCCAAGGTAATAGCCATTCCTCCCCGGCATATTTTGTGCTCCATAAGTGAAATTCCCTTACTCGCAATCCATGAACGAAAATTCTCTTGCTTATTCCTCTTCCGATCATCCACTTCATTCATGATGACCCATTATCATTCCTCAGAATTAGGGTAACAACTAGTCATAAGACTTTCGAATTTCAATCCCCTCACGAACTTCACGTTTCATTCAAAGGGTCCTTGACCACCCTTAGTACACGTAGACAGCTTCGAGAACTTTGTCTCGTATTGGTGGATCGCCTTCGAATCTTTGCAAAGCTATTAAAGTTCAGACAATCCTTGTTCTCGAGTAACCTTAGAAAGGTACTTTCTATTGGACAACTTGGCGAAGACAATCCAGGCATATATCATGCCTTCAAGGAAAAACCCTTCCTTTAGCGATCTTTCACTAATCATCGACGGCCTCTTAAGGCTAGTAACTGCCAGGGTCACTTTCTTTCTTTAGCGCACCCAAAACTTCTAAGGTTTTCTCACGAAACCCTCAATCCGGAGGGAGGCAATTTCAAATTCACTTTCTCTATCGAACCTTAGTTGACCTTAGTCTTATGGTCCACCTCACAAGCTATTCAAAGCCCTTGTGGTTCTTCCCACACCTTCAATTTAGAAATGAGTAACTCATAGTCACCTTTCTCGTGACTTCCATCACTTAACTCATCAGCACTAATATCTGTCACCATAGTGACTTAGGCACAATAGCAGCTCCTCCTCAAGTTTGTCCACTCATTAATTTTTCTCATTTCCATTTAGAATTCTCGCGATCCCTTATTCCACTTGGGTCTCGCATAATTAACAAATCGAGCCATATTCTCCTCCAGTACTTATACTCCAATCGCTCATCTCTACTCAATTCTTGGATCTTCTCATATCTTGCATATACGAGCCAAGTGCTCCTCTAGCAACCGTACTTTGGTCGATCAACCTTATTAGGTTCTCATATCACTTGAGCCACTATGATTCCCTTCAGGAATCAAAAGCTTGAGTCATCTACTCAAGCCTAGCAATTTCAGGCTGCTCATCTCATCATTCATCACCAGTAAGCAACCATTTAGTGGTTCTCAAACAACTCTCAGCTAGTTGTCCATTATCCAAGGTTTCCAAATCATCCTTAAGCAACAATCACACATTAAGCAAGCCTCAACGATGAAACTTCTCAATTAACAACCTATTACTATGCAAACCTTAACTAGGCCAAAACGCAACTAGGTCATCACCAAGCAAATACTCAAAGTGCCATTTCAATCGTTCATGCTACAAATCTAGAGGTATCTACCACTCTAGCATAATCACAATAGGCTATCTCAATCTCAACAGGCATCAGATCATTGGAGTATAAACTCCTCACACTGTCTAATCTCTCGGTTAGACCTTAACCATAACAATCACACGATACCAATTACAAAATATGCCCAATAGGCCAATTGCAAACATCACTTTTCCTTTCAAACGGCATCCACTGCTAAGCATGAAGCTTTCAACCATGCCAATCACAAGCGTCATTACAAATGTCATGCCACTGCAAAATTCAATATGAGGATCAACTCCGTACACTACATCTCTTAACCAAAATCAGACTCAACCCGATACCTAGACTCTCACTTTCAAATTATGACTTGGGTCATTCCTGCCTCCTTGCTATCTTAGAAGCCCGCCAGGAGCCGCTCTTTGTTCGGACCTCTTTGTCCCGGCGATCACTCCCCGCCCTCATCAGACCCGGTCGTTGCGGGTTGTCCTAAGCCATATTTCTACGGAGAGAGTCCCATTCCACATGACCTATATCATGCTTCATTATGGTTTATAGGTATCCCGTCACTTGTCCCATACCAAGCGACCGTTTATTAAGTCCAATCGTGATAAGCTCATGCATGCACATTCATCAACTTTCATTTTTATGCCACAAACACCTGCACTGCATGATTGTCCTCGTTACTCGACGTATCATAGTCGCTCCCAGATCAATTCTTATCCACAAAAGATCTCTAATTCCACCAATGACTGTCACGTCTCATAGATCAATTGCCTATGTTCTAGCATATTCTTCAAGTTGAGTCATTGACAAACCATAATCATAGTCATATAATCCAACCGACCCTTCACTCAAAAGCAATCCTCTATTAGCCTCAACCATATGTACAACCTCAAAATCCATACTTATGGCTCCTCAATTTCCTGTTTGCTCACTTATAAACCTCAATAATATCATCACCCAAGTTTACCAATAAAACAAAACGATACTAGAACCATTAGAATACAATACAAGTTTAAGCCTATAATCCTCAAGATTCAGAAATCAATGCCTTATCCTAAGGGTCCCAGTATCTAATCGTCCCCAAGTTATCACTCCTTATTACTCCAAGTCTCAATCTCATTCGATCGAGCAGACCTTGCTCTAATACCACTCCAAACGGGGATGTCACGACCCGAACCCTGCGAGCTCGTCGACATCCCACCTGGCCACGCTTATGTACAGTTCTCCAGGATCCAAAGGCCAACAAATTCATGCGGAAGCAAAAACAAATCCCCGTACAGAAACAATTAACATCACGATGACTTGGGACGGTAAAAACATACTTATATACATATCCACACGTTCTATACAATTTTCCAAACCTACGGCTTCGGAGGCCACTGTACAATCCTATGACCACTAGAACAAAAAAGATTACGTGATCGAAACCTACTATACATCCAAAATAAAACAGCCAGCAAAAGTCAAGAGGCCAACTACCCTAGGCCTCGTCCTCGCTATCCGGTACTATATCATCTCTCGCCTCCAACTCATCCTCGTCAAGCTCGGGTGGCTGTTCCGCATCCGATGGCTCTACAACCTCCCCATCTTCTCCCGGTACCATGACCTCGGGGAATACCGAACCTTTGAGGCGGGTCATTCATACTTGAGGCAAAAGGTCCGAAAGACAACGAACCCACGACGGGGTGAGATAAAATCTCAGTAGGAAAATCTCTAACCCTAGATCAAGTCGCTAGTGCCTCCAAACACAAACTAGGCGAGCAACAATTTCCAACAACTCTTTCTTGCGCTACCCAAAAACTCCCCAATTAAATTCCAGAAAATTCCACTCTTTCTCCAAAAATTCTCATACCTTCCCAAATATTCTACGTTACTCCCCTCTCGGCGTTTCACGCCTCGGTCTGACAATAAAATATTCTACGTGCTCCAGGGCACGTTTTTAACACATCGGGCCATAATATAAATATCCACATTACTCCGAAAATTTCTACGTTACTCTGAGAAATATTCCACGTCACTCCAGAATATTCCACGTCACTTCAAAATATTCCACGTTACTCCAGAATATTCCACGTTACTCCAAAAATATTCCACGTTCCTCCAGAATATTCCACGTTACTCCAAAAAATATTCCACGTTCCTCCGTAGAATATTCCACGTTACTCCACCGCCATCGAATAAGTTCATGAAATTGAGCCTCGGACCTTTATGGAACATGGCTCTATATATATATCGGGGTCTCGGACACATAGGAATACGACCCACGGATCTCGGTCTCGGACACATAGGAACACGACCGGATCAAGTCTCGGACAATTAGTCGAACACGACTCACTTTGGTCTCGGACGACTTAATTGAATACGACTTTCTTACTTTCTCGGTCTCGGACAATCAGACGAATACGGCTCACTTTGACCTCCGACGACTTGATTGAATACGACCATCATACTTTCTCGGTCTCGGACAATCAGACGAATACGGCTCACTTTGGTCTCGGACGACTTGATTGAATACGACCTTCTTATTTCCTCGGTCTCAGACAATCGACGAATACGGCTCACTTTGGCCTCGAGCGACTTGATTGAATACGACCCTTCTCATTTTCTCGAATATATCGGGACCACGTGATTCACTCACGTTAGAGAATTAATAATTCGGGATCACCCGATTAATTCACACTAATCCAAATATTAATTCAGACTACCCGATCAATTAATACTACCATAGTATCCAATCCACGTCATGCGACCATATTACGCTAACGTAGCAATATATAAATCACGCGCCACTAAAATTATACTAACGTGGAAATTTATCACGGCCGAACAATAATAATTTTCTAACATATAATTAATTCACGACCACAGTACTATACTATAATAATGTCACATTTAATTAGCACCGTGGTATAACGACTTTATGTCACATAAAAATAAACCTAGTTAATATTTAAACTAACCATGGTTCAAAAACTAACTAGAGTCAAATACTAACCTAACCATGATTAATAAATAGCATAAAGCAACCATAGTTGAACAAAAAGTAACTAGGGTTGGTAGAGTAACCATGGTCAAACTTTGACCAAACAAATATCCTCTTGAAATTACTATTCATTGTAAGAACAAGCATATCTCACCTCCATTTCTGCAATTTTCGTCCAGCAGCTATACCACCCTCAAATTCACCAATTTCTTCATCAAAACTTCACAATTTCATAGTCTTTTAGCAGCCTAGTCACCTACTATAGGTTTAGAAACAATCCTACCTCAAAAACTCGCAAAAACGTCCGTTGAACGGTTGAGGAAAAGCCCGAACTAATCGGCGATTCCGGCGATCCTTGCACGGCCGGCGACTCGGCGACGATCTAGCGACTCCAAGCGCTCCAAAGCGATACCAAAGAATGCTTGAAGAATTTTCGGCAATGGAGGGTGAGAGAGAGGGTGTTCGGCCAAGTGAGGGAAAGGGAGAGGGAGAGTGAGGTAGAGAGCAAGTGAGCTAGAGAGAGAGAGAGAGAGTTCTTGGATAATGAAGAAGAAGAGGCCAATATAATAATTAATATAGGTTAATAATAATTAATTATGCCCACAAAATCAAGAGAAAAAAAAATAAAATAATTATCTCCCCTCATTGACTAGTCAATCTCGGCCAAAAGGGGAAATGGCCAAAATACCCTTCGTTCCAAGTGAAAAATAGGGTATTTTTCGAGGGCAAATGGGTCCTTTCCCATACCCAGTCCAAATCTACTTTTCCCGAACCTCTTTGGGGCGAACCGCGAAGGAATTTCACATAAGATGAGGAAACGTCCAAAATTTTT
Organism: Rhodamnia argentea; assembly: GCF_020921035.1. NCBI lineage: Eukaryota > Viridiplantae > Streptophyta > Magnoliopsida > Myrtales > Myrtaceae > Rhodamnia > Rhodamnia argentea. The sequence continues at coordinate 29,819,022 of NC_063157.1, read as the reverse complement.
ATTTATTGAAACCCCCCGAAGGTTCGACGTCAAATTACGAAGCTCGATTCGTGACCAATCTCGATCAATAGAATTTTCAGCGTATCTCAAACTAACGGGCGGCTTTTAGGAGTTACGCGTATCGACCCGTGATTAAAATCACGTTTAAGAATTACTCGAGCCATGGCGACCTTGATTGTCATTCAATTGCGAGGGTCAATCACTAGTCCCGATGGACACGATCGTTAGAAAATAATTTAGGGACGTTCGGAACCCATACGAGGTCAAACGGAATCACCCGTGATCCAAGCGTAGGGTATTATCCAAATCGTTCCTTAATCATTCTAGGATCGGCCTATATTGGTCCAGAATATTCCCTCGACAATTTTCATGGCCAAAGAGTCAATCCAGGATTAAGTTCTTAGGTCCACGTACTTGATTTTCCTAGCTAGCCATTCCCATTTGGTTAGTCCGCTCGAGAGGGATCAACTCCGAGTGAGATTAAACTGAAATACATCAATGAGACCTTTCATTTATTCAAAGCTTCGAAAGTGGGTCGGAATTCGGGATGTCACAATATTGGTCTCATATTGTGGTGAAATGTCTCCTGTTCTAATGCGTGGTCATACTCCCAAAGGAGGTGATTGTGTATTGATTGTGAAGGAGTACATGTACAGCATATGGTTGGGGAGTGACTAATCCTAGTGGTTCATACACCCAAAGGTGATGATTCTCGAAGGTTGAAATATATTCCGATGACCGCTATTATGTGGAGAGTTTACAACTGCATGTTATATATTCTACCCAAAGGCGATTGTATGATGGTGCATGTAACTCTCCGGATATGTACTTTCAAGGTTTTCAAGTTACACGGTAATCACTAGATGCTAATTATATACATTGCTTATTTTTTAGTCACCTTCTATGTGATCGGCAACTCCATTACAATTGAAGTTCTTAATGATTCAAATTTTAAGAAATGGAGAGAGGATGAAACTTAGTCTATCAATGATTTGATAGCCAAGGTGGTAGCAAAGAAAGAAAAGCTGAAAAAGGATGGAGGGCACTTTGCCCCGGTTACCTCCATTTTTGGCACTAAGAAAGTAAGGGATTTAAACTTCATACTCGTTGAGGAACTTATGTAACCACTAGTCCTTCCGATAATTCAAGTCATAAGAAAGCATCTTTCAAGAAGGATGGTAACCGCTGCTTCTTTTGTAAGAAAAGAGGTCACATAAAGAAGGACTGGGTCAAATATAATAATTAGTTGTCTAAACGTGAACATGCATGTTCTTTGGCATTTATTTATGAATCTAACTTATCAGAAACTCCATCTAGCTTATGATAGCTAGATAGCGATGCAACTAATTATGTTGCGTTCACCATACAAGGGTTTATAAATCGAAGGAAGCTAAATCATGATAAATCAAAGCTGTAGTGGGAGATAACAATAAAGTCGACGTTGAGTTTGTGGGAGATGCCATTTTGATTTTAGAATTTGGTTTTAATTTGATGTTAAGAAACACTTTTTATGTACATTCTTTTAGATGAAATTTTGTTTTCATACCATGTCTGGACATGCGTGGTTACTATTTTGAAATAAAGAAGAGTGTGATTTTTATTTTTTTTAATTCAAATAAGATTGGGTGCTGCAATAAGTCCAATAGATCGTACGGATTGTGTTTAACTCCCAACGATATATACGTCATTTATACAGCTGAAAAGACTATCTCCAAAAGAACTCTACTTAAGAAACAGTTTTATGTATTATGGCAAAAACATTTTGGTCACATTTCTGGGGAAATAGTGGAAAGGCTAATAAAGGCCGATAAAATAAAGAACAAATTTGCAGTCCGTACTTCCGACCGGTTGGAGGTCATTTACACCGATATCAGTGGGCCCTATACTGCAACCTTGTATAGAAATTTTTATGTTATCGCTTTTATGGATGACTATTCCCGATATGGTTATCTGTTCTTGATTAAAGAGAAGTCTGAGTCTCCCGACATGTTCAAGATATTTCAGACTCAAGTGGAGAAACAACTGGGAAAAGTCATAAAGGTTGTCAGATCGGACCGATATAGTGAGTATTTTGGCGGACATGGCGATGCTGGACGGTTTAAAGGGCTAATTACTAAATACTTAGATGATTCCGGAATAGTAGCTCAATTTACTATGTCTAGGAGTCCCGAACAGAATTGTGTAGTCAAAAGGTGTAATTGCACCCTCATGGATATAATGAGGAGTATGATTCGTAGAATCAACTTACCTATTTTTCTATGAGGTGAGGCATTGAAAATAATGATTTATGTTTTGAATCGGGTTCCTACCAAAACTATTTCATTAACTCCTTTTGAGTTATGAACTGGACGTAAACCTAGCTTAAATGATGTGAAAGTTTGGAGTTGTCCCGCAGAAATGAAGTTATATGATCCAACATTAAGTAAGTTAGACTCTAGAACCACTCGGTGTTACTTCGCATCTTGTCCGGATCATTCGAAGGGATATCGATTTTTTAACCATAATGGAGGCATAAGAATTGCTGAATCACATACAGTGAAGTTTTTGAAATTTGATATGGCAAAAAAGGATGGCTGCTCAAAGACTAAAGAAGATAACAATACGGTGGGGATTACTAAATCATTTTCTCTACCAATATAGACGATTATGGAACCTCCCATTCTACGTATTAAGCCTAGTGGGCTTCAAGATCCCATTGTTGAGACAATTCATGATGAAGTTACTCAAGCCCCACAATTACAAGATTAAGCTGAAGTTGCTCCACTTAGGAGGTTTATTAGGCAGAGATGATAAGCTATTTTACCGAACTATGTAGTATATCTAGGGGAACAGGACTACGATATCGCTTGTGTGGTTGATCCAGTTATTTATACAAATGTCATTTCTTGTCCTCAATCGGATCTGTGGTTAGATGCGATAAAAAATGAGATGCAGTCTATGTGACATAATGGTGTTTAGAAGCTTGTTGAATTCCCTAGAGGTCACAATGTCTAATAAGATAAGATATAAGGATTCTTAGAGTGTGCGTGGTAACACTCCTGGGAGTGAATTTCTGCTCTAAAAGTGCTTCTAGAGCAGAAATCCATTTGGTAACATAACTTTTAAAGTAGAAATCCGTTTGGCAAAATTTTTTACTTTTGAAAGAAATTTCTACTTCTGAAGTGAATTTTCACTTATGAAGTTGTTTTTTTTTTTTTCCAATTTGAGAATTTAAAAAAAATATCTTCTTAACTCAAGAAGTACTTCTCGCTTAACCAAGAAAAAAAAACTCAAGAAGTACTTCTTGCCCCGCCCTATTTTAATTACGGTTTCAACTTCTTTTCAATCGCGCCCGCTTACGCCACTGTCAACCTCAGCCGCCACCCACCACCGCCCGTCGCTGCCCGCAACCACCGCTACCCCCCACCGACCACCGTCGGCCGCCGTCCATCACCGCCCGCGACTACCACCAACTGCCGACTATCGCCCGCCATTACTTGCTACGGCTACCCCCTGTCGCCAACCACCGCTACCCACTGCCGCCAACCACCGGCGACCACCACTGCTCCCTAACGGCAACTATTGACCATTACCCACCCGCTGCCCTAATCTACCACAAACCTCTGTTGGCCGTCGTTGTCGTCGCCCGCGCTAACCACCACCGTTGCCCTCCGTCAAGTCGTCGTCTTCAGCCACTAGAGTAGAAGATAATTAATAATTTCTTTTTATTTTTAAAATGTAAATAATATCTTTAATAATAAATTTTTTTAAAATAAATTTAAAAAGTTCAAAAATGAAGTACAAATTTTTCGACAGCCAATAATAATTTTTCAGAGAAGATTTTGTGATAATAATGTTTTAGAAATAGAAATTTTCAACCGTTACCAAATGAATTTCTTTGATCCGAAATAAACATTTGGAGCAGTAGTAGAAAAATTAACTTCTGATCAGAAATTAATTTCCGAAGCAAAAATGTTATCATGCATGCCCTTAACTAATCCAATATGAGCTGGCTAATGTGGTCGAGTTTGACCCAGCCCGTGATGAGAGGGGCCTGCTAAAAACTCTATAAATAGCGCTCCAGCCCTTCCTCTAGCTCTAATGATTAGTAAATCACTTCACATAAGGATTTGAGAGAAAGTAAGGGGCAACTTATCAAGCCGATCATATGGAGGGTAATAGAGGAGAATATCTTGTGTTCGAACCATCTTGATTTCGCTTGAAGTAACATGGAATCGAAATCAAGTGCACAAACTCTTTTCTTTCTCCATACATCATTCTATTTCTATCGTTGATGATTCAGAGATTGCCATCATAATGTTTTTAGTGGCTTACAAAGGAGTCTTCGACGACCTAGATGCCAATGCTATGGCGAAGAATCAATTGTAGGTGGAGTTGCGAAGCTTGATCAGGTCATTGAAGCGGAGAGATCGGACGTCACAATGCGATTGCAAGGCATGAATGCCAACAAGTTGATAGAAGATAGAGACGGAGGTGGAGGTGGAGGTGGAGGTGGAGAGGAGAGGCTCACATAGATGAACAAAGCTTTGGCGTTGGCGAATGGGAGTGAAAGTTTCAATGGTTTCCATTCTTTATCGCCTAACGGCCTTCACAATATCACTGTTCTCGTTCTCCATGAATCTGGAATATTTACAAAATTTTTTGTTTTGTTTTATGCGCCTCTCCTTTTTTTTTTCTTGATTTCTCAAGCAATGGATCAAATCCTCAACAAAATTTCAAGTGAGGGCACGAAGTGCTCTCATTTTCTCAAATAAATGCTTGAAATAAACTTTATTTCAAAAAATGACCTGAAGTGCCCTCTTTATTTCAAAGAAGGGCCCGATCGAAGGGCATTCTTGTCTTTTATAGTTTTAAATTTTTTCCTTTGCTTTCTTTCTTTTTTTTCCTTTCTTTTTCCCTTTTTCTTTTTCCTTTTCCTTTTTCTTTCCCTTCCCCAGCCCCACACCACGATGGGGCAGGGGTGTGCGCATTTACCTTCCCCATCTCTTGGAACACCCCATTGTTGATCATCAAGTAGTTTCTGAGGGTTGCGTAGTTGCCTCCCAGCACTTCCATCGGCGTCCGCATGTACGTGCCTAGGCCCGGGCCGATGCCACAAGTGCCTTAGCTTCTCCCTTTATGGTGTAGAACTCTACATTGGCGAGCCGCCGCCTTACGTAGAAGCCGGTCTTGACCGTGGCCTTCTGGGCCTCCCCCTCCTTATCCTTCTAGTACAACACCGCCTCCGCCACTTTTTGCTTCCTATAGAGCTCCCAGTTTGCTTTACAATTTTTCCATAAGAAGTTAGTCATCTTCTCCAAGTTGCAAATGTATGGTGCTTGTTTGTCTTCTCCAAGATGATAATGCAGACGCGCTGATAGTTTGCAAGATAGTTGTTGGTCAAGCTCCGACGTTGCAAATCCCCACTAGAAAATTCCTTAAAATGACCCCACCATTACAAATTGGATTCACGGTATAGCCTTGCCGAGGTTACACGACCCCGGGGGTTGCCTTACCTAGAGTCGGGCGACCCCGGCACGTGCAATCCTAAGGGTTACCTCACCCGTGCAAAACCATAAAATATACCTTGGTTTCGTAATCCACGCTGGCTTTACCCAGTAACTCGGCCTTGGGCTTCTTTCCATGGCAGCGCGTTTATTCTCTCAACCTCCCTTAGTGTCACCGACTTAGCAACATCCACCTGCGTGGCCGAGGCCTCTTTGGTCCAACCTGCCTTCTTCTTCGAGAGCTCGGCGTTGGCCTCCGCCAGCTCGGCTTCCCTCTTATTGTCGTACACCTTCACCTATGTCCTCATCCTAATCTCCTCCTCCTTCCCCTCCTTTGCCTCTGCGTCGATCTTCGCCGGGTTCCGCAACATCCGCCTTCACCTGAGCTTAGCCCCAACCTCGGCCTTCATCTTGGCCTCCAACACGTCTACTTTCACTTGGTTCGCTGCCTCCATCTACATCTTCTAGCCCAAGTAGGAAAAATACTCGTGCCCCGGCCAGCTCTCGCCTGACACCGGCCCAACGACGGCATGGGCAGCCCTCGCCCGAGGCGGGTGTTGGGTGGGAAAAGGGAAAGAAAAAGAAAATTAAAAAAAAATGGGAAAAGGGAAAGAAAAAAGAAAAAAATTAAAATAGTAAAAGACGAAAATGCACTTCAATCGGGCTCTTCTTTGGAATAAAAAGGGCCCTTCAGGATTATTTTTTTTTAAACAAGGTCCACTTCAGGTCCTTATTGAGAAAACGAGAGCACTTCGTGCTCTTATTTGAAATTTTCCCTCGGATCCTCCGTATTTCGGATCCAAGTCATATTTTTGATTTGCAAACCTTCCTTCCTAAATTTTGACCCAACATATGATGTGTATCTAAATGTTTAAACAATTATTTGTAAATTTTTAATTTAATTATTAAATTTAAAAATGTACGTCGTCCTTTTGTTGATTTAATTTAACAAAATTTGCTAATGTAACTTCTAATCTCTTAAGTAGGACTTTCAATATGTTATGTTTGCACGATGGACACCAAAAAACAAAGTTATAAGTGAATTATCATCATCTCAAAATAGGATAAAAGAATCCACGTTATCAAATAATAATGTACATGTTGACGCTCCAATTTTATTTTATTTTTCCGATAGTTGATAGATAAAAAGATAGACATGTAACTCTTTTTGTTTTTTCTGACCCCAAAAAACAAGTATTGTTTTTAAAAGTCTCATCAAATAACTTCTAATTTGACGTTCAAGTAAACATAATGACTACATTAAACATTTCTCAATAATTCAATGATCAGATTAAGTAAATTATAACTTTAAGAACGATATTGCATATCAAATTAAAAATTTCAAAAACCCCCATTTTCTGTCTTTTTTCTCCTAAACGAGTGTTTTAACATTGCAACTAAGCATCAAAGCAATAATAGTTTTACACTTGTCTTCACTATTACATAACACAAGTATAGAGTCTCTTGCTTTGAAAATATTTCAGTCACTTCTTCTACTTTCTAAAATGTTCTCAGCTAGTTACTTTACGAATATGACATCGAGGACAATAGCGTGAATTGGTAATTTCATCTTATCTCTCACTTATTTTGATTTTAAAATGTGAATCTTACCCAATAAACCGTCTTAACTCTTGAAAAATTTATCAATTTCCACACACATATATATATATATATATATGTGCAATTTCTTTGTCTACTATGTCAATTTTTTCTTTCTATTAACTAATAATACAAATAATTCATCGTAAAGAGATTTTATAATAAAAAAACTACAAAATGCAAATTTATCATGGACAAGAATTATTTGTGCATTTTTACTAAGTAAATATAAGAGAAAACACATCCAAGGGCCTGTTTGACAACGATTCCGATTTTGTTCCCAGAAACAGAAAAGATGATAAATCTGTTTGATAATGTAAATGATTCTGATGCTCAAATTATTTGATTCTTATCTCGGAAATAGATTTGGAGCAGAAACAAGAATAAAAAAAATTGATTTTTTGTTTGAGAATCACTTTTGAGAAACAAAACCAACAAAGTGAGAAGGCTCGGGAAGACTCTCACTTTGTTGTCGCGACCAAAAAGAAAAAAAGAATGAAGACTCGGGGAAGAATTCTCGATCCATCAGCTCCCCTTGCTTGTCCGTCGCTCGATCAACCAACTCCCACCACTGCCGTCTGCTGCCCACGTCGCACAACTTCGGTGAGTTTCGTTTCATCATTCGGTTCCCATGTCACCTTATCGTCTCTTTCCCATGGATCTCGCTTGAGGTGGCCCTCGCTAATTTGGGCGAGGGCCGGCCTCATTGGTCTCAAGCAAGGGTTGCCCTCATTGATATGGGGGAAGGCCGCCCCGGTCGGCCTCGGGTGAGGAAAAACATCCTACGAGGAGGAAGGTCGTTGATGCCCAAACCGTCGAGAAGGTCGAGCCTCCAAGTATCACTCCGAGTGGGAAAACGATGACGAATGGCAAGATAGATCTCAATATCACCATTTATTCACCCAGTGTCCCTTGAGAAGGAATAGGATAGCCGGATTCACCACATTCCATCCATCATATAGGAAGCCCAACCTATTCGAGTTGCTGGCCACGAAGGAGTGATAGTTGCAAGTTAAGAGACTATAGTGATGGTATTGAAACTCTTTCTCGGTGCTTCAAGTCAAATTGTGGCAAAAATTTAAGTGCAAATTGCTTATTGAGTTTATGTTCTTTCTTAAGGATCTTGCATATATATATATATATATATATATATATATATCCAGGCTTCGCCGAAATAAACAAACTAATTATTGGTTATTGTCGCAACTTGTCTTAACTCTTTCCCGAGGTCCAACAGGTTTAGAGGTATTATCATAGGTCAATGGTGTAGACTCTCTCAAGTCCTACCTCGCATAACATTGGATTTCTTTGTACCGATTAGCAAACTAAAATGCTACTAGGAGTTGCCACTAGCCTATTGGGGTCGGCTAGAAACCAATCGAGATACGAAAGTGTTATCTCGATTCATACGCAACCGTAGTTTCTAGGTTCGAGGACTTATTTACGCTAACTAGATAATTAGCGCCATTTCGTTACCTAACCGGTCAATATTCCCCGAGGTGACAACACATTTTGCATATCATGTTAAGCTTACCAGGCATCTAACCAACACTAAATGATCATGCATAATATTTTTATATTATTTCGTGCAATTACTTATTTATTCTTAACCTAGCAATATAGGAAGAGCGATGAACATGCAATTTTTCAAAAGACAGCGTTGTAATAAACACTCAATCATGTAAATATGCCAAATAAAGAAGTCAATGACCACATGCAAACCAAATCTATGATTGCAATATTTAAACGAACAACTATGACACGAAGGTCAAAGTACATCAGTCTCAGATTGGACTGGACATCGATCTTCGATCAACGCCAATCGAAGGCCTAGAACTCACATGAGGGGTAAAATGGTCAAGAAAACCATTTTTGTAATTTTTTGAAATTTTTTATTTTTTTGGAAATTTTTTTTTATTAATTAAAGGGAACCGGGTCCGGGTTGGGGTCAGGTCGTTGGACTTGATCCGACCCCCGGCCCGGTTTGTGCAAAGGGAGGTCACGTATCTTGACCGGAATGGGTCTAACTCTTCCTCCAGCCCAGCTCCCAACACCCAAGCCGATACAGCCCAACAGCTCCTCTCTTCATTCTCAAAACAACCCATCCTATCAGCCCAAAAATCTTTCTTCGCTCTTAATTCGGGCCTAACCTTAGCCATGTAAACCGAACATGCCCAAATAACAAGAGAAAATATTAGGTAGATTAGATTTGCCAACTAGATGGTGCATTAAACCATTGAGAGGTCGACACGTGGCTTGTCGGGCCCCACCAGTCAAATTTTGAAAAAAGCACAGATCCAACCATCTCCGTTATCTCTCTCCTCTCCTCCGTTATCCTCTGGTCAAATTTTTAAAAAAGAGAGCAGCAAGTCTCATTAACTCTCTCTCTCTCTCCAAGTGAGGTCGACGAACGCTTACTCTCCCCAAGTTCACTCTCTGTCTTCTTTGACCGGATCTCGACTCCACCACGAGACCAGGTCGGTCCCTCGACCGAAACCACGCCATAGCCGCTGCCGCCGCCGCTTCCACCTCCGCCATCCCGGAGCCCCTCCGTGTCACCTTCTCTCTCTCTCTCTCTCTCTGAGTCCGCGGCTTGCTCTGTTCTCTCCAAGTTCACTTTCTCTCCCTCGACCAAAACTACGCCGCCCCTGGGTCGTCGCCTCCCCGACCCCCATTAGTGGCTTCGGTTTGTCCTTTGCGTTCGACGACCTCGGGTAAGGGTTTTCAACCCAAAAACTGAACTCCTCTTTGCAATTCCTCGACCAAAACCACGCCTCTACCATCGTCGCAGCCGTTTCCACCTCCGCCAACCCGAAGCCCCTCTGTATCGCCTCCTCTTTCTCTCTCTGAGTCCACGTCTTGCTCTGTTCTCTCCAAGTTCACTTTCTCTCCCTCGACCAAAACCATGCCGTCCTTGTGCCGTCGCCTCCCCGACCCCCATTGGCGGCTCTGATTTGTCCTTTGTGTCCGACGGCCTCAAGTTAGTGTTTCCCCTCTTTGAAATCCAAAAGCTAAAGCTTTGCTTTGATCGAGGGTTTTGCAGAGTGTGGTAATTTGAACAATGCTAAACCGTTGTATAGTGAAATAGGATAGAGTAATTTCAAGCTGTGCGAACATATTATCAATATCCATTGGTTCGTCAATTAGGCATTGCAACTTGTTGTTGATGGGCTGGTGAAGGAGTGAAGGATTGACGAAGTGCAAGAGCTTGTGCAGCTTAGGAAGGTAAATAACATCATTTTTTCCCTTCACTTTAATTTGAAAGAAAAATATGAGATTGTAGAGCATACTTTCATTTTTTATTTTCCCTCATTTTGAGGATCATCTCTCATTTTCTGGATTTGGTCCCGTACCTCTATCTCATTTTGTATTGTAACATCATAGTCTTGCTCGGCTTCATCCTCAAGCTCTCCGCTCTCTTCTTGGTAAGGGTTTTCAACCCAAAACCTGAACTCCTCTTTGTAGTCCCACGACCAAAACCACGCCTCTGCCATCTCGTAGCCCCCCGCTGCCTCCTCATCTCTCTCCGAGTTCACGGCTTGCTCTACTCTCGTCCATTAAAGCTCTATCTTTGTGGAAATTGTGGGTGCTCTCTTTTCCAAGTGTCTTCCATTCAATTGATTCCACATCGGCTATTTTCTTTTTCAACTCATAAGTAGGAATTCTTGGTTAGTCACTTCAATTTGCTTGTTAGGACTTCTTGGATCGTGTGTTTGTAGACTTTGCTTGTGGTAGGTCGATGGTAATCCGAGCATCTTTGATGCTTCTTGGGACTTCAATTCTAGGAGGGAAGTAGTCGATAGGCTCTTGTTGCAGCAATTTCGAGCTCTGTATATAGTTATTTTGATGGAAATTTGCTAGATTTTTATTATTGCTGAGAAGCCAATCTTGAAAAATATACCCGAGGAACGAACTCACTTCATAGTTTGAGTGGGCACAATTTGCGTGTCTTCCCCCATTTCGAGCTATAATTTTGTGGAAGGATTGGTTTTGGGCATTTGCTATCAAGTTTCCTGCCCTCTCTTCACCTCCGCTTGAGGTCTAATTCCACGTGTTGCATCCGTTTTACAATATTTTCCGTCTCTGGTGAAAAGGCTATATAAGATTTGGGATATTTTTTAGATTATACTCCCACGCTACTTTGGAATTTCTTCAACTTGTCATAATTTTTGCGTCCTTTTTTTTTTTTTTGTCTTTTTCATTGCTGTGATGTTTCTCATTTGGTTTATACACAATAGTTTTGATTTGTTTATTTCCAATGTAGAGTTTTTTCGTCACCTAGTCCTTGCTTGTCTTATATGCGGTTCATTTCTCATGAAATGGAAAATATTACATATTGATAACTTATCTTGTTTGAGTACTCTTGGTTAAAGGAGGATGTAGGTCATTTTTGTCACTGATATTAGGTAGAGTACATCAAAATCATGAAGTTTCTTCCGACGTTTGCATGTATTCTTTGCATTGTTGTTGCACATGACTCATGATGGTGTCGGTTCATGCTGCTTCCTCAATGTGCTCCCCGACCGAGAATTTGCTTGTAGCATCCTATAATAAGCTGCAGTTGACTAACATTGAAGATATGTGACAAAAACATTTGTCCAACCATCAGCAATTAGTTATTCGATGCGAGAATTTGGAATGAATCTAACTAAAGTCAAGCGCCAAGTGGGCAAATATGAAGTGTGATGGACCATTAGCAAGGGAACATTTGCAAAAGTCAAATTTACAATAAACTCTGAGACAGGGGAATTGGTGGCTCTTGAGATCCTAGACGAGGAGAATGTTCTAAAACGCAAAATGGCTGAACGAGTTTCTTTCTATTGTCCGTCATGGTTATTCAATTGCCTCGTGCGCGTCTTATTCTTTTATTAGATGAGAGTGGATTTCTTATGTGGTAAGAGACAACTTTGGTTCGAGTGCATTGTCCCAACAAGTGTGGGTAATTACGTGCCTTCAATCTCTATTTGAACATGCTTTATTTTCATTAATGCTCTTATTTTAATCAATTACTAGTGTAAGATGATTGGTATCAAATGGATCTACTTGCATCTATGGATATCAATGTCATGATCAACTTGCACTTTATAGTCACAGTCACAACTCCTCGGATTGATATGGCTTGCCACGGCACTAACCAAGTCCGGCAAGTGGTCTTCACAACATATGTCTTAAATTGCACTTAGCGGAAAGTTGTCCGTCAAGTTATGCCACATCTTCTCAAATTGTCCTGAATTGGAAAATTAGCTTATCCAAATGCTTCTTAGTATGAAGATTTTGCCTAGACATGCCTCTATCCTTTTGGAGTTCTCATGGTGTCACTTATTGTTGTGAGACCATTTCCTGTCTTCGATCCGTTACTTGATATGAAAATATAGTTTAGACAATGTCTAATCAACCCAAGCACTCATCTCACATCTTTTTTTCCATCTCTTCTTTGACCACTCTGTGTGCAAGCTGGCTATGCATTTCCTTGCTATGTCGTGGAGTAATTTGTCCCTTTGATTGATTTGGCAGGATGATGGTTTTCTTCATACTACATTTGGAACTCTATTATGTTGCTCCCGAGGTTTGTATGTTCTTCGATTCTTGTTACCTTGATGACACTTTGAATAACTCTATGTTTATTGCTTTGGCTTGTAACCTGAATTTATCAACTCTCTTGTCTCTTCTTGTCTAGGTCCTTTACGATAGAGGCAATGATGGGAAACGACAGATCCGTGGTCTTGTGGAGTAATACTCCTCGTATTGCTTGCGGGTTCCTTGCCTTTTGATGATTCCAATCTTATGAACCTGGATAAAAAGGTCAGCATTTTTTTTAATTTCATTAAGTGTACTTCGAGTATTTTCTTCATGACAATCTAAGCTAAAAAAAAAAAAAAATCTAAACGATGTGCCTTATTCTATCAAAAAGGTTCCGCTTGCAATACAAGAAGACGACATGAGAATGAAGAACACCGATGGGAAGGCAGAGGGACCGAGGAATAAGCTCAAGGATTGACGCATTATATGCACCATTTTAATGTCTTACTAATTAGAGGTGCTCTTTTTGTTTGTCTATTATTTGTTATTTTACTAGGTCTAGTATTCTTCAAAAAGTAGATGGCTAGAACTTTACTGTTATGTTCCCACAGCTTTACCAAGAGAGAGTTGCAATGATCATTTCTTTGTAACAAACCGTTTTTTTGTAACATTCAATTTTTTTTTTCCTGCAGATCCTGTACTCTATTTAGTTCTCAGGCTAACATTACTCGAAAACTCAAAGACATCTAACGTGACAAGGCATTTTGTTTTGTTTTTTGTTTTGTTTTTTTTGTCATTTTCATGTACTTATCTATTTAGTTCTCAAGCTAACATTCAGGAAAGAAAAAAAAGAAAAGAAAAGAAAAGTTTTACGGAAAAAAGTTTCCTCAAGCAATTAAATGAGATAAAGTGATAACCAAACAGTCAAATATTTAAAACAGCTATTTGCCGGAAAAAAATAAACACATGCGCCAATCAAAATGGATTGCGAACTTGGATAATCGAACATGAAGCATGGTAAGATACATGATGAATGTGGACCAAAATGGACATTGGTCGCCCTCCTATGCGAAATAACGACTACGAAAAGAAAAAAAAGATTAAAACGCAAATGATTGTTCCGTTTTTCCGAAATCTTTGCTCTTTTTTTTTCTTTTTATAAAAAAAATGCATTATTACTTCTACATTATTTTTCTTAGTGGAATAGGAACATAAAACGAAGGTCGGTTATGAATCATAAAGAAATGTTAGATTACACAAAGTGGATTACCCTTTTTTGTGCTTTTCTTCTTCACGTTGTTTTGGTTTTTTTTTTTTTAAATTACAAAAAAGAAGGGGTTTCTAATTCTAGTTATTTTTTCTAAAAAATTTTGGGGCTCTATATATATACATATATATATAGGGATTGAAAATAAAATAAAAATCAAAACCTCATAATCAGACGTAAATCCCCTCAAAACAACACTGGATTACTATCAAAGGAGGGTCCTTTTTTTTAGGCATTTCCTAAAACACTCATGTTACAGTGAATCAATTAAAACCGACTCATGGAGTGTTTTCATGACCGCATATTTTGAATCTCGAGAACCGCAAACAGCAAACTTGTTCCTATCATATATTGTGTGAATATTATCTTCTGCCGTATCCAAAATTCTCTTCTACGGATGTTATCTCATGGTATAGATAATATTCTCTCCCGCAGATATTATTTCTTAGTGTAGATATTATCTCCAGGTGTAGATATTATCTCCTACGACATCCTTTCATCCAATGGAATTCCACGGCTCGGATTACATTGAGCCAATTGTTAATGAAAGTCATATTTTTCAGAGAAATTTTGAGCTAATTGGTGTTACTCTGTGCACAAGACAATCACGTCACTTTGTAGAGGAAACTAAACCATTTCGAGGCTTTCAATCAAAAGCAAAAAAAATGGCTTGCATTAATCGATCACATGAACAAATAACATTGTATTTTCTAGCCAAACCAAGGGTTTGCCTCTAATCAATTGGACAGTTCAAAGGAGATGGGAATGTGTAGTCGGATTGCGGTCATTCCCCCAGAAATGTAGCTTGAAACTCATTACAAACAAAAAAGATGCAACCAAAAAACGAAACAACAAAAATACAAACTCTTTAAACCTCCGAACAAGGGAAAGAAAAGATCTTAGGGTCTAGCTTCAAGGTCTACTCCCTAGGCTTCCATCTAGTCGGGCAAAGCTCATTGGGATCCTACACATACCGCAAGGCCTGCAGAAACAAAATTTCACAGAGGTGAAGATGATATATTTTGATCCAATTATGTAAGAGTGCCCCTTATTGCATATCATAATGAAGTTGAACTCAGCAGGGTGTAGAGGCACAAAAGATACAACAATCCTTCAAACTATTATCTGCAGTTGTTAGTTGACAAACAACCATAATATATAAAAGACAACGCTCGATTTATATAGTAGCCTTCCTTGCCTTCCCCAATATGCTCCATAAGTTACTAAAGCGGTTAGAACATCGTCCGTGGCATAATCGAACATAGGAAGCTAGTATTACAGAGGAAAACTTTAGAGTGAACACCAAAAGACAACAAAAAGCAGGTAACAATCCCCATTCTCATGCAAAAACTGTCTTCATCCTAAACATCATATGAAAACCCCCGCAAATTTGCCTTTTAAGAAATAATTAGGCTGCGTTTGGTTGTCGGGATTTCTGGTTATGATAGGATTGGATAGGATAGGATAAGAAATCTAGGGATTTGGCCATATCCTATCCATTGTTTGGTGAACTACGGATTTAAAGTCGGATATTCTCATATCCTATCCTATCCCGCATTTGGTAGAAACCGTATATCAATATAAAGGACATATATTCTCCTACGTGATGCTCATGAAATATTCCGATCTTTTTACTATAAAAATAACGTTCTCATACACAAAAAAACTTGAAAATATACACATTTTATTAGATTTTCAAACCTCTTTGCAAAAATAAATAAATAAAATGAAAATATAAACAAATGAGACAAGAAAGTTGTCATCATTCTAAAAGTTAGCTTTTATACGACGGATAAGAGAAATCCTATCCGACCTTATCCTACCCCCTCCTCTCGGATTTTTTTATCCGAGTTATATCCCCTCTATATCCGACATTATACTATCCGAGACACCTATCAAACACGGGATATGATAAAACATATCCTATCCCGAGTTTTATACAGACGACCAAACGAAGTCTTAGTGTTATCTATCAAATCTTCCCATGCTTATACATGCTTAAGTTAAAAACCAAATTTAGGTAGCAGGAAGACTCCCTCCAACAAACTAAACTAATTTTTATGGAGGTCGTGCTTCTAAAGCTGCATCAAATGCAAGTTAGTATCTACAAATATTAAACTCAATTATAGAATACTAACAAGTTTTCATCCGAGCAATTAGTTTTTGAAATTTTAAACTAACTTCACATGTTGAGAGCAATAGTAAAGCCACTCCAAGCCCTTGATGAGTGCACACATTCATCTAAACAAGGGATTCAATGCTTTTGGTAGGGTGGGGGAGGGAGAGACCTCGGTTTTTCTTTAAAGTGGTATGCACATTCCCGACTATTTAGGCTGCGACTGTGCATTGTCTATGCCTTCGTAATTGTTTGATTCATTCATCCCAAGATGCTAAGAGTTTGATGACCCCTATACAAAGGAATAACAAATTTGCTCATATTTTAATAATCAACATGCCTAAATAAATATGTCTCAAACAATCTCACATCAATAAAAGGCAAGTTGTACATGACTCAAAATGGTTCCATGAGATCTATTATGGTACTCCAACATCTATCCAAAAGAAACCATTAACAATAAATATTACCATAGTAACAAGAAGATGAGACAACATTGGGTCCGAAATGATTTTCATAATAAGCACTCGACTCGTGAACGGGGAAAATCCATTCATAATCCTTGGTGGCATGACGTATGGTGATTGCATCTGCAGTTGTAAAGAGGCACAATTAGTTGAAGAACATTCAGAAAAAATGATTGATTACCGGTTAATGCTTTCCTTGCGTCGATAGAAGCAATGTCGACGAAACATAAGTTAACACACCAAACTATTAAATACCTGGCTAGGGAATGGGCAAAATCCATTCAAAATCCCCGACGGCATGAAGTATGGTGGTTGCATCTATATAAAAGATACCACATTAGTAACATGTAAATACCCATTAAGGACTAAGAGGGATATACCTAATTATGAAAATTTAGATTTACTGTAGGACCACCAATATTGCTTGGATAAAAAGCACTTTGAATCTGACTTGAATTATTCAAATAATCCGGGAAATGGCTTTCATCATGCGTCGGTTGGACAACCAACTCAACATTACAAAATAATAAATATGATAATTGGCATCATGTAGCATAACTGAGAAATTTAACTATTCATATTAACTAGAACAATGTCACTTACCTCAATTTTCTATACGCATTGGGGCTGTTCCCTTAGATTTTTTCTTTGTTTTCTCACTTGAGCTTTTAAGCCTTCCATAAGTTGCTCCCTTTCCTCTCCTCCGAAGGGGGTCCAACACCAAAATGTCACACAAGGATGCCTCATTATCATCATCGTCATCACTAGCATCAGCATTCACAACCACACATGATTTGTAAGATGAAATTTCAACCTTCATTTTTCCCAAGTTCTTCCTCGCTATTCTCATAGTATTTACATCTTCCGCTCCCAAACTCATCACTTCAAAAGATTCTTACATTAACGTGGAAAATCGATTAAATTTAGATTCACCAGGTGACATTTCATTACATTCATCATTCACAATCCCTTGTTTGGCACCTTTAGTCCATCTTTTCAAAATATAGGAAGATGGAATATCCTTGACCGATATGTTCATATTCAACACGTGCAAGGCATGGCGACACAACCATCCTTTTGATTCAAATAATTTGCATTCACAAGAAACTGAAAAGTTTGCAGCATTAAATTTGACAACATGTTCACGATGAATCCCTCCACGCTTGAGAGTATAAACATAATCCGATCCATCAAATGTAGCACTTGAAATATGTTTGGAGAGACTTTGCAAAAATTCTTCATTGAACCTTTTAAAAATGGTACGGGTATACAATGAAGCAGCATGCATCAAGATCCCATTATCCAAAACCTGCAATTTGGGCTTCCCATGAGAACTGTAATCATCTTGACTTTCAATTTCTCTCATGTGTTTTAGTTGCTCTTCATAGTGGTGGACAAATTCTACAAGGGTCAATGTCTTGGTTGACATAAGTTGAAAGACATTATTGGTACTCTCACTCCTTTGGCTTGATGTTATACCACATGTAAAAGTATCGCGACCAAAAGCTAAACTCCATTTATGTCTAATGTCGTATAATCTCCGAAGTCAATTTGTATTCTCGGTGCCCCACTCCTCTTCCATTTCTCTCAGTGTAGATTCAAATTCATCCTCTAATCTGCATCTATACATAAGCATATAGAAATATTTATCCTTAAAATTCAGCTCCTTGTAAAGATGTGGAATGTTTTGATTGGCATTTTTCCCAATGTGCCAAGTGCATAAACGATGTTGTGTATTCGGAAATACTATTCTAATAGCTTTTGCCATAGCTTGATCTTGATCAATTAACATGGTTTTCGGAGCCCTATTTCCCATAGACTTCAAAAACGCCTCAAATAACCGGATAAATGAATCTGCAGTCTCATCCATAAAAAATGCGCAGCCGAACAAGGTATTCTTCCAATGGTGATTAACCCCAACAAAAGGTGCACATATCATGTTATATTTGTTGGTACGATACGTGATATCAAACACCAACACATCACCAAAACAATCGTAATCAAATTTGGACAAACTATCTCTCCAAAATAAATTTGTCATTCTACTATCTTGATCCACCTATACAACGTAGGAAAACATTGGGTTTTTCATTTGCATACAATGAAAATGATTCAAAAGACTTTCACAATCTCCCCCACTTATACCATCAGATTTTTCCCTTTGTAATAAATTTTGAGAATCACGCAAGATGAAACCCAAGTTTTTGCTTCCTCCAACTTTATTTGCTAAGTATTTATGTGCCATGGTCCCCCCAATTCCCGCTTTAGCCATATTCACTAAAGTATCCTTTTCATAATCAGATATCAACCTTCCACATCTAATGAAATGCCTTTGATTTTTCGGCACAAATGCATGATTATGCTCGGGAACGTACTCTATCACTTCATAGACACCATTATCAACCTTAAATTTGATACAAGCAAGACACCCACATCTAACTTCAAACCTCTCATATTTCTTTTCTTGATCAGATGAGCTAACGTAATGCCCTTCACAATTACACACAAAAGTCCGTCGAGTTATTTCTCCTTTCCTATTTCTAACCATAAGACCCTTCCTCACACCAAATCCTTTATTAATTGCATAGGCCACGTACTTGTGATATGCTTCAACATCATTTGAAAAAACCATCCCTACTGCAAATTCAAATTCTTTTTTCATATCACGCATTACATATGCAAGATGGGAAGTTTCATGCTGCAACCAAATGGACAAAATGTATTTGAGTAGTGCTTTTATTAAAAATATAATATCCCGTTTGTTACTTAAGAAAGCAAAATATGTTTCACATAATATGAGTGAAGAATTACCTCTGATTCAGCCATCCAAGAATTTTTACATGTGCGAATTAACCGATGTGATGACTTTAAAATAGAGATAGTTCTTCCAAGTTCCTTCCTAATAAAACAACAGAACAAACTTTTTTAGAACACAGGCCCAAAGAAATTTAAGGATTAAAATTTGCAGCTAAGTTATTATAGGCAAGAGGCTCTTACCAACAAAAGGTAGACAAGATAGCTCCAATCACCAAAGATGAAGAAGTAACGCCGAAATAATTACAATGACATGGGCAACGCTGTGGTCATACCTGAAGATGTGAAAAAAAAAAAAATAGACGAGCGAAGAATTGTATAGAAAATAATTGACAATGACATATGCATACGTAATAACTCAAAAGGCATGCAGCTAATCATCAAAAAGGTATCTCATGTAGAACTATCTATATGTAATTGACTAGGAACCAAAGATTATCGAAAGCTTTCAGTCTTGGTTTTCCCATTCAGGCATGCTACATTATAAATTATGTGTGCCAAAAGCCTTTTCCTAATGAAATACATAACATGCATTTTTAGAATGCAATCACTCGCACAATAACACTTTATGAGCGGTATTACCTTTATGTTAGAACACAATCACTTGCGCAGAACATACTTATGCTACACCATAACAAACTCGAGATTCCTTTTAAGTCTTAAAATTCGCACCGAGGTTATGCTACACAATTACTAAGTGACCTATGTCTACTTAGTGGCCGAAAGTTGCAAGCTAATTTGCGATGAAATAATTTCGCGGCCAATTTCGTCGTTAATTATGGTATTTGCCACAAAAACAGCAACGAAAACATTTTCGTCGCCAAGTTGGAGTCCAAAAATTTAGTGACGAAAATTCAAAATTCATCGCTAATTTACCGCAAATCCTGTCATGGAAAAAGTCATCGCTAACCAACACCAATATATTTTTTGGACAACATCAATATAAGGTTGAAATCGATAGGAAGCCTCTGTTGAGAACTTACATTTGAATCTGCTGTAAAATTGAAATACTGGAACACAATTGACAAGACCAAGTATACAATCCCAACAACAATACTTAGCGACTCACGCCTGCATAATTAGAAGACATCAAATTTATTGACTGATCCAACTACATAAGGAAACCCGAGTTTATGCTTTCCATAATCACATGCCAGGTGAACAATATATGAATCCAGTGATCCCAAATAAGCAATGAACAACTCGCCTCTATCACAAGCAAACACAAAATTCCATTACCTACTGTCTAGGACATAACTTAAATCTACAGCCTAATGAGAAAGACCACATCATTTGCAGCTGTAGTGTCCCAATTCCAAACCGCAGCTTCTAATTCAAGCCACTGGAGCTGTAGAGATGTCGTAATACGTCATTCCAGAATGTGAGAAACGAAAATAAGAATGCAAATCACGTTACTAAAAACCCCAGATAGCTACATCATAAATGTAACAGGTCCCAAACTTACTATAAGCGACTTCGTCTCATGAAGCCAATTGGAGGAAAGAGAATTCCACTCCTATCCAGCTCAATGTCACATATATAATGCGACTGTTGAGCAAATTCTAGTACAAGCATCCAAACGCGGTACAAAACCAGCTAATTCTATTTACAAACTCGACAAAGATCAAAATTTGCAGCTAAAATCATGCAGTTCGTGCAAAATACTCACACTTTTACGGTTCCCTGAGGAGTCTCCTTCTTGTTGATGTCGTATCCGAACAGGTTACGCCTCAGAACGCATGTAGAGGCAACCGGGATCAACTTCACCGTGGTAAAGAACCCTGCGAGGCTGAGGCAAGCGTTGATGAGGATTGACCTCTTGAGCTCTCCATCGATGTTGAAGTGGCACGCGATCAGATAGAGGTACGGGACCAAGAAGAGAGCGGACAGCTTGAGGATGAAGACGAGCAAGACTATAATGTTATAATACAAAATGAGACAAAGGTACGGGACCAAATCCAGAAAATGAGAGATGATCCTCAAAATGAGGGAAAATAAAAAATGAAAGTATGCTCTACAATCTCATCTTTTTCTTTCAAATTAAAGTGAAGGGAAAAATGATGTTCAGTTTTTGTGGAAACTGCGGCGGCGACGATAGAGGCGTGGTTTTGGTCGAGAGACTGCAAAGAGGAGTTCAGTTTTTGGGTTGAAAACCCTTACCCGAGGTCGCCGGACGCAAAGGACAAATCAGAGCCACCAATGGGGGTCGAGGAGGCGACGACGCAGGCGGCGGCGTGGTTTTGGTCGAGGGAGAGAGAGTGAACTTGGAGAGAACAGAGCAAGCCGCGAACTCAGAGAGAGAGAGAGAAAGGAGGCGACATAGAGGGGCTCTGGGACGGTGGCGGTGGCTATGGCGTGGTTTTGGTTGAGGGACCGGCATGGTCTCGTGGTGGAGTCGAGATCCGGTCAAAGAAGACAGAGAGTGAACTTGGGGAGAGTGAGCGTTCATCGACCTCACTTGGAGAGAGAGAGATAATGGAGAGAGAGAGAGAGAGAGAGAGAGAGAGAGAGAGAGAGTTAATGAGACTTGCCGCTCTCTTTTTGAAAAATTTGACCAGAGGATAACGGAGGAGAGGAGAGAGATAACGGAGATGGTTGGATTTGTGCTTTTTTCAAAATCTAACCGGTAGGGCCCGACAAGCCATGTGTCGACCTCTCAATGGTTTAATGCACCATCTAGTTGGCAAATCTAATCTACCCAATATTTTCTCAAACAACAAATAGACCAAGACCAACCCCAGCCTAGGATCACGGCTACCTTGTTCACCATCTTCTTCGTGCAGCAGCCTCTGCAACAATCAACGGCGATAGTGCACTCCCGATACCTCCAACCTCCGCTCGCATCATCGCTGCACTACCTAGGTTCACTCTGCCGCACCACCGCCAAGATTCGCTCCAACGAAGCTTCTTGCCACAAATGCCTAGTTAGCTTATCCAATACCGAAGCAATGACGCCGAGATTTGCCCAACACGCCACCGCCTCCGGTCAGGCCCGGACTCGCTTACCTCGCCCGCCCAGCCGGCCTCACTCCCGCCCCTCACGAGTCTTCTTTTCCATGGAGCAAAATCCTGGTAGCCTTTGCAATGTGATTCCCGAACCAATCCAACCTCGCGGGAACCTCTTGAGGGTTGGAGACCTCCACTAGAGATCTCCCAAACACCAGCTCGACGCCTGGCTGGCGACCCTCACGCCCAACACAAAACGCCGGACCGACATCGTCCAAGCTCCCGCCATACCATCGCCTCCGGTTCAAATATCCTCATGCATGCTACTAGTTCCGAGACTAGCCACCGCCATCGAGATCCGCTCTTGTGTCGCTACTTCGCCACCATGCTGGTAAGACCCGGTGCTGCTCGAGGTCTTCGAGCCGTTGCTCAAACACTATACGAATGGTTTTCGAGTTGACACCGGCCTTGCTCAACCACCACCTTTGCCGTCGTGGGACAGGGCCTCGAATCGGACAGCTACTATGCTTCCACTAAAACTATCCCAATGAGTACGAGACCTGAAGGTTTTGCTCAAGCATTGTTCCAAGATTGAACCGGTTGCGACAGGTCGCTGAGCGAGAACACGGCATTGTCACGCACTTCGTCGAGCTTGTTGGTGGGGATGCTTCCGAGAGAATGAGGCGCGATGGAACTTGTGTAGCTCAACTTCTCCTCGTTGGCCAGCTCGCACTCCTCTTCTTTCGAAAACGATTGCTCCGCTCGGCCGCCATCCGCCATGATGTCAATCTCACAGCCGGTTCGTGGTGGTTGGTAGCACAAGGCCGCTGTCAACTTGGGTCACGACGATGGCGGCCAGCTTTTTCAACCTCGAACTCTCGCTCCGGCCTCCGGCTCTTGTTTTCTTTCTTCTTGGTTCTCTAAAAATTCGGCTCCGAAGAGCTCCACACCTTCCGCTTCCACAAGCTCCCCTTCCTTTTGGGCTTTTTTCCAAAATAAGATTAAAAGAATTACCAAAGTACGTTAAAAAAGTTTACCATTTTAGGAGAGGCTTAGCGCTTCTTACTACCAAGCGAGACCCGCTTGGGCAAGACAATTACCAGTGAGGGATCCCCCAACCCACACGGGTGTTGCAGCTGCTCGATTAAAGGTGCTGGCAAGCACCTACGGAGCTCAATTAAAGGCAATGTAGCGCCTTCACGGGCGCTACGGAGCCGAAGGCTCTCCCTCCCTCACTCAAAAATCATCTCCCTCACCTCGCACTCTCCCTTGCCTTAGAAGCTCTTCATCAAAGACCCTCAAACCCTCACTCGAAACTCTCTCCCTTGCCCGAGAAGCTCCTTGCCGAAGGCTCTCTCGCCTCACTCGAAATCCTCTCCCTCACCTCGCACTCTCCCTTGCCTCAAAAGTAGAGCACTTTCATTGTCTGTCGTTCGCTTTCCTCGCTCGATACTTTCCGTTCGTCGGCCTCATTCGCTCATTGAAGGAGATCCCCTCACCTAAAGCGCGTTTATCGGTATGAAATAATTTTTCAATTAAGTATTACATTTTTATGTAAATTGATGTTATTATAGGTTGTTAGTACTATATTTTTATTTTATTTTTAATATTTTCGTAATGTTTAAATTAATTTGTGAATTTTTTATTTTGCAGAATTTGAGATAAAAGCAAAGCTGGCCTCCTTACTCAAGGCTTTCTCTTGGCGCTTTAAGCTCCTCATTCGGTGCGTGCTCTCCCTCGGTAGTTTGAGGTAAATTTCGTTGTATTATTTTTTGCGCTTTCTTAAGTATAGATTTATTTATTTGGTTATTATTTATACCCGAATCATCTATGTTACTAATAGATTGTTAATAATATCTTTTAATTATTTGTTAATGTTTTGATAATAGTTATAATGTTTACGAATTTAGGTATTCTTTAAAAATATTTACTGTTTTAGGAACGAAAAAAATCATTACGTGTCACGATCCGGCAATTTTGAAAATATTAAAAGTATTTATGGTTACGTATTCGTTAAAATAATTACAAATTTAGGTATTCTTTAAAAATATTTATGTTTACGTGTCGCGATATATCAATTTTTCAAAATATTAAAAATAATTTTAGGAGTTTAAAATGAATTTTTGGGAAAATAAAAAAAAAACAAGGTGATCGATGGCCCGACAAGCGTGGGCCGGGTTTGACCTGGTTCAAAAAATATTTTTTTAATAATTTCAAAATTCGAATAATAAAAAAATCAAAAAATAGAAAATTGATTAAAAAATGTAGAAAAATCATAGAAAATTTCAAAAAAAAAATTCAAGAAAATTCTTTAAAATTTTGAAAAAATAGGAAATGACCACAATCAAATGGCCATGGACTATTGTGGGTATTTGGCCATAGATTGTTTAAAAAAATGATGAGTTTGCCCTTATGGTAAATTGTCTCCCAAAAAAATTGAAAAAATTCCGAGAAATAGTAAAAAAATCCCAAAGAAAAGGAAATGCCTACAATCAACTGGCCAAATCCTAATTTGGGTAATTTGACTTCCCATTACTTTGAAAATGACAATTTTACCCTTCTGAAAAATTATCTCCCAAAAAAATAGAAAATATTCTAAGAAATTCCCAAACCGGCTAAATCCTAATTTGGGTATTTTGGCCCCCGATTTTTCAAAAAAATGACAATTTTATCATTCCGGCAAATTGTCTAAAAAAAATTGAAAAAATTTTGAAAAATTCTATAAAAATCCCAAAAAATAGGAAATGGTCACAATCAACTGGCCATGGATTATTTTGGGTATTTTGACTAGAGAATTTTTTTAAAAAAATGACGATTTTTCTCTTCCGGCAAATTGTCTCCCCAAAAAATTGAAAAAAATTTAAAAAATCCCGAAAAATAGGAAATGACCACAATCAACTGGCCAAATCCTAATTTGGGTGATTTGACTTCTCATGCCTTTAAAAATGATGATTTTGCCCTTCTAATGAATTGTCTCCCAAATTTTCTCGATTTGCCCTCGGACCTTGATCACACATTCTCTAAGCCCTTAGGGCTATACTATGACATTTATTTCATTTGATATATTGGTAGTTATAATGTTGATTTGTTAATGTGTACGGGACAATATTTACTAAATTGTTGGTACAAAATAATTTGTAATTTTTTTATTTAGTTGAATGTCGTCTACATCTTTTGCGATTGTGAATTGGGAAGGTAAAATAATACGAAATGAATATGGACATGATTACGAAGGTGGATAATCTACCATGTTTGATTTTGCAAACATATCGACATTTGTTGAGTTACGTGCTACGATTTAGAGCGCGTTGATGGTACTTTTTTGTACAGGAAATACCAAGGAACGTTCTTTTATGCGGCCTCACTTGATGAAAACAAATATATTTTTCCATAGGCATTTGCTATGATTGATCGGAAAGATATTGCGAATTGGACTTAGTTTATGAATTTGTTGCGTAGATATGTCACTAGCAAGGATGATATTTATGTCATATCGGATAGACATATTGGGATTCAACGAGCAATGGAGACAGCAGGGTGGCGTTCTCCATATGGCCACCATAGATTTTGCATTCAGCACGTTGTCAACAACTAAAATAAACACTTCAAAAATGCCGAAGGCAAACAACTCATTGAGATGGCAAGTAAATTTTGGAATTTGTAAATTTGAGGAAAATATTTGTTCATAAATTTGAGTGCGAAGTACTAATTATTGTTGTAATGTACAACTTATGAGAATCAACAGCGGAAGTTTGATCAAATCATGAGCCAAATTAGGGAGTTTAATCCACCCATAGCTACATGGTGTGACCAGATTATAAGAGAGAAATGGACAAAGGCATATGATGAAAGGAGGAGATATGGATCGATGATGACAAATTTAGTTGAATTGGTCAACAGGATGCTGAAGAGTTTTCGTGGTCTGCTAATAACAGTCATGATGGAGAAGATATTCTACTTGTTGATCCACTATTTTGACACGAGATGAACAATATACAGGATGCGAAAAGACCACGGGTAGGTATAAATGCAATTTACGAGTGCGACGCTCAAGCAAAACAAATCAAGAGCAAATAGGCATTAAATGACATGTTTCGACTTTGATAGAGGAGTTTTTGAAGTGAAAACTAGACATGACAGATCTAAAGGATCGTGGGCCACAAATACATAGTGCGCCTAGACGTGCGAACGTGCACATGTGAAAAATTTGAAGAGCTGAAAATCTCATGTTCCCAAGTAATTGCAGCATGTCAAACACATACAATTTGTAACTGCCATTCCCAAAAACCTTCGAACTTCGGTAGCCGACGTCTGCCTTGGCCAATTTGTAACTGCGTCGATCTTCGAGGGGTCTACTGAGATTCCATTCTCAGAGATAATATGTCCAAGAAGCGCTACCTTATTGAGCCAAAACTCACACTTACTAAACTTAGCGTGTAGCGTGTGTTCTCTTAACATCCGTAAAACTACACTTAGATATTGCTCATGTTCCTTAGAGTTCCTCGAGTAAATCAAGATATCGTCGATGAACACAATGACGAACCGATCCAGAAACTCTTTAAATACCCGATGCATTAGATCCATAAAAGCAGTTGGGACATTAGTCAATCCAAATGGCATGACTGTAAACTCATAATGTCTATATCTTGTCCGAAAAGCCGACTTTGGTATGTCCTCCTTCTTGATCCTTAATTGATGATAACCCGTCCTCAAATTGATCTTAGAAAACACGGACGCTCCTTGCAACTGATCAAACAAGTCGTCTATCCTTGACAACGGATACTTGTTCTTCATGGTCACTTGATTCAATTGTCCGTAATCAATGCACAGACGCAATGATCCATCCTTCTTCCTTACAAACAGTACCGGCGCTCCCCATGGAGACGCACTAGGACGAATAAACCCTTTGTCCAATAGTTCTTGCATTTGGACCTTCAATTCGACAACGACATTCTATAGGGCACCTTCGAGATCGGCTTCGTTCTAGGAGTTAACTCGATCACGAACTCCACTTCCCTTTCAAGTGGCAATCCTAGCAATTCTTGAGGAAAGACATCGGCAAAATCGTGCACCACGGCTATATCCTCTAGCCTTGGTTTCTTAATTGTCGGGTCAACTACGGCAGCCAGATTACGCTTGGCATCCTTCGTCTAACAACTTAGTCACATCAAGTGACGAAATCAAAGGAATCGAGGTTCCTCCTCGACTCCCCACAAATTCATATCTAGGGTGACCAATCGGATGGAATTGGATCACCCCGCTACCACAGTCTAAAATAGCCCTTAGTTTACACAACCAATCTATCCCAATAATAACATCAAAGTCGTACATGGTCAAAACAGCCAAGTCTATGCTTCCTTCACTACCGCCAATTACTACCTTACAATCTAAACATCCTAAGGAAACCAGTACCTTATCCTTTAAAGGGGTAGTAACATGCAACATCACTTCTAACGGTTTCAAAGTAATTCCAAACAAATCAGCAACCTGTGCGCATACGAAAGAATGCAATGCTCCAAGATCAAACAAAGCATAGGCAACATGATCGTATAAAATAACAGTACTTGTGCCCACGCTAGGTGCATTCTCTACCTCTTTACGTGCCACAACATACACCTTTCCTTAAGCCGGCGGCCTATTCAGATTGGCCCGTAGAGCAACTCCAACTTGCGATCTTGGTTGGGGTCGTGGCAGCCGATACCGAGATCCTACTTTCTGCTGCCCGTACTACTTCGCACGATGACCCATCTGGCCACATTTGAAGCACGCTCTTGTCTGACTTGGATATGGTCTATTTCCATGCCTCCATCTACGGTAGCGACAATTTCAGTTAGGTTGATAAGCGGGCTTCCCAATATTCTTCCTAATCGGAAGGATAAAGTGTCAATTGTTCGCCATTGGCCTCTTGCGAAACCGGCGATTGTCTTTGGCAAGAGTAAATCGCGATCCAAAAACCGCTGCTCTTTCTTTCATACCCCTTTCAATCATCCGACCTCGCTCATACAGCTCATCATAATTCCTCAAGTTCAAGAATATTAATTGACTACGAAGTTCTGGCCTCAATCCATCTCGGAATCTCCGTGCTTTATCTAAAGGGTTCTCAACCATCCTCTGTGCATACTTAGACAACCTTGAGAACGCAGCCTCATAACGGGTCGATTTTCAAGTGGTTCCGCAAAGTTGCTGAAACTCGACTAATTTCTGTCCATGAGCAATCTCTGAGAAAAATTTTCCATTGAATGCTTCAGCAAAAGCAGTCCAGTTCGGCCCTGTCCCTTCCGGGAAAACTCTTCCTTTGGTGGCCTTCCACCAGTCATTTGCAGTACCTTGAAGTTGGTACACTGCCAGGATCACTTTTTCAGCCTCGGTACACCCTAAGGCCTCGAAAGCTTTTTCTAATTCTTAGATCCAACGAGGGACAGCCTTAGGATCCCCTTTTCCATCATACTTGGTTGGCTTCAACTTCAGAAACCGCTCCACAAGCTGACCCATTTGGCAATTCGCATGTCCATTCCCATGACCACCTCCATTACCATTTTCATTATTTCCATTTGCTATATTAGCAAGAACAACGGCAACCTCAGCCGCTGGGGCAATAGTGACAGCCCTTTCTTGAGCCTGTCTGCCCATCAGGTTTCCTATCTTTTGCAAGGCTTTAATGACCCCATCGATCCTTAGGTCTTCCACAACTGGTGGTCTCGAGCTAGACGCTCCTCTACTACCCATATTCTCGTTGCTCATCCTCGCTAAGGGTCTCACAACACCCGAATCACTATAATTCCATCTAGGAGTTAGAGACCTAAGTTATCTACTCAAGTCTAGCAGTCTATGCTACACATCAAGGCAAGAGCCACAAACAAGGCAAATAATTTACCAAGCAAGCAACCAAGAGTGCCACACTCAGAGATTCACATTCATACCTTAAGTCCGGATGCATCCGCAACTTAGTATAACCATAACAAGCTTTCCACTCAACGGGTGGATTTCCGCCAAACAACAACCGGTGCTAAGTATGAAGCTCTACAGTCTAGTAATCATCCAAGGTGATGCCAAACTAGTGTGCCAATCACAAGCACCAATTCACATAACATACGTATCGTGCCCAACTCTAGTGAAATCCTAAGGTCTCGCTATCTTTCGGGCTTGATAACATCCCACCATAGCCGTTTCCTTAATGTTTCCCAAGATCAACGGCGGACATCTTACGCGCAATATGATATGCACAAGCGAAAGCGTAAAATCAAAACTCCATACACAGAAATTAAAACAAGATGACTTAGGATAAACACAAACATAGCATAGCATTAAAACAGTTTTACATCACGGACTCAAAACAGAAAATACATCAACGTGCTGGGCTCGGGGATAGGCGATACATAACAACAAAAGGGCAAGGTGTGACAGCTACACCTAAAGGTCGGGTTTGTTACCACTAAACATATCCTCTTTAGCCATTGAGTCTAAATCCGCAGAAGCATCCGACTTAGAGTCTACTAGGACATCAACCTCTTCAGGCTCTGATTCCGAATCTAATGGTGCATCAAACTCATCCTCCATCTCCAGTTCAGACTCCGATTCCAAAGGGGCATTAAACTCATTCTCTAATTCCAGCTCAAACTCAAAAGGTTCTCCAAGCTTGACATCAGCATTAGAGGGTTCTACGACCTTGCTATCTTCGATAGGGTTAGGGGGATCCGATTGGTTTCCTTCAAAATTGGCGCCAGTGTTACACATCTTGCCATCGTGGGGAGTAGGGTTACACCAGCCAGGGATCACATTTCACGGTACGTCAAAGCTCCTCAAGGATCCAAAAGTCGCTTCGCCATCTCGATAAAACCATGCCTCAAAATAGTGGGACTTCCAATCGTCATCTCCTTCATCTACCCGCACAATACTTCCCTTCCTAATGTAAGCCTTATCTCCGCCTACAATGTATTCGGTAACTAATGTCATGATGTCCATCGGTATCGCAAAACGTCTCAACTGCATAGTCAAGGTCTAGGGTCCGAAAAAGGTAATCCTACGATGGGGTAAGAATAAATCTCAGTAAGTCGAATCTAAACCTAAACTAGGTCAATAGTACCTCAGGACACTTTGAAAGACATGCGCTTCTTTACAAAAGTAAACACATGGCAAACGATACATAAGATCAAGTCATGGTATAATGGTACGACACATTTTCACAAGTCATATCACAAACAAAGGCTAAATCACCAATAAGACTAAGCTTCGTACTAAGGAAATTCACAAATCACATACCCCTCATGGTATTCCATAATTTAATTCTCAATGCCAAGGCCCGCGTAACACGCATCAAGCTAATAATTTTCCCGACCCCCGTAATATTGCCTCAAGTCTCAATCCTACTTTTAACGCTTCAGGATAAGTTCTAACCCCGCGTAACACGCATCAAGGTCAAATGTGCACATATACTCATAACTTAATCAATCAATGGCCAAACAATTGAAATCCAAAATTCCACCATCCAATATACTCAATTCAACTTCCAAGCCTCAAATCTCAATCATTGGATCACATGCTACAACTCAGTCATTTATTGCTTTATTAAACTTCATGATCGAGCACCAATCATCACGATTTAGCCGTAGATTTCACACTTTAAGCTCTAAAACAAACAAGCACACATTGACCTCCAAATGGTTTCCACGTCCAGACCTATTCCCAACAAAATTGACATAATTCTATTCATTTTTTTAGCAAACCAACCTTCGATTCATGTTCCTCATGATCTTATGGTCACTTGGGAGAAAACAGAGCTCAATTCGGCCTCCGGACAACTTCGAACGAGCCATTTTACTTTCGATGCATGCTAAAAAACGAAAATAAGGGTTCTTAGGTCTTAG
Source organism: Rhodamnia argentea (assembly GCF_020921035.1). Lineage (NCBI taxonomy): Eukaryota > Viridiplantae > Streptophyta > Magnoliopsida > Myrtales > Myrtaceae > Rhodamnia > Rhodamnia argentea. The sequence continues at coordinate 29,787,943 of NC_063157.1, read as the reverse complement.
GACGCTTTTTATGTAATAACAGCCCCAAAAACTTTCCAAATCTGATTCTATACCATCAATTAGTAACCTAGAGTCCTAGGCTAAGTTTAGGAGCAACTTACCAAGTATTTCAAGCTATCACAGGTCCACAAGGGGCGGCTAAGCTCACGGTTCAACGGCAGCACCGGTGGGGGTGATTCGGTTTCAACAAAAGCACACAACGATCAACCACTAATACTACCTTTAAAACCATAGTTAAACCTAACCATTTGCTCCCCATCAAGCTAAGCTAGGCTCAAGATATCATTTACCTCAAGTCAAGCCAAGGAACTCCCAAGAACAGCCCCCCTACAAGTTACGAATCGGGTTAGGGGGCCGGCGGTTTGCTTGACCTCTTGGGGTCTCACAATGTTGACGGCTTGCGGTGGTTCACGGTGGGGTAGATCCGGTGATGGTGGTGGTGAGGTGGAGCTCTCGCCAAGAAGGGAGGAGAAGATGAAAATGGCGTGAGAGGGAGAGAGATTAGTGTGCTTGGGTGATGGGAAAATGGGAGAGGAAAAGGGAGTTGAGTGTTCTCAAGTTTGTCCAAAGCTTCGTGAACAAGCTTGGGTGCAAGTTGTGAGAGATTTAGAATGACAAGGTGATGGAAGTATACTTGAGTGACATGATGGAGTGACTAGATGATAGGTGAGTGGTTGACTGGTGGACCCCTCTAGATTTTCCCTCCTTTGATTCAAAATCTCAAGAAGCCTTTGGACAATAATGCCCCTCAATCTTTGGTCATATGGGGATTAACTAAAGACCATCTTGCCCTTACTAAAAACTAGAGAAATGAGCATTTAACAGGGGTAAAAAGTAAACTCCAATCTAACATCTTAATCTCGAATTTTTTGATTTCTAAGGAACGATCCTGGAATTTAATTAACTTCGATGAGACAACGTCCAAGATATCATTGTTGAAATCCTTGAATACTCGACATCCAAATTTTGAAGTCCAACTCATGCTCAAAATTCATGAATAGTAACTTCAGTGCATCTCAAACTAACGGGCGGCCCTTAGGAGTTACGCTTATTGACCTGTGGTTAGTGTCACGTTTAAGAGTTATTCGAGTCATGGCGACCTTGGTTGTCATGTAATTGCAGAGACTAATCACTAGTTCCAAAGGACGCGATCGTTAAGAATCAGTTTAGGGAAATTTGCAAATTATATTATGGTCAAGCGGAATCACCCGTGATTCAATTGTATGATGCTAGCAAATCGTTCTAAAACCAATCTTAGATCGGCCTATGATGGCCCAAAATATTCCCTCGGCAATCCTTATGGTCAAAGTGCCAATCCATAGTCGAGTTCTATGGTCCACGTACTTAAATCCTTGTTAGCCATTCTCCTTTGTTAGTCAACTCGAGAGTGATCAAGTCCGAGCGAGATTTAGCTGAAATACATCGTGAACATTTCATTCATTCATAAGTTTCGAAAAGGGTCAAAATTCAGAATGTCACAAAAAACATGCAATGCCTAAATGATAAATTAAAACATGCACTCTAAACTATATAACATGCGAACATGAGATATGCAAATACGCAGACACGAGAAAATGTGATATGTGAAAATATAATGACCGGAAAACATGAGATTTTCGGAAAAAATATGGACATGGGAAAAGATGATATGCATACAAGATAACATGAGATAATGCAAACATGGCATGAGACATGCGAAATATGCATGAGACACGCAAACGTGGGATGATGAATTTTGTCTATTTTTCATATGAATTTTCAGAAATTTGAGAGATAAAACTAATAAGATAATGTTTCTAAGAAATTTCTAAGAAACCGCATCTTACTAAATATTTTAGGAATCTTAATATGTATGAAATTCAATTAAGATAAAGATAACAACCATAATATCCACAAATTCCAAATAAGATAGAGAGCAATCCGTTATAAATATATTAATTATAGGTGGATGCTTCACCTTTCACCATTTCATCTTCCAATGTATGTTACAAATACATTGATATGGATTGATGTACATTGATATGGATTGATGTTGCACCTTTCACATTCCATGAGCGGTTTTTCTCTCCCAATGTAATGTACCCTCTAGCCTATAAATAGAGGCTTTTGTAAACTTGTTGAGGCAATGAAAAAGAGTTAACATTTGCTCCCTACTTCTCTCATATTTCAAGTTGGTGTTATGTTTATGAGTTGATTCCAAAGATCGCCGTTTACTTTTACAACACGTTATCAGCACGAGCCTGTTAGAATCTTGGATATCACTCAAGGTAACACATCTTTACCTCTTCGTTATCTAACATCTCTACATTTTCTTTTTAAGTATGTCAAACATTACCAAGAGAGAGTTTGCAACGTTAGATATTACCGGAAGTAATTATCTAACATGGGTTTTTGATGTCAAGATACACTTAACATCATTAGATCTTAGTCGATCTATTCTCCCAGAATCTAATTATACCCCGGCCCAGAAGGCTAAGGCTCTTATCTTCATTCGCCACCATTTACATGAAGATTTGAAGGCCGAGTATCTCGATCGAGGAGGACCCCGCAATTCTATGGCAATCCCTGAAGGATCGTTTTGATCATCAACAAGAAGTGGTCCTTCCTCATGCCAGGTTTCAATGGATCAATTTACGCTTTCAGGACTTTAAGTCCGTAGCGTAATATAATTCTGCTATTCACCGAATTGTATCACAATTAAGACTACGTGGCCAGCAGATCACGCAGATTGAAATGTTGGAAAAAACATTATCTACCTTCCATGCCAATAACCTTGTACTCCAGCAGCGAAAGATAGGGCAAAGAATTATTCAAAGCATTCGTAATTAATTTCTGCACTACTTGTAGCAGAAAAGCACAACCAATTGTTGATGCAAAATCATAATTCCCGTCTTATCGGATCTGCACCCGTGCCTGAAGCACATGTCGCACGTCATAAAAACAAGAGTCACCGGCATTGGAAGGGCAAAGGGCGTAACTTGAAAAATCAGCCTTATAAGAGCCGAGATAGAGGTTTACAAGGACCTAAACGTGGTCCACAAAGAAAAGAAGGTCCAGAATTACCTAACCAGGTTGGTGCCAATGTTTGTCATAGATGTGGTTCTACAGGCCATTGGTCTCGCACTTGTCGCACCCCAAAGCACCCGGTTGACCTCTATCAAAGGGAACAAGATGAGAGAAAAAGGGAAGCCAATGTTGCAACCAAGCCCTTTATGGAGGATAAAGAATCATCTCTTGACAATACATCTTTTGATATTGATCATTTTTTGGATTTAGATTAAGCCATATATATAAGTTTATGTTTATTCACATGTATTCTCTTAGTTTTTGAATAATATTCACGTTTAATATTATAATTTCATTTCTTACTCTTTTATGTTAGTCATCAATGATGCTGAGCAATTATCTCGAGGAGAACAATGGTATTCTTTGTCTTGTAGACAGTGGTACTACACATACTATCCTCCAACAGAGGAAGTTCTTTGAGGCATTAAAAAAATGCGAAGGGAATATTACCATTATTTCAGGCGATAGTAATATAATTACAGGCTCCGGAAGAGCTCGTGTAATATTACCAATGGGCACAGAAATTTTTAGTAATGATGCTTTATTTTGCCCACGGTCTAAAAGGAACCTACTTAGCTTTAAAGATATTCGTTCCAATGGGTTTCACGTTGAAACCGAGACCGAAGGTGGTAAAGAATACTTGTATCTAACTCAGATGAGTGGATACAGAAAACAAATTATAGAAAAGTTACCATCATTCTCCTCCGGGTTATATTATACTTACATAAATGTGAGTAATAAACATGTTGCGATGAACCCGAAGTTCATAAACCCGAAAGGTTTTCAATCATGGCATGACCGTTTGGGTCACCCAGGGTCGAATATGATGCGCCGAATATTAACACATTCAGTTGGACATTCATTAACAAATCGTGGGCTCCCTTCACCCACCGATTATGTATGCGATGCGTGCGCTGAGGGTAAATTAATTATACGGCCGTCTCTTACTAAAGTAAGGGTGGAATCTCCTATATTTTTGCATAGAATTCAAGGAGATATCTCTGGGCCTATCCACCTCGCATGTGGACCTTTCAGGTATTTCATAGTCTTGATTGATGCTTCAACGCGATGGACATACGTTGACCTGTTGTCAACACGTAATATGGCTTTCGCAAAATTACTCACTCAGCTAATTAAATTACGTGCACAATTCCCCGATTACCCGATCCGGAAGATCCGGTTAGATAATGCTGGTGAATTTACGTCTAAAGCCTTTGATGACTATTGTATGGCTATTGGGATAGACGTGGAGCATCCTGTGCCACATACTCATACACAGAACGGCTTAGCAGAATCTTTAATCAAACGCTTGAGAATGATTGCTAGACCGTTGTTGTTGAGGGCTAAATTACCCTTTAGTTTATGGGGACATGCGATATTGCACGCTGCAACGTTGATTAGAATTCGACCCACTGCATATCATGAATACTCCCCGATTCAACTTGTACGTGGATGTGAACCCGATGTTTCCCATCTGCGAATATTTGGTTGTGCCGTATATGTTCCTATACCACCTCCACAGCGTTCCAAAATGGGGCCTCAATGTCGACTTAGTATTTATGTGGGATATGAATCTCCATCTATTATAAAATACTTGGAGCCCCCGACGAGCGACTTGTTTACTGCCCTGTTCGCTGATTGTATATTTGATGAGGCACATTTCCCGACATTAGGGGGAGAAAGCCTGAAGCTTAAAGAATGCCGTGAAATTTCCTGGAAGGAAGATCAATTGAATTATCTTGATCCACGTACAAGCATGACTGAACTTGAAGTTCAAAAGATTATTAACTTGCAACATTTAGCAAGTAAACCGCGAGATGCATTTATCGATCATAAAGGGGTGACTAAGTCCCATATTCCCGCAGAAAACGCACCACCTAGAGTAGAGATCCCCTTAGGACCAAAAATGTCTGATGAGCCTAGTCAACGCTGGAAGCATGGACGACCCACAGGGGCTAAAGACATAAATCCGCGGAAAAAAAAAAACATTCAATCACCTAATACGCCTCCTGCAGAGGAAAGCAATCCCGGTGAAATTAGTGCAACTGCCCCAAATAACAATTCGGGAATACGGAACGGCCAAATCCTATTGATTTGGGAAACGATGAGGATTTGGTTGATGTTAATATAGAGGTTGCAGTAAATTATATAAACACGGGAGTGAGATATGATAGAATTACAACTGTCGCCGACAACCGCTTTGCCTCCTCAGCAGCGCTAACTGTCTCAAAAGATAATCTGGATCCAGAACCAAAATCCATTCTTGAATGCCAGAAGCGTTCAGATTGGAATACATGGAAGGAGGCAATTAAGGCGAAACTAGACTCGCTTAATAAACGTTGTGTTTTTGGACTCATTGTCCGAACACCCAAAGATGTTATCCCTGTTGGATATAAATGGGTGTTTGTGAGAAAATACAACGAAAAGAATGAAGTGGTAAGATATAAAGCGAGACTAGTTGCCCAAGGGTTTTCGCAGAAACCCGGTATAGACTTTGATGTCACTTATTCTCCCATAATGGATAATATTACGTTCCGTTATTTGATCGGTATGGCAATAAGTATGAATCTAGATATGCATTTAATGGATGTTGTGACTGCATATTTATATGGGTCACTTGACACCGATATATATATATGAAAGTCCCCGAAGGATTTTCGATTCCCAGGATGGGAAAGAATGAAAATCGTAACATGTACAGTATCAAATTGCAAAGATCATTATATGGTCTTAAACAATCAGGTCGTATGTGGTACAATCGGCTAAGTGATTACCTCCTGAAGGTGGATATGTAAATAATGTAATATATCCGTGTGTGTTCATAAAAAGGTCATCAAATGGCTTTGCCATCATATCCGTTTATGTGGATGACCCGAATATAATTGGAACCCCAAAAGAGCTCGAAGAAGCTCGTTCTTGCCTAAAGAAGGAATTTGAAATGAAAGACTTGGGTCAAACCAAGTATTGTCTTGGCCTGCATAGACGAGCACCTCCCAGAAGGAATTTTATTGCACCAGTCTAATTATACAAAGAGGATATTGGAGACATTTTACATGGATAGATCTCATCCTCTTAGCACACCAATGGTGGTACGTTCACTTGAAGTGGACAAAGACCCATTTAGACCAAAAGAGGAAAGCGAGGATAGGTTAGGACCTGAAGTTCCTTACATTAGCGCTATAGGAGCACTGTTATATCTTGCAAATTGCACCGCACCTGATATTGCATTTGCAGTAAATGTCCTAGCTAGACACAGTGCCAATCCAACCGTAAGACATTGGAATGGCGTTAAACATATCCTACGTTACCTTCAAGGAACTGTTGATCTTGGTTTATTTTACCAAAGAAACAAAGATTTAACATTGGTGGGATATTCAGATGCTGGATATATGTCTGATCCTCATAATGCCAAGTCACAGACTGGTTATGTTTTTCTCTGTGGAGGTACGGCAGTTTCATGGAAGTCAATAAAACAAAGTGTAGTTGCTACTTCCTCAAATCATTCTGAGATTATTGCATTATTTGAAACCGCCAAAGAATGTGTTTGGTTAAGAACTTTGATACACCACATTCAAGATTCATGTGGCTTATCCTCGCCTCATGATGCCCCCACTATACTTTTTGAGGATAATGCGGCTTGTATTGCACAAGTACGTGATGGATTTGTCAAAAGTGATAGAACTAAACATATTTCACCTAAGTTATTTTATCCACATGAGCTTCAAGAAAAAGGTGAAATAGATATTCATCAAATTCGCTCTAGTGACAATCTTGCAGATTTGTTCACTAAATCCCTACCTACTTCCACATTTGAAAAACTTGTATATGGAATAGGAATGCGTCGACTTAGGCGACTACTTCAATCAGGGGGAGCGAATTAACCATCCTCGAAGGATGGAACCCGGAAGGTTTATGGATGTACTCTTTTTCCCTTTGTAAGTTTTTTTCCCATAGGGTTTTTACTTGCCAAAGGTTTTTAATGAGGCAGCCTACGTGCAATGATCATATACAATGAGGGGGAGTATTATACACACTCGTTACTCTTTTTTCCCTTCGCCGAGTTTTTTGTCCCACTCGGGTTTTTCTTGGCAAGGTTTTTAATGAGGCAGCTTTAAACAAGTATATATAAAAATGGTGAACATCCAAGGGGGAGTGTTATAAATATATTAATTATAGGTGGATGCTTCACCTTTCACCATTTCATCTTCCAATGTATGTTACAAATACATTGATATGGATTGATGTACATTGATATGGATTGATGTTGCACCTTTCACATTCCATGAGCGGTTTTTCTCTCCCAATGTAATGTACCCTCTAGCCTATAAATAGAGGCTTTTGTAAACTTGTTGAGGCAATGAAAAAGAGTTAACATTTGCTCCCTACTTCTCTCTTATTTCTTCTCTCATATTTCAAGTTGGTGTTATGTTTATGAGTTGATTCCAAAGATCGCCGTTTACTTTTACAACACAATCAACCAAGATCATGAACATCCATCTTATTTTTTCGAAAACTACATTCGCCTAATCCAAAATCGGCTTGTTGAAAATAAAAGATCGAGTCTAAGTGGTCATAGATCGGATCGCCTAAATTCCTATTTTTCGCTAAACCGGAGGATCGTGCCTGAGTAGTCACGGATAGTAATTGTCCAATTTAGGAAACCCGTTGGGTTTTTTTTTTTTTAATTCAAAAAGTATGCAAAAGATATATTGAAAATTCAAATTAAGAAACAACACATCAAGCAAATCTTGGATAAGAGAAATTTTACTTTGCCGAAGATCACGCTTGATTAGCTTGTTTCCCAAGTTTGAACTTTCGACCCAGATCAGTTCGGGAAGGACACCTATGCACGGTTCTACGAACTTGACTCGTATTGGTCCTCGATCAGCGGGGACTACAAGGGCAGGAGCACGCTTGGACCGTCTCTTTGGCTCGGTGGGAAATCAACAAAGGCTTGGAGAACAACCCGTTGGTCTTTTGCCTGGATGGGCTGTATGTGGACTGGGCACGTTAGGCGAGATAACACACCGAAGGAAGACCTGCGAAGTCAATTATGGTAGCTAAACTGAAGGATGATTGGTCAGTGTTGTGTTGAATCCCACGAGATTACTGTGCTTCGTGTGAACTTCAAAGGATTGCTCGCAGGATTATACCGAACAATCCTTGTAAAGGATTCGCTCCCAAGATACGCCAAGAACAGAGAAAGTAAATGTCATAACCCAAAGGCATCAAAGTCATAACCAATAAAAGATTAACATACTAAAAATTTTCCGCAATCAAAGTAAGGTTTAAGAAAAAATAAGGGGAGATAGAAGCTAAGTTAACTAGGGAGACTTCGGGAACCAGCTTCGGGGTCGTCGGCATGGATCAACACCATCACTGTGCAGCAGCTTCGTGGTTACCCAAGGCGCGGTGTCATTGAAGCAAACAGCATCAGGGGATGAACTTGTAGTGGTGCTGTGGATCCACCTGAGTAAAAACCGCAACAAGAGTTCAATGAGTGCAAGCCATTGTGAGAGAAAACTTCATGTTTAACGCTCGTATTCTCTGCTTCGCTTGTGTCTCTTTGTCTTGGGTCTCTCTTGCACACGGAGCCAGACAAAGAGAATGGAGACCTCTAAGCTGTGACCATCCATTGTCGCTTCTTCTCCCTCTTTTACGAAGCTCCTATTTGACAAATTGTGTGACCTCCTCTAAACCCTAAAGCTAAGCTTGTTTACATAGGCAAAGACGTTGCAAGCTTGGGCTTATAACTTTTAATGTTCGCAAAATAGGCCCCGAGACCAAAATATAATGCCGATTAAGTCCCGAAGGTCCAATTGCACTCATTTGAATGAAATTTTCGGTAAATAGGACTTTGAGTTTAGGGGGTGCCGAAGTTTCACTATTAAAAGGGCTTAGTACCTATTTTTGGGCTCGCCTTAGGCTTTTTTCCGATTAATAGACAATAACTAAAAGCCTTTTGTTAATTAATTTAACAATGAATGTGCTGAATTAAACTCCAGATCAGCCTTATAAATTTCGGCACTTTCCTCCCAATTATTACCGAAAATCTTATATGGGCTCAAGTCCAGCGCTTGCTGATTTTCCTTTCAATTTTCCCGCCGTCGGTCCAAAATGCAATGCATGACTAACAAAAATTAAATTTGAATGATGAACTATTGTTTTTTTAAGAACTAGAATTAGTTCTAATTTTCTATGCAAGAATGACTAAAAGGGTTAGCAGGTATCAACATTCTCCCAATTGCAGATATATCATCTGCTTGAGAGGATTCCTACCTACGGCAGTGTTAGCTCTATCTAACAAATGCGTGTTCCCCAACGAAGGACGAAATGGCTTAAACAGAAAAGAACGGTAGTTAACCTTCAACCTAATCTGCCGCCTATTTTGGAAGGCTTCCCGAGACATTTGATCAAACGAGTTCTGGTCTCTCCAACTGCAGCGTGCACTATCAAACTTTCCCCATCACGAAGGGTCATGGGCTCCGCGGAGCCAGAGCAACAGCTTTTGCTGCCCAGACTAGACCCCCGCGGTCGAGTCTCCGACTGGCCGTCTGCCACCATCGAGGAGCTCCTTGAGCATTCGGTCCCACTCCGATGGTGGCCGCGTCTAGTGGCCTGGGAGTCGAGGCTGCTCTGGCTCTTATCTGGCTCATCCATTGTCGTGTCCATCTTTAACTACATGCTCTGTTTCGTGTCGCTCATGTTTACCGGGCATTTGGGCACGGTGGAACTTGCAGGAGCCTCCATGGCTACCGTGTGCATCCAAGGTCTTGCTTATGGAATTATGGTATTTGCCCACCACTCTTAAAGCTCATTGAATTTATGGCTTCCAGTTCAATGATCACAGTTTAATGCTCATTATTTGGTTACGCTAATAGTTGCATTCACTTATCTCAACTTTCTAAGATCACAATCATCTTGTCCCGTCTTATTGCTGGAAATTTTACTAATGTATCAAGCCATAATGCCGGTGCTATATTCCGTTGATTCACGAAGCATGTGAAACAAAACAAGTCATGAACTTTCCTTGTGCTCCGATATCACTCAGCTGGGCATGGCCAGCGCGGTGCAAACTGTATGTGGCCAGGCTTATGGGGCAAAGAGGTACTCAGAAATGGGCATCATTTGCCAAAGAGCTGTAGTTCTGCACTTGGGAGCAGCTGTCCTTCTCAGCTTCGTATACTGGTTCTCCGGCGACATACTCCTTGCGATCGGACAATCTGAGACCATCACTGAGCCAGGCCAGTTATTCACGCGGGGATTGATCCCTCAGCTATACACATTTGCCCTCACCTGCCCGATGCAGAGGTTCCTTCAGGCACAGAACATAGTGAACCCTCTGGCTTACATGTCCGTGGGGGTCTTCCTCTTGCACACCCTCCTCACATAGCTTGTGGTCTATGTCTTGGACTACGGCCTTCTAGGGGCGGCCCTGACTTTGAGCCTCTCGTGGTGGATTCTTGTCCTCCTCAACGCGCTTTACATCGTCCTGAGCCCCTCTTGCAAGGAAACTTGGACCGGCCTGTCTATTAGAGCTTTAATGGGAGTTTGGCCTTACTTCAAGCTTACGGTTGCTTCTGCGGTGATGCTTTGGTACTTGTTAGTTGCAGAACTGCTTTACCACACTCATTCTGTCTTTAACATTGCCATGGTAAGGCCAGGTGGGCAGGTCTCAAGACAAAAATTTGCAGCCTACCCCCAAGGAACCATTTCCAAAGCTCGAACGTCGTTTCATACACTTCCAGTCCGGGGTCAGTTGTAGGTTCTATCAAGAAACCCATTGTTCTTCTAAAGGAAGTAGTTGTCAATGTTTTCTGCTCCTTGTACGACTTTTGGAAAGGAACTCACCCTAAAGAATGAAAAAGTAAGACCTTTAGATAGTTTAGGACTGATTAGAAACTCTAAGGTCATGCGTGCTAGAGAGCATGGTTTACCATCCCCCTCAACTCTCTGTTCAATTTGGAAAAAAGTTCTGTTTTTTCATGGAAAAAGTACTATTTGAAAGTGAGTTCTTTGAAAAACAGCCTAAAGGACATCTTTTGGAAAGTGGAAGATTAAAAAATGATATCTTCTTGAAATAGAAACAAATGGTAGTCCTACCTCACAGCTGGTAAAGCAAAAACAGATTCAGTTGTACTCTATCGCCATTCTTGAAGGTTTAATTCAGGGAAGTTATGCACAGCCAGGAACCAACTCTGTTATGTTATAGTCAGTTCCACTTTCAAAAACTTCTTTCGAACATGAAACCAACCGATCATGTTGGAACGGACACTTCAATGTGCCCAAATGCCTAACTGTCACAAGTGACCTTAGTTCAATCTGAATGCAGCTTGGAAATATGGTACTTCAATGGACTGGTGCTCCTAGCTGGTTTCCTCTCCAATCCTACAATAGAATTGGACACGATGTCCGTCTGGTATGTCAGCTAATCATCCTTCTTCTACCGAAACATGCTAGCTTCATCCTCCTAACTCTATGTTGACACTCATTTTCAGCATGAATTACTGGAATTGGGATATGCAGTTTATGCTGGGGCTAAGTGCAGCAGCCAGGTCTGTCACTGCAAAAGTTACAGATTGTCAAATGAGATTTTACATAGTTGAATAGTGCTCCTTTGTTATTTTGGTTATCAATCTCCAATCGGCTAGTATCATTGCCTACTTTTTTTTTCTGGTCACACAAACTGCAACTAAAATGCTGATAACTACTGTTATATGCTTTTCATCCAGTCGGGGGTTTAATATGATCCCTGATGTACCTTTGTTGGCTTAAAGATGATTTGGTGATTGATTGCAGTGTCCGGGTTGGTAACGAGTTAGGGGCAGGTCATCCAAGAGTTGCGAAATTTTCAGTTGTGGTAGTGAATGCGACCAGTATTTTCATTAGTATAGTGTTCACTGCAATTGTTCTCATATTCCGGGTTGGTTTAAGCAAACTCTTCACAAGTGATGAAGAAGTCATCGATGCCGTTTCTAATATTACTCCCCTGCTGGCCATCTCCGTCTTCCTGAATGGCATTCAACCCATACTGTCAGGTAACTGATGTTGCATCGGGCATGATATATAATTGTAATTGCTAGCGTGCCTTGTCAATTCATTTCCACTGGTTCCAATTCATGTAAATAATAAAAGAGTGCATTCTTTCCAATTCTTCGACTACTCAAGCATGTCATCTCAAAATTTTCTCTGTCCTAAGGTTTTTCTGCACTGTTTCATGTTTGTGCCGTGTAATGCGATCGTGGGCAACATTGTGAGGCCTGCCACTTGACATGTTAACTACTCGAATCCACGCCAAATTACAATTCGTGCTTCATGAATCTGCAGGTGTGGCAATTGGAAGCGGGTGGCAAGCAGTGGTGGCATATGTAAATCTGACCGCTTACTACATTATCAGTCTCCCCATAGGATGTGTTCTCGGTTTCAAAACTAGTTTAGAAGTGGCGGTAAATCAACAATCTCTCTCTCTCTCTCTCTCTCGCTCTCTCTCTCTCTCTCTCTCAAACGCTTTCTGATCTTCAGGGAATCTGGTGGGGAATGATCATTGGGGTCATTCTGCAAACAGCAACCTTGATCATATTGACTGCAAGAACAAATTGGAGCACGGAGGTAATAACAGCTTCGCATCATCTCACACTTCTGTCATTTCCCAAATATGGCAAATAATTACTGAATATGCTTTCTCAGGTTGACAAAGCTGTGGCTCGGGTGAACCAATCGGCAGAGTGAGACAGACAAGACCTTGTTGGCAACCAGAGAGGAGCATTTGTTAGGATACACGTAACATACTTAAGCAAATAAAATATGAAACGCAATGAAAATAAATAAAAGACCCATATATGTATCTCCAGAGAAGTAGTTCGTGCTTTTCAATCAAAAATCATATTAACGAAGGGGGTTAAACGAATTGCCTCTCAAAGTGTACTTGAAACGAAATGATTTAGATGTTCTTCTATTCGAGCCTCACAAGTGTTGGATCTCTAGTTCAGACACACTACTAGTCGCAACGTCGAACGGCAGAACGAACTCGCAAGAATCATCATTTTAATTGTGCTAGCAATATTATGGAACTAATTCCCCAAAATCTCTCATATTTTGATCACCGTAAAAATGAAATTGAGAGAAACCTTTTCTGTGTTTCCCTCACACTTCCTCGCACACTTGAGAGAGAGAGATATTTATTTTCTCACGAACTCATGCTAAAATGGCACACCGCTTGGCTCTCTTCAAATCTGCAACTATTGCAGATTATCAAGCTGTGCAAGTTGCACAACAATGCACGATCAACAACGGTTACTGATCGGGCACATTGGGCAAAGCGCACCATCAGTAGCCACTGATCGTGCGTGCACATGGTCAGCAATGCTAACCGTGTCATGCACATGGTCAGTAACTATTGCTGACCAACTGCACTATTTTTTTTTGTTTTTTTTTTATTTTAGTTTTTTTTATACATACATATATCATATACACATACACACATATATATACATATTAAAACTAAACAAAAAAATAATCAACAGGTGTGCAATCTCACGTGTGCAATTGGGCACATCAAATATGTCCACTTCGAGCATACGTGTTCATCATATGCACGTACGTCCACGACAAAAAAAAAATAAGAGTTTAATTTTTCAATTAATTCGATAGTCGTGATTGCAAACATATTTGCAATATCGTCTTTCACGTTAAACGTCGTCATTTATTGGTTAAGATGTATGACATCTTTAGATTCATTACTGAGCTAACAGTAAGACGTGGGGCAATTGACCCTGTAAAGGAATCTATTTTCGCGAGACCGGGACGTGCCCGGGTTCCCATGTTCGATAGAGTAATCGTTGCGCGGCCCGGCTTGCCAACATGGCTTGCCACCGGCCACAGACCGGATTTCATCTGTTTCCGGGAACCAGCTCTAGGAGTTACGACCATTTTTACTGCGAGAGAGATGGTGTTAACGTGATCTTGAATCGAGTAATTCTTAATCTGATATTGAATCTGAATCTATTATTCCCCTTTTCCACTTTTTTCTCCCTCCAAAATGAATCAAGTCTTCCGTCGAAACGGATCCACTGAGAGCGGGAGCAAGTTGGGAGTTCAAGTTTCAACCTTTTGAACAACCACGGGGCAAGAGAATTAAATGCTCCCAGGCTGTCACGTCGTGTTTCTTGTTGGCAAGCAATCCCTTCCTTCCTTTTCTATACGTTCGCAGGCTTTCAGTTTCGGCATCAGCGGTTTCCGCCATTTTTTTTTTTTTTTTAACCTCCATGGTCGGTTCAACCTTGGACTCTGTCTGTCTGTCTCTCTCTCTGAAAAATTTTCACTGTCAGTCAACAATCTATTTCACAGGAGGTTTTATTAAGGAAGGTGGTCTCGCTTTTATTGCGTCACGGATATTTAGCGGGATTCAGAGATATTTCTCATGGGCCACGCCAACAACGCCGTCTGAAGCCGACGTTCTCCTCCTCCTCCTTCGCGCTTCGCCTCAGCCAAAAGCCCATCGGAGGAAAGATAAAAAAAGGAAGGAGCTTTCATCGAATTGCGCAAGCGTCCAATTTTCCGAATTTCGGAGCAAATCCCTATGATTTCAGCAGATTCAGCCGGGAATTCAGAAATTCCTCTCGCCTAGCTAATTGGGATTCTTTGTTCTTGCTGAAAGGAAAGGAAAAAAATCGGTTTTTGTCTGCCCTCGCTTGTCTTCTTCTTCTCTTCCTGCCCATAATTTTCGCAGCATCACTGCCACTTGCAGTCGCAGCGATAATTGGGCATTAGCGGATACGAATCCCGAGGAGGTTTCAGGATAAATGCGCTGTCCAGAGTTGACACCGGGGAGTCAATTGGTTCGATAGCTCCGTGGATCTGTCGGCGAGTTTCATTTGACACGCGGCTGAGTAGTGAAGTGGTTCGGATTTGCATAAGTGTGGGTTTTTTTGAGTCAGGGTTTTGCTTTGATGACTGTCAATGAAGCAGTGAGCCCCAGTTGTTCCTCGTGGAGTAGGGAACAGGACAAGGCGTTCGAGAATGCCCTGGCTACTCACTTCGAGGACTCCTCGGATTGGTGGGAGAAGGTAGCCTCCGACGTACCGGGCAAAACCCTAGAGGAAATTAAGCTTGATTACGAGATTCTGGTTGAAGATGTCGATAAGATAGAGTCTGGCCGCGTGCCTCTGCCTTCCTACAATTCTTCTTCCTCGGATGGCTCCACGAGTAACTTAGGGGAGGAGGAGAACGGGAAGAAGGGCGACCGGTCGGGGAACGCGAACGGCGAGTCAAACCAGGGAGGCACTAACACATTAGAATATCTAAGAGAATTATTATCCCGATCAATCTCTAGGTCCTACAAGCCATGAGTGACATTTAACAATATGTCATGGCTACCCAGACATTGCGAATGCCATAAGAACATAATGAATCCGTTAGTTTTAGCTACAATGTAATTCAATCCATCTGTCTTACTATATCCCGATCGAACAAAAACCATGGAATATTTGTCAAGTCACCAATTTGATCATTTGTACAAATCTAAATCGACATGCATTTATACGAGATATGAACATTTCATTCTCGATTACAACCCCTACTGAAGATTTCAATTCATTGTCATTATTAGATCACATAGGATAGTAACAAGGAGGCAGACTCCATTTTGCACACAAATGTGACTTCGTATGTGCATGAACTTTGACCATCTAGTACATAGACGGATCGACGAACCGCCAATATGCACCCTTATGAACCATAACCATCCAACACACAAGTCAACACTGTACCTCGGGTGTAAGGATTATTTACATGAGACCAAAGCATGAACGATTAAACATTGACCACGCTAAAAGCTTTCATGTTGCTAACCATTCAAAGCGTGTCACGTTCAGTGAACTTGTCCGGTACAAGCATTGGGCATCGCAATATCCAATGACTTATGACTTGCCATTCCCTTAAGTATCAAATACTTAATAGTGAAGTTAAGAACACACCGATTTCAACAGGATCATTGATATATATTCAATTATCCATCGACCGAGAACAGTTTAAAGATTCGGCCTAACTGTGAACCCATCACACATATTCTCAACGTCTTAAGAATAGGTCCAGTCACAACCGATCTTATAAAATTTATTCATATATTTAAATAATTAGACAAATGAATAAATACGTATTGTCCATTAATTAAATAAGAAATTGAAAAGACAACCGAAATTAGGGGTGTGCAATCGGACCGGGTTTACCCGGAACCCGAATCGGCCCACCCGAAAAATAGGGTCGGGAATCGGTTCTTGTTCAAACCGGTTCTGATTTCGGTTCCAATTTTTGGGAACCGGTTGAAACCGGTCCGGTTCCCGGTTCTAGGTGAAGACCCACCCGGTCCGATTTTAGAACCAATTTTTAGTTACTTAAAAAAAAAAAAGGAAACCCTAATGTAGTGTCCAAATAACTATGATTTTGGTTTTATGCTCGTGGTGTTTGAGTTTTTCTAGTGCTGGTTCATGCGTGCTTAATGTGGTGTCTTTTAGCATGTTATTTGGATCCTACAATTTCAGTTCTTTTTTAATGGGTACAACGAAAATTAAAGTGTGATAGAAAGACTTGCACTATGTTAATTCAACGTTCTGGAGAATCATTGTTGCTTTTAGTGGACTGTAACTTTTATTTTTTATACGAGCCGGACATTGGACGAAGCTCGATGGGGCTAGTGGATCCTAGACTATAAAAAAAAACTTTTATTTTTTATATCGGGGTTTGTTGCTTTTGGTGGATCATACTATTATTTATTATTATTTTTTGGATTGTTGCTTTCGGTGTATTATAATTTTTGTTATGCATTTCATCGATGCTCATATTATTTTGATGAAAAAAAAGGAAAATAGGTTATTGGGTAGACCCCGAAACCGGACCGAAAAACAGGGTCGGTTTCAAAACAAGTTCCAAGATAAATAAGGTCGGTTCTTGGTTCCAAAAACTGGAAACCGGTTATAACAGGGTCGGTTTCAGGGTCTAGGTCTTGACCCGGCCCACCCGGCCCATGGTCACCCCTAGTCCCTAACATGTAACAATTACATAGTTGCTTTGGGGCATATCTCTAACAATCTCCCACTTGCACTAAAGCTAACTTGTCCGATACCTCAAACCCATTTTATCAAGGTGTCTTTCAAAATAAAACCGAGGTAAGGCTTTAGTAAAGGGATCCGCCACGCTTTTCGCCGAGGCAATTTTCTGCAAGACACCGTCACCTCTCCCAACTATTTCTCTAATGAGATGGAAACGTCTCTTAATGTGCTTGGACTTCTGGTAAGACATCGGTTCCCTAGCTTGAGCTATTACCTCATTGTTGTCACAAAACAAAGTAATCGGCTGCTCAATGAAAGGAACTAATCCAAATTCAGAAATGAACTTCTTCATCCAAACGGCTTCCTTCGCTACTTCAAAAGCGGCTACATATTCTACCTCGGTGCTGGAATCAACAGCTATGCTTTGTTTGGAACTCTTCCAACTAACTACACCACCATTGAGTAGAAAAACAAACCCAAATGTAGACTTATAGTCATTCAAATCCGATAAAAAATCGGAATCGGTATAAGCTTCAATTTTAAACTCTCATTCTCCATATATCAACAATAAATCCTTAGTCCTTCGCAAGTACTTAAGAATATTCTTGATTGCTATCCAGTGCTCTTCACCTGGATCGGTCTGACATTTGCTAGTAATACTTACAGCATGCGCAACATCGAGTCGCATATATAGCATAGCATACATTATGCTTCCAATTGCGGATGCATAGGGTATCTTTGCCATCCGCTCTCTTTCTTCAGGAGTGTTGGGACACATCTCCTTGGAAATACGGATTCCATGCCTAAAAGGAAATAATCCTCTTTGGGAACATTGCATGTTAAATCGTGTTAACACTTTGTCTATGTTCGTAGACCGAGAGAGGCCAATCAATCTTCTCGATCTATCTCTACAGATCTTGATACCTAAAATATATGTTGCCTCTTCTAAATCTTTCATGGAGAAATTTCGTGACAAAAATAGTTTGATCGATGATATCATTAGAATATCATTCCCGATTAAAGATATATCATCGACATACAAAACTAGAAATGCAATTGCACTCCCACCGACCTTCTTGTATACACACGGTTCATCTGGATTCTTGATGAAACCAAACGATTTGACTACTTCATCAAAACGGATTTCCAATTTATAGAGGCTTGTTTGAGTCCATAAATGGATCTCTTATGCCTACACACCTTCCGACTTACACCACTAGATTCAAATCCTTGTGGTTGTTCCATATAAATATACTTCTTGAGGAAATCATTTAGAAAAGTCTTTTTGACATCCATCTAGAATATCTCATAATCAAGGTGTGTAGCTATAGCCAACATAATCCGAATGGATTTTAGGATGGCTACAGGTGAGAAAGTTTTGTCGTAATTGATCTCTTTTTTTTTTTTTTTTTACAATATCCTTTCGCCACCGGCCGTGCTTTGTAAATTCCAACTTGGCCATTAGCATTCATCTTCCTCTTGAAGATCCATTTATAGCTAATTGGTACAATACCATCAGGTAGACTAAAGTCTAAACATCGATGGAACACATTGAATCCATTTTCGGATTTCATGGCTTCTAGCCATTTACTAGAATTGATGTCCAACATCGCCTCCTCAAAGGTGTTAGGATCACTCAACTGATCAATATCATTCACAATGAATAGTGGTTCAATATCTTCAATCGAGTGTCTATAAAGAATAGGTAGACGAGACGTTCTCATACTCCTCCTAAGAGGTTGTGTATCAGAAGCTCCCACCGAATTAGAGATCGGCGTCCGAACTTGGTTATTTAGTACTTCATCATTTTCTTCTTGTAAGACTATTTTCCTCCCATCACCACCTTCTTGGACGAACCGATTCTCTAGAAAAGAAGCATGCCTACCGATCGAAACTCTTTGGTCAGATTGAAAATAGAAATAATATCGAAGAGTCTTTTTTGGATATCCAATAAAGCGACCTTGTTCAAATCTGGCCTCTAATTTCTCTATTCTCAACTTCTTGACGAAAGCTGGATAACCTCAAATCTTGATATGATTAAGACTTGGTTTCTTACTATACCATATCTCATAAGGCGTAATTGAAACAAATTTGAATGGCACTCTATTCAACAAATATACTATTGTTTCAAGGATATATCCCCAAAGGGATACAGGCAAATCTGTGTAACTCATCATAGATTGCACCATATCTAATAAGGTGTAATTACTTTTTTCAAATACACCATTATGTTCTAGAGTTGCAGGAGGTGTCCACTGCGATAAAATGCCATTATCTTTAAGATAGTCCAAGAATTCAAGATTAGGGTATTCACCTCTTTGATCAGATCGAAGAGCTTTAATACTCTTTCCTGTTTGTTTATCAACTTCAGACCTAAATTCCTTGAACTTTTCAAAGGATTTAGCTTTATACTTCATTAAGTACAAATAGTCATACTGTGAATGATCGTCGGTAAAGGTAATGAAGTAAGAATAACCACCCCTAGCGGTTTCGTCCACATACATCTATATGTATCAATCCCGGTACGTCACTGGCTCCGCATTAATTCTTACAAAGGGTGCTTTGGTCATTTTTCCTAGAAGACATGCATCACAAGTCGAGTATGGTTCAAAATCGATTAGACCAATATATCCATCATTACTCAATTTGTTAATCCTGTCTTCTCCAATATGGCCTAATTGGAGATGACAAACATACTTTGAATTTGGACTATCTCTAGAGCGTTTATTGGCTACGACATTTACATCATGACTATTTTTTTTATTGACATTGGTAATTGCATTACTGGACATTGTAATGGTATAGAGATTATTGTTTAATAAACCAAAACCAACACATGTTCTATTACAATAAATAGAACATATATCATCAGCAAAAGAAAAAGTAAGATTCTCTTTACCTAAATGAGGTATAGAGATGATGTTCCCAAAGAGACTCTCATAATGCAAATAATTCTTTAAAATCAAAACATGTCCGGAAGGCAAACATAAACGAAAAGTCCCTATAGCTAATACAGCAACTCTTGCTCCATTTGCAAATGTCGGGACAATCTCATTTCACCCCAAAGATCCCGCTTATTTTCGTATTCTCGCAAAGACATACAAATATGCGAGGTTGCAAAGGAAATCCGTAATCCATAAGTTGGATTCAGCACTAGCCATAAGATTAGTTTCAATAAGCATAGATACCATACCTTCGCAAGATTGGTCCTTGAGCTTGACCTTCAAGCTTGCAAGATACTTCTTACAGTTCCTCCTCCAAGGGCCCATGACACCACAAGAATGACATTTTCCTTTTTTAACATTGGGCTTTGGTTGCACAACAGTTTTCAAAGGCTTCTTCTATTTCTTTTTCTTCAAAATAGTCTTACTCTTTGAAGAAGAAGCCTTAGCCATAGCTAATATATTTGGCCTTGTGTTGTGTATTTCCTTCTCATAAACTACCAGCATGCTATATAACTCGACAAGAGTTTTCTCCATCTTATGCATGTGGAAGTTTTGAACAAAACCAGAGAAGAAATCGGGTAAAGATTGAAGGATCAAATCCACAGCTAATTTGTTGTCCATAATAAGATCCAGCTTAGCCAATTCTTCTATGTGCCAGATCATTTTCAAAACATGATCATTAACAGATGATCCCTCAACCATCCTTATATGGTACAATGCCTTAGATATCTCATACCTAGAAGTTCGACCATTCTCATCAAAGAATTCTTTTAAGTGCAATATGATCGACCTAACATCTTCCATTACTTCATACTTCTTCTGAAATTCATTATTCATCAAAGCAAGCATATATGACCTAACTTTTAAGTCATCAACATGCCACTTATCATAAGTGATGGTTCCTCTTGGGTTCCACCCTCAGGAAAGGAGGTTGGCATTTTTTCATCAAGCACATAACTGAGTTTTCTTTTTGAATTGAGAACAATTCTCAAATTTCTCACCCAATCGGTGAAATTGGGTCCAATCAAATAATTCTTATCAAGTATCGAAGCAAGAGGGTTTGTGATCACCATTTTCAAAATAATAAAAATCTATGCAGAAAATAAATTGTTAGCCGTTATCTTTAAAAGTAACTATTTCATTTTGGCTTTTAAATGAAATAGAGCCTCCCACTAAATTTATATTCGGATGCCATACTCCTTAAAATGGGAAATGGCAATCTTTGTTAGGCAAAGATTAGTAGTAGGGATCGGAGTCCCACCAGCCCATAGTCCACATCACCTAACAGTTATTAGTGTTCTATAAACTTAATGAGTGAATCAACTTATTCAACGCATCGTATACGAGTCCCAATCATAACTTTGGCCTCTAGACCATGAAAGTCTCACTTGATAATTATTGACTTCATGATCATAGTTAAGTCTAACTTGTCGTCTCATGCAAGTATTGAAAATGCAAACGATCCCCTCACCTAACAGTTATTGGAAATCATTCGGCTCCAACCCCACAACATCATATGCTTAATGTCGTGACCTAAAAATCAAATTTCTAGGCTAATAGATTGTCAAGCTAATTATCTAATTAACTTAACTCGGACTCTCCCAAGTCCATACCAAATCGCAACTTATGATTCACTATTTAACACGCAAATGATTTAACTTGGAGTTGCCACTAATCAATTCACGGTAGGTTAATTAGACACCTAAATAAAGTATCGGGAGAAATACTTTATTTTACGAACCAGAGATTCATTGAGTTCTGGAACTTGGTTACACTAATATTTCTATTAACGCCCTTTCGATACCTTTCATTTCAATGAAAATTATTTGAGTCGGCAACTTTCGAGGATTGTGATTTAAAGTTCCAAAGGAGTAATTTTTTTTATTTTTTTATTTAAGTGAATGATGCAATGCATGAATGTAAGTATATTATGCGAATATAATTAGTCTCATGACAAGGTAAGTGACAAATATGACATGAGTGCATGACGAAATTTTTTTAAGTTTTGAATCTTAAAGACATGCAAAACAACATGAATTCTAACCTACATGTTATGCAAAAAAAAAATGACATGAATTTAATCTAAATGACATGTTATATTAGACTAGACTAATATGCTAAATTAAAATGAACGAGCCTTATTCTAAATGATGTATGAATGCGACATGGCATCAATGACTTAACAAGTTTATGACATGATGAATAATACGACGTGTAATAAAATAATATGAGAAAATGACATGCCGGACTACAAGATATGACAGATTTTAATAACATAGCAAAACTATATGGCTAATCAATGCAGCAGGAAAATGACATAACGGTTATTCGACTAGGTCTATATGAAATGCATATATGAAATAAAATATTCAGCCTTCATGAATGGAATGTTCTAAACTATATGCAATCTACATGAATGAGATATTTTTGGTATTTTGAATAAATTTTTTTACGTAACAAATCAAATCACTAAACAGATAATGCATGATCTTTTTCGAAAATATCTTCCGACTCAAATCAGATAACGAATTGGATCGAGGAATCAAATCCGATGGTTAAGATTAGATATCTCGATCCCCGTGCCATCGAGACAAATCTCGGGGCCGAGATTAGTTCGAATTTGCACGTTGTCGGTGGGGAATCACCCCATCATTTGAATTGGTTTTCTAATCTAAAAATATGCCGAAGATATCGAAAAATTCGAATAGGCAACTATCATATATTGCGATATCAACAGATAAAATCTTGCCTAATCGAAATATCATCCAAAAATTCACGACAACAATAAAAAAAAAAATCTGAGCAAATTGAAATTTTACCTAATCTGAAATATTTCAGATTTGTTTTTTTTTTTTTTTTGTCGTTTGAATGAGTGGATCGGCACAGCTCGGGATGGGCGCATAGATGGAAATTGAAGGGTCCGGTGGGATCGAGAGAAGACCACTTGGGGACTTGCAATGGCGGAACTAGATCAGCCGCAGGGCTGCAGCTAGTTTGGCGATGTCGACGCGGCTGAGTGGTGTTTGACGACGCTCAAAGGAACGACGCTACATTGGCATCGAAGGACACATGGTGGATGAACGTGAAGATGGGAGGCATGACTACCACTAAGTCACAATGACGTGGTTTACCCTTGAAGTTGGTAAATAACCTCCCCAATCACACAACTCATGATTCTCTACTCTCTAGATGTATGGACCTTGTGTGTGCCAAGCAAAAGAAAAATGGAAGGCCTTTTTGTCTCTTTGTGCTTGCAGTAATACCTAACCCTCTCACTTTTTAGCCATGTATCAGAACCTATGGCTTTCCCTCGAATGTCTTTGCGATGGGGACATATGCACCGAGAGGAGAAAAAAAATAAAACCTTCCTTTCTCACTATTGCTTAGAGCATCAATTGTGTGCTAAAAGCTATCTCTCCCTCTTTTTGCGTCATTTCTCTCTTGTGACCTCATGGACGACCCCCCTTTCTTTTTCGATGAAGTCTCCCACTTCTCTCTATGCGAGCATCACCTTATATAGGCTCGCTCACCGACCTCCACTAGAAGCCACCGCATATCCTCCTCCTCTTTTCATGTGATTGTGCAAATAAAATAGTCTCTCAAATCTCTCAATTTTTTTTTTATTTTCCCGCTTTGCTCCCCAAGTAAACGGTCATGCACGAATATCACGGGACTATGCTGATTCCCTCAAATCTTGATCAACAGACTAAAGGCTTCAAAAATTCAACTTCCACGTTTGATTTAGGTCACCTAAATGAATTATGGCTTATTAATCAAATTCTAAACCATTCAATTAAACCCATCAATCATCGACCCGATGAATATGCAAAATGTATGGGGCCATGTCCGCACGACTAGCTAACGTTTGTTTCTTTTTTCGGTTCAATTAAATGCAAAATGCAATGCCTAAATGACAAAATTAAATATGAATAATGACTTAATTATTATATTTTTTTATGGGAACTAAAAAGTAATTCCTGATTTTTTTATGCAAAAGTTAATGATTAAAAAGGATGGCCAAAATTTAGGTGTCATCAACTGCCCTTCTTTGAGTGGAGGCTCGCAGAGATTTCGTTCATAGACAAAATTGAGCCTAAATTTTGACAATGCAAATGATGATTTTTTTTTTGTGTGTGTGGGTTTTTAATCCCAGTTTGCAAATTGAATTATGCATGATATGCAAGAAATAAAGAACATACACTAAGGCTTCTCACTTCATGTGGACCGGTAAGAGAGCCTTACATATGGATCGCACACAAAAGCGCCCCAGTGAGGGAAAGTTTTATAATGTTGTCCACTCCCCTGATCTCCGAACTTCTATTCCACTGGAAGTAAGGTTCGCAAGGTACGTGGTTACTCGTCTATTACATGCGAGTCCCTACGGATGCGAAACAGCTCATGATATGATTTAAAAAACCATTTGAACAAATGAGAAACGTGTTGCTTATACCACTGGGCAATCATGAAAAGGACCATGCCACTTGAACAGGAGGTTGGTTGTGTTGCCTATTCCATTGGGCAGACACAAAAAGATATGTCACCTATTCCACTGGGTGAACATATGAGAGAGATCATGTCGCCTATTCCATTGGACGAACATGAAATGGATTGTGCTACTTGTTCCACTGGGTAGACACAAAAAAATATGTTACCTATTCCACTGGATGAACATATGAGAGAGATTATGTCGCCTATTCCGTTGGGCAAACATGAAATGGATTGTGGTACCTGTTCCACTAGGTAGACTCAAAAAATATGTCACCTATTCCACTGGGTGAACATATGAGAGAGATCATGTTGCCTATTCCGCTAGGCGAACACGAAATGGATTGTGCTACATGTTCCATTGGGTAGACACAAAAAGAGAAATAATGAAGAATAGTTTAGGAGACGTACCTGAATTCTTCTTTTGCTATAAAAAATGACAGAGCTAATTGCCTTACACTTGGTTTTGCCCGAGACAGGGTTAAAACAACACATGTGCACGGGCAAAGAAAATAGACTTCATGAATTTGCCTGCATTATCAAGCTTCAAGAGGGAATTTATCAATAAGAAAATCGATTTCGTCCTTTCGACAATTTGATCACATTAAATGAAGGAACTTCAATCAAAAAGGACTTTCCCCTCGTTCTCAATGAAAGGCTTTTGACCCGACCCTTGATGCGGATTCGACCCTTGATGCGGGTATAAAAATCACTCGAACTCTCTTCATTGTGCTTGACGAGGGTCCGGATATTCTCCAAATCAGTATGATCTAACTAATACGAGAGGTCTTTTGAAGGATTGAAATGCAAGTTTGTTCAAGGGTTTAATAATGGGGACTCATGAGAGTCATGGCTTTGAAAGAATTGATATCATCTATTGCTCCGGGTTTGCAAGCCAAGAACCCTGCAAAAAGAGATAGAAGAATCTTGATTGCACTTCTTCGAGCAACATTTATAAGAATTTAAAACTCTACGTTAACATAAGTGCCCTAATCTGAAGAGACTTTGATAACGGTCGTAATGCAGGTTTGGGTAGGTTTGAAATGAATGGTCTATTTTCATCAAGAGGATATTATTGGAGGAAACTCGGGACCGGTGATCATTTATCATGCCTCCATCACAAATTTTTGTAATCATTCTTGACGATATGAGAGTTGCTAGTGTCCTTTGACAAATGCTCCATGGATTTGTGAATTTTCTAGATGACTTCTTTCGAATAAACATCCTTGCAAATCATTTGTGCCGAGTCTCTCTTCCATTTTCTTTTTCCCCATTTTTCTTTTTGAGAGCTCTCTCTCTCTCTCTCTCTCTCTCTCTCTCTCTCTCTCTCTCTCTCTCTCTCTCTTTAGAGAGAATTTTCTCTTCGAGGAGTTTTTCTTGACTTTCTCTCTTTTCTTTTTTTCAAGAGAATTCAATTTCTCTTCTCTCATTCATTTTTTTTTTTAGATAGAGATCTTCTTTGAGAGAGAACTTTGCTTGATAGAGTCCTTTTGCACCATTTCTTTGACTTCTTCTGAGCTTCTCCCACTTGCCCCAAATTATTTTGAACTTGCTTTGAGCTAATTTCATTTGTTCACCATGGGAATGATCACCAATCGGGTTGAAATGAATCTACCGCTTAAATTGGGTATGCAAAAGGGCATAGTGTGTAGGGAGAAAGAAAGAAATGCTCTTCGTCATATCGAAGACACTCAAACTAACACAGAATTTGCATGCGGTAAATACGCTTGAAGATTGATGCAAGTGAAAGCAAGAAAAATTCTAACCATTTTTGAAATTCTAAGATATTGCCCCAATGTGGGGTTGTTCTTGACAGGGATAATAAATGAATCTCCGCTTAAAGGGTTAAGCAAATGATAACTTGTAGTGTTTAGATAAAGGAAGTGAATGCCTCTCATCATTTTGGTCGTCATACTTTTTTCGAGATCACCCTTTACCTTGTCGGCACAAAAATTTTCACTCAACTTGCATTGGGATTAATTTTCAGGACGTATGTGGAAATGGCTTGCCTGTTATCATTCTGGCGTCTCTCATTTAATATGATCATTTCACAAGAACAAAACAGACTGCCTGATCAAACCTTTTCTTTCAATAAACCATGCATGAAATTTTGCAATATATGAGCATCTTTTAAGTATGCAAAATGTAGCAATTTGAATCAACTTGCCATGTTTCATGAAAAACTTGTGCATTTTCTTAATTTGAACAAATTATACAAGCATATTCAAATTCGTAAGAAAATCCTCTTGGATTGGGAGATCATGGATTGCTCCTGAACTTCTAAACAAATCAAACAAGTCAGTGAGTCTGTTCCTTGAGTCGAGAAGTGGCTTGTTCCTAAATCTGTCCCAAGATAAAGAGAAACATGCACAAAACAAGTCAAGTGAAGACTTCAAGATGCCCTAGCTTGTTTAACAGCGACGGCCATCATGGTCAGTCATACGCCCCTGTAAGAAAAAAGTAAAGTGTCACCTTCAGAGCCAAGTAGGTTGAAGAGAAATGTACTTCCTTTTTAAGGCCAGAGTTCACTATCGATTTGCCCCATTTTCTATTGGGACAAGCTCTATTAGGTACCTATAATCTGGAATTGCCCTCCGCTTATGCCCCACGTTGAAAGTTTGACTTCTGGCCTTTAAAGGAGGCTTCACTTCTATTCCTGATCCTGTGAGAAGAAAACAAAATGTCATCTTCAGAATTTGTCGAACTCTATAGAGATAATCCCTTTGAGGTCGAGTGGCCTTGGTTTTGTCCCGCCTTCCGTCGGCTAATACAGCACGATCGAAAGATCGGTTAAGGACAAGGCATGGATTGCCACAATCGGCCAATGGACTGGGACTAGCACGGGATTTCTAGCTTGCTTTAATGCTCAACATTCATGTGTAGGGTTGTCCTGGGATGATCGTGCTGGTGCATAGTTAGAGTTAAAAATATTCCCTTTTGCCCCTGAACATATAGTAGATGGATCAGCAAAACAAATAGGGTTAAACCATATGCCAACCATTTTTCTCTTGAAAAACGTTTTTTTCGAGCACCTTGGGACAAAAATTCTTAAGAAGCCCAACCTTCAGTGCTTACAATAGATCACAAATTTTTCAATCGTTGGTTGTCATCATCGGGTTAGTTTGAGATACTTCATCAAGATTTCAAAATTTTATGAAAAATTTTTGTAATTATATTGATATCAAATCAATGAATTACATCTTATTGAAACGGAATTCTTAAAATGCAACATGAAATAGAAAGGGAAATTCCAGAAAGGAGTAAAAGTTCCCACGTAAGAGAAATGAAAAGTCTAAAATATGATTGCTATTGAGGGCTAGCGCCATCTCCATCGATGACTCTTCAAATATCGCCCGAATGATCCGGTAGCGGGTTGCTCTGCACATTGGGTTTACCGGTCGGTTGAAATTCAAATGCCCCGGTTTCAAGTAGATCATGGATGGGATGCTTGAGTATAGGATAATCATCGATCGAATGGCCCATTTCGCCGAAATGATAGTCACACTTTTTCGTGGGATCGTACCTAAGATACTTCGGGGGATTGGGACGTCACGGCTCGGAGGACAAATGACCCTTCTTTCGTAAGACAGCCGGGACCTGGGGAAGTGACCTAGGGAGTGGAGTAAACGTTCGATTCTTGTGCTATTAGTCCTCTGATTCTACCGACCATAGCCGGATGTCCGTTGAGGAGCAAACCGCATGTTCAGGACTTGAGCCGGTATCTTCCGCACATAAGTCATGTTGACTTTTGGGATAAGCTCTTTGTCCTTCTTTCCGGAAAATCTCTTGCCATATGAACTTGATTCACCGTACCATCCCTTCATGAGTCTAGATTCAATCTCTTCACCTATGACTATCAGTTGGCTAAATGACTGAACAATTGTTACCAACATTCGAGAATGAATAGGCTTGGGTAGAGTGGACCTAAACAACTTCATCGGGTCTCGCTCCGAGGGTTCGGGCATGATTTGTCCCGCCATATTCCTCCAACGAGTGGCATACTCATTTAAAGTCTCGCCTTTTTTGTCTGCTCAGTCCTCTCTAGATCCTCTCGAGTGATAGTCACAACAAGATTAAACTTAAAATGTTTGATGAAAAGGTTCGTAACTTCTTCCCATAAATCCTTCCGGTTAATCCGGTGGTTAGTGTACCACCTCATTGCAGCATCCTTCAAGCTTGCCTAGAAGGTTTGGATCATTAGAGGTCCATTAGACACATTTCTGCTCATGTGCCCTTGGTACATCTCGATGCGTTGAATTGGGTTCAAGGTGCCATCATATTTCTCGAAAGTTGGCATCTTGAATTTTTCGGGCACTTGGACTCAAGAAAAGATAGATAGATCAATCGACAGAACACTTTG
The DNA here is from genome assembly GCF_020921035.1 of Rhodamnia argentea. Lineage (NCBI taxonomy): Eukaryota > Viridiplantae > Streptophyta > Magnoliopsida > Myrtales > Myrtaceae > Rhodamnia > Rhodamnia argentea. The sequence continues at coordinate 29,759,042 of NC_063157.1, read as the reverse complement.
AGTTCCTTCCACTTCTCACAACCTTTGGTCGAACTTTACCAGCAACTTGGCATTCTCATCATTTAAGTGACGATGATGAACATGGGCTGTCGGAGATATACCAAAGTCAGTCAAAATGACATCATCCAAGTGAAAAGTTGGATCAGTATCCACCGTATGAGCCTTGTTGGGGCGACGGCCTTGAAGGGTGGAGATGGAATCTCTAACCGAGAGCCTACATTGACTTGCTGCTGCTTGACCATGTAATCATTCATCATCTTGGACATGGTAGCTGCAACATCTTCATTCATTGCATTCATGTGTTCTTTTAGCTTTTCATCGATCATGACCGCAATCTCAGCCTAGTTAACCATCCTTCTCTTTGTCACTGATCGAGTGTTATAAAAATGTGAAGTATCCATAGTAAATTACCTACAAAAGATAAATACCACAATAAGTATACCAAACACAGATAATGGCTCGGTCCATGATGACATCTAGATGACAGCAATATGTAGACATGCCACCCAAATATCCCGTTTCATCCATATTTTCGGTTCACTACATTTTTCAATTTTCAAGTTTTTTTCAAAAGAGCCCCCTCAATTAGTGACAAAATGTGGAATAAAGTATGTGTGGGGCCTTTTTTGAAATCTTGGTTCATTTGTTCGAGTTATAAATGGAGAATGGCTCAACTTGATCAGAAAATTTCATTAAAATCGTACAATGCTCAAAGGTCAAGTGATACACCCATCATTTTAAAACTCTTGCAAAATCCGACAATACTGGAGATCTTATTTCAAAGTACGATGAAATGAAATTAGAAAACTAAAAATACGACTCCTAAACAAAATGTACTAATGATGAAAAGATAGATTCAAGCCTTCACTTGGCCTAATCTATATACATATGGGTGCCGACGTCATCTTGAAACCGCCTATACTTCTTGGATATCCTCGAACCTCGTTCCGTAGCTCTTTGGGCTTTCTTCTTGAGGCGTTTAATTTCATCACATTATTTAATCTTCACCGGAACCTGGGGAATTTTCGGCTGTATAGCATCTGGAATCACATGATGATCGATGTACTCCCTTGAAACATGATACATCTTTTCTCTACCTTTCAGTGGCCTATCCGGTAGCTTCAATTCTATTGGCTAGCAATCCTTCCACACTGAATGGACAAATACAATAGACTCCTCATGATCGATGCTATGATCGGAAAAATCTATCAAGACCGAGTCTTTTAGTAATGTTGGCGGTAGCTCTTGTAAGACACCATACTGTCAAGCTACTCTAGATGGATAGTACTCAATGGCCCCAGTGAAACCCATCAAAGGAATGAGCCCAAACCCTCGACATGTAATACGAGCTTCTCCAACTTGGAACCAATTAGCATGCCATATGAAACCCCTAAGACTCGAATTTTTCATAAAAACCAGCCATTCCGAATAATGATAATTGGAGCCTTTTCTTGATTTTCTTTAAAACTTAAGATTGGGTTATCCGAAGTATCAATCTCAGCTAATGTGAATAGTCTATCACCTCTTTTTATATGGGAAAGGAACCAGATTTGCAATAATTTAGAAGGATGCATGTAAAACCTTTTCTTTTCCTTGTATAAATCTAGTGAGAGACAAAAAGGTTTCCACAAGCACCGCAGAGACAATATTTTTTCTGGAACAAAACTGTCATACAACAAAGATTGCTTGTGGATGAATAGCATTTTTCCGATAAGGGAAGACAATAAACCCACAAATGTTAGTACAAATATTTTGCCCATATCATATGAAGATTTAGAAGTTTCAAAGCACTGTTTGAGAAATGAAAAAGAACAGCCAGCATGGTTTGCTTTCAAGATTTTTCCAACGGTGTCTTCTTCCTTATTTAAGAAATCAGCTAGGCTTGCAACATGATCAAATTCAATCAAATCCAAATCTAAAGGTTTGCCTATAATCATGACATGTTCTTCCAAAGTCAAAGTGAGCTCATGCTTACCTATGATGAATGTGATAGTCTCGAGGCACCAACAATGCGCCAATGCTCGGATAAGACCCGTTCGGACTCGTACTTCTAGCAAGGGGAGCAAACAGCCAATCCTAGGTCGGACAAAACAACAGCCCATCGCATCAAGTCTGTTGTACCATCGGCTCAACTCTTACTTAGGGGCGCTTATGATTTGGAGGCAAGCCATTCCCTTATTATCTTTTTTAGGGCAAGTTATGATCCGAACGCCAGTTGTTCTCATAGTATATAGACCAAGACCGACAATTGGCCTAATTCATGGACCAACCCGAATGAAAATTAAAATAAGTAAATTATAAAATAAAGCAAGGAGAAATACTTACTTTACACTGATAATAATGCCAACCACATAGACATGCAAATGAAAAGGTGAGAGTTGACATCTATAGGCTTACAAAACGAAACCACGTAAGTGTGTAGATTGAAGCTAAGGGGCTGTAGCTCAATCATCCTACGTAATCCCGGCTAGTCGAGTAGTGACCCGCAATTCGAAGGGTTATGAATCTATTTGCGTGGTTCACAGATGAGTAGCAAATCTCAACTTTGAAAGAAATTTCGGGACATAACAAGTGCGACTCAAGTTACATGGTGGTAACTATTGTTGCATGGACTTGCATAGCAAGATGGGTTTAGCTAGATCATCCCTCCTTAGTACCATCCTAAGTCGTGCATGCCCAGGTCCGGCAGCGGGTTTTCGTGAGTGTGTGCAATGAGAATTTAACTACAACATGCACAACAGTTTATATCAAAACAACGCTTCAATAATATATAGAAATTAAATCCCCATCTCCGAGGCCCGTAAAACAAGGGATTAGCTACAACACTCCCCCCCTTATAATTCCTGTCTACAAAACCATTTAACACCTAAAAAAATTAGAATCCAATCAAAGTTGCCAAACCGAAAAATTCTTCATGAAATTCTTTTCTGGCCTAAGTCCACTTGTATTTAAAATTTTGTTTGAAAATTCTAAACATTTCCCGAATGGAGTCGCCAAGCTATTGCGACCTACAAATCAGAGTTCTAGGCTAATGGATTATCAAGCTAATTATCTAATTAACTTAACTCGGACTCTCCCAAGTCCATACCAAATCACAACTTACGGTTCACTATTTAACACGCAAATGATTTAACTTGAAGTCGCCACTAATCTATTCACGGTAGGCTGATTAGACACCTAAATAAAGTATTGAGAGAAATACTTTATTTTTACGAACCGTATATCCATTGAGTTCGGGAACTTGGTTACGCTAATATTTCTATTAACGCCCTTTCGGTACCTTTCATTTCAATGAAAATTATCTGAGTCGGCAACTTTCGAGGATTGTGATTTAAAGTTCCAAATGTGTAATTATTTTTTATTTTTTTATTTAAGTGAATGATGCAATGCATGAATGTAAGTGTATTACGCGAATATAATTAGTCTAATGACATGGTCAAGGACAAATATGACATGAATGCATGACAAAAATTTTTTAAGTTTTTGAATCTTAAAGACATGCAAAACAACATGAATTCTAATCTACATGCTATGCAAAAATAAATAAAATAAAAAAAAATGTCATGAATTTAATCAAAATGACATGTTATATTAGACTAGACTAATCTGCTAATTTAAAATGAATGAGCCTTATTCTAAATGACGTATGAATGCAACATGGCATCAATGACTTATTAAGTTTATGACATGACGAATAATACGACGTGTAATAAAATAATATGACAAAATGACATGCCAAACTACATGATATGACAGATTTTAATGACATAGCAAAACTATATGGCTAATCAATGCAGCAGGAAAATGACATAACGGTTATTTGACTAGGTCTATATGAAATGCATATATGAAATAAAATATTCAGCCTTCATGAATGGAATGTTCTAAACTATATGCAATCTACATGAATGAGATATTTTGGTATTTTGAATGGATTTTTTTATGTAACAAATCAAATCACTAAACAGATAATGCATGATCTTTTTTGAAAACCTATGGCTTTCCCTCGGATGTGTCAGCGATGGGGACATATGCACCAAGAGGAGAAAAAAATAAAAACCTTCCTTTCTCACTGTTGCTCAGAGCATCAATTGTGTGCTAAAAGCTCTCTCTCCCTCTTTTTGCGTCGGTTCTCTGTTGTGACCTCCCGGACCACCCCCCTTTCTTTTTCGACGAAGTCTCCAACTTCTCTCCGTGCGAGAATCACCTTATATAGGCTCGCTCACCGACCTCCACTAGAAGCCACCGCATATCCTCCTCCTATTTTCATGTAATTGTGCAAATAAAATAGTCCCTCAAATCTCTCAATTTTTTTTTTATTTTCCTGCTTTGCTCCCCAAGTAAATGGTCATGCACGAATATCACGGGACTATGCCGGTTCCCTCAAATCTTGATCAACGGACTAAAGGCTTCAAAAATTCAACTTCCACGTTTGATTTAGGTCACCTAAATGAATTATGGGCTTATTAATTAAATTCTAAACCATTCAATTAAACCCATCAATCATCGACCCGATGAATATGTAAAATGTAGGGAAAAGTATACTAGAAGTACCATAACTTTTGTACGGCGTTCACTTGAGTGCCATAACTTTCAAAACATTCACTTAAGTGCCATAACTTTCAAAAATCGTTCACTTGAGTGCCATGTTGATGTGGACGCCGTAAAGGCTGACGTGGCAAGCCGGAAAAATTGATGTAGCACTCAAGTGAACGATTTTGCTCCGACGTGGCACTCAAGTGAACGATTTTTTAAAGTTATGGCATTTAAGTGAACATTTTGAAAGTTGCGGCACTCAAATGAACGTCGTACGCAAGTCATAGCACTCATGGTGTACTTATCCCGTAAAACATATGGGGCCAAGTCCGCATGACTAGCTCAAGTCTGTTTCTATGTTCGGGTCAATTAAATGCAAAATGCAATGCCTAAATGACAAAATTAAATATGAATAATGACTTAATTATTTATATTTTTTTATGGGAACTAAAATGTAATTCCTAATTTTTTTATTCAAAAGTTAATGACTAAAAAGGATAGCTAAAATTTAGGTGTCAACACTTAATGGACTAATCCATTATTATGAATGACAATTGACCCCATTTATCCATAGCTAGTCAATCAACCACTATAATATAGGATCAAACCATGACGACGGAAGGCTACGAGTCCGACACCCGTTACGACTTAATATTATTTTAAGGAGATTTCGGTCATTATTAAAGGTCTTATTTTGCACATTAACCGGTTTAACATGCTCACAAAAACATAATAAATAAATAGATATCAAACGCATAAACATCTATCCTACGTGGTGATCATGGAATTATGATTTAATGGGTCTCAAGCCAATGAGATCACATTAACCATATTAATATTTTAATATTGGAGACCCGCTCTACACTTCTTCTTGGTTCCTCGAACTCTTTGAAAACCTGGCCCATAGAGCTCTCTGGCTTAACGGTTCCTCCACGTAATCCTTGTACTTGTAGCATTTATATCAACAATTGACCATGCTAAAATAAAATATTACATGAAAAATAAAAGGACGCAGCCTTCATTTAATAATTGTAACCCCAAAAACACCTGTAATCATCACATATTTATTCATAGAACAATCACATTGATTAGGGGTTTTTCCATGATCACCACCCTTCTAAAGCTTCGGAAGGCACGAAAAAAATTTTGCATCGAATCAACTTCATGGTCAAGCAATACAAGCCAAATCAAGAAATTAATGTCGGGGAAACATATTTCACAAGCGTAATTCTAAGCGGTAGTAGCATTCTCACCCCTAGATTTGTAGCCGCGAATCATTTTTACGGAATTCATACATAATATAAAACTAACTATAGATTTTCAATTCAAAATTGATTTAATCTCAATTTTGGCACGTTGATTAATTTATCATATAGAATAATCAACTTCTATTGGCCACGTAAGAACAAACAATTCTATAAAATAAATTGGTTATAGCATCGCAAAAATTGCTACAAACTAAAATCAATTAAATGCACGAAAACCCCTAAGCATTGGCTCTGATACCACTGTTGGAATACATGTATCATGCATAGGCAAATAAAACATAAAATGCAGCGGAAATAAATAAAAGACCAATACATATATCTCCGGAGGCGTAGTTCGTGCATTTCAATCAAAAATCATATTAAGAAGGGGGTTAAATGGATTACCTTTCAAAGCTTGCTTAAAACAAAGTGGTTTAGATGTTCATCGATTCGAATCCCACAAGTATCAGATCTCTAGTTCGGACACACCACCTATCGCAACGTTGAACGGAAGAACAAACTCGCGAGAATCACCACTTTAATTGTGCTAGCAATATCGTGGAACCAATTCTCGGAAATCTCCCGTATTTTGATCACTGTAAGAATGAAATTGAGAGAAAACTTTTCTGTTTTTCCCTCACATTTCCTCGCACACACAGCTGAGAGAGAGATTTATTTTCTCACGAACCCATGCTAAAATGGCACATTGCTTGGCTCTCTTCAAATCTACAACTATTGCAGGTTATCAAGTTGTGCAAGTTGCACAACAACGCACGATCAGCAACGGTTACTGATCGTGCACATTGTGCAAAGCGCACCATCGAGAACCGCTGATCGTGCGTGCGGACGGTCAGCAATGCTGACCGTGTCATGCACATGGTCAGCAACCATTGCTGACCAACTGCACTATTTTTTTTTAAATTTTAGTTTTTATATACATACATATATCATATACAAATACATATATATTAAAACTAAACAAAAAATAATAATCAGCAGGTGTACAATCTCACGTGTGCCATTGGGCACATCAACTATGTCCACTTTGGGCATACGTGTTCATCATATGCACGTACGTCCATGACAAAAAAAAATAAGAGTCAAATTAAATCTCTTTTGATTTAATTTTTCGACTAATTCAATAGTCGTGATTGCAAACATATTTGCAATATTGTGTTTCACGTTAAACGTCGTCATTTATTGATTAAAGTATATGACATATCTAGATTCATCATCGAATGGGCAGTAAGTACACAAGACGTGTACTAACACATTAGAACATCTAAGAGAATTGATTATCTCGATCAATCTCAAAATCCTACAAGCCATGAGTAACATCTAGCAATATGTCATGGCTACCTGGATAGTGTGAAAGCTATAAGAACATAATCAACATGTCGGCTTTGGCTACAGTGTAATTCAATCCATCTATCTTACTATATCGCAATCGAATAAAGACCATGAAATATTTGTCAAGCCACCAATTCGATCATATGTACAAATCTAATTCGATATGCATTTATATGAGACATAAACATTTCAATCTCGATTACAACCTCGGTCGAGGATTTCAATGCATTGTCATTGTTAGATCACATAGGATAGTAACAAGGAGACAGATTCCATTTTGCACACACGTGTGCTTCGTATGTGCATGAACTATGACCATCAAGTACAGAGACGGATTGCTGAACCGCCAATATGCGCCCTTGTGAACCATAGCCATCCAACACACAAGTCAACGCTGTATCTTAGGTTTAAGGATTGTTTACACAAAACCAGACCATGAACGATTAGATATTGACCACGCTAAAAGCTTCCATGTTGTTAACCATTCAAAGCATGTCACATTCAGTGAACTTTTCTAGTACAAGCACTTGTATTCTAACTCGGGCATCGCAATACCCAATGACTTGTGACTCATCATTTCCATAAGTATCAAATACTTAATGGTGAAGTTAAGAACACATCGATCTCAACAGGATTATTGATATCCATTCAATGATCCATCGACCGGTAACAGTTTAAAGATTCAGTCTAACCGTGAACCCGTCACACAGATTCTCAACATCTCAAGAATAGTCCAATCACAACTGATCTTATGGAATTTATTCATATATTTAAATAATTGGACAAATGAATAAATACATTTTAGCCATTAATTAAATAAGAAATTGAAAATACAATAAAAATCCCTAATATGTAACTATTACATAGTTATTTTAGGGCATATCTCTGATAGCATTGTGATCTAACTCTCGTTCCGCCATTTCACCTACGACCCTAATGAAGCAGTACCAAGCAGCCAATGATATTCCAAATCATTAACAGATCAGAAAGCACGAGGATTCCCAATCTCAGGCCAAGACCGTGGAATCTCACTGTATCTGTACCGATCCTGTAGACGATTTGATCCGAGTACATGGTCTTGCTGAGGATTGGAGGACAACTAACTGGATGTCTTCATCATATAGATGGCAAAGTGCAGCGTCAACCAACAGTAGTCCACATATCTTTTCAAAAGTTTTATGCAAGCTTGCTAGCGCACCTCTTTTCGAATGTTTTGTACCTCGTCATGTGGTCGAACTATTGTGCCATGAGCGATTAACCAACATGTTAAATTAGATATCGTCCCATTCTGCTCAGTATCCTCGAGAACATCAGATGCACTCTGGTCTGCTGATAACATAGGAAAGCACGAAGAGAAAGAGTATTTCTGCTAGCTAATCTTTCCACATGTAACCATTATGTTACAGAACAATCCAACATCAGAACTGGTTATCCGTTCTACTTAGAGACAGCGCCGTTACAGATGCCGTGTCCAGTGAATTACGTAGCTCTACGACGCCTCGGCCTGTGTACTTAACAAGGACAAACAATCCACTACTGCCAATCCAGAACAATCGGTGGAATTCCTCCCATCCCAGTTGCAAATAAGACGCTTGAAAGAACAACAGAAAGGAAATATAGATGATGGGACAAGTCACACAATTCATGCATTAAATTTCAGGCCCCTACCAACCTAGTTAGATTTTCATTATTTTAATTTCTTGTGGTAATCTCTCTCCAATAATGTTCCCTTTTTTAAATCCTTCGTTCCGTTTCGCTCAAACAGTTTTCTTTGGGGTGAGGATAGACGGGCACCCAACGAGCAACGGTCGTCCTTATGATAATGACACATAGAAGTTGAGTGAACAAATTGTATGTGAACGGATTGGGTATTCTTCCCTTCTTTTTAGATGCTTTTATGCTTTGTTTGGTGAATCATGTGAGTGGAATATAACTTATTGTGTTTGGTTGTAGGGCAGGCAATTTTTGACATGAACTTAAGATATATAATTTTCATAGTATTAATTAATGAAAATACGTAGTGTTTTTCAGTGAACACTTAGACAAAATTACAAAATCCGATTATGACACGTGAATAGGAATTGTCGGCCCTATTTGGATGTAAGAACAAATGTTGTGGGAATTAAATTGAGTGACAATTTATTGATAAATTCAATTTACATCTAAATTCAGTTAATATAGGCGTACCGGAATAACATTATTAGAATTAGAGTTGAATGGTGCATTAAAATTAATATTCCCTAATTATAATATTCAAATCATTAATTATTTGATGTCGATTTTTTTTTTCCATGAAACGAGGAATGGAATCATGAAAAGTGGAGGAAGGTGTCTGGTCTATCTTTTGAGTTTTGAGGAATCGAAGACATGTTAGCCCAACAACCTTAGCCGTGAAGCTCGCATGACAATCTTCTTCTCCAACCCAAGCCCTATCCCTCAAGAATCCATTGACAAGAACGAAAACCCACGTCGGGAAAGAGGGGCGACAGCGATTTCAGGCGAACTTGCATCCCCCGATTTGGAGCCCTGACCACTGCGCCCACCGCCCGCCACCGGTGGTGATCTTCGCCGGCACCTCCAACACCATCAAGGTCTACGGAGATAGGTAAATTCATTGTCCCTGTAATCTGCGAAGGTGGGTCATGATTTGTTTGATTGGAGTCTTTCAGTGCTGACAAGTAGTTGGACTTGATGATTCTTTCAAATCATTTTCATTGTCCCTGTAGTCTAATTGAATGCACTTCTCAATTAGTTGATTGAGTACGTCTTTCGGTCGAATGCGTTTGTTTCGTTCCCTCTGAAATTGGACCCTGCTTGTACGTTTGCGAACTCTGTAATTCATGAGGGAATTGTAAATGCAGAGCAGAGTAGGGGATTAGGCGCTCTGTCACGATGGACAACATCGTAGATTCCTTGAGCAATGCATACCAGGAGTTCGTCGCAGCTGCGGCGAGTGTTCTCGAGGCCAGGGAAGCATCCGGGGCCCGGAAAATAGCTGCCATCGATGCTACCCTGGAGAACTTCAAGCAGCACTGGGAATTGTTCCGGGTGGCGTGCGATCAGGCAGAAGAGTTTGTGGAGTCGGTTAAGCAGAGGATTGGTTCGGAGTGCCTGGTGGATGAGGCAACCGGCTCTTCAGCGGGAAAGCCTGGGCAGGCTGCAGCACCCGGCCTGCCCCCCATAAGTGCAGTTCGGTTGGAGCAGATGAGTAAAGCGGTGCGGTGGCTTGTCATGGAGCTCCAAAATGGTACTGGCACCGCCGGCGGAGCGGCACATGCGCATTCCACACCTTTCGATGCTCGATTCTCCGAAGATGCAGCTCAGTAGGTAACTCCTTGTTTGATACTTTTCCTGATAGAGTTGAGCAGGTTGATTCACATCTTATTTAGGATTAACAGATTGTAAACCGTTGTTGTAGTTTGAGGTCAAAGGCCTGTTTGGTGCCATGTCTATATATTTTCGCTCCCTGGTCTTCAACAAAGATGCATCTATGTCCGTCATACTTTCGTGCCGCGTGGAGCCTCTTTTTTTTTTTTTCTGTTTTTTATAAATTTTTAGTACACTTAGCTTCTCCATCTGAAGGGACAGTTCTCTCGTTCTGCAATTTGATGCCTTTGAAATGGATGTATGTTTTTCTTACTTTTCTTACTGTAAGATGCGCGTCTGTAAACTATCTGTCCCAAGCACTTCTTTTTGTTTTTGTTTTTTTTGTTTTTTCCAGGTGTGACTTAGTTTTCAATTGCCTATTCCTTGCAATTGAAAGGTCGTGTTGGGAGTTGGCACTGCCGGAATGCAAGTAGTAGTTGCGTTTTCTGCTAAAAGACTGATAAATTCTTAACTTGCTTCTGCTGTCAATATTCTACTGATCTGCAGCTTGGTGCCAGAGTTCATTGTTATTGCCTGGATGGGATACCTGGGAAGCACAACCAATAGATGATTTGGGTGATCGGGGCAAGGGTCGTTGGGTTGCCTCATGATCTCATTTTGTGCATCATCGTATTTACACCATCTGCCAGTGAAACTTTTATCAATATTTATGAATCGACATGGAACATTCTCTCACGAAGAAGACTTGGTAGCCAATGGCTGTTAACTTTAGCTGCAGTTCAGGTACAGGTGGTAATTGGTGCTAGTAAAAGCAGTGAGAAGGAAGTTAGATATCAGATCTAAGGGAATTGCTCCTTATTAAATTGGGGCCTTCGATAGGTTAATTTCTTGGTCCTTTGCTAGTTTGACATTAATTTTCTCAATTTTCTGTGTTAGATCAATTGTTCGGTGGAGTGACATCGTACTCTTTCTTGGATTTTGGTGTCACTTTGTGACAATTGGTTGACTACAGTGAACCATTTATTTTACTTGCCATGCTTCAGTTTAGCAAATGTCATTCACTGTTCTTGGTATTTGGAAAACTGGATTTGTCTCCACTCTGGCACTCTGCCTTGCTATATTTTGTTCTTTTGTGCTTCTAGATATGCTTCCAATCTTTGGTGGATGTACTCTTTTCTAGCAAAGGGTGCATCCATTCAAGTTTATGAACCTCTCTCGGTCCATTACCGTCAACTACGAGGTCTGGTGAGAAACAAGCATTAGGCATGCAGGGCACTGCACAAGCCATTGAGTATATTTGGACATCACCCATTTGCATTCCAAGTAGCGTCCTTATAATCTACCATGTCCTAACGCCTAGATGTTTCCACGAAATCCCTTAATGTTTGTTACATTCACAAATACTTAGGAGGGTGTTTCTCTATCTTCTGTTGGTAATTGGTTTTGAGTGCTTCAAACTAAGACAACTCTAATTAAGTTGTGTGGCTAGTTTTAAGTTTTGAGAGTAGTTGTCGTGCTGCATAACAAAGAGGGGACTATTACTCTCTGTAGCCAATATATCGTCATAGATTTGGCAACATTTCTCCAGAAGATGTTATGATTAGCCATGAGAGAATCTTTCAATTGGATTATCCAAAAACAAATGTGGTATATTGGGTTATCTGACACTTATATCTCCTTTCAAGTTTGGAGAAATATTCAAGGCGGCAGGAGGCTTCTATAATTCCCCGAGGAACCGTTTCCCTTGGGGGATCGGTTCTGTCCTCCAAGTTGAGGACCCGACAATTGACTTGGTGAAAACTTACTGGCAAGAAGTTCTCTCCCTCACTAGTGGTGGTTTCGCTTCCATTATTGCCAACTTCAAAATGGAGCATAGGCTTCTGGAGCTGGTCGCAACTATCAATATCAGTGACCCTTCTTTTACCAGAACTCCTGAGTTCACCGCTTTTTGTACTGATTTCATGGTGCCACTAACAACTGGGATGGATAAGTATAAGTCCAGCCATGATCGTCTGAAGCATCTGACCGAAACCGACAGGATGGCTGCCTACCGAGTCGAACTCTTGGACCATCAACAGGAGAAGCTCCGTCAACATTTTGAGCCGTATGAAGCTCTTCATATCGAGGACCACGGCATCCAGGGAGAAATTCAATCCATTGAAATTCAACTCGCCGAAGCTCAGCATCAGGGCAAGCTTCATCGGCTACGTATGACAGATATGAAGTCGGCGGTCAAGGTCGAAGAAGAAAAGCTGAAGGAAGCTTGCCAAGCTTCAAGGGACTATACTACCCAATATGCTCGGCATCAACCACTCTGGAGGAAATGTTTTGGGGGACCTTGCCGAGCGCGAGGGATATTTCAAAATGGCTAGGCAATTCATAGAAGAATTTTTCATCTACCTTCTAGCCTTGTAATGTGGTTACCCCATGAACGAGATGACTTTTTATCCACGTACATTCTTTTCATAAAGAAATCCCACGATTTAACTGAAGCAAATCCCCGACTAACAAGGGATTTCTCTGAGTATCTGAACTTATGAGACGGTGGGCTTAAACCTAGGCGGCAAGATCACGTCACGCGTTTCAAACATTCGACATATGGCAGTACTCGCGGCACGAGATGTACCCACCCCATTTATTTCCAAGCGGTTGCTCTTCTCGCATCTATTTAAAGCGATTGTTTCTCATTGCAACCTCATGTCTTGCCTTTAGCTATCACCATCTTCATGGCTCCTCCTTCTAGATCTTCCAGTTCAAGATAATATCGCTCCGGTGCCTACACTGGAAAGTTCACTACCCTCATTCCTCTTCGATCCTTGCTCCTCGCTGTTAGTGACTACCTTGACGAGGAATTAGACAAGGCTGTCCTAGGGCCTTATTTCAAAATTCTTCCACCCCCCTTCTTGTTTTGATGAGTGTTTTCCTCGGCCAATGGAAGAACGACTTCCCAGTCAAGGGGGTATGCTAATAGACCGTCAATGGTCTCCTGACGACATGCGCCTTGCTCACTTCCCCATTTTTGACGGAAGGTTCTACCACTGGTATCAGCGATGGGAACCCCAAAAGGAGCAACTACGGTGTAGCTCAAGTATTTCTCGAGCACTTGTGCTCTGCTATCGCTAAAGTCACGTTGACTGCAACATGATCGCTAGTCTGTGTGCATTTTGGCCTCCATCCATTCATTGCTTTTTCATCCCTGTCGGGACTATATTGATGACCCTTTTAGACCTGTACTTTCTCCCTGGTCTTCCCCCGGATGAAGGGGTCCGAATGACTGGCGGTACTTTCCCTCCATTTCTCAGTGAACTTCCTCTTGACGATTTTGAGCCCGATCGTTTCCTTGACCTATTTGCTCAAACCATAGGGGAAGACACCAACGAGAAGCATATGGCCTTTCTTCTTTACTGGCTCTTTCAGTATGTATTTTGCCACCCATTTTCGTACAGTTCTCTGGAATTCAGCCATTATCATCTCTCATTCGGCATCAACTTTGCCCTTAGCCAAACAATGCTAGCTGCCCTTTACAGTGGCATCACTAATTTCCAAACTTCTTTAGTAGCTGAGCACCCGGATCCTTTTCCAGGTCAACTTTGGATACTCCAAGGTTGGATCCAACTTTATTTCCCGATTCTTTTTGAACGGGTCAGTAACATTCCAATTCAGTGGCAAAACATTCGTGCAGGATCCCCGCCTTCATTCGGTATGGTCGTTAATTTTCTGCCGTCGCAAACTTCAAGTGCCTGAAGGAACAAGTTCATTTTGTCATTTTCTTCGGCACCTGCTCACTGTGATCATGGTGTATCGTGATTTCTGTCCAATATTTTCAAATCATTTTCACCCTGATCATCACGATATCTCAACCGACGATGGTTTCTGGGACTGCATTCTCGGTACAACTGACCTTTGCCTCGATTTCCCAAACTAGGAACACTTTCAACCTGGATTTGAAGTGTAACACCCCTAATATTGCACAAAGCAGTTTGATTAATGCAGGGCATACTAATGCCTTGTATTTTCTCTTTGCCTTTCCTTTCCCAGCAGTTCGATACCATTACACTCGTGAAGCTTTTCGCTGCTAGCGAGAGATTGAAGAGTTCTTTGCCAACCGATGCGTGCACTTTTGGCCATGCTGTCCATCCTGGCAACACTTTGGCTTTCGCCTAATGGTGGGGCTCTTATGGCATGGCATTACTCCCTTAACATGCGGACATGATAATGCAAAGGGTGGCAGCCAACTCCTCCTTTTCTGACAAACCGGGATTCCAAGGAAACTTTACCTGTAACCTGATATCTGGCCAAGGTATGTGTTATCCATTTTGTCTTATTCTTTGAGGCTCAAAGCTCGCTATATTCACTTGCACTTGTTCCATACAGCAAGCAATTCGTGACCCAAGCACAACCGACATCCAGCAGCAGGTCAAGGCGCTCTCTCCGATTAAGCTTGATATGATTGGGGCATTTAACCTCACCCGACCAATCCAGACCTTCCTCCAATCCCGACGATGAGCAAACTTCGCCCACGGTTCCTACCCATTTAGACAATTGAAGGAAACTGATGAGCATGTTGTCTCTGGGGCTTTCATGCATAGCGTCCCAATCAAATGTTTTCGGTCGTTCAAATTCCTACTTGAAACTATGAACCTGCTAACAGGCACTATCCCTTGTCGTGCTTTCTAGCTCGCGTTTAGGGACTTTTCCCTTTCCTTTGCTCACAATCTCTTATGGTTCAGGAACAACCAAGTCAGTATAGCAGCAAAAAGGGATGCAACTATAGTTTTGGGATCAAGATTCAATCAACTACGTGTTGACCAAGAAAGACACGCTGCCCTTCTCAGGGATGTCAATTTCTCACTGTCCTCATGCCTGAAGCTCAAAGACAAATTGAACCTGCCGAAGCCACAGTTAATCTAGACATTGAGTTAATTCGCCAGCAGCAAAATATTGTACAAGACCTTACCCGGGACTGCAGGGAGTCTTTGCCCGTTACCCGTAGGGAAGTTGCACAGCAATCTCTTTACTTTGATGTAAACTCATGTCTAGAGTCTAGGTTTAAGACCTTTGTTTTAATCTTGGAGCAGCAATTCGATTTCCTGTAATTAATGGACTAAGTTTATGTTTATTCCATTTCATTCAACTCTTATCACTGAACATATAAACTATACTTCAAACCTTCCAAGCGATTCTCGGTAGTTCTTAGTATAAATCAATCATACGGCGTCGCCTCAAAGTGGGCGAAAGGGCTAGTACCAACATCTTATTCACGCGTGAGTTCGGCTACGTGTGTGCCTAGTGGTGACCTTTCGCTCCCTGTAATACAAAGAGTCGCTATGGCCTAGTGGCATCCTATTCAATACTTTGCACCTACCTGTCTCCATGTGAAGTACATGCCAAAATGATGTATGCCACATAGCACGGAATTTGAAACGATTAAGCTCGCGCCGTTTGGATCTCTCCCGCGTGTCCCGCTATGATGGCGTTTCTCTCGGTAATTCAAAAAGCCGGCGGTTTTACCCACGACACATCGTATCAATCAACTCAACTTTTCATGGATCATCATTGTGACGTTTCCCTTATCTGTAACTTGCTATAAAAATCGAAACTAGGCGCAAAGCAATCAGCACTTTCACATCCTTAGTTTCAACTCCTCAGTCATTTGTCCTCCTACCCTCATCCATATTTTCTCGGCGGAAGCCTTGGCCTAGTGGGAGAAAGTAACCTCCTTAGCCGAGGTTACGCTTATATTGCCCACTATCCAAAATAGAGGCGGAGATCTTCTCACTCTTGAAGGATGCGGATATTGCTCCTATAGAGAGCGCAAAACTGGAGAGAGAGTACCGGATATTCCCAACCTTCTTAATCAATTTCTTGAAGGCCTACCGACACAGTCACCAAATGATCACTTTGGCTCGCATCGCAAAAGCCTGTTACCAAGATCGGGTCGAGCGCCTAGAGTCGACCAGCTTTATGGCTGACAATCACAAGAAGGCCATCGATTCTGCCAAGAACAACTCTCGTTGCTGGTTCGGGAGAGGAAAGAACTTGTGCAGTGCTTGGCCCTGACCGGGGCCTACTTCGACCACAACCCGAGCAGCACCATGATGTCATTTCAATGTGACTGGTCGAAGGAGAGGCTAGAAGACTCAACGGTGGATATTGCCCTCGGGAAATCTTTGATCGAGAATCTGGAGTTTGCTGCAAAGCACCATGAGACCAATGCGATCAATCTCAAGGAGGATTGTGATCGCCTCTGTCTCACATCCGCAGATCTTGATTCCCAGAGTGTTCGGTGCAGGCAAAGCATAATTGTCCGAGAGAGCCAGTTGAATTCTTTGTACTGGCCATTAGGGCACAATTTAGCTACAACTTCCCGCCCCAGTAAATGTGTTGTACGGCCCGGTAAATGAACAGATGAAAGACAAGAACTTTTGTATGTTTGTGTTTACTCCTCTCGTTCTCTCATTTCTCACATAGTATATAACGGTTTAAGGTATTTTCTATTGATAGACCGAGGAAATTCGCTTCCTTCAATGTCCCTCTATCGGTACACGTTCTCACTAATAACGTCAGTTACTTGGTAAGTTCCATCCAAAGTTGGGGATCATTCACCGAACGTTTCATTCTTAGTGTTTATCTATAATATAGTTTTTCATATTAAATCACCAACATTGCAAGGCTTTACCTTAACATGCTTGTTGTATGCCTTAGCAACTCTCTTTTTTTTTTTACAATAACATGATCTAAAGCCGTTGCTCGTATATCATCAAGCTCGTATAGATTCTTGTCCATCAACTCATTATACTCCTCGGGTAGAATATCACTTAGCAATTGCACTTGAAGCGATTGAACGGTTATTTCTAGCGGTGTTACAACTTCTTGTCCATACGTTAACATAAACGAGCTCATACTAGTGCTTGTCCTTCAACAACACTGTTGACAATGCAGTATCCCACTCTCGGAGATTTTCCTCCAAGTGTCTCTTAATAAGATTCACTATAATTTTGTTGGAGACTTCGGCTTGACCGTTAGTTTGCATGTAGTATGGAGTAGAGTATATCATTTTGATACCTCAGGACTGTACAAATTTGACCACTTCATTGCCAATTTGGATTAGGAATATTTTCAAAATCAAAGAATATATTGGATGGCATATCTTGTTGATTACTTTCCTAGGTTTGAAAATTCTGAAATCTATGGTCCATATATCTTGATTTGTTTCCATAAATTCAAAGTTTCCAAAAAAAAAATAGTAAGATACGGTTTCTTATAACCCTTATTTAATTAAATTTTTGAGAGAGGAACCCTATCTCATGGATTATGTGAAATTTAATAATAAATATTTGAATCAATTGCATCATCTTCTTATATCACTTTAAATTCCAAAAACATATAGAAAGTACAAAAAAAAAAAAAAAAATGCATGCTGCATATCATATAGGCTAGAATGCATGCTTTGACGTGTCACATAGTTTGTTGCATGCATCTAATCATGTCATCATTTTTGCTATGTCATCAATCCCATGTCATTTTATTTGCATGCCATTTTATTTTCCATGTTATTATATTTGCATTTCATTTTTGTCATGTCATATTTGCCCCGTCATTATGCCATGTCATTCATATGTGTCTTGCATTTATGAGTTGTTTTGCATGTCCAGTCATAATTTGCATGTTATGTCACTTGCCATATCGTTTAATAAGAATTTAGTACTTGTCATGTCATGCATGTAATTAGAACATATTGTTTTGCATGTTACATTATAGTTGCATTAATGTCATGTCATTTTAGATGTTTTAATTAATTAGTTAAATTTTGCATATAGGATAATTTTATATATTTTGCATGTCTTGATTCGCATATTCGCAATGTATATCTTCATGTCATTGAGTATAATTTTCATACCATAATTGCAATCATATATTGCATACATTAAACAAGAGAATATCCAAAACAATTGCTCCATTTGAACCTCAAGTTAAACCAATTTAAGTTGCCAAACTCAAAACATTTTTCATGAAATTTGTGGTACCAAAAGGGCGTTAATTAAAAAATTAACATAATCAAGTCTCCAAACACATTAATCTCTAGTTCGTAGAAATAAAGTATTCTCCCCATACTTTATTTAGGTTCCTAATCAACCTACCAAAAAAGTAATTAGCGGCGACTCCGAATTGAAAATCATTTGAACATTAATAATTTGAATCAAAGTTGCGATTTGTTCGGACTTGAGAGGGTCCGAATTAGATTAGTCGAATAATTAACCTAACAATCTATTAATCTAAGAATTTTATTTTCAAGTCATGACATCCGGTAACACGAGAGAGAAAATGAAGTGGTGGCGTTTCTTTATCAGCGTTCGGCTTCTCTATGTCTCATAAATCATGGCAAAACTATTCAAAAATAGTGGGCCTCATAGAGAATTTCTTATAAATCTCATTAGGTTAAACGGTTCTGAACATGTTTTAGCACACGTAGTAGGTTGTTTGACTGGTGTCTCTATGTGATCGTGACCGTCTTTATGGAGGAAGTTGTGATCTTGATCATGCACGAGGAAGAAGATAAGAAGCCACGTCACAGCACTTGGAGCCCACCACCTGGAATGGCACCTCTGGCTCAGTGTAGTCATCTTCAGATCATCCTAGAAAGCAGTCATTTTCACTGCAAGATTTTCCATGAAAAAATGTCGGGAGCTCACTGGACATTCTTTTATGTTTTCAACAAAGCAAGAAAAATCAAGAAAATTCGTGGTTGGATAAAGCATCGCTTCGTTCAAGCTTCTTCTAGATTCTTTAGCTATACTGGCTCCAGATTCCTCTCTTCGCTTAGATAAAACGATGATTCTTGGTTCTTGATCTCCCTGCGACTGCGAAACAGTTCTCGGTTTCATCATGGTTTCTCGATCCAAGGTGCGCTTTGTGTTCAGGAATCGTTCTCATCATGGCTGATTTCGATCCAAGGTAGCCTTTGTACTGGATTGATTCTGCTCACTGTTCTTCTTTTGTTTGCCCAGAACTTGTTGCAATCGCTCTCCAGCCGCTTGAATCGGACTGCCGGCTTCACCACCTCGACAACGCCGAAAATGCGAGCTCACGCGGTGCCAATCAACAAGAGCGAGCTTGACCAAGTGAGGAAGCGGATGAAGAAGGGGGACTTCGTGCCGGTCTGCGTGGCCCTAGGGATGATCGCCGTCTCCACCTCGTTGGGGCTCTACACGGCGGTGGGGGAACTGAAGGACTCCCCGACGGTGCGGGTGAGGAAGTCGAGGAGGGAGACGGTGCCGGAGGTGGTGGAGCCAGAGGTGGTGGTGGAGGAGGCGGAGAGGTTCATGACCAGGTCTCTGTTCCGGAAGATCGCGCACCTTCAGGAGTTTGATGCCGGCGATTCCACTGTCAGCCCCAACTCATCGCCGGACTCCAATAAGGACTTCTCCGGTGGAGTTCGAAGGGCTCCTCATGTCGAGAGTCTTAAATCAGTAGGGGTTTGAGGACTCGAGCTGGTCGGATGCGGTGGTCGTGCTACGTATATGTAAGAATGACGCAACAGTAGCATGACATATACTATGGTATGTGTAATTCCATACTTGTGGTACCGATTAAGGCATTTTAAATAGAACGTCCATAGTCATGCTGATCGACCAGTTCTGTACATATTTCCTCTTTTGCTAGTGGTTTAATGTTGAAGTGAAGTTGTGTTCTGCTGGAGTTGCTGTGCGTTGACAAGAATAAGATGCTTTTGCTTGTAATTTTCTGTCATCGAATCTTGTGAGAACATCTAAGCAAAAGAAGTGCAATTAGAATAAGGATCCAAAGTGCTTTTGTAGGAGCGCAATCCTGACAATAATAAGATGCTTTTGCTTGTAATTTTCTGTCATCGAATCTTGTGAGAACATCTAAGCAAAAGAAGTGCAATTAGAATAAGGATCCAAAGTGCTTTTGTAGGAGCGCAATCCTGTCAGATTTAGACTTCACGGCAAAGAACTCCATTCTTCAGGATGTTCTGAGGCTGCGGTAGTTCATATTCTTGATGGAGACGAGCAATGTCAGATTACACAGGCCTACCACCAAGATTTCCTCTACCGTAATACAGCAGACGAACCTCCGAGATTTTTCCACTGGTCAGCATTTCAGCCGACTCCCCAATAAGTATCTACTGAGCAGCTTTGCAATATACGCCATGGGCGCCTGATCTCTTGTTTCTCTTCTCTTGTGGCTCTCAACTCAAGCACTGATCATCAGCGTCCTCCCTGGAGCCCTATGTTACACGGACACGGGACACGATACGTGGCACGACACGTCCCATGTTACACGGACACGGGACACGATACGCGGCACGACACGTTGACACGTGAATTCTCAAAAAATAGAGAATTCCGACACGCTGGGACGCGTTTTACATTAAATATATATTTTTATATAGACATGATAAATTTTTATTTTCTTGAAGTCACAAATAAATAAATAATAAAAAAAGCCCTTGAATGAATTTACATAATAATTCTCTTAAACTTTTTTTAGTTTCATGACTAAGAACTCTTCCTGTGAGAGAGGGATGACCTACTAAGAGAATTAAATAATAATGCTTTATGAAGGAATTATGTCTGCCTGTGCACTTTCTTGTCCCACATTGGCCATGTAACAAAGAAAGAAAGAGAAAGCTTCTTATAAAAAGGAGGTTCAGTCGCGTGAGATAACATATTTAGATTTGGTGGGCCATCAAAAAGGCCTAGCGTGTACCCTACGTGAAAGCTTGGGTCGATGACCAAAGGCCCACGGGGACTGGGGCAGATTATGAGTTTGAAGTACAAGATGTGCGAGAATTTATTTTTGATTGCTATTGAATCGTGTCCGACACGTGAAAATAAAATTATCGTTGAGAGCGTGTAACATAGCCGGAGCCTTTGTGATGTCATTGTTATGAACGTGAATATTTGGAGAAAAAAATAAAAAAGTTATGGTTCCGCACTAGGAAATCTTTCAGTATCAGTATCGGCCTTACAAGTTTTAGCATTACAAATACAAAAGATATTATCTTAATATATAGCAGGAGTCTATGGCATACATAATTATGATGAAAATTATAAATATACTGTGTAAAAGCTTTGCGCTTAATATTTACGAGTATGTCATGTAAAAGCTATATTACTTTTTGTAACCAGACTCTACAAAACCATCAGTCATATGATACTTCAATTTTCAAACACTTTGATATCCACCCACAAAGGTCTTTTTCGTAGAGGAGCTACGAAAAAAAAAAAAAAAACCTCCGTATTGCAGCCTGCGCTCTTATTCAAGAATTATCTTCCTCGAAAGACAATTCAAACATATGTGCATTTGGTTCAACTTTTTGAAGGGACTTTGGGCCTTTAAAATCTCTTGGAAAAAAAATTAAGGTGTTTGGAAATTATTTGTTGGGCCGCTTTGGGAAAATACCAACATTGGCAATTCAGCATTTTCGAAAGGTAGATTTCGCGATAAATAAATTTTTTTCTTACCAAAATTCCCGCTAATAATTTGATATATAGGTTTTGCCCTCACGACTATTCATCTTCTCTCTGCATATGTGGACTTCATCGAGGTGAAGGAGCTAGACGGACGATGGTGACGGGTCGGTTAGGATCATGCAACACCGGCATTGCATCAACTAGGGTCCCCTAACCTCGTCTACCGGTCGCTTGGCTCGCATGACTTAGGAGTCCGGACCTGCCACTTGGCTCACGGGATGTCGGAGCCCAAATTTACTCGCTTGAGGTCGCACGACTTCGACGTCACCTCACCTAGGGTTGTTCAACCTCGACGGACCAATTTAGTAATCGAAGGGCCAAATTTGGGAAGCCTGGTCGCGAGAATTCTAGATCGGGGAAGTTTAAGGTCACATGAGCTTGACGTTGATTTCTAATTGGTGAATTCGTAGGTTTAATTCCTATTGGATATGCATCAATGGGATCCTACAATGAGTCTTGGTCTAAGGTTGCACGACCCTAGCAACGAGCCTTGCCTAAGCTTCATTGAGCTCTACGGTGATGGTTGGGCTTTGCAAACGTTCTTGCATGTTCTCTCGACGGTCAAGTCTCACTAAGCTCTATTTGCCTCGCCTAAGCTTTGCTACAACGAGGGTCTACCGATCAACGCTTGCTAGGCCGACGGCTCGCCGAAGCAAGGAAAGTATCCTTTCCCCCTTTGTCTTTGGTTGCTGAGTTGCTCCCTCACTTTTTTTTTTTTTTTACTTCAAAGTGGCTTTACACCAAAAATGCATTAACCAAGCTATGTGCTTTCAACAAAAACACCGTCGTTAAAATATAATTGGGAAAATGGCTTCACATCCTTTTAAAGTTGAACCAAACGCAGTAAGGTACGTCGGAAAGGCTTTGGCCTGCAAAGACCTTCTCAAGATTGAGGTATTTGATTCAGCATTCTCAAAGGCCTTCGAGTCAAAATTAGCATTTACAAAGTCTCTTCACCCGATATCAATCCACCCAACATTGTCATTCGGTATTTTTAGGTTCTTGCTTTTAGAGATAATGATTTCTTTTCTCCCAACTTGGCAGTTATAAAATTATCTAATTTTCAATTCTACCCTTGACCTCACTTTTCTTAGGCAGATCTG
Organism: Rhodamnia argentea; assembly: GCF_020921035.1. Taxonomy (NCBI): domain Eukaryota; kingdom Viridiplantae; phylum Streptophyta; class Magnoliopsida; order Myrtales; family Myrtaceae; genus Rhodamnia; species Rhodamnia argentea. The sequence goes on along the minus strand of NC_063157.1, from coordinate 29,735,981 downwards.
GATCCCGTGTCATGGTCGGCGTCCTCGGAACTAGCAGGCGTCATCTGAGATCTGCCAACAGCAACCATCGACAAAGCCCGCCTGACCTAAGTAAGGCTATGCCCAGGGTCAAAGATAGTAGGTAAAAGCTCCCTCAAATGCACCGAGCATGCCTGCGCAAAGATAATTGATTGGAGGACGTTTCACACGCATGGAAAGAAGACATGATCCAAATATATAATCTTCGAAGAATTATGTCCCAACAGAGAACAACAAAACAAAAGAGGGACGATCGTCCGCAGTAGAATAGTGAATGTTTTCCGATTCGTGACAAGTGTGAGGGTCTAAGTTCGTGAAGTGTAGTAGATGGTGATATCGACTTGTTCTTTGGGATTTGCCCCTTTTTAAGTCTACATTCATACAAGCTGCGTAGTCTTCGTTGGTAAAGGTTTACCCGGCCGAGCTTTTCTCGTTTTCATGCGAGTTGCACATGAGTAGAGAACACAAAGGCTTTTCCAAAATTCCATGTGGCAATGTACCATCCACTCGCAATGCCCCGCGAGAGCTTGTTGTCAAAGGATGTTTGGTGGTCGCAAAGATGTGCAAAAGCACAGAAACGAAACGACGATGGCCACTTTGAAAGTTTTGATTTGTCACACTTGTTATTCGTCTTCGTCACGGCTGACGTCGCCGCCAGATATTTCTCCTTCCTCGACCTCCCGTACCAGCGGATTGATAAGACCCCCCAACTCGGCCATCGCTTGCCTGCTCCGACCCCGAGCTCCCGAGCCCTTCCTAGCCCCCGTTGCTCTTGCTCGACCCAGACGCAGAGCCAGTGTTTCTGCGACGATGGCATCTGGGTAAGCGTTTGTTTGTTTGCTTGTTGTTCTCCGTTTGGTTGCTGAGAAATTGACAGAAAATTTCACTCTGCTTAGTTTGGCGCTACGGATCGTTTCTTCTTTTAGATTCCTTTTCTCTGGGTTGTTCCTCCTCTACCTTTTGCTTCAAGAAGAGTGCAATTAACTCTCCATGCTTCATAAATTTGCAAGTTTGGGACGCTTGGATATTTTCTCTAGACTTATATCAGCTGAATAAAGAGCATTTTCTCTGTCAAGAACTGGGAAAGTTTGAAACTTTATACTGTTTGGTATGTTAAAATTTAACTGAGCCAACTAACTTTTTTCCCCTTATCTTGCCAAGCAAATGAAACCCGCTATTTCTATCACAAAATTTTTTGTCAGTTCTTACTTAGTGATTTGTGCTCTGGTTGTCATTCTGCTTTTGCTCTGGTTACTGACTTTTTTTTCCTATTTCTCTGTGAGCAAAAGAGTTAAAGAGGTTCTTCCTCCGGCTCTTACCTCTACTTCAGACCCGCCTCCAATCTTTGATGGAACGACAAGGTTTGCTTAGGAGTAGGATAGCATTATTATACCCAGTTAATTATAAATTGCATACTTCTAAAAGAACTTCTCTTCCCATCTTACTACAGATTATACATCTCTTACACATGCCCTTTCGCACAGCGTGTGTGGATTACCCGGAACTGCAAGGTTGTTGATTCTCTCTCTCTCTCTTTCTCTCTCCACGTTTGTATCGGGCTGTTAACAAATAAAAAGACGTGTATAGTCATGTTTCTTCTCTCATTTGATGTAGAATTGGCTGTTATTAACTTGCCGTCTTGGGTCAAGCAGGGACTGCAGGATCAGATCAAATTGGTCCCTATTGATCTGCAAAACAGGCCTGCTTGGTACAAGGAGAAAGTCTACCCAGCTAACAAGGTAAAATTCCAAGGGAACCTTGTGACATGTTTTGGGAATGTGCAGTGCATATAAGACATTCTGAAGAATAGTTATGAAGCATTTAAGATTAAAAAAAAAATTATCCTTGAACAAGCTACTACCGTTTCTCAAAAGGCCAAGATGCATAAACAAGAGATTTTTGCAACTTATGGTGTTGTTGATGATCATGTTGCAGAGTATGTTGTGGACATTCGTTGTACTATATACCATACCTGGGTCTGGTAGACGCTCTGCTGGAATTGCTTTCCACTTGAAATTACAAGCCTAAAGGATCATGACAATTTCTTCCCTTTCTTTTTGTGTATTGTGGTGTGTCAACTCAGGTGCCGGCCTTGGAACACAACAATAAAGTACTAGGAGAGAGTCTGGATCTAATTAAGTATTTAGAAGCTAACTTTGGAGGGCCTTCACTTTTGCCCGAGGTAAGTTTCAGAGGAACATTAACACTTTTCTGGTATGCCCTAGTATTGACTATAATGAATTCTTATCCTCCGGGATACAGGATCCTGCAAAGAAAGAGTTTGCAGAGGAGCTCTTCTCATACACCGACACGTTCAGCAAGTCCGTGGTCTCCTCCTTCAAAGGAGAAGGGGACGACCAAGCTGGTAAGTCTCAATTCCATTTGTCATTTATCTGTCAATCTGAAATAGTGAATGATAGCAGTGGTGATTGGCGACCGCCACAGCTGGTGCATTTGATTTCATTGAGAAAGCCCTTTCCAAATTTGAGGACGGACCTTTCTTCCTGGGGCAGTTCAGCCTGGTAAGTAGACATTTGTTTTCTTTTGACTTGACTTATGTTTGCTAAACATTAGCCTTCTCCTTTTTTTTCCAAAATGCATGTCATATTGGAGAACTCCAGCTGAGAAAAGTATTGCTCAGAATTGGAGAAAAATTGAGTTTGCCTCTCTAAGGTGTTCTGTGAACCTCTGCAGGTTGATATTGCTTATGCTCCATTTATTGAAAGATTTAGGCCATATCTACAAGAAGTGAAAGGCATTGATATTACAGTAGGCAGGCCAAAACTAGCAACCTGGATTGAGGTACTAAACAGAATGTCTGTCTGACACACAATGATCCTGCACATCATCACCTGTGAAAATTTGTTTGATCTCTGCCCTTTGATTCTCTCTTTCTTTTGTGTGCACTTCACATGCATTCTTATTAGCTTGCGCTTGCAGATCATGATGTGCAATTGTATTGGCACAGTTCACTTTCTTTCTTTTTTCCGCTTTCACTGAGCAGAATGATTTTTAGAGTAGGAAACTTTGTGATTTTAACTCTGGAAATCTTTGATTGCATCAGCAAACTGAATTGTCCTGTACAATGTTAAACGTTGAGTTAAGATTATCTGATGTATGAATTCCTTTTAGGGAAAGATTGATCGGTATTTACTTTTTCGGTTTAGAGATAAAAGTATTCGTATACGAAAGATCGATGTCATTCATCTGATGGAAGAACAATTCGAATTCTTAAAGATAACTCAGCTCAGTTCACGTGTCTTACTTATCCTTGTAGGAGATGAACAAAAACGAGGCTTACGCTCAAACCCGCCAAGACCCCAAGGAGCTTGTCGAAAGCTACAAGAAACGATTCTCGGTATGCCCTACAGACTTCTATTCGGCTCAGTGATATTACTGCTGTGCGTATCTGCAAGCAAGAAGCTAATCCTTTTTGTTCATCTTCGTTGTGCAGGCCCAGCTCTGATCCGTCTGGCTGATCATGAGGGCCCAAGTGGTCTATTATCACCTCCCGAAGAGTTGAAAGAGTGAATATGGATGTCTGGTATCGCAGAGAAGCTATGTCCATTAAGACTAAGAGCAGCATTCCCGCAGTTTCTCTTGTTTCTGTGTTGAGAATTTGAAGTACTCTAGTGATAAAAGGGCAGTAATAGCCAATGCAATAAAGCTCATCAGGCTCTTCTAATTTTTACTCCATCGTGAATTGTAAAGTCAAACTGAACTCAATCGTCGGTTGTTATTTGACACATCTTATTCGTTCTAAGATCGATCAAATATCGTGAGGACTTTGCTTATGCCGTGAACGGATTGAGGATTTTAGGTATGACTCTCGTAGCTACAATTTTTTTTCTTCTCTCTGGCGAGAAGCTAAATTTACATCTAGATCTTCACTTTGGATTCTATTGAAATATACACATCTGTATAACCAAAGAAGAAAAGAAAATGACTTACAACAGATGGCTTCTTGATAAATGAACAATATTGTTGGAGGCCACATTGGATCCAAATATCAAGAATAAAATAAAAGGATTCTCAAATTGCAAGTTCATCAATTACGGAAGTGTTGCCACTTGACAAACTGCATGTCATTCTCCATCCCAGATGTGTCTTAGAGTTGTCTATCGCTAAGTTAAATATCATGTCCGGACCAAAAAAAAAGATGAACTGCTAGAGGCCAAAAACTTTCACCTCCAGTAACTCCAGCAACAAGGGACTATCGACAAGAAGTATCTGTTACCTTGAGCACAGTACTCAAGTATGGCTCTATATCCAAGATAAGTATGCTGGGTTGATGTCGCTTGAACGAGTTGTGTGTAGAGATTATCTTACGCCTGAAAACCACAACTATAAAGGGCAGATAGACTTATCTGAATAATACTTTCCATATCTTCCCCATGTACACAATCAAAGACCATATGGCGAGCCATGCCGAGATATAAAGCAAGACAACTCCAGAAGCTACTAAAGTATCGGATCCTCCGAGACTGCATGAGAAAAAACATGGATTAGTCGGGGCATTAGATCTTCAAGGGATGATTAAATATGATCTTTCGCATCCCTCCTGATTCAGAGAAAGAAATCTATACGACATTCTTGCAGGAAAGCTAAGTTGTTACAAACCTCCTGTCTCTAGTAGCCAATAAAATGGTTAGTGCGGTCATCTGCATAGCAGTTTTCCACTTCCCTAAATTATTTACAGCGACAGCCTGAAAAAGTTACATCCTAATGAGTGGGGCAAAGGAGAAAAGCAATTCTGGCAACCTGTTAAACAGTTCGAAGGCAGGCAATGGACTACCAAAGATAACGTCTGACCTCTAAAAGCTTGCTATTCTGAGAAGCAGCCCATTCTCTAACTGCAGACATCGTTATCTGTAACAATTTGTGCAAGTATTGAGTTACAACGAATCAAAAGAATTTTGAGCTAGAATGTAGTATCAATGATCACACCAGATAGCGAAACAAAGGAAAAGATACTTTCAAGTGAGCTCCTATTAAAGCACATGAACATGGGGACAAAAAATACACTCACAAAAATGCACTCATTGGGATATAAACTAAGAAATGATGGACAGAAGAACTTGATTTCTCATCTCAACAGTGAATGTGCCAGATGGCCAAGATAAAACATTTGTAACCTGAAACTTGACAGGATGAAGAAAATAAGGAGTATCTCTCATTAACTAGTGAATTGCTCCATAATGATGTCCTAATCAATCATCTACTGATAGCTCAAGTAAGATGCATGAATCCTTCCAAGAACAAATACAAAACCGAACTCCACAGAATAATATGCAAGCTGCCCTACGGCACAAAAACTGCTATGTAAACATGTGAAGTATCATCATGTCTTTGAAGCAGTTAACTGACGGTTCTGGTTAACAAGGCAAAGGATTGAATGGAAAATTCCAAAACAACCATGCACTGAAAGTTCCATGAAATAATGTCATTTTCCCTTCTACGGTTCAAGGTAACCGAATGGTAAGGAGCTAGTCCTGTATAGTACGTATTTGAGATATAGTGCTACAAAACGTACAGATTTGAGATATAGTGCTACAAAAAAAAACACTCTAGAAGTTTGCCATTTCCTTTCTAGCTATTTCTCATTTTGAAGCATTGGCAGGTAACCAAAGAGGCATCTCAAAGTAAGAGCAATAACGATAATATGCCATCTCCTTTTCTGTAAAGCCTAGTTGCCTAATAATCTTGTACTTCGGGGTTTTATCAATTCTACTCAGCATTTTAAAAGCCTCAATTCAAAGTTAAAATTCATAGACAATTAGCAGAGCCACTATCTAATGTGACAGTTGACATGGTACTTTCCTAACGATGACATGGAATTGACTTCTTTGAAAAGATGAAACGCAGCACTATTACACAAACATTGATAGAGGAAGTACCAAAATAGCAAGAAAATGAGAGGCACAAAGGCCAATAGCGCAATTTGTGATTTGGCCACCCACCAACCACAATCTATTCGCATCTGTTCCACCACGCTAGGCTGACATAAATTGCCTTCATCTGTGCCATTGAGTAATGTGTGTCGTGTATTTATTGCATTGTTTGTCTTTTCTGGAAGCGTATGAAGCAGTATGCATTTAGCAGTTAGTCATGACCATTTCATATAGCAGTTGCCACAACGACAATTAGCAGCCAAGCCAACCCAATAATAGGACTAGCATAGTATTTAAACTAACAGAGACACTTGAGTATGAGTGGAAGTCTTTATAGTACAGAATAGATTAGAGATAAAGGTAAACAGTTGGGCCCGCATTCTATAGTTTGAGAATCTTCCTAATAAAACACTCGGTCAACAAATCAACAGAGAAAAAGAGAGCACATCACTCAAGCATAGAGGTTCCGACATCATTGAAAGGAGTGACATTCCTATAATGCACAACAATTAGACAAAGTAAAACTTACATTACTGTTCTTCATTTCTAATTTCCCCTTTTAAATTGGCCAAATTGAAACCCGAAACTCCCATGTGCAAATTTGGCACATTCAACTAATAGAGAAAAACCTATATGGCTTATCAATTTGGTAAATGTCAATAGGATGATTTTCTTAGGGAGGTACATCAAAGGACGGATCATGGACATATTCCATATCAAGGACAATCTACAATATCGAGAAAGATAAGAAGGACGTTGATGAATAAGTATGCTTAAGAAATGAGTGATGAAATTTACCTCTCTACCAATTATAGCTATTGAAGGGACGGTCATTAGCCATGGTACTTGCTCGAACACGTTAACCTCCAAAGGCCTGGTACATAGCAAGACTAATGTGGCAGCTACCATAAGCTGCATTAAGTATTGCAATCAGCTAGCCTTTTCTATCTCCAAGTTAAGACATCAGTGTATAAGCTAGAGGTTGTAAATAAGTTGCACTTTTGATAAGGTGGATAGCACATACCTTGTCAGCTACAGGATCTAAAAAAGCACCAAATACAGAGCCTAATCTCATCTGTAAGACATTGAACAGTTTCAGTGCTTTTGTTATAAAACACAAAAGAAGTCTCCTTCAAATTTAAAGCAGACGCAAAACTGTATACCTTCCTAGCAAGATACCCATCAAGCCAGTCTGTGATTGCAGCAGCAATAAAGGTGCTCGTCGTAGCAGTTGTCCCCCACCAACTATCGACATAGAAGGCTGGTATATCGCGTGTTAAGTCAGTCTCAACAAAACCGAGACACCGAATGGCAGAATCATGGTAAATTTTGCACAAAATACTTTAGACAATTTTGTCTCCCATGAAGCTTACAATGTGGATATGACTCTTTGCACTTCCAGTGGCATTAGAAAGCAAACAAGCACCATAAAACCACAGTGGAAAAGATATACTCGATTGTGAATGCCTGGCATAGCTCCATAAGCGTAGATGCCCTAACATCTCAACAGTGATGGAGATAAACAAAGAAAAACACACAAATGGCAATATAGGCACGTGCAAGCACATATGTTAAAGTGATCCTCATATTTCAAATGCCACTTCCAATAGAATGCCACTGCAATGCTCTACTTGGTGCAAAGAAGCTTAAGATCGATCTTAGAACGTCATTGAAATGCCAAAAACTGCCCTGTGCATACCAAAACGAAGTGGATTTTGGCCGCTATAACAAATTCTAAGGCGAGACTGGTGAGATACACAGAACACGCGGTTAAGATCAATGCCATGCCCGAAGCAAGCCTATTGTTTTTGCAATTCGTGAACAGAAAGCGACATCAACCCAGATTGATCGCCAACATTCCACAACAGCCCCCAGAGAGAGAGAGAGAGAGAGAGAGAGGGAGCTAAAACGATAACGGATCAACCTTAAACCAAGAATCTTTCTAACGCATACGAGATTCAACAAAACTTTCCAGAACGTCTCATCAAACACATCGCAGATGCCGAAAAGCATTTGACACCCACATAAGCATATTAGAAAAGCTCCAAAATGACAGATCAAAAAGCCGACTTTGCAATCTAAACACAGAATCTCAGGAATCGCGGACATACTGCTAATGAGTAGGGGCACGGCGGCGACACGGCCAAGCGTCAGGACCGTCGGCAACGTGAGCAGCTTATCTGTCGGCTTGTCGCTACAATGTTGCATCGAAGGCGACGGGGGAATCTGATCGGGGGCGAGCAAGCGCGTTTGCTGGTCATTATCGTCCGAAAAGCAGCCTCTTTTGGCGCCATCTTCCGACCGCATGCTGGAAACAGACACAGACCCAGCAAAATCTCCTCTCTTCTCGGTCTCGGAGGTGCTAAAATAAGACCACGCCCAGCCACATTTGCTGTTGTGCCGCGTTTAGATTGAACTCCTCTAGGTTGTTTCTGCGAGGGGACGTGGAGTGGTAACGTGCGCATGGGGTGCGTAGGGTGGCAACTTGCGCACCTCGTGGAGTTTCGTCGGCGACCTGGGTGGGGGAGGTCGGAGCGGGGGCGGGTCGGACTCGGGCCCTGTCGGTTGGGTTGGCTCCAGGAAATGAGGAGGGCGTGAGAGCTGGGTCTCGCGCTCGCCTCACGCATCGTTGTCGCCTTGATGTTTTGATAGTTCGGGCCGTTAAATGTTGTCGGGTTGGCGAACCTTAGAAATTAATTGATGCATGTGGTTAAGTTAACAAGCGTCACATAAATACTCATCAACAAGTAATCCTACATGTCTCTATATAATTTTTAAAACAAATACTCTCGAGGCACTTGCCAGTGAGATTTTTTTTTTTAATCATTAATCATCATGACTAGTGTTATAAAGTTACTTGGTACCAACACCTTTAGGAAAATGTCCGATATATAAACAACCCTTTCCAAAATTGATACTTTTAAGTGAAGTGGGCATCGGTCCTAAGTCAATCCAGAATTCGAACCGAATCGGCTTGTTCTAGATGGTTCTAACAATAACCGGTCTAGTTCCTGGTTCTACCAATTTGGGATCAGTAATAATCGGTTTGATTGTCGATTTTTTTTTTAAGGAATTAGATCGAATGGACTGAGCCAATAGAAATAGGACACGTATATCTTTTTTTCTCATTTCTTGTGAGTGAGAGGGGAAAGGTAAGAACAGTCTTCCCCTTTCACTGCATTTGCAAATAATTCAATAAGAACAGTCCTCCAGAGCTGGTACTTTCCCCTTTCACCGCATATGTTTTGGTAAGAACGGTCTTCTTGTTCTTTTTTTTTTCCCCCTTTCTCCGAGGGTTCTCTCTCTCCTAGACTAGTTTTGAGAAGAAATTATTGAACACTAGACATCTAAATTCAAACTCCCATAAAACTATGCAAAAAAACTCCAAGCATGCTTACGTTAAAGTGTTATCCCTAAATATTCAATTAATGGATTGTTATCAACAAAGTAGACATCCGGCCAGTTTCCAAGTTGATCATGGAACTGGTTGGTCTGATTCTAGGGTCAATAGGATCGGTTTTCGCTTTCAAAAATATAAAACAACCCTAATTAGGGAGGTTTCGAGTTTTGGGGGAGGGGGGAGGTCGATATACTCTAGAGCTGATCACCCCTACTCTTAAGTGATTAAACCTAATCTTATTAGGTTTAAAGGGATATCGATATGAACTCGTATGTGCTTTAAAGAGGAGTAATTTAAAGTGCACTAAAACCAGCTAAATTTAGTTAACAAAACAATCTATGGTTCTAAAATCGACTAATAATCGATGTAATAAGAATGTGACGAACCTATTCTATTAGAAAATGTGCATACTCATTGTGTTTACTCAAATAAATTAAAAAATACACAACACAAAGGAACTATACAAGCATACATGGAAAGAGAAATATATTTTAATGTTTAAATTTTTCTAGGATGGTTGTTTAAGAGAGAGATGAATAGAAGTTTTAGGCTCTGTTTGTTTTGAGAAAAATGTGACATTTTTGGAAAATGTTTTCCAACAAGTCATTTTTCAGGAAAATGATCATATTTTTTGACGATTTGTCTAAAATATGAAAATGCACTAATAAATATTTTCTGCCATTTGGAATGGAAAATCATCTTCTGTGCACTCATTTTAACCATTTTTTATTTTCTTATTAAAAATCGAATTGTAAATTTTTTTTTTTTTTTTTCTATTCCCGTTTTCTACAGGTCGCCGGCCACAGGCGAGCTCGAGTCTTGCCATAGGCCCTCGAAGTCTCGCCTCGCCACATCTGGCGAAACCTTGCCACTCCCCACATCCATCGGCTTTCTCACCAGCCGTGCAATTTCTTCCCGGGTGATCAAATTCTCACCACCACCACCGTTGCCGCCCTCTTCGCCTTCCTTCTCAAACCTCAACCCGATCTTCCAGTCCTCCACGATCTACTTGCTGTTGGAAACTTGGCCCATGAATATGGGAGACATCACCACGGGGACCCCAGCGTAGATGGCTTCCAGCATGGAATTCCACCTGCAGTGTGGGTCCAGAAACCGCCCATCGAAGGGTGGCACAACACCTTCAGCTGCTCGCACCAGGGCACCACCAGGCCCGTGTCCGGCGCGCATGCGCTCCCAATCACCAACGTCTCCCCACGCGCCACCCACAAGAACCGCACATCGCTGTCCCACAATCTGGCTATTAAGGGTGAGCAAAAAAGGCCACCCCCGCGGCTGGACCGAGACTGCCCGGATTGAATCGGGACCAATGGTCCAGTTCCCGATTTTAGAGGGATCTGATCTGGTTCGTAATTCCTAAAATTGGAACCGGTGACCCGGCAGTCCAATTCTCGGTTCTAGGGCCTAAGATCGAACCAGACTAGATGGGTCTTTTTTTTTAATTTTTTTAAAATAAACCTAAAAAGGTTTACTTGTTTAGACTTAGGGTTTACTTTGTTTCACTTTAGGCGCAGACCTCTTTTCTTGCCTCTCCAATCTCCACTTCTCTTGTGACTCGCAAGTCCCAGTAGCCGATCCTGTCTCTGTGTCTCACCCTAGAAGCTCGATTGCTCAGCCTTCGTGTCTCACGCATGCATGTGCCTCTGCTCGACACCTCCAACGTCGCTCAACTTGTTCGGTTCCGTCTCACACGTGCGCCTCTCGCTTTGCTCGCTCGGTCCCTCTTGGCCTCGTCGCGTTCCTCATGCTTGATGCCTCTCGCCCAAGATCTCAGCTTGAGTCTAGACTCTCGCCTCCCTCTCTCACTCTATTTTAGCCAATTGTAGCTACAAGCGCATCTCATTAAGGTAAATGCTCAATGCTCTCTTTTCTTGGCCCCTGCTAGTTTTGTATTAACTTACCAGTTCCATACTTCATTGTTTCTGGAATTTAGTGCTCTGGGGAAAAAAACAGCGCTTTGTATGTCTCGATGACCTATCTTATTACATATGCAATGTAGTGTTCTTGGCAAAAACAGAGCTTTGCAAGAACTTCTTGCAGCTCCACGGTGATTAACGGATTTGAATAAACACATAGCAGTTTTCTTTTTCCAAACAATGCGTCCAGTGCATCTTGGGCTTGGACTGTGGGCAATGAGTGCAAACTTACATTGAAATGTTATTGAACTGTCCAGTGCATCGTCCGGTAATGCATCCAGTGCATTTTGAGCTTGGATTGCGGGCAGTGAGCCCACACTTTTGCTTTTTGAGCCTCCAATGTTACTGTCCAATGCATTGTCTGTAATGCGTCCATCCCCATCAGATATCGTGAAATGTTATTGAATTGCTGTTGAAACTTTAACGTTACAAGTGCATAATTTTTTCACGAATGGAACTGCTCGAGAACCAAGCCGGACCGATGGTCCAGTTCGGTTCCTAATTCCAAGGGTGGCTGGTCCGGTCCACGATTTCGAAAAATGGGAACCAGGACCACCGGTTCGGTTCCCGATTTTTTATGAGAATTGAACCGGACCGGGAACCGCTCACCCCTACTGGCCACCATCTCCTCCATTTGAGCCTTGGAGACCGATAAGAAGCTCCCGAAAGAGACGTACAGGACAGCCACGTTGCCAGCCCTGTCACCGCCACAGAAGGGGAAGGTGGGGCTGATGCAATAGGCGGGCATGGAGAATTAAGTTCGGAGGGCATCCATGAAAAGTGATTAGAGCTCGTAGAAGGAGGCGGAAAGGAAGTAGTCGGCCTTGGAGGTCTAGGAAGCGCACTCCAGGGTCCCGCTTAATGCACGATGATCGGCCACCGGCCAGGCAAGGCGAGGCTAGGAATTAAAAATAAAAAATAAAAAGAATTTAAAAAATAAAAATAATAACAATAAAAATGATGAATTTTAAAAAAATAAATAAATAATCAAAAGAAAGTAAAAATAATAGATAAAAACAAAGAAAATATGAAAGAGATGAGGAAAAAAATATTTTCCTTGAGTAGCTTATTTTCTGTGAACTAAATACCGAAAAATCTAGAAAACGTTTTCTTGAAAGTTATTCTTCGGGAAACAAACAAAACCTTAATTCATGTCGATTTTCTTATTGGTTCGGGCTTTCTCATTAAATGCTTTTAACCGAGACCACTGGAAAAGTTTTCAGACCCTTGCGGCTCAAGTTGAGCCCAAGAAGGCCCGTCGATCAATCAAGTCCACGACTAAGTCTAGGAGCACGATGGTTAGGCGTCGGGGCAGTCGTGACAATCATGGCCAAAGCTAGGGTTAATTTTTCCTATTTGTTTTGATTGAGGGATCCGGTAAGGAATTTTAAAAATGCAATAGAAGTGCTTAGAGAAGAAAAATGACAATTTCTATTATGTAAACGCAGATTCCGACTTGGTCGGTTTTGCATTAAAATAAAAAAACAAAATGTACCACGCCAAATAAAACATTAAATTAAAAGAGCAAGAAGAAATATAAAATTTAAAAAAGAAAAGTATAATCAAGCAAACCCTAATACAAGACCGCGATCGGATCAGTCCACAATAAAAATGAACGTTGGGAGAGGGAATTTGGTAAAGGGGGGGACCTCATCCTTGCGGTCTCGCCATGTGGACCTATGTACTCTTCTATAATAGCATATAAGGAAGATGAAACGAATATCGAATTAGACATACGATAGGCCATTCATGGATTATAGCCAAAGGTGAAGATATCACAAATGGATCGATTTGTCCGAACCTCATGCCACGGTGATGTATCATCGCGTCTATTTTGTCTATTGTGGCTCCCTATATTGTCTATCTGGAAGGAGCTTCTCTTGGAGTGGCTCTGCCCCTGAACTTGGCAAGTAGAGGTAGCGCAAGAATAATCAATCAAGTGAGCCATTGACGAAACCATGTGATCCATTTTGCCGCGTCGCCTATGGTTTTCCTCATAGAGCTAGCAGATGCAATGTTCTACTTCTTTATATAGAAGTTAGGATATGATATATGAATGAAAAGGTATAAATTAGCAATACGTGTTCTATTAAATCAGCTTATTACCGTAGTGAGGGAAGGTCAACGGAGAGACATGCACCAGGAGGTTGACTCAGTCTCTAGGGCAGCTTTAATTTGTTTGACTGAGAGTATTTGATTGAGTCAAATTATTTGCATTGCCTATGAGACGTTGGCATTTTGGTATCAAGAACTCGGGAACAAAAAAATTCAAAAAGCAAAATTTTGAAATGTGAACCTAAATCTAACACCACGGCAAAAAGATATCTCAAGTGCCAATATTTGTGTACGGCGCTTATTTTGATATCAATATTTTTTTTTATCACTTAAGTGTCATGTTTTTTAAAAACGATTATTTAAGTGCCAACTCATGTGATGTCGCCGAAATTTATTGCCATTAGTATCAAAGTGATTGTTTTTTCTCCGATTTGGCACTAAAGTGATTTTTTTGAATCACTTAAGTGTCAATTTAAAAAAAATGATTATTTAAGTGTCAACTTCGATGAGATCGCGGGAATTTTTTGTCGTTTGCACCAAAGTGATTGTTTTTTCTTTGATATCCCACACGGGCTCACTGGCCACTCAAGGGACCGCTCGTTAGTTTCCGGATCTTGCTCTTGGAACTAATCCTTTAAGACATCGATTTCTGATCCACAGGATCCACTATCCATTACCACCATAGATTTATCCCGATCAAATATTGGATAGATCCAGCACTCACTTGCGAAGTTAATCAACAAGTGGAGAGAGGCCCCGCCGGACTCTACACGTGCTTTAACCCAATACTAGATCTAATAAACTTTCCGGATGATTACGGGATTTGTGGCAAGTGGAGAGAGCATACTGAACCAACCATTGTAATAGAGAAGTAGAGACATTTTAGCACGTAAGTATCTCGTCGAAGAGAAAAGAGGAGTGTTTTAGAAACTCATTAGAAGCAAACTCTTACTTGGATTTTACAAAGGAAGCCAAGTCTTGCCCGATACAAGAGGTAAACATGCCTTATATAGGCAAAAACACAAAGGAGTCCTCATAAGTGAGGTCCGACAATCACACAACCAACATTGACTTCCGAGGAAGCCATTATTGCAACTAAGCACACAAACAAACAAACTCTGCAGCCACTCTTGACTCTTTTTACAAAGTGGAGCAGGTGAGCGAATAAATACACGACTACACGACTCTTCGGGCTTCTGATATCCGATGAAGCACATGGCCTTGTCTGGTGGAGCGGGTGGTGTCGGATGGAGGGAGTTGATGGATCTGATGGAGCAGGTGGCATTATCGTCTCTCGTCCGGGTCGGGATGATAATTGGCGTCATCCGAGTCAGAGCCGCCTGGTCCATCATAGTCAGAGGGGCCGTCTTTCTGACTTCTGTAGGCTCGCAATAACTGCTCTTTTTCATAGTCCGAGATGATCCGGTCTAAGTGCGGATCATGTGGAACGCCTAAGGTGCTTCTGGATGAGGAAGGGACGTCGGGCATGACGGGTTGTGGGTAACTGTATGGATCTTGTGACAGCTGTCCGCCCCATGGATCAAAGGACCGAGTATCTGTGTCCATGGAAGAGCTTGGTTGATTGCTGTTGTACTCTTGGAGTGCTTCGAATACATGAGGATGGGTCCTGGGTGTATCCCAAGAGTAACTCGCCGAGCCGTAAGGCCATATCTCGGGTGGTATAACCTTATTCTCTTGACAGAGTATTCGCTGGAGTTCTCTGTATTCATGAGGGATGTCAAATACGGTTCCGGAGTACGTCTTGTGAATCTTGAAGACTTGATCTTGGAGTACAGGCTTGAAGGAGGTAGTGCCTGTTTACGCAGCATTGGATCTTTTGTCTCCCGAGGGTCCAATGAATGACCAGGGATGATGAAAGAGGACAACCGTAAGTCCTGCAAGGTTACGGTCGACCAACTTGTCTTTGAAGAATGAACAAGTGTTTCCATGCTTGAAGGGGTTGGAACCAAGTGAGAATATCAAGGAAGAACTTACGGGGATGGTCCCGATAATTTCCAAAAAGGGAATCAGACAAAACCTTAATGATTTCGTCTAAAGGGAACTCTATGGCAACTTGGTAGAGGTGAAACATAAACCAAAACATCCATTTTAAATCGGAAGGGAAAGGGATGGTAGAAGACCATCTTAATGGATGTATGAACGGATAATCACAATTGAGACCTGGTTTGAGGAATAATCCACCATAATCTTTAAAGATGACATAATGGTAATTCCAAAATAATCTGTGAAAATTATCAGAGAGGGAATTCCGTTTGAGGAGTGGAGGGATATCAGGTGGATCTTGGTGTGATGGCCACCGGTGTTCACGCATATTCCGGGTTTTGAAAGATCCTGAAAACTCTTTTCGAATGAACATGTTGATGGATTCGAAAGGTTCTTTTGGCCTAGAAAAGAAATCAGCCAAAATATTTTTCTTTCCAGAAATGTGTTTTGAATCGAAAGAGTATTTAGAAAACCATTCTGCCCAACGCAAGAGTTGAGGATGAGGAACTTGCTTTTGCTTGAATTTGAGCATCTGGGGAAAAGAGGACATGTCCATTTCGACTAAAAAATGATGACCAATGAGATGAAATTCAAATTTTTTGATTCCATTTTTTACTGCAAGAATTTCTTTGAAAGTGGAGTGATAATGCATTTTCTTTGTCGAAAACTTTCCACTTTTGTATGCACAGATTCTTCGCTTACCTTTAATTTCTTCAAGGAGAATAGCTGCCCAGTGCTTGTCACTGGCATCCGTCTGAAGAATTCCGGTTCCAGTGGAAGGGATCCGGAGAGGGGGCAAATTTTGCAGTATTTCTTTTAAGGTTTTAATGGAAGTGGTTTGCTTTTGTGACCAAGGAGGAGGATTCTTTTTCAACATCTTTTGCAGAGGAGAAAGGATCCGAGAAATTTTTGGGATGAAATCTACGAGATAATTGACAATTCCTAAAAAGGATTGGATCGAGTGGACCGAGAGGTTTTCATCCGGGAATTTCTGGAGATCTTCTGCAATGTGTGGTCCTGGGCAATAGGTTCCATTTTTCAAACGCATGCCGAGAAATTCAATTTCTCGTTGAGCTATGATCATCTTCTTTTGTGACAGCATGATGCCATGAGTATGCACAATTTCGAGAAATTGTTGAAGGAGTTTTGCATGAGAATGTTCATCATGGGAAAACAGGAGAATATCATCAATGTAGATCCGGGGCATTAGCAAGGATAGGTTGGAAAATTTTGCACATAGCCTTACGGAATAGGGACGGAGCGAGTTTTAAGTCCAAAGGGAAGGACTCTCCATTGGAAGTCTTTGGTTAGGGATGCAGAACCAGTTTTGAATCTGCATCGAGGGATGAATTCCTAATTGCCGAAGCTTGCCTTAAGATCGAATTTGGAATAGATCTTGGCCTACAGCAAGGCCGGAGAACAAAGAGTTCTTATGGGGCAATGGGAATTTGTCATCTTGGATGAACAGATTGAGAGGCTGGTAATTTATGACTAACCGTAGCTTTCCATGATTTTGCTCTGCTCTTTTGTTGACATAGAAGGCCTCACATGCCCAAGGGGAGTCAAAGGGCTCAATGAGTCCTTGAGAAAGAAGTTGAGCACATTCCGCTTGTGCTTGAGCAAGGTGATCCGGGTTCATACCCGAATGACTTGCCTTGGTGGGATTGATTTCTCCATTTTTCTTGAAGGGAATTTTGACAAAAAGTCGAATTTTGCCAAAGAGGGTTGGAGCAAATCCGGGCAAACGTTGGTGAGATTCTCGAACAATGAGAAAGGAGAGATTGATAAATGGGATCAAGGATTTCCGGTTGGATGAGAAAGAGTCTCTGGATTTCAACAAACTCTTGGAACTTCTTTTGAAACTTTAACCCCTTAGGGTTTATCTTGAGTTGTGGGAGCTTAGAAAGAATATCCCAACCAATGATGAGATCCTTGTCATGAGATGGACATCCAAGGATTTGGGTGGTGATTTCACAACCAGGGAGAATATGAATGGTGAGGGGTTTACTACGCAGTTTGGTAGTAAAAGTTTCTCCCGAGGCTGCTTGGAAATATCTGGTATATGGTGTCCAAGATTCTTCTTGGGAAGGATTTTGGTGTCTAGCGGGGATGCAAATGCGCCGGATCAATGAGGGCAATGACTTGGATGGATTTGGTGTTGTCTCGGAAGATGGAGTCGGACCTGGAAAATGTGGGGGATGGAATGTTGGGGAGTGGATTACGAAAGAATCAAGCAAGAGGAAAGAAGGAGAGAATATCTCCCGGGCGAGTCCGAATCGAAGAGTAAGTTTCGATGGCACACAAAGTGTTTGGAGACGGCTCTTCTTCAATGGAGAAGATGGATTCAACGTCTTCATCACCGAGAGAGTCCCAAGTGTTTTGAGAGATCTTCCGGATCATGTAAGCGCCTGTTTTTTTGCTTGGGGGCATTTCTTTGCAAAATGACCTTTCTTGTTGCAAATATAACATCCGTCAGACTTGGGTTTCTTGCGGTGCTTTGCGTAACGACCGCGTGATTTCTTTATGAGGAATTTCCACTTGCTTCCGCGAGGCTTCGCAAATGAAAACTTCTTGAAATGAACTTTCTTCTTGTGACCCGAGCAAGACGGATCATTACGATCTACGGTGCATTTGATCTTCCATTACGGCCTTTCACAGTTCTTGTCATACTTGCGGTTTTCTTTTAAGAACTGGTCGAACTGTCTTTTTCTTACGCATTTTTCTTCAATGGCAATATGAACAGCTTGCTGTATTTCTCCGAGTGTGGATTCAAGGAGAGGCCTTTGAAGATGTTTATCAACTTCATCTGCAATCTCTTTAGGAATGGAGGCTAAAAAGATTGGTTTAAGATTGATGTCCGCTCCGAGATGATAAAAGAGTCGAATCATCTCTTTGAAATGTCTATCAAGATCCTTTCGAGAAGTGGAGCAGCATTTTCGTTCAAAGAACTCTTTTCGCTTGAGTTCTCTTTCACTGGTGGGTTGACCAACAAAATACGGGTGAATGACACGCATAGCCCGATTAAAGTTCATCGGGAGAAAAGCAATTTGGTCTTGTTTTGAGATGGAGATCCACCGGTCTTTCGGGGTTCCAATGAACTTGCTAGTGAATTCTAAGAGAACTTCATAAGTGCTTTGTTCAGCTAGATTTCTGGCAACAAGCCATGTATGGAACTCCTGGATTTTCATGGGCCAACGATGGTAAGAAACATCATCAAGAGTAAAGTACGTGCTTGATGAGGAATGGGCTGGACGAGATGATGGACTTGGATCCGAAGGGCTTTTAAGATTGACAAATTCCACTTCTTCATCTTCTTCTTTTGGGATCGCTACGACCATCATAATGGCTGGGATTTGGTCGTCTGAAATGTGTTCGGGATCATTTTCGGATTCCGAAGAAGGAGATGTTTCTGATGGTGGTGCAGATGATGTTGAAGAAGAATCATCTTGCTCAGTGGCTTGAATTGTGGAAATGGATGGAATTTGTTTCCTCAAAAAACTTTCAATGGGATTAGAAACCATGAATGAAGGTAGCTTCGTCGAAGGGGAATGTGGAGGTGAGTCAAGAGGTTCTGGCGGTGCTGTGGGGGGAATTGGAAAAGTAGGAACCGATGATGATGTGTCGTAGAATTTTGTTCTTTCGGCATCAGCTTCAGCCTTCTTGATTGCTTTGAGATGAGCTCGAAGAGCGAGTACGTTTATACCTGAATCGGAAGGTCTTGTCTCAAGAACTTCTTGGAAAGGGGTCGAAGAAGTTTGGCTAGAAGCTTGGGACGAACGAGTAGTAGGACGTGTATGGGAGGGAAGTGGAGAAATAGGGGAAGTAAATGAGGAGAAAGGTGGTTGGTACTCAAGTTGAGCTTTCTGATTTTCAAGAATGAGGATCTGTCTCTTCAGCTTCTCTATTTGAGGAGTCTGGTCTTCTAAGTAATGGTGATGGAGCTGTTGATTTTCCATCATGTAGACTCTCTTTTGGAAATCTGCAAGCATCTTGCGGATGTGTGTAGAAGCTTGATCAACTCGATCTACTTGAGTAGAAACTTTCTCAAGAGCCACGTTTTGGGCTAAGGCATTTTCTGTCCGCCAATTGAGAACGGTTTCAGCTGGAGTCGGACCTTTCTTTTTCCCATGTGGGTCAATCTCGGTTGGTGCAGGTATCTTAGGAGCATGATAATACTGCTGTCGAGGGTCGAGAATTTTCTCGAGTGGTGAAAAATTTAAAGTGGATGAGTGAGATTCATCTCTGGGCTGAAGTGGAGGAAAATCGCCAAGTTGAAACATACGGATGCTTGGAAGTGGTTCGGGGATGGGAGCACATGTGTATGGTTTTGGGAGATCAATGGAGCAAGACGGATTTTTCTTGATCCATTTTTGGATGGGTTTATAAAAGGGACCGTAACAGGTTTTAGGAGGCGGTGTTGGTGGATATTTTGGGGGGTCCGGTTTACAAGAGGGTGGAGAAGGAATTTGAAGTACGGGAGGGGCACCATACTGAACAAGGTATTGCCAATTTCCGCCGTCTTCGCTAAGAGGACCTACGGTGGGATCACCGTCAAGGTACCGTTGATACAAGGGATCTTTCTTCTTTTTCTTTCTTTTTGAAATGGGCCTGTTGTCTTCTTCAACAGGAGAAGTACAAGAAGGACAGGAACATTCTGGATCCCAAAAGCAATGACCCGAAGAATCCTTAAAGGCATGAATCGGTTGCCCATCAGAACCAAAAGACTGGACGAATTTCTTTGGATCCGGGTCTTCCATACTAACTGCTTCGGATGGACATGGGGTGAAACAGAGAATAGTAGGGAAAGAAGGAAAAAGGGACGAGGAGTCCTCCTTTTCTTTTGCAAACTTGATGGTCACAGTACCATCTTTCTTTTTTATGAACCGAGGTTCAAATTGACTGAACCGGCCTTGTATTCTGGTGAAGTTTTTCATAATTGGTGACCCAACTATCGGGGAGAAGTTTGATGAGCTGTTCTCTGGGTATTTGCCTGGGAACATGAACACGGGATGTCTGGTCATGGTCTATTGAGATGATGAGGGCATCATCCGAGGTGGATGGTTAAGATCAATGGCATGATTCGGACCCAGTAGACCATCCGATAATGGAGTGTAGCAGCCAAAGAATTAGGAGTGCGGGGAGCTCCAAGAATTTGCGATTGAACCTTTAAGGGCGACGGTAGTCCCGGGTCTGCTAGTGCCATGTTGAAATTTGGAAACAAAGTAACAAAGACTGTCCCAGCATTTAAAGTAGTCCGGATTGTGCCAATACGGGCATGCTGGTAGTCTAAGAACCGTGTATCCAAGAGAGCAATTCTGGCTACAACAAGTAGGCCTTTACGGCCATGAAAGGAAAGAGCAAGTCCGATGGCTCCAAAATGAAGATGGGTGAACCCTTGTTGGATCCACTGGAGTGGGAATTCGGGAGGAATTTGGAGTGTAACAAACTGTTCTTGTTGTGTAGCTAGAATATGATGCTGGTCAAACTTGGAGGATCGAACATACTCCTTGACAGAGCGGGGAGTGTGTCGGATAAGATGTTTGATGGAGCGAATTGGAGAAAAAGAGGTGGGTTTGGCAAAGGCTGAATATGGGTTGATGAGAGGAAGATGTGTTTCGGAGATCTTGTTGTCTTGAGAAAAGGCTACCTCATAGAGATAGTCTATTTTAGATGCAGTGGATTTTCGTAACTCCGGGGGTGATGCAAGAGAGAGAGGAGATTGATGCTGTATGGGAGTGAGCATGTTTTCTTCTTGTGGAGTTTCCATGGTGTAGAAAGTTTCTCTTCATTACGGACCTTCGAGCACTAAAATATCAATACTAATCTACTTTAATGGCAATGGCTCAGATACCAACTCCAATGAGGCGGTTGGAATTTCTGGCCGTTGGCACCGAAGTGATCGTTTTTTCTCCGATTCGGCACTTATGTGATCCCAAAATAAATATTGGCACCAAAGTGATCGCCGTATACAAATATTAACACTTGAGGTGTTTTTATGTTTTTTTTATTATTCAATTGAGAAGAACCTACTGACTATAAAGTTTATGCCAGTAATTAACAGTAGAAAACCATTCCTGTCTCGTTGATATAATCTCTCGGTCACTTTCGTTTCCATATCCTAAATTTTATTTATCTTCCTTTCAAGACAAACTACTATCGTTCTCCAAAAATCGGTCGCTCTCTTATAACTGGTGCGTGGGATTCCGCACGTTTCTTATACCCGTCTCCTTCTCCATTTTCCTTTTCCAAACATAATTTGTAAAACCAGTGATAATCATCCAACCTTCCATTTTCCCCCGTTATCGAAACTCAGGCCCGTGAAATGCATCTTAAATCAATAAATCTTATAACAAATTGTGCAATTTGCATGAACCCTAAATAAAAGGATTGGGGAGTATTGTCAAAGCAATCTTCAGGGAAAAAAAAAATCTACACATTTTAGTTACTAAAGTAGAGACAGTGAGGCAAAGACTGAGGACAAAGGTAGAGGAGGTAGACAGAACCCAGCACGCCATTAACAAAAGTCTGGAGTCTGGATAGCTTTTACTGGGAAAATCAATAGCAAATGACTATAGTACCAGTCGCCGGCCAAGGTAGGAGGAAAAAGAAAATAGGAAGAAAAAAAGAGAAAAAAAGAAAAGAAAAAAATTAAAATAAAATTTTAATTTAAAAAAAAACTCCAATATTTTTAAAATACGCAGAAAATCTATTTATAACTCATTTAAAATCAGGCGAGCTGCGAACTCACCGGAATCGGCCGTGTCTTCTTGGATCGCTAGCCATCGCCGAGGCCCTACGACCGGCAGAGGAAAGAGGAAGAAGGAAAAGAAAAAGAAAAAGAAAAAGAAAAAATTTAAATTTTTTTATAGATTATAGAAATTATCATAATGTTTTAGGAATATTTTTTTTTTTAATTATGAGAAACAAATTTTCCTAAATATGATTAAATATTGAAGTGTTTGAATAATACGGATCAAGTCGTGTATGGATTGTTAAATTTATTCTGCATGAAAATGGGTCAAAACGGGTTAAATAGATCCAATATAGGTCGAACCATATCGACCCAACCCAAAACCGACCCAACTCAACTCACCCGTTTGACACACCTAGTGAATGTATGCCGGCCAGCGCTATAATATTTCAATATTTTTTATACTTTTATTTTTCTGATTTTCTTTTTCCTTTATTTTATTACTTTCCCTCTTCGGCAACCGGCTAGAAGGGACGGCAGGTTGGCAAGGTCAAGCCTCACCGAGGCCGGCCAAGGTCACCATCTTGCGTCCCCCCTGGTGAGACCTATATCGCCAGCTTGCTATCCCCTCTGGCTAGTCGCCGACAAGGATTGGCTGGAGGAAGAAGGAGGAAGGAAAAAAAAGAAGAAGAAAGAAAATAAAATAAAATAAAATAAAATTTTAAAATATTATATCACTAAATGGACTGAATTAGTACAATTGCGAAAGGTTTATGACTGAATTGGTAAAAAAAGAAAATTAATTATGACTGAATTGACACAATTGGAATAAATTTATGACTTGTTTGGTAATTTTTCCATATTTTTTCCGGCGTGAAGATTTGGAATGGAAAGGATAATATCGAAATGTCTGAGGCGTCTTAACATATCATAATGTGTAAGGAAAAAAATCAAGATCACACTTGAAATAGTTGTGTAAAATTACTTTATTAATATTTTGTCAAAGAACGGAATGGCCGTTTCGGGAATAAGCGCTCCCGGACCGAGCATTCCCACCCTGTTTCTAGGAAACAAGTGAAAGAAACAGAATCGCGCACGGAATAACAACTCCGTTCCGAGTCGATTCCTTTTCACTACGTGACCCCAACGAAGAAGGTAGAGACTGCTGGACTGCAAAGATAGGATTTGTGGTCTTTGAGGTGGAACTTTTCGCTTTCAAAGCCCATGTTCACATTTTCCATATATCGTGTTATTATTATGAAAAACATTCATAACAAATCTTTTTTTTTTCCAATTTCTCTTATTTCATTTGAAGACTATTTTCAAAATATCAATAGATTTTTTTTTTTTGCCTAATGCTCTTGTTTTCAAATGAGATTGAATATAGAAAGCATAACTTGTCACCTGCTGCGCAGGCTGAGATTGACTCGGTCACATGTGAATCGTGTTCATATAAACATTTGCTCAGAAAGTGGTCGAGAGAAAAGAGCACTGGAAGCCTACGCTACGCATGCAGAGTCAAGGTGAGTCATTGAAAGTTGACTTCACAGTCTTGGGAGTCTTCTTTTGGTTGGCAACTACAAAAGTGACTTGCTTTATAATTGGGGAAAGCAAAAGGGTCGAATTTCTTAATAAACGCGACACACGGGGCTGGAAATAAGATTTAGATAAAGTTCCAATCTTAATCCCTTAACTAACGTAAATTTCTAATAAGTGTATGAACTTTAAATTTTTTTTATTTATTTACTATTTATTTTTCAGTCACATGTTGATCTTTTATTATTTTAATTATTTTTCTTTTTTTTTTCCCTTTGGTCGGCAAGGTCACCGCCGATCCTCGCCGGCCACGAAACCCTCGCTCTCGACAGGGTGAGGCTGTAATTGCACTCACCTAGGGACGTCACCGCCCTGTCGACGGTTGACGAGATGGCTTGGGTGAGGGTTTCGTGGCTAGCGAGGGGTCGCCGATGACCCTCACCAACTAAGGAAAAAAATGGAAACGAAAAAGAAAAGTCAAAGAATTGAAAATTTCAAAATTTAAAAAATATATATTAAAAAATTCAGAAAAAATTAAAAATTAAAAAAAAAATTGTCTCGGAGGTCCATGTTTGATTTTTCGGAGTCCACGCAGTTTTTCCAGCCTGGCAAATCACCGATGGCACTTAAATGATTAATTTTTCAAATTTGTAGCACTTAAGTGAATGGAAAAAAAAAAAGGTTATGGCACTCAAGTGAACGCTATACAAAAATTATGACATTACAAATAAATTTATCCCTAAAGTATTCATCAAAATCGAGAGTTTTGACGTGGAACATGGAATTCTCTAAAATTTCAAGGCATTTTAACATTCCTTTTATGAATATTCTTCGCATAAGTAGCACATTTAGTACATGTGAAGACAATTGAATCAAGTTTTCGTGAACACGAGTTGATTTTAAAGGATGACTTCATAATTGATTGATGATGGGTTTACTTACGTCGACATTTTTCTTCATTTCTTGGATGATTTTGTTTTGATTTATCGAGTACCTACCAGACTTAATTAAGCATTTATTGTATGTGACTTAAATTTACGTGTTTTTTTTTTCTTTTTGCGTGATTTTTTTATCATGTAACCTACTAAACAGATAATGAGGTCGAAACACCCAACATTGGCGCTACCACCAACGGGGAGGGAAAATCTTCATACTTTGTGCAATGTAAATGTACACACTTTGGATTGGTTTGTATGGCCCTATTATTCATTCCTTCGAGACATAATGTCAATTAAAGATTAATGGATCATCTTCTTCGTAATTTCTCACCCAAATTGGTCTATACAGATCATATTCACCCACAACGTCTTGGGATTATTTGAACCGACATATCACGCCCATCTGTATCTAATTTTGCAAATTGAAATTCTACCTTGAAACAATAATATAATCATGTTCATAATGGGAATGCACTAAAGTATTATATGATTCTTCAAAGTTGAAAAGGGAACCTTTTAAAAAGTTAAAGGAGGTTTTTTTTTCTTGTCTTTTTAACCCAATACTAGAACTTTGCCATGATGCATGGAGCGGGATGACTCATGAACTTGGCGGACGGGGCTGAGACTTGACTTACGAAGACTTCCTGCACAAGTATGTTCTCAATCTCAGCATTTAATGCCAATTACAGCAAAACCTGTTTATGCTCCTGAAAACTCCTTTTACTCAACTTTCTTACATTCTTCAGATGTCAATTAAGATCTCGCATCTGAGTACTATGGAGCCTCACAACTTGTCTTTTCTCGAGTTCTCGTCGTCGTGTCGTCTCTTTTTCACATGTGTAGTGCTTTTGCCGTGCGTTATCCTGGTCTCTTCGGGTAATAACGTGACAGACAAGCTCGCGTTGCTTGCATTCAAGGCCGCGATAACTGAGGACCCTTTCGGGGCGCTGAATTCATGGAACCATACGGCCGACCACTGTCAGTGGTACGGTGTCACGTGCGGTCGCCTGCACCATCGAGTCACAGGACTAGACCTACAAGCCCTCGAGCTTTCTGGATCCATCTCCGAACACATTGGAAACTTGAGCTTCTTGAGAGTCCTGATCCTCAACAACAATAGTTTCCATCACGCAATCCCGCAACAAGTCGGCCATTTGCACAGTCTGCGTGTCTTGCGACTCGCTCTCAACACATTGGAAGGCGAAATCCCAAGAAACCTGTCGGGTTGCACTC
Source organism: Rhodamnia argentea (assembly GCF_020921035.1). NCBI lineage: Eukaryota > Viridiplantae > Streptophyta > Magnoliopsida > Myrtales > Myrtaceae > Rhodamnia > Rhodamnia argentea. Next base: position 29,710,281 of record NC_063157.1, on the reverse strand, counting down.
GCCTTACATGGCTCAGCCTAGGAGCCAACTCGTTGGTCGGAGAAATTCCCATCGACCTTGGTTCTTTGCTGCAGCTTCAGAATATTTCTTTATTTTTGAACTATCTAACGGGAACTGTTCCTTCATTTATCGGAAACATGTCATCGTTAGAGAACCTCATTCTGAGTGCGAATGAATTAGGTGGGAAGATACCCCAAGCTCTTGGGAAACTGACCAAACTCAACCGGCTTGTTTTAGACGAAAATAGGTTGTCTGGCGCAGTTCCTCCATCTATCTTCAATCTTTCCTCTGTGACGATGTTCGACATCGGTGTAAACCAAATTGGAGGCAACCTTCCTGCCAATCTAGGCTTCACTCTTCCAAACATCGAGCATTTCAGCATTTTCTCCAACCGATTCACCGGAGGCATTCCTCGGTCAATGTCTAACGCGACCGCTTTAGGGGTGCTGCAAGCCAGTCAGAACAAACTCTCCGGGAACATGCCTCCTTTGGACCGCTTAAACAAGCTCAAAAGATTGAGCATGAATTTTAATCATCTGGGAAGCGGAGGTTATGATGATTTTAGCTTCTTTTGCTCGTTGACTAACACCACCACTCTACTGGACTTGTCCATATATGGAAACAGTTTTGGCGGGACGTTGCCTGAGTGTATCGGTAATTTCTCCGTTACTCTATTGTAGTTGTGGCTGGGCGAGAATCTTCTGTTTGGCACGATTCCTCGAACAGTCGGAAATCTCGTCAACTTGGAAAGGTTGCTTTTGGACCACAACAGGTTTTCAGGTACGGTCCCGTCCGTTTTGGGAGATCTTCATAACTTAGTGGTACTGGATTTATCGAACAACAAGTTTTCCGGAGCAATTCCTTCTTCATTAGGAAGCCTAGTAAACCTGGCACAACTCCATCTCGATCACAATAACTTTCACGGCTACATTCCTTCACGTCTCTCGGAGTGCCAAAGGTTGGTGCTACTTGATCTTTCTAGTAACAACTTGAATGGTAGTATACCTCCTGAGTTCATAGGCCTCCCATCCTTGTCTATACTTCTAAACTTGTCTCGAAACCATCTCACCGGCGTCCTACCTGAGGAAGTTGGGAAATTGAATCTTTTGGCTCAACTGGATGTCTCTGGAAACATGTTGGACGGCGACATTCCAGCCAGTCTTGGCAGTTGTGTTGGATTGGAACTGCTCAAAATGCAGGAGAACTCTTTCCAAGGCTCCATTCCTTCATCTATTGGTATGTGGAGGAATGTCAATGAGCTAGATCTTTCACACAACAATTTATCTGGTCAGATTCCTGAGTTTTTCGAGGCACTTCACTTATTGAAGATCCTGAATCTGTCGTACAACAACTTTGAAGGCACATTACCGACTAAAGGTATCTTTAATAATGTCAGCGCTACTTTTGTCTCCGGAAATGACAAGCTTTGTGCAGGAATGCCCGAATTTCATCTCCCGAAATGCAGCTATAGAAACTCTGGCCGAAGAATAATCCCTAAGTGGAAGCTCGTCATCACGATTTTCTTCGGGGTTCTTGTAGTTGCTCTTGTTCTTGCTCTTGTGTACTTTCGTTGGTTGAAGAACAAGAAAAGGGCAGAACCAGCTTCAAATTCCAAAGATGATTCATCATTTAATCTATCTTATGGAATTCTCCTTAAAGCAACCAACGGGTTTTCTTCAATTAACTTGATCGGGGTCGGCGGTTTTGGATCTGTTTACAAGGGAGTCCTCGATGAGAATGGAACTGTCATTGCCGCGAAGGTACTTAATTTGACGCTTCATGGTGCTGTGAAGAGCTTCATAACCGAGTGCGAGGCTTTAAGGAACGTCCGACACCGTAATCTTTTGAAAGTCCTAACAGTATGCTCGGGCACTGATTATAGGGGCAATGAGTTTAAGGCCTTGGTTTATGAGTTCATGGTCAATGGCAGCCTCGAAGATTGGCTACATCCGAGTCCATCATCAGCTAACGCGGATGGGAATGTGCAGAAATTGAGTCTCATCCAGAGGATAAATATTTCCATCGACGTTGCTTCAGCGTTAGATTATCTCCATAACCAATTGCAAAGCCCTATTATCCATTGTGATCTAAAGCCAAGCAACGTCCTGCTAGACGCCCGAAATGGTTGGACATGTTGGGGACTTTGGTTTGGCGAAGGTCGTGATTGAATCCACCGATGACACTAAAGCGAAAATGAGCTCTGCTGGTGTTAGAGGAACTGTCGGCTATGCTGCTCCAGGTGAGTCTCCCCTCCTCTGTCCCCTAAAGGCAAAATGAAATGTAACATTCAATAAAAACGCAGTAAGTATGGGCGCGTTATTTCCTTCTGCCTCAATTGGTTCTGCTGCTATTACTTACCCATCATTTGCAATTTGAATGGAGCGCAGAATATGGAATGGAAAGCATGGTTTCAAGAGAAGGCGATGCTTATAGTTATGGCATTCTCTTGCTTGAGATGTTCACAGGCGTGAATCCAACAAACGAAATGTTCAGAGAAAATTTTAACCTTCATAAGTTCGTCAAGGAAGCCTTGCCTGAACGACTCCTGGAGATTACCGATCCTTTTCTACTTCAAGAAATGGAAAGCCATATGGGCACCAGCAGAGGTGATGCAGCTCGTGAATGTCTGGAGATGGTCTATAGAATTGGGGTCGGCTGCTCAGTCGAAGCACGCAGAGAGCGGGCAAACATCACGGAAGCTGCAGCTCAGCTGCATTTTATCAGGGATAAACTTCATGCAGCTGGTTTACAGGGATAGGTAATATATTAGATCAATGGCTTTTCTGCTTTTCATTTTCCCTTGGACGACCAGATCATCGCCATTTGTGCACCGATAAGCATGCATTCATGTGCCTACTTGTGTGAATGAACTCAAAGATGCACGCATGATTCCTCAATTTTCTGGTTTTGTGTGAATCAAAAAGGCACGAATTGCCAACTGAATAGCACGAATGCACATTACGGAAGTGGGGAATCCATCCTCCAGAATCATTGTTAGAACTTGATCCCTTCATTATGTTTGGCATACGCATTCGCAGTTGCCCTGACTTGCGATGGATTTTGGACATTTATGTAGCTATATTAAGAGTATACTCTTAACAGAAAAAAATATCAACTTTGCTGAATAAATGAATCTACATGTCTCTTGCAGGTTATATGAAACTCAGGAGTTCTTGGAGTCGGTTTCTGCAATTTCGGTTGGATTTTTTTCTTCTTGCGTGCTTAGCTTTAGAAAAAGGGGATGCGTGCTATGTTAGTACAGTGGATCCAGGGAACGGGCAACAGTTCTCCGATCCTGGCCACAGCTCAAAATGAGAACTCAATATCGTCTGTTATTCGTAAAACTCGGGTTTCAGCCCAACTGCTGCAAGAACTGCTAGTAGCTTTTTAAATTTGACGACGGCTCCTTCTTTCGCTCACCTTTTCATGTACAATTCATCTGTGAGGCTGAGCAGGAATTTGAGAAGCAGATCATATAATCATATCCAGCTCTCGAAATTGCGTTTCATAGTAAACTACCGCGTTCACTGCGAACAATTTGTCCATGCAGACCAACTACTTTGCATATGTAATATAAGTTCCAACTGTTCTTGTGAACACTAAATCCGAGCGAACTCTGAAGTGAGCTGTGAAGTGCCTCAATTGAGAGTGTTGTAACTCTCTCGGCCGTTGGTGTGTCAATGAGGGTAGGAAGGAGCTGCCTCCTGGCTAGCCGGTGCTCTTTGCTATTTTTTAGTGATCTCCCCCTTCTCTCTCTCCGTGAACGACTCTGGTCTCTTTCTCCAGATTTAATTTCTGAATTTGCTCTAAGTTGGTATAGCTTCTAGTGTGTTGTTTGTTGCTGGATGTCTGCAGTTTATCATTGCATTTTCGGCTACTTAGGATGCGATCCTTGAATGTTGGCATGTAGTGATTAGGAAACAGATTTGAACAAGATTTGCTGTACCCATTCAATTTTGCCAATCAGGATGCGATTCTTAGATAAGAGCAAATGGCAATAAGCTTAGCAAATTTCGAGCAGAAAACCAAGAGCTAATGTGAAGGGGCAGAGGAACAAGATTGGCGTACCTGCATTTATCATGACAATCAACTTTCTAGCAGAAGTCTGCAATTTTATAACTTCGATCTTGCGTCATGGACAGATGACTGTCCGCCGAGCATTCCAATCTGTGCAAGCCGTACAAAATGTACAGCCGAGTTTCGGAGATTGTGCACGATAATCTGAAATCATCTTGCAAATCTCAACAAGTACAGAGATCAAAGGGACAGACCTGATCTGTCAGCCCTTGAGACTCTGCAACTTTACTAAGATACCAGACTTGAGTAAATAAAGATAGCCACTGAACTTGAATTGTGGCAGGTCATTGTACAGTTATGTCAACTCTGGATTTCATCTAGCGATCTCCATCATGCTTACTACTTTTTGGTCAGTGCAGAGGTAGAGGAACAAGAGAGTTTTTGAGGGTGCTTGCAGTTGGAAATATAGAGGACTCAAGGCTCTTTTTGCATCAACTTTGTTTGATTAAACAGACTAGACTGGTAGAGGTTTATAGGTTAGATGTGTTGAACACCTTGACTTGTAAATGATTTCTCAAGAGGGATTGACACTCCCTCAGTACCACTCAATAAAATTTTGCCTTTTACAGAGTTAAAAAGGGAGTGACCATCATCATCTTCTATTGTTGGCCTTTGGTTTTGCCGGCTGAATTGGGCTTTGTTTGTGCTCTCTTTTTTATTTTTCTTTTTCTTTTTTCTTTAACTGGGATCCTTTAAATTAGAAAACTGCATTAAGTTTGTTCACTGTCATTTTACCGGTTGTTTGATAGAAACACATTTGGAAAGTTCGTGATTAATTTAAGCTTTTCAAAGCAGAGTTTACCAAATAGTCTTTGCATTTTTCCAAAACCCTTTAGGCTAAATTTTCTTTATCCCGCCGTTCATATGCATATATCCTAAACTTTTCTTGGTGGCATCAAAATCCCAAACTACACTTAATGTGACAAATTTTATCAAAAACTTTTTCTCTTGACCCAAACTTGTGCCCCGTGGCACATTTACCCTCCGTCAAGACTTCGTTGGATGATATTTTAACCAAAAAGACGTCATTTTTATTTCGCTTAAGTCACATAGGCGCCGTATGTCAACCCCGTTTACCTTTCATCATCCATGTGGACAAATTTTTAACAGTGCTTATTAACAGAATTTTTTTTCATTGACGGAATTTTGATGGACGGTAAATGGGTCGTAAAGTTACAAGTTGGAGAGTTTTCTTGCCGTATATAAAAAAAAAAAAAACTTTGCGCACATCTATGAGGCTTTTCAACCTCTCCAAATTCTGCAGTCAAATTGTTATCTCCAGGATCTTTGCAAGGCGAAGAAGAATGCATCATATCCAGAAATTAGGGATTGCAAGCATCCCAATGTTGCAAAAATCGAATCCAATGAATATTTGGATGAGGAAGTAAACTATCAAAATTTGGTCAAACTTTAGAAAGGTTCTAGAGCTCCAAATCTTTCCCAGAATCAGAATCGATCAAAATTTTTCTAGATCCTTATGTTACTATTGATGATGATTTTTGAAAACGATAAGCCGTTGAAACGACGCTTTGTTCATAAACCGAGCCTTCGGTCACGATATGGATTAAACTCTCTAATCCGTGATTTTACGACTTTATCTGGTAATTTTGGGCTCTTAGGAAAGCTCTAGTCAATAGTGTTTTGATGGTGAATAAAATCAAGCGATGTGGACGGACGAAAAAGATACAGGCTCAAAAAAAAAAAGTGAGCGTCAACTCCATATACTCCTCCCTCGAGATGAGGCAGGCTTACCTCAAGACAAGATGTCTCGCCATGTCACAGGCCATGCATAGCAACATTTAAAACACACATTCACACAAAATGGGTCACACGACATCCAAACTGATGCGACATTTCCGCCCGATGTTTATCGCTCAGAATTCGATTTTCAAACTTTTGTAGGCCCGGTGATTGCGAATCAAGGCTTGATCCAGAAGCTGTGATTGTCGTGGAAATATGTCTTTTTTGTTGGGGGTATTTGGCACCAACCTAGCAATTTGCTCTTAGGTAAGCAAGCAAGCATGAGGGGATGACTTCATCCTCGTCTTGCCGTTGCGAAGAATAGGCAATTGGCATCATCCGACGAATCAAGCATTTTCTATTGGATGGAGTGAGGGTTTGTCTTGGCTTATGCTTCATTCGTTTGATTGTCTTCTATTGGCTTTCGTCATTGTTCGGTGCTTTTAAGGTTACTCTCCTATGTCTTCTTATTGTAATTGTGGATATTGTTAAAGAATTTGTTAAGAGATACTTGCCAAGCTGAATAAGCTCCCATTGTATATTTTTCAATGCATTATATTTTAAGTTTTCAGAGTTTTATGAAAATCATTTCTATTAATAGCGTTCATTCCAAAATATTTTTAGATCGCAGACTATTATGAAAATTTAGGGCGCACATGACGACACTTCCGATGTGGAATTTCTGCTCTAAAAGTGCTTCCGGAACATAAATCCATTTGATAACGTAAATTCTGGAGTATTTTTTTTTTTTTGTTTCGAAAGTAGTTTTGGAGCCACTTGAAAAAGTATAAAAAAAAAAATTACTTCTCTTCAGAAGTTGATTTCTAGAGCAGAATTACAAAAATCAACTTTCGCTCGCAAACATGAATAGAAAAATCAACTTTTGGCTAGAAATTGATTTTTCGAGCCTAAGTATTGTGATGTGCGCCCCCCCTAAATCTCACGAATAAAATATTTTGTTTTATTTTTTTATTTTTGTAGGAAAATCACGACTGTGACCCAAATCGCGATGGGATTAACCCGTGAAGAGCAAAGCGCGTTAATTGCGCGAGAGTCGGGGAACAAGCAACCTTTTTCGGAATATCCTTTCCCTTAAAAGTGAAAATCAAGCTCTACACAAAAAAGTCAAATTAAAAGATTATTCGTAATACGCCCTAATTCGTCGAACACAAAATGACATAATGGGCCTTCCACGTATTTTATATCTTGTAAAAGAGAAAAAAAAATACAACTTTTACTCATATCTCGATTTTAGCTTAATATCTTTTCGTTGTCCGATGAAAAGCAGAACTTTAACTCGAGTCGTGATTCTGGCACAAACTTTTTTTTTTCCGTCTCATAAAAAATACTTATTTTCCGGCGTTACTCAAATCTGATCCCCGAGCCATTCCGCACGCGTACTACCATCTTAATAAAAATGATTCGTACAGGGTGGGTACAATTCGAAAGTGGATGGCTTTTTCCGCGGGGCAAAATGAATTTGGGCCAGAATTAGAATCCGAGCTAAAAGCGACGCTTCTTTACGAAACGAAAGAAAAAAGATCGAGCTAAGATTAGGACTTGAGCTCAAACTCCGGTGTTTTATTATCATACATCGAAAGAATCGGGACCGAAATCGAGATCAGAGTTAAGCTCCGTTTATTTCGTTGAAATTGATTGATTTGAAGAAAAAAAAAGTTTAAAAAAATAATCGCTTACAAAATTGTTATAAACGGAATTCTTTTATATGAAAATATTTATGCGTAAATTATAATTAATAATAATGGCGTTTTTTCTACAAAATAATCATCTAATCATTTATTATTATTATTTTTTGCGATGAACGGGACTTTAAAGCTGGTGCCTGCCTTCCAATAAATAGAGCCGGGAAAAAAAAAAAATTGGAACCGCCAGAGGGTGAACAGTACAGTAAAATAACAGCACCGCATCACGCCGAAATATCGTGTCGGCAAATCATAGGGGAACCCCCTCCCCTTTCCTTTTTCACCCGGGGGGAACCAGCGTGGGCCCCGCTTTCCCATCTCCAGTTAAAAATGGCTAATGCACGAATTTCATTTCCTTTAAAAAAAAAAAATAATAAAATGGAAAATAAAACTCTCTCTCTCTCTCCTCTCTCTCTCTCTCTCTCGCACTGCGAATGGTTTTTCGCGAGGAGCTCCCATCGTATCACGAGATCGTCACATGAGGGGAAACGGCAACGATAATCTCGCCATCTGCATGTGCCTCCTCCCCCTTCGCTTAGCCCACACTCTCTCTCTCTGTCTCCCCCTCACTCTCTCTCTCTCTCTCTCTCTAGAATTCAGTTGCAGAGAATCCAGGAGCAGCCATCTCGATCTCCTGCTCTGCTACCCCGAAGAAGACGAAGGGCGCAGAAGAAGCATTGAAGTCTCTCTCTCTCTCTCTCTCTCTCTCTAGAGCCTCGCCCAATCAAATCGGTCCACCAATGAAGGCCCAAGTCGTTAGCCCCGTCATCGCCTTCGAGCACAAGAGGTAATCCCCCATCCACGCGTCCCCTCCCCTCCCCCCCCACCTCCTCCTCACTTTTCGCTTTTTCGGATCTATCCCCGTTGGCTCGCCTTCGTTTTCTTTGTTCCGCGATTCGATTCGAGAATCGCGTCGTTTCCGGGACCAGTGCGTCCTCAGCATCGGGGCTGCTCCTCCTCGGATCGCATTGGTTCTTTGTGCATCCTCTGGCCGCAATCGAGTGAAATTCGGTCGTGCGACCGGTCCAGTCAAAGTTCCGAAATGTCGCGGTAGCTCGGTCGTCTACGGATTCGTTGTTTTTACTGGATAGTGCGCACGGAGTTGAACGTTTCCTCTTTTTTCTTTTTTATGCCTTTTTTTTTTTTTTTTTTAATTTTGTTCTTTTGCTCCTTTTGATAAGTAGTAAGGATCGTCTATGGTCATAAGCTGAATGTGTGATTGTTTATGGGAAATTTCGATTCCGCCAATGTAATGTTGAGCACTATGGGAAGTAGAAGCTATGTTTTGAACAGATTATGTTGTTGTCTAGCCTGAGCAGGACGTCCTTGGAAGCTGATTGCAGGTAAAACCCAGCTGGGTCGTGGTTAAGCTAGACTTCTTTGGGATCTGTTCTGTGGGGGACTTTTGAGCTTAAATTGTTGTTTATTCTGCTTGTCTGTGACATGATGACTGCACATGCTATGTTGGAGACGGGCTGTAATGTTGTGAGCTGAGGACGATAAACTGATAACAGCTTGTTCTGGCAGGGATGCATATGGCTTTGCTGTGAGACCTCAACATGTGCAGAGATATCGAGAATATGCAAACATCTACAAGGTTTTGGCTGCTCATTTTCTTCTGCATATTCTGTAGCTCGCTGTATGATGCTGTGGATCTCAAATGACCACTACGTTGAAAAGTTATGGAGTGCTTAACTTTTGCCAATTCTTGACCAATTGAAAATCTCGTTTAAGCAGTTTAGTTCTTTTTTTTTTTTTGTTCTCCAGTATATTAAGAGGCTATTTCTGTGGTTCTTAGCCATTGATCTACACACCCCTCAATTTTAGTTATCCTAAGAATTGACAGAGACTTTCATCAGTGATACTTTTGGTGAAGAAAACAGTAGTTATTATTTGATGTTCTTGTTTTAGGAGGAAGAGGAAGAAAGATCAGAGAGATGGAATAATTTCCTTGAACACCAAGCAGAAACTGCTCAACTGCCTGTTAATGCTTTAGCTTCAGAAATAGATGGCACTATCTTGGAGCACAACCAAGACGCAAATGACCATTTGAAGGATGGTGTTGAAGGAGGTGAACCTACTGTTGACAAGTCTGGTTCTGAAGGTTTCACCAGCAATGTTTTAGAAAAAGAACTTCCAGCTTCGAAGGAGTCAAGAGTGCACAGGGTCCAAATATGGACCGAGATAAGACCTTCTCTTTGTGCTATCGAAGATATGATGAGCCTCCGTGTAAAGAAAAAGGGCAGTACAAAGAAGAACGAGCAATCAACTGAAAGCGCGAAGCTTGTTCTTCCGTTTGAAGAGGCACGATCCCCAAAAGGAGCATCTGAAGAGGACTCAGAGGATGAGTTTTATGATGTTGAGAAATCAGAGTCGTCGGATCACATTCAGGACTCAGTATCCAGCGATAGTTCCAATGTCACTGCTCCAGAAGCTACGGTGGATGCTCCTTTAGAATCTTCATTTCCTTGGAAAGAAGAATTGGAGGTTCTTGTTCGAGGGGGAGTGCCAATGGCATTACGGGGAGAGGTATATCATATTCCAGATATGTGTTTTCGGAACAAGGTACAGTTTCACCTAATCTACTTTTTCTGCTCTTCCATGCTTGTATTTCAGCTTTGGCAAGCCTTTGTCGGTGTGAAAACACGCCGGGTGCAAAACTATTATCAGGATCTGTTAAAGCCGCCAAGTAATGCTGAAATTACTGATGAAGAGCAAATGGTTCAATCAGATAAAGACAGTAAGGCCTCCAACGCAGACTCTATAAACATACCTGAAAAATGGAAAGGGCAGATTGAAAAGGTATCCATGGCACAAACCTTACATCCCGCTTCATCTGATGTGAGCTTGAGCTTGTATGCGCTTATATGATGGCTGCTCTATTGCATTGGCAATGCAGGATTTGCCTCGAACCTTTCCTGGTCATCCTGCCCTTGATGAGAATGGTAGAAATGCTTTAAGACGGTTGTTGACTGCATATGCACGTCATAATCCATCTGTAGGATATTGTCAGGTATTTTCTTCACTTCGTACTCCTGTCTACGATTTCTAGCAACAGAATATTGTGGTGCGGCCCTTAATGGACATCCACCCTCTCACTTAATTAATCATTTAAACTATGGTTCTCCCTCTGGTACATATCCCATTCAAAGACTTTTCTTATGTGGCACATTACAGAAGCTGGTAGTTTTTTCCACTGTACTTTTAAGTTCCAAAGAAGTGTGCCATGTGCGCCTAGCCAGCAAAATGGGGCCTAAGCATCACAAAGGGATTGAGTTGCGGGTTAAACTGGTTGAAAGTATTTGGTATTTAATTTGCGTTATCTTTTGTTCGATCCTTGTTCCATATGTTTGGCTTTTGGTTTTGACTTTTACCATTTAGGATTTATTTTTAAAGTGAAATGTGGGACTTTTCTTGCTGTAATACCTGAACTTTTACGTATAAAGTTTGCATCTAACATCACCTACATTTTTTACGCAATTTTGTTATAAATTAGAACACATTGTATTCTTGGAGGAAATTCAAATGTGGCTTATTGGAGGGGCTTCTCGGTATGCCCTACTGATGAAGTTCTCTTGCAAATCCAAGCTCAGAGAGCGGCTCCAAAACCTTCCGATTTGGGTGCTATTGTGGGGCAAAAATGCGACTACCATGGACAGTGCATTAGACTTTTGGCAAAGTAATAGGTCGCCTAACTCTGATATTGAAAAGGATAACAGTGCTGGGTCTTATGCAGAGCAAGGCCAGTTTTTATTAAAGGGGTCTTCTATTTTGTAAGTAGGTGTCCTGAAATGTCCTATATTGTGGCATTATGCATGATACCATATTTAACAACCTACAAAGCAAAAGTCCTAATGTGCTTACTGCAAAAATTTGCTTAGTAGGCCATGCCAAATCTGCTTTTTCTTAGTCCCTAATTATGTCGTATATTGATGGCTATCCATCCATGGCCATTGCCAACTTGACCATGAGCCATTGACTAGTCTGACCTTTAGCCAATGTGCTTGTTCAGCTGGGAGTAAATTAGATACATATGGTAAAAGAAGCAATACAATGGTAGAATAGAAGTATGTTTAATAATCTAGACCTTGGATCATGTAGGGCTTGCTGTTAATGTATCTTTGCTGCAATGGTGTTGTGTCAAATCAATTGCATGAGCAGATGTGCATGATCCAACCATGGCACGTTATCATGATGTCACATCTTTGGACTTGAACTAGACACATTTCTTAAATATACAGCAAAATTTGACACACTTAACTTTTATAAAAATGAGAGTTGGCTTTTCATTTGTGAGTTTGTATAAACTGGACTAAACAAATACTATCTTATAGTGCCAATTTGTCTATGAAAATGTGTTGTTTGCTCGAATAATAGCCCAACTTACTTAGTGGAACATGTTTAAATGCGTTCAAACGGGTCAGGTCAGGAGGGTCGACCTGTTCATAGCACCTTTTTTTGGTGCTTATAATTGGGTTGACTTGTTTATGATATGTTTGAATTAAGCTCAAACTTAACATAAATGATAACAGTTAGTGTTTGTGTCAAGTAAGTCATGTCGGCATATGCCAACCATCCCATCCCTAGATCCTAAGTATCATCAGTAGATATTGGGGGATGATAACCTAAAAAAGGTTTTCGGTATTACAAAATTACAAATATGTTGCATTTTCATAAGCTTTGGGGTTCGATGGTTTTACTACACTCTTGGCTATTTTCATTGGATTATAAGCTTAGATGTGATTTTTCAACACAAGAATAAAGCAGCTATATGGGTAATTAAGTAGCTGTGGTACAAAAAGATCTGCATGTAAAGGATTCTATAATGTCTGAGAACACGCTGCAATTGAAATATATATCTAATCACAAGAAATTCTTTTGAACAATTTAACGGGGAAATATAAGTCAATCATGGGAAATGTTCCAGCCATTTGAAGTATTTGTCATTCATATGTTTGGCGCTCTGTTCTTTGATATATTTTCTGGTTTTGAATTCTAACTATATATGGTCAACAGATAATTGACTCTCTACATCTCTCTTCATCGAATTTACCTGCAGGCTATGAACTTCTTTGCTGGCTTACTACTTTTGCTGATGCCGGAAGAAAATGCCTTCTGGTGAGCATGTGGTGAACATTGGTATATGAATGCTTACCAAAATGGTTGTTTCTCTGTGGCTTTATGACCACAATTAAGTGTCCAATATTTTTATCAGGATGATAAACATGAATTTTCCTTTTCCAAAGTGCAAAGTCATATTGGCAAAAAACTGATACATCTGTAGCACCAGTGAGTCAGTTACTAAATGTTGTTCTGCTACCTGCAGGACTTTGATGGGCATAATTGATGATTACTTTGATGGCTACTACTCTGAAGAGATGATAGAATCTCAGGTGTCATTTTTGCTACAGGCCTTTTCATTTCCCTTGATGTTTGCTCACTTTATAAGTGATGTTGATAAAACCAACTGTCAAAACAGCGCATGCGTGTGTTGCACAAGGCTGTTGTTGTGATATATATTTTTTTCATATATTAGGTTGATCAACTTGTTTTCGAGGAGTTGGTGCGAGAGAGATTTCCCAAATTGGGTTCGTTGTTTTCTTAAACCTGCAGTTTCAGGTCCTCTCTTTAGTTTCCTTATAAATTGCTTGCTTGATACTTTTCTTTCACTCTTCTACAATGCAGTCAATCATCTGGATTTCCTGGGGGTGCAGATTGCATGGGTTACAGGACCATGGTTCTTATCCATTTTTATGAACATGCTACCCTGGGAAAGTGGTCAGGTTCTATGCTGCTGCTTTTATTTATGTGACATGATGCTGCCCATACAGAAGCCTCTTATACTTGTGCTGGAAAATTCGAAAGATGATTTCTGTATTTAATCTGTTTCTATGAATTTCAGTTCTTCGAGTTTGGGACGTTCTGCTTTTTGAAGGGAACCGTGTCATGCTATTCAGAACTGCGCTTGCTTTGATGGAGCTATACGGTACGGTGATAAACAGCTAATAAACAAATTTTGCACCTTCTGGATGTGGAGCTTCTGCATAAAATTCTTTTCTATTGAGGATTTTCTTTTTTTACAGGACTTAATTTCTTCAGTTTTTTTTTTTTTTTCCAGGACCTGCATTAGTTACTACCAAGGATGCCGGAGATGCTGTCACTTTGCTGCAATCACTGACTGGATCAACATTTGATAGCAGCCAACTTGTTTTGACGGCCTGTATGGGCTACCAAAATGTAAATGAAAAGAGGTTACAAGAGTTGAGAAATAAGCATCGGGCAGCAGTAAGAGCTACAGTTGAGGAAAGATCTAAGGGCCTTCGAGCTTGGAGGGATTCTCAAGGTCTGGCCTCAAAACTATACGGTTTTAAGCACGACCCTAAGTCAATGCTAGCAGGAACAGATAAAGTAGAAGGATCGGTTGGTAAAACGGCAAATGGTGATTTATCTCGGTCAAATTCTGACTCTGTTAATGCAGATGGAATTGTCATCAGTTTAACAGGGGACTTAGAGATAGATTCAGGTCCAGATCTTCAGGAGCAGGTACTATACGTTGGAAAGGAAGAAGTTAACTGGTCCTTTTTTGTTGCTTGATGGCCATGCAAGATGTGCTGCTGTTGCAAGAAAGAAACTTTGAATTATTTCTTTGTCTCCACGGGGGAGTTGAACTTGGCAAATTTAAGCTTTTTCTTCTGAGGATCATGGCAGAAACTATTCCTTGTGAAATTTTTTCTCGATACCTGGTGTGTTTAAGGGATTGGATTGACCATCACTCGCCATTAGAAGTTAATGTAGCTGTAACAGACAAATCAATCCAATACCAACCCTTACACTGTTAAGCACCCCAGATATCACAATTGTAATGGTTGATTTTGTGTGATCATCCCATTGGTGTAGATGTCTGTTATCTACATTAATTTCAAGTTCTAAGTTAGAATAAATGGTCTCATTTAAATTGGAAGATCCTACATACGAAATTGTGCCAGCTAAAGGTGTAAATGTTGGTAGGTCAACCCAGATTGAGATTGTAGGAGCTAGATGTTGTCGTAAAAATCATGTCAGATACTTTTTACCTTTTCCTTTTTAATGAGCTTAACATGTTTATTTTGCTAAGAAAACTATGTGCATTATGCACAGCCAGGTCAAATTTATTGTTTTTTTTTGGGTAAAGAAAGATAACCCAGCCAGGTCAAATTTATTGTTAGTGTGCTTCTGATTGAGAGTTCTTATGGCCATTTAAGTGAAAGGCTTAGCCTACCTCCTAAATTGCTCATTTCTTGGTCTATTTTGTCGTTGTAATCGTTGAACCATCAACCTTGCTTCAAGATGAACTATCAATAGATTTTCCTGAGCTTCTGCGAATGCATCTTTCTTTGTCTCAATTATTGTCTCGCTCGAATTTCACTAATAGTAGAGTCAAAGTGTATGGGGCATTTGTTGTCCTTGATGAATCTGATTTCGGACAGAAATCTTTCTTGTTAATGGAAGCATACATCCCAGAAAAGTTACTTTTGTTCTAGCTTTTCAGCTAGCGTCTTCTTTAGAATTTCCCATTTACTGTGAGGCATGTTAAACTGCAGGTCGTCTGGTTGAAGGTCGAGCTCTGCAAGTTGCTGGAAGAGAAAAGATCTGCTGTTCTTAGGTTTCATCTATTTTATCTGAAGCTCTTTTATGAAATGTTGTAGCATGGCATGTGCCATAATCGATGAACTCCCCCCTTAGTTTACCCTAAGTCACATTTTCATTAAAGACTATCGATAGGCCATTCCCTTCTATTTATATTACCATTTGGAATTTTCTTCTGTAGGAAATTGAGGTTGTATATTTGCAGTTCCTTTGTTTTTGGAGTGCATCTATTATCTTAAAACACCTCATTTGGACTCCCTTGAGTAACATTTTGTTCAGACATAGATGGACGATATAACTCACATGTATATCTTTCGGAAATTTTAGCAGCTATTCTAAGATAATTCAAGACAGCATTGCTGTGATGTACTCTGTTTTTGAGCCAACTATTTGCTGTGATGCAATGACACTAATATTTTATAAGCTTTGCCTTTTCTCTAGAGCTGAGGAGCTAGAGACAGCATTAATGGAGATGGTCAAGCAGGATAATCGGCGAGAATTGAGTGCTAAGGTAAAGATACCAGTACCCTGGCTCTGAGTCGCCAGATTTTTAATTGGCTGGAGCCTGGAGGACTGATGCATTTCTATCTTATTTTTTTGTGACTCGAGTTGTGAGAACAGAAGTCATATTTTACTGCAAAATCAGTCACGTATATACCACCCAAATCACAGAGCACGACAATGTTTTAATTGGTTACATGGACGCCAATCATCAAAACGTGAAAGTTGGAACTCTGAACGTTTACATTCGGTCTAGCTGGACCCTTTTTTCCATAAACAATAACGTTGTCAACATGGGGGGAATTTATGATGGTTTAATTGTTGTTTTTTTAGGGGGGCGCAACGGGGGTTGTTGGTAGATGTAATTTTCCAGCGAGAACATGTGCAAATAAAATTCTAGAGGTCATATATGTCACTCTTGGACCTCACGGACTAGCCTCTAGGAGTACTTTTTGGCTATTCTATCTCTACTATAAAGGAACCAATTGTTTTTTGAAGTCATCCTTCAGCAGGGGAAAGTGCCTGAGCTTTAAAATTTTCTGTCTCTACAAAATGGAATGAAATACCCTGGTGGATGCGCCCAAAAAGGAGGATTCCTCTCACCTTTGTGTCTTCATTGGTTATTTTCTCTGGCAGACTGCCTCTAAAGGCAAAGATCCCTCCTCCCCTTCAGTCTTTTCTTACTGGGCAGTATTTGCAGTAGTATCTTGGAAAATCTTAAGCAAGTGAAGTCACTTTCTTTAGTGGGCTTTTTTCTGTCTCTCGAGGGAGAAGAAACAAAACTATATTTGCTTACTGTTTCAGGTTGAGAAGCTAGAGCAAGAGTTTGCTGATCTTCAACGAGTTGTTTCTGATAAGCAGGAACAAGAAAGTGCCATGCTTCAGGTTTGTTTCCTTATCCACTATTGACGGTTCTTCAGCATTTTCTTTCTTGCATTGTGGGGTGGTGGTCACTAAGATGTTCACCCATATTTTAGGTCCTAATGAGGGTAGAGCAAGAACAGCGAGTAACAGAAGACGCTCGGAGATTTGCTGAGCAAGATGCAGCTGCACAGAGATATGCTTCTCAAGTGCTTCAGGTTTGTCACTGCTTTTGCTTGCACCTTAGTTTTGGGAAGTTTTTTGGCTGATCGGGGAGTAATGATTTTATGAGAATATAAGTAATTCATTGAGGGAAGGAAGTAACAATATTATGCAATATCTGCTTTGCCCTGTATGGGTCATTTAGGCAGTACTTCCTGCCCTTGATGAGATGAGATGTCATCAATGGCAGTGTCATCAATGGCAGGAAGTAATAATGTTATGCAATATATGCTTGCAGTATATGCATTAGGTTATGAGAATGGAAATATATCTCTTACAAAACAGAATCTTAAGATTCCAATGGCAGTTAAAATTAAGCAAATTTCATTGCACAAGCACATTTAAATCTCGTCAGGTCGATCATATTGTATAGTGGTGCAATTCTTAAGTCCCAACAAGACTGGCAGTCTCCATAGCTCATAAATATGACACGGAAATGGGCAAATTATCATACATTCTGCTCGGAAAATATTAGCCATAAAGAACATAACAGCAATTCCAATGATCATTGCACGTCTGATTTAGCTTTTCAAAGTATCTGCGCTGTTATATCCTTTCTTGCAGAACTCCTACTCAACTTGCTTTTCTTTATACTGTGCTTTTTTAAGGACCTACAACATTGAAAATGAGTATCATAAGAGCAGCTTCTTGGTTTTTAGTTTTTGCCACTGATGGCCAGCACTACTCGCTTCAATGTTAGTGCTACTTATATGAGGGAGGCAAAAAGGAGTCTCTTTTAACCTTTCTTTTACAAAAAATATTTTGATAATGCTGAGTCTCTGTTAGCCTTTTGCTCAAGGTATTTTTATGTATTTATTTTCACACCATGTTCGTAAGAATTTTAGAATTGCCTCCATTTATGGTTGAAACTGGCTGTCAGAAAGCATCAGGAAAGTTGAGATACATCAAGTGGAAAATTTTTCACATTACTATGCTTCAACATGATTGCAAAATTATGTTGTCTTCTCCCCAGTATTATTGCGTAGTGTTGTGTTGTAATCTTACATCAAAGTGCAAAAGTGCTATTGATCATTTCGGAACCTGTCTTCTACCCTAATAATGAATTTCTCTTTGAACATATCATCGTCTAGAATAACTATTTGACTGTACACGTTGAGATTTTCCTGAGTTATGGATCTGTCGTATACAGAGTTTGTGATAAATCTTAAAATGCATATGATGTTCTTCGATAACTTGCCACATGAAATATATTTTGGTTATAATTTCGTCACGATCATCTGTTGTTACAAGCTATGTTATTCCGCATTTTTGCTGAAACAGTGACTGAAAAGATACTTAGAAGTTCTAGAAGTGTCACTGTCAGGAGGTTACATAGCTACATAGGCAATGGATATATGTCTATCTGCATGTTACTCTAATTGTGTTTACAAACTTTGATGAATGGCTGTGGTTATGCAGGAAAAGTATGAGGAAGCAATGGCTTCTCTTGCTGAGATGGAGAAGAGAGCTGTAATGGCAGAATCAATGTTGGAGGCTACCTTGCAATATCAGTCTGGCCAAGTCAAAGTGCAACCTTCCCCAAGGTATGGCTTAAAGTGGAACAGCTTAAGTGCCGTAGTTCATCCTTGCCGATGAAGCTGCAGCATCGAAAATTGGCACTACTTTATTTCATTTTTCAATTCCAATTTGTTATTCGACCAAAAAAACAAATCCAATTTGTTAGCATAATTATTATCTTTCGCAAGTTTAATCCCATTAATGCTGTCCTGACCTTTCTTGAGATATATTTATGCTGGTACATGAGGAAGACCCTGAAGAGTTTGAAACAAAGAACATAAGAACCCCAAAGAGAGAATTCTTGAATCTTCTCGGAATTCACTGCCACAGTACTCAAGTACCAACCAGGCGCAACCAGGGTAGTGGAACCAAATATGGTTATTATGTCATTGGTTATGAATAGAGAAAGAAGACATATCAGTGGAGAAAATATCCAGTCATTTATCCGTGCCATTTCTTTATCAGTAGACAGGCATCTATCTGGTCATGCATCAGTATTGTATCTAGGTAGCCAGAGTTCATAGTCTAAACTTGCTTTTCAATTGCGACCTTGTAATGCTGTCGACTTCTCTGGTCTAATTGCTGTTCTTGTTTCTGTATTTCTAATTTATCCACGGTCACCACTCATGGTGACTAAGGTTTGGCACGTGTATCACATACGGGATAAAGAACTTCTGCTCGTTGTGTGCATGTGATGCTTCACTCTTCTAAATCTGGCACTCGCTCCTGTTGGTTGAGGGAAAATAATTCTAAATTAATGTTTCTTTTTAGATCCTTGCATTCAGAATCTTCGCCAAGATTTAGCAGTAATCAAGAGTCAACACAAGAGCTGCCCACCAGGAAGATAAGCCTTCTCAGTCGACCTTTTGGACTTGGCTGGCGGGACCGCAATAAGGTCAGCACTGTAAATGCATTTATTTATCTTGAGGATGATCTGCTTGGCCATTCAGGCAATCAGGCTGTCTTTAAAAGGTTCAAGGTCAATGTGGCATTTTTTGGGCACTCGCTTTCTTTTATTGCATACATGCATGATTATAAGTGTGCTCGGATGAAAGACTTTCGCACGTGAAATCACACTTTATGATACCGTTTCATTCGGAGCTTATAATACAGCTGTACCAGGAAGCAAGAATCACTGTTTTTGCTATCGTTAATATTCTTGTCCTAAATTTGCTCAAAATCTTGATGAATCTCAGATATTTAAATTGCTTTGCTACACACTTCTCTAAGTTAAGAGCACGGGTTTGATATGTGGTGGGGTTTCTGATGTCATTTTCTGAATACAGCAGCAGGAAAACCAGCCAACGCTGACGAGCCCAATGATGTTAAGCCTACGGATGAGATCCAAAGTCCTAGCTCCCTGCTAAAGGAAACAAATGGCATCGAATCACAAGGCACAGAGCAAACAATATCAGGTTGATCAGGACCAACGCCGTCTAAAGATAGGTCACTGGTCCCTCAAGTTCCTAGCCGGCATTAATATTTTTTAATCTTGGGCAAATGAAGGCAGCAATTCAGGTGAAGTTTGAATTTTGTGGTACATGCACATATGTAATTCTTTTCCGCCATCCCTGTATGAACTCTGCATTTATTGTTTTGTTTGTTCGTTTTAAAATAACAATAAAATTTAGCAATATAGCATTAGCAAAAATCGGAGAAAGGATGTAAAAAGAACGAGAGGTATAATTTTTTTAGAGCTATATACTGTATGCATTTACCTGGGTAAACAGTGCAGCTGTGTAGATTTGGGTTGTTCCTGTAGTCATTGAGACTAAAAATTTTATTTAGCGGAAGGTTTGGAGTAGAAGAGGTGGATGCGGTGGCGGGCGCATGATCCGGAAAGGCGGGGCAAGCCTTGTGCTTCAAACTCTTAGCCAAAAGATGAAACTGTAGATTTCATATTCTCTTCTCCTTTTCTGTTTCCACTCGGGTTTTGGTTACACGTAATAATTGCAACATTTTGCCTTTATCTGTTTCATTTTGAAGATGGTAATGCGTGCCTGCGCACGGCTTATTCCTTCAGCTTTATAAGATAAACATTCATAGTAGCCAAAGTATTTGACCCCCTACTCCCCCCAAAAAAAAAGTAGCCAAAGTAATGGCAGCTTCGTCGTTTTGTAAAATCGGGGTAGTGCAACTTCGTCGCCCGGCTTACACCTGTGCCCGACACCACTTGGTTAGCCCACCACCTCGGCAATTTTGCTGCCAACTTGTAACTGTCCTCGACGGAAGGATCCTATTGAAATTGAATCTATGAAAATAGTTCGTGGGACTGAAGGATTGGCGAAGTCATTTTCTTTAGAAGAAGGCAGAGAGTGACATTTTTAGCTGCGTTGGCAACTGGAAACTTTGAAGTTCCAGTCGATGAGATGCTGAACTGTTCTAGAGATACGGAGGATTAACCCATCTGGCTTGAGCTTTTGGTCTGTACGTAAAGATTCGCATGCTCTGCATTTTAAAGTGTACCGTGTAGAAATGTTATCTATTCTGTTCTGTCCTCTCGGTTATCTAACGTAAACCTAAACTACTTAGCAGCGTGGAGACGTCTCTTTGCTTCTCACGTTTATGTCAATCCATCGCTTGGGACAAACCAACCTACTCTGCATATGCCCTCAACTCAGAAAAGTTCTTTTGGGGATGAGAACCTTAGCTGGTATCAGAGCGGTGAATCCGGGTGCATGTTAAGCCCCTGCGGAAGGGAGTTTCACATCGCTTGGGAGAAGCTAGCCTTCTCTGTATATAACCTCCGGAGCTGTCCTCAACTCACGAGAGCTCTCTTGGGAATGAGAACGTTAGTAGTATACAACCCTATGTAAGGAAAACTAATAGGTCGAGTTTGTCTGAAAAAAAAAAAAAAATAACAATTGACTAAATGAAATGCGGAAATTTTCTTGAGAAATTTCTGGTCTTAGCTACATGTGTAGGCTTCCTAAGAGCCATTAAGGAGACTGTTTTAGCTTGCGTCGTTTATGCAAACCGGGAAAAAGATAGCTAGAGAGTGTCATTTTGAGATGTATGGATAACTACATATCTAGATAGATTTGAATTAGCTTTTTCTAAGTATAAAAGCCGAAAAAATAAATGCCCGAGAATGAAGATGGGAACAGAACAGACGCGTGATCCTCTCCGAGCCTGCAGTCGCCGTGGTACCATATAGACTCATTGTTCATACGAATTATCTGAGGGTTTGTCCTCCGTTGCTTTTTATTGATTTTTTTTTTGTCCTTTTGCTATTTATTATTGAAGAGAAGAACAGCATTCGTCGCCGGCTAGTTGCTGCTTGGCCCTTTGTATTTTTAAGTTGACCGCTCTCCCGTCGTCCTGCTCCTCACCACCTCTTCCTTCTTCTTCTTCTTCTTCTTCTTCTTCTTCTTCATCCATCTTCTCAGTCTCCTTTCTCTCTCTCCATGGCGATGAGCGGACGGGAGCTCGAATACAAGGTTTTCAACCCAGATTCTTCGATCGATGGGGAATGGTTTCGCCTTGCCTAATCCTTAGCCCTGTATTTCGTGGCACTCGGGCTCGCAACTCTGTCCGAGATGCATTTCCGCGCATGCTTGGATGCCTATCGTCCTCATCTTGCTAGTCATGGCCTGCTCCGTCGGCTTCACGAAGTGCGTGCTGCGGCTCGTGGATTTGCATGAGGAGCTGCGAGCCGCGAGGCTTCGGGGACGGGGAGGGATGGTGCCGCGAGGAGAACCCGCTGGAGCAAGTACGCCGTCTTGGCCGTCATCTATGTTCTATTCTTGGCGGGCACCATGTGTGAGATTAGCCTGATGCTGGCGTGCCTGGAGATTTATTTTAACTATAGTAACGCTTAAAATAGCATAAGCTAATGGGAAGCACTCTGATTATTTAATGGTAAAATTATCATTACCAAGAGAAAACCATGATGACGATGACGATGATGATGATGATGATGATGGTCATAGAGCCTAGCTATCTCGACAGCTTTTAAATGAAAATGACAAAAATAACCTAACTCCAGAATGTTATCCGGATCATGATGTTTATTTTTGTTGCTAAACCCATCTTCATATTCATTTATTTCAGCTCAGGCCAGCCCCAATAAACGCCTCCAATGACCAACGTAACCTCGGTCCATTTGTTTTCGGAAAAATAAATGATCAAAATCTTTTTTCTAAACGATTATCCGTAAATCATGTGTTTTCATTATTAAGAATAATCTATATTTAAATATTTTTCTTTCATCCATTTTTATTCGAATTATATTATGTTGATTTCTTCACGAAATAAATGCACCCATTTTTATATTTAAGGTGAGAGACCCGCAGAGCTTCACGATATTACCACTTATGTCATTATTTTTCGTTTTGACTCCTCGGAAAATATACGACAACTCGAGGTTGTTGTTACTTTATACTCACCACTGCAAGTTTGGCCTATTATCTTAAATTGGCACAATTACAATAGATTTAAGACTTTTTTTATATTTTTTTCATTGGGCAGATATGTCCTTTCGTAAACATGTAAAACATGGGGAAAAGTGCACGAAGCGAACTCTATAAACGTGGGAAACAAGATTTTATTTCAAAGTACCCCGAACTTGATCACTCGAAGTGGCTCTGTTTCATGAAGTTCCGCTGACTTCGACTTTGCTCCAAAAATTACCCGACTTTGATCGTTTTGACTCGATAACCTCCGAACTCGATCCCGTTAAAAATAATACCTAACCGACGAATATGGTGCACTTCGCGTGCATGTTTTGTACCTTCCCCCAAGGTCATTTTTGTTTCGAAATCCACCATAAGCCTCACCTGAATTGGATTATAAAATCTCCGAATTGATCTTACCTCATGCTTCCCGCAAGTAACAACTGTGCATAGCCGGGTTCCCGTCGTCCGCGACATTCTTCTCAAAAACAGTTTTTCTCCCACAAATACAGAGATTATCCATGTCCAATGCTCACGTGAGTGGAATGAGAGAAATGTGTCGTGATCGACTTAAAATGTTCCTATGGAAAAGGAGTGGAATGTGCACATGTTCATTGTAGGTCGTTATTTTGAAGGGCGCCAAATTGATATGGATATCGAGTCAAAGGGATCAAAGCTTGTGGGTATTTTCAAACAAAGTCAAAACTAGAAGGAATTTCAAGAAAATATGCGTCGCCTCGAAAGGTTTGTGAGTCAAATTGATCAAATTGAGAGGATATCTCGAGTCCTCTTGTTCTGCCAAAATAGAAAAAAATTATTGAGTCGAACTTATTGTCAAGAACAACTTAGGCTCCGTTCCTTTCATGAAAAATGTGGCATTTTCGAAAAATATTTTTTGTTGTGCGATAACAAAGGTCTCATTTGATTTTGAAGGTGTTTTTTTAAAAGGGTGAAAAATGTTGTCGTTGATTAGTTTGTTTTCCGTGAACCAAATGTTGGAAAATCCGAAAAAAAAAATCTTGAAAGTTATTTTTCTGTAAAACCGGAGCCTTCAGCCAAAGCAACTACTGGCATTCCATCTGACCAACCATCTAGACTGGACTGAAAATCCCATTTTTTGTGCAGCGCTGCAATTTCTTAAAAAGAACTCCATCAGAATGACCTCTGAATCACAGACAAGGCCAGGAAGTTCAACTTTCTCACATGAAGAAGCCACAGAGCAATTGTGGCGTCGATTTCTATTCCCTCTGAACGGTGATGTTAATGCAACAATGTCTTTTTTCCCTTTCACTGATCTCTTCTTGCTCTGGGAGTGGAGGAACTTGAACGGAAACTCTGAGCCGACTCCGAATCTGGGTCGTACATTTGGGAAGCTAGATAACTAAGCGCCGTCACCACATCTGCAATGACTGGCCTCATGTTAGGCTGCTCCTGAACACACATAGCGGCCACAGCAAGAGCTTGGTATAAGCCTCTCGCCGGGTATTGCCCTTGCAGTGTCGGGTCAGCCATCTGTGAAAACTTCCTCCGATCTCGAAATAAGGGACGGGCCTGCAAAAAAGTTTAATTAGGAAGGTGACTAGATTCTGCTTTCTGGTTTGCTCATAAAGAAAGGAGAAAAAGATCTCACAAATGCAACAATTTTTTTCTCCTGCTTGAATCTTGGAATTGGTAAATATGCAAATTAACGCTCTCTGGCTAGTAGAATTGCACAGCGATGTCAAAATATGAGTAGCACTACAATACATAGGTTGCCTTGAGATATAATATACAGGTAGAAAGGATTCATTAGAGTAGTAGAAGTCATCACTTGTCTAAAACAAGGCTAGTACATGACAGTAATGTGAACAGATATCCAGTCCAAGACAGTTCAGAATTCTTATCTTAATATCTTATAAGACTACTTGAAATTCACTTCACATTCCTGCGGATGTAGTCCTTGAATTATAATAAGGAGCCTCCACTTGCTATCATTAATGTAGTTACGAATTAGGTTTGCTATTAAGTGGAACTTTGCTGCTTTCGTATAGTTAAGGATTATGTTTGCTATCATCAACGTAGTCAAGGATTATGTTCACTACTAACTGCAACTTTGCTGCTTTCAAGTGCGATATTTTTATGGTGTTCCTTTCTTTAGCACAAAACCAGAGTTGCATTATCCCAGAGAGCACAACAACCTTCTAAATTCTAACAACGCAACTCATCCTGAAATTGTAAGAAGCGAGAACTCCCAGACACACAGAGTTTATATTTTCTCTCCCCAAAACCAAATAAAAGAAAAAAAAAAACCCTAACAATAAGCTCCTGAAAAAATTGGAGTGCCCAGAGAGTATGCCCCCACTAAAGGCGAAAAAGATAGCTAAGCTAATTTTATTTGTTCATGGAGATTGTTCATCCCAAGAGCATTTGTTTACTGCATCAGCTGCATGCTCCTTGTGCCTTGCCCTTCACCTGCCGACCAGCCACTTCCTAAGTCTTTCCATGTTCATCTCAATGTCATTAAGATATTCTTAAGTTTTGGTTTAAATTTACCCTAAAGCCCACCAGCTTACGCTAGAACTCCTATGTCTTGACTATAACTATTATTTTTTCGCATATCGAATACAGAAAATCAAATTTGAAACACTAATCTCATCATGACCTCTTTTCCATGCAGTGGGGATCCGCTAATTTCTATCCCATCCTTCTATCTTGGCTTATGTTCAAATCAATTCAGCTGTGCCGGACCATGTGGAGAGATTAGGAAAATGCAGAAAATAACAAAATATGTAGCTGCCAACAGCTCTTGCGCTGATGCGTTTTCCTGCAGCTGCAGATAAGGTCAGCAAGAAATGCAACAATGAATAGCTCATAGCAAAAACCATTTGGGATACTTTGCACCATCCTACATGAATATGCAAGAAATCTCAACTAAGATGCCAAAAGCATAGGTAAGCAGAAAGAATGCCGAGGAGTCTTACCCATGCAACCAAATTGTGCTCCCCAGCAGCTTTTGAGTTATCAATTGCTTTTCTACCAGTGATAATTTCTAGAAGGACCACTCCGAAGCTATAAACATCGGATTTTAACGTAAGCTGCCCAGTCATTGCATATTCAGGTGCACAGTACCCATAGGTTCCCATTACTCTGGTAGATACATGAGTCTTGTCCCCAACAGGACCCAGTTTGGCCAAACCAAAATCAGATAATTTGGGGTGATAACCTTCATCAAGTAGGATATTCGAGCATTTTAAATCACGATATATGACTGGGGGATTGGCTTTATCATGCAAATACTCCAAACCCTTCGCAGCGCCTGCAGCTATTCTCATTCTTGTACTCCAGTCAAGTCGCTTTCTGTCTGGCGGTAGGTCTGAAAAGAAGTATCGGGACAAAGTTGGTCAATTGCATCGCAATCATCGCAGGTGTAACCATTCGATGGCAGCTTGCACAAAAGAGTTTAAGCATTTGTTATAATATAAAACAACCAGGATATTGTATGAGCATCAGAAAACTACAGAAAGATGACATCATTGTCCAAAGCTAGTTGAAAATGGGGGAAAAGGAACTTGGAGGCTAAAGAAATCACTAGAAATTCAAAGGAAAATTCACTAAACAATTCCAAACGTGACTCGATCATTTGATCCTCTCTCTGGCATCACATGCTTGTTGGATGCTATCATGTAGCTGAGAGACTTTTGAGGCCTTAATGCTAGTTTTAACATAGAACACAGTGGAGTTCGAGTTCCAAAGAATTTACCATGCAAATGATCTTCCAAAGAACCCAATGGCATATATTCATAAACTAATAGCCTTTGGTCGCCATCAGCACAATAACCAATTAAATTTACAAGATTAGGATGGTGAAGTAGGCTTAGCATCAAGACTTCGACCAGAAATTCCCTGTTCCCTTGCAGCCCATTGCGATCAAGTTGCTTAATAGCAACAACCTACAAACAGAAGAAAAGGCTCAATCTCAACCACAGGTGCATCTTATAATACCTAACTTCCACCATGGAACTCAAGGAAAGCATGATGAAGAATCTTTCCTTATTACACCACTATTCTAGCATCCAAGATCTTAAGTAAGAACATTCTGTTCATTACTATAACATACCATCTCCACTTTATATCTCACTATAAGTAGGTCCATTTTTAAGCTATATCAGCTTACCAACATATTGTAACTATTGACAAAAATTTCATTTTATCTTCGGACCTAGATTCATGAAGTGGAGATGAGGATCAAAAGGGAAAAAGAAAAAGAAACACTTTGGCCTGCATTTTAACAGGGGAGTAGAATATTTAGCAAACCTGATTTGTACCCTCCAAACGCCCTTTATATACTCTGCCAAAACCGCCTTCTCCCAAGAGGCAGTCTGACCTGAAATTCTTCGTTGCAGAAGCCAGTTCACGAAATGTGAAAGTGTGAGCAGCAATGTGATCAGACCCTCCATCCTTATCCCCCTCCTTACTTACATTGAAGGCCGGCTTTACCTTCAGTTTGTCTGATACAAGATAAGAAGATCAAAGTACAATGTTTGATACTATTGACATACTGATACAGACTGATAATATTCCGTGTGACATAAATTGCACTTTGTAACTTAAAAAAGACAAGCGGCCCTTCCCAAGAGCAAAAAAGAGATGGCAAGAGAGAGACAGATTAAACCCGTATATGATTTACAAAAATTAGGACAATCATAGTCGAGTCAGTAGTCTATCCATGATGAGAATGAAAAACCACTAATGGTTTCCATGTTCAATTGGATTCTTCTCAATGACACTGCATTTAATTGCCAGTCAATATGGAGAGCCTAACAGGACAAATTACCTCTCAGTCTACTTATCATAAGAACTCACACACAAGACCAATAAAAAATAGTTCCCACATTACTTCATATTCGAACAGCCAAAGGAAGTCCATTACGAAATCAACTGCCACATTTTCCCCTCGAAACAATAAAAAAGCTGGTCAAACTATATGCAAAATATAAACAAATAAAACTATTGAGCAGCCAAAGAAATCAACAGAACCAAGATCTTCCCTTCAACCAAACGAAACGCACAGAGTACAATTTATGACATCAAACTTCTGCAAGGGACTAATACTCCACCATAGAACCCTCAGCTCATAATTTGAACGTCAAAAAATGAAATTTTGAAGAAAAACATCCGCCAACAGCCCAAGCACATAGAAACACACATGACGATCACAAAACCCAATCCAATTATCAATACAAAAGCCTGACGGAACCCCGCCCACCCCCCCAAAAAAAAAAAAAAACCCAAAAGAAAAAAAAAACCCGTAACGATGACCGAAAGCACGTTTCGTACTTTGCAGGAGCAAAACTCAAGTTACAGTGATGTTGATCATCACGCACTGTGTTCATCAAGCACATCAAAATGGGGACTTGGCTTTTGGGCGAGAAGCGACGGTGACAAACAGTGACACCGAGGAGTGTTTAGAAGGTAAATTGAGCTCCTCGTTGCGGGGAAGAGTACCTGAAGTTGATTGGATCTGATAGTCCGATTTAGTGCTGTGCTTCTTCTTTGTGGTTTTCTTTGATTTCCCAGAGCAGGGACACCAACCCATGTTCTCTGGTGATTTCTCGCTTACCTCGCACTCACAGAGAGAGAGAGAGAGAGAGAGAGCGCACTTGGGTTAGGACAGGCAGGGGAGGTGGGGAGAGAGAGAGAGAGAGAGAGTGTCGAGAAATCTCGTCTTTTGTCCTGCTTTTGTTTCTCCTTGCATTGAGGCCCCCGTGTTGAAATGAAATTATCATTTCCACCCCCAAAGTTTCGTTGTATTTCACGCTGGACGTTCAATTGACTCATCGCACAGTCCATCTTATTCCAATGCAATCCAAGCAACAAGCTCTCTCGAGGTTGGTCCGAAAGAATAACCGCCATTGGAACTCAAATGCTTTTTGAGGAGTACGAACTTTGTTTGACCAAAAATATCCCACTTTTATATAAATAACCTTAAGACTTGAAAGATGTTTCGAATAATTCGCGCCATGATCAAGTTATTTCATCATTTGCATTTGTTTAGATTGCCAATTGAAGTTGAGCGATCAACTATACAAATTCAAATGGTTTGAAATTGTTTAGATCAAAATAAAAACTAAAAAAAGCAAGTTCTAAACGGTCGAGAGTGTGAGGAACTAAGGGAAGCCTAGCAATATAAACTGTCATTTTCTTAAATTTAAGATTCAATCACCGACTTTTCTCATGTGCACTCTTCGGGCACGACGATAGAGATTCTTGTTCGGTTGAGTCCTGGTTCACAAATGCTAAAAGTTGTACCTTGGGCACCAAATTGATTGAACCAATGCCTTAGGACTCAAAAACTCAATTCCTTTCATGTCATGAAGTAAAAAGATCAGCCTGTGGAATGGCACTTGAGTAAAAGGAAAACTTTGGAGTAGGCAGCGGCATGTCAAATTTAAATAAGCTCAGATGGAAGGCCAAATTGCGGCAAAGTGACTCTTCTTTATTGATTTCTCTTTATTATTGGCATGAGGACTTGCATAGTTACAAGCCATCAACTTTTAAATTTGTTTGAGCGCCCTTTTTGCCCTTTTCTCGTTGGAGTGCCGATTTCTTAGGAGACAACATTAGCCGCACAAACCATATAATGAACAGAAATCGATGGAATGGTATGAGCAATTTCTTGGGATATTTTTCTTCAGTTGCATGTGAAAAATGACTCATCGGTGGCGAAGTGAGGAGGGAAGAAAGAAAAGAAAGAGGGGGAGGAGGACATATTCGTACGGAAGAAGAGGAATAAACCAGGCATATATTCGTTTTGTTTGGTGGAATATGCTTTGCATCATTCAAAGACTTCAGGACCAAAAGTGACAAACAAGCTACCCTCAAGTGTCCCAACATTCTTCATCGAAAGATGGATTCGATCCACTTCCCCCAGCATTTGAAAGGGACCCGATTAAGCAAGGCATGTCCCTCGGCCGATGCCGGTATGTAACTACTTGGAATATACCGAAATCAGATTCGGAATTACCTATTTCGTTTAGCCGATCGCCGTATATAACGAACCCGAGATTAGGTCTTCCCTCTCCCTTTTCCCCCCTTAGATGGGCTTTGATGGGTCAAATTGTAAGTGTTTTGAACGAGGGGGGAAGGCGAGGCTATAGCCTACTTACTGAGTACATTTTAACAAAGTCCATTCATCACGTTTATAATTTTACCAACAAGCCGTCGCCCATTTTCCTTGGCAGTCACAACTCGCTCCTCCCATTCCAGCCATTTCTAGTCCGTCGTCCATATTGACTCTGCGGAAAATTGCCCTATCAGAAAATTGCAGACTCTGCGGATCCGACTCTTAGTTATCTTCTTTCCGAGACAAAACTTCGTTATGCCAGTGACATGGCGAGGACACGACATCAATATAGACGACCGCGGCAGTTGGATGCCTCACAGTGGCAAGGGGCACCCTCTCCAGGAATAACTTCATAACGATAGTCGTAGGTTAATTCCTCACCTGAAGCTATCTGCTCATTGAAAAAGAAGACGAAAAAGCCAATGTTCAGTACATCAGACCTTGAGAACGTAAGCGAAAAAAAAAATAAAGGATAGGAATTATAACAAAGAGAATCCCCACTTCAAGAAAGACTCTGTGGCATGCAAAACAAACCAATTCTGATGATGACAGCCAATCCACCGCTAGGAATTAAATGGGGGCAAAAGTACCAAAAAAGTCCCAAACCTATGGCATTAGTACCAATTCAGTCCTAAATATCTCATTTGGACCAATTTAGTTATAAACATTTTGCATTGGTACCAATTCTTTCTACCGGGCTAATTTTGATCGAAAATCGCTGACGTAGACACCGGTCGCCTTACGTGGTATGGCCCGCGCTGATGTGGACATGTTTTGATAATTTTTGTAGTAAAATACATTTTTTGTTATTTTCTTTTCTTTTCTTTTTTCACTTAGGCTTTGGCCAACAAAGGTAGTTACTTTGTGAAATTTCATCCTACATTTCGAATTAATCGAAGATTAATTCATATTGATTCCCTTATATAATATATTGCATATTGAAATGTAAAAATACATATCAAGAATCATCAAAAGTTATTTTCGCCATTTATTGTGAGGTTTTATCCAACTCTTTTGAGTGAATTAATAACCAATATGAGCGACACTCTCGTTTCTGCAAGGAAAATGCATTACACTATCCCTCATTGGTGTGAGTTTTTTGTTCAAGGAAATCAAATCTTAGTCTTAATTCATCCAAAACTTAAGAACGAGAGTTTGCTAAGCGTTCACGCCGGTTATTTTATCTTTTTCCAGAATTTTCTAAAATTAGACTAAGTCTAAAGTACATAAACCTACGCAAATCACAATCAATGAAACCAAGTGCACAATCAAGGAATCATGACATTGATGAATGGCATCATGAAACCCTAACGAAGCCCTAAGAGCTTAGAAAAATGTGGTTCGAGTTTAATTTTAAAGGTGCTTATGATTTTTCTAAAAAGAACAAAACCTATGAAATCTAAAAAATTTGTGCCCAAATTTATGAAAATGTGGTCAAACTAGCCCAATCTAAGCCTTTTCTATTTTTATGGATTTTCTAAAATTTTTGTGATTTATTAGAAATTTTTCAATTTTTTTGGAATTATTTTTTTATTTTATTTTTTTTTTTTTTTTTTTAGATAAAACCTCATTGTTCTGTTTTAGGTTGAGGAAAAAGTGACTTCATTCTGTTTTGTGATTCTAAAAAATGATTCTTTTTTTCATAACCAACTTTTTTTTTCTTATTTTTGCTTTAAAACTGATTCCGATTCTCTAAAACTAATTCTGAAAACAGAATCAAAATCAGAATTATTTACATTATCAAACAGAGTTCTCATCTTTTTGTGTTCCGAAAAATAAAATCAGAGAACCAAAATGATTATCATTCAAGACCGGTCAAATTTTGCTTGGTTGAGCAGGATAACTTTTCTGGATTCTATCAGAATATACCTGCACGTAAAGAGCAAGTTCATCTCAAATTTTTGGAAGAATCACCAGTCTCAAACGATAGTGAAGGTTATTTTTGGAACCCTTGTGACCGCTTATCAAACGAGAAAAACCAATAGATACATGGGGCAGAAACTCAATTGAAACCATCACTATTTCAACTATAACAGTCCAATATCCCTCGTGTAGCAAGTACATAGGCAAATTCTCTCACATAAAGCATGCTTTGGACCAATCTTGAAGGCCTTCACTTGGCCTAAGCAAATCCATCCCAAAACTATTCAGCAGATGGGTCTCGGCCGAACTTGCGTTTCTGCCTCGAAAATATCATGGTACTGGCTTTTGCAAGGTCTTAGTAGCATTTCGCATGTTGGATAGGTTGTCCCCACAATTTTAAAAAGAAAAACAAGATATCCATGACAAATAGAATTAGATCTGAGAGTAAAGGATTCAAGAGAATCCAACTCAAAAGGATAACGTGAGAGACTAAATTGCTAAACTTACATGACCACAACATAAAATCGGCCTAATTTTAGACAACACTCGAGGATAAATGCAATCCAAAATACACAACAGAGCGAGTAAATACTAAGTCAACCATCTACATATGGTCCACCCTCCCGTCATCTTCAGAGATCCCATCCCCAGCATGCCTGCAACGAAATTTAAAATCAGCACAAAGAGGTTTTGTAATAGTCCCAGGCTCGGCGCAATTTTTCAATGAGAAACACAAAAACTAGTAAACTACCAAGAACTATTAATAACAAAACACCTCATTATAGTTATGCAAACATCCAACATAATTCTTTTCATCAGCAAAGGAAAGATAAATCCTGATACTTTTTTAGGTATAACTCAATATATTTGTGGAAATTCCAATTTTGCTTGCTAGAGGATTTCCAATAGGGTAATATACCCTATTGGAGAAAACCAACCTACATAGTTAGAAATTGAAGTTTTTAAAGTCACAACAGAAATAAGGTGACAAAATTATGGTTGGTTGAAGACTCCTGATGGTCACATGTGAATTTACATGCCTTTTGCATTAAAAAGAAAGATGTCCAAACTTAGACAAATGGAATGCATTTCACAAACCGCACTATAGGCCTATTTATAGTTCAAATATTTACCGTTTAGGATTTACAGTATACAAGTTATAGTCTCCACTAACTACTAAATTTGCTGGTAGTGAAAATAACTAGGTTCATAAATTTCAACTTTCATGCAAAACTACGCCATTATAACATGTGAAATGGCTTAAGGATGCCCAGCAGACTAGCCTCTCCTATCCCAACCCATTGTTAGAGCTAAAGTTTCCAACGAACAAGCAAACATCTCAGTCAAAATCTTTTCAGACTGAACAAACTGATAAAACAAAACATTGCTGGTACTTTCTAGCAAGCCGAAAGTGAAACTCCATTGAAATGTCCCTCTCAAAGTGAAACTCGTCCATTCTTGTCCTTACGAGTACCTTTCAGTTTAACTTAAAAGTCTTTCCACTTTAAATTGGTTTTAATCATGAAAGGAGACCCAATCACCCAATAGAAGATTGCCCACTCACATATTGCCGAGTGAATCCAAATGATGCCAGACAAGTGTGCCACAAATAAAAGTAACATCATTGAGGATGTAAAAGAAAATCAAAATCATGAGCGTCCAATGGTGCATAGATTTTCCAATGAAATATGTGATAGTACACTGATATTAATTGCTCGGCTAAAAAACTCACGTTCCTTCCACTATCAAACAATCCAAACCCTTCCAGGAGTTCAGAGCTGAACCCTGCCACCATCACGCAATGGAACTCTCAATATCAAATTTCACCTCTACATGGCATTTGTCTCCACTCAACCCTGGCTCCCCCTCTGTCTCTCGGCATATTTTCTAGTATGGTAAGCAAAAACATCAAATTTACAAAATAGACCTACTGGACATCCAACTAAACATCCTCTCACCCCCTCGCAAGCATGAACAATCTACAAACTTCTCCATCAAGACCGTCGTTCCAAAGAGCGTGTGCCCATGTGTAGTATGAAAGTAGGGCTGCTAAATTTCACACAAAGCATAAAAAGGGCTCAGATTTTGTGAACTACTTATTCCTAGATTGAAAGCAAGGAAAAGAGACAGAAACATCCTTGCTCAGATCACACACATGATACAATGAGGTGAGTGGTTTTCTTCTCTGCTCTTTCTGCCCACGTTCACGACGCAACATGGGGCATGTCAGACAATTGTATGAGAACCTACCTAAGTCAGAAAATGGTCTTACAATCTATTTCAATGAAACCTGAAGTTAATATCCACGGTGAACCTAAAAGGTAACAATCATATCGGTAATTTTTACAAAGGAAAATCTCAGTTTTTGAGAACATACCGCCAAGAAGAAGTGAGATTCCTAGCTTTCCTGTCCAACTGAAGATTTTCTAAAGCAGCTGATGCTCGGACGATATCATCAGGGAGCTCGTCATTATCATATCTCCAATTATACTCATCTTTTCTATAATTAGATGTTGAGGAGCCAGCTCTCCTACCTATAAGTCAAACAACAGTAAGCAAATCAAAATCAAACCACAAACTAGATGTAAATGGATAACAAGTTTCATTACTCACCAGATGCCTGGGCAGCTGGAGCAGACCTAAAATGAAAAGCCAGGAAGTCATATTAGCACTAAGGAATAGATAAATATAGATAGCCAACAAATGGGACAAAGATTGTGGCTTTATCAGCACCTTCCCAATGGGGGTAAGCCCCCAGCAACAGATGACGAAGGCCTACGAACATCCCGAGACTCTAATGGTATGGAATCGCCGTCTGTAGCAGTCATTCTCCTTCCCGCACCCCTTGGTTTGGTTAAAGTCTGTCAAATTATGAGTCAAGTTTCATAAGAAATGACAAACAGAATCCCACAAAACTTCTGTTCTTTAAACAATCTAAAGCACATCACACAGTACATGGTAAAATGTTCTATGTATAGCTTGTTCACAAGTTAAAAGCTGTGAGCAAAAAGAATAAAATCAGGAAAAGATCAGATACCAAACCTCGTATTTTAAAAATCCTTCAAGCACATCCAACAGCAAAGGACCACTATCTCCATTTCGGTTAATATCATATCCATTCTTGCTGCTAAATTCCTTCAGTTCAGCTTTCCAAAAATCCTTTTGCTGCAAGGTTCATTTGAAAAATCTCAATTGAACTCAGCAGTCTTCTAGATGAACAGAACATTTAATGGTTCTTGCAATAAGGTCAGGAGAAAACTGCATTGAAATTACTTGATTACCAAATTACACTCGGGCAGATAAACTTTTAACGTGTGGTTCAGTTGCGCCCAGTCCAAGTATTCAGAAATTAATGCTGTTAACAGCCTCCCTGCATAAAAAAACCATGAACAGTTGAATAAGATCACCACATTAACAAGCACGTGCCACTTACATTGTACAAACCTTAAAGGCCAAAAGAAGATATCCGAAGAGTCTACATCACCATCCATCAGCCAACAGCCGAGCGATTAGCAGAAAATGGAAGTTTATCTCTATCGTCCATACCAAAGGACCCGAAAATAACCTGAAGGAGAAGCATGAAGTTGTTTTGCCCGTTCATTGCAGCTACCTAACAAAGCAGGAGGTAAACCTTCTGTCTCCACAACATGATCCTCCTCTTCAATTGCCTCAAATACACTTGCCCTCAGTTCAGCCTGTCAAAATAAATAGTCAAGGGAACACCTAAAGCACATTCAATAGCCTAAATCACGCCAACCCTGTCTTCAACTTAGCAAGCAAAATAGAATAGTGGAAGGAATAACAGTAGCACAGAGGAAGACATATAGACTGCAAATGGCATGGAAGAAGATGAAGATCCACAAGCTGGAAAGAAGATCCACACTCATAGACAGCCAATGTTTCCACGTTCTGCTGAGTTACTTGAATTCCTGAATTACTATAAGAAAGCCCACAATTCATTCATAAACATTTCACCTAAAAGTTGTGTTAAAAAGCAACTTGTTCAACAGTCCAAGAAATGCATTTGACATGTTATCGCAATCGTCAAAATTTTCAAACTTTAACAGCCACCTCTACAGCAAATTTACTTTAGCGTGATTCTCTCCTTTTCGCCCGTCCCAAAGCAGGGGCAGCAGATTTTGCGATGGGGCAACTAATTAATTGTAATAAGCAAGACAAGAAGCCAGCTGCTTACAACGAACCCAAAAACTGTAACGAAGTAGCTGAGTAACAAATTAAATTCTCCGGGGCCAATTAAAGGAGGGGGGAAAAAAGGCCTTTAGTCAACTGCCATCCAGTTTCCGATGTCTTATGCGACTTTGCCAGAATTTGCATGTACGGGACAATTTCCGGTGCTACAACACAACCAGTCTCTCTCTTCGTGGAGGAAGCGCGAGAAAGAATTGCAACAAAAAAGGAGCCACATCCAAATAGAATGAGATCATAGCGAAGCAATTGAATCGGTACTTCTCCGATGAAAATGCACGAACTTGGTTAAGCCAAAAAAGAAAATCTGTTCAATTTTTTCCGGGGGCTAGGTAAAGCTGTTCGATTGCCATAACACCAGATCCAAAGCGACATCGCCCACGCATCCCCCGAGCCGAGAACAAGCTCGAATTCCCCGCATTTCCAATTGGCACGCCCAAATCTTCAAACTTTTTTCCGTCGACCGAAAGGGAGAATAGAGAAGCGAGCACGGGGAAACTTACCCGGATCTTCGCCAGGACACCTTTCTTCTCAAGAGTGCGAGTGACTAGGGTTTTGAGGTCCATCATCTCTCTCGTGTAGTCGTCCATGTCTCTCTCTCTCTCTCTCTCTCTCTCCCCTTTCTTCTCGAGCTTGCTCTGTGATCACTGGACAGTGCGTGCGGACTGAAACTGAAGCTTCGCTTCGCTCCGTCCGCTCGTAAGCTCTCTCCTTTGTCCTATTTGAGAGAGAGAGAGAGAGAGAGAGAGAGAGGAGAGCGTTCTGCTGGCTGGTGAGAGGTGAATTGGTGGAGGCAATTATGTGATAGATGCCGGGTTTTGGGGGGTGGGGTCCACCGGAAGATGAGCTCGCATCTGCGTCGTCCACTTTCATCAGGTTGGAAAATACTTTGAATGGACCGGGCTGAGCAAATCCGATCCGCCACCCCCGGGTCCGTCCGCATTTCGGGTCGTGGATCTTTAGCCGTGATCCATTGCTGCTCGGGTTTTGGATCCGTCTGAGATTTGAAGTTGGTGGCCTCACTTGTAGTCCCCACTTGCGACGAGCGAACAGAGAGTCAGGGCGAAGCAAACTCTCCACTTCATCAGTCTATGTAAAGGGAAATTTACTTGCATGAACCGTGCTTAACGGACCCGATCCGACATCGGCTCACGTTTAAGGTCGGGGATCTTAGCCGGGCTCAATTATGGGGTTTGAGATTGAGGTTGGTGACCGAACGTGGTCCGAATGGATCCACTCTCCAACTTCATCAACCGATGTGAAAGGAAAATACCCACATGGATGATTAACGAGAAAGTTATCCAAAAAGTTCTAAATATATTATACGGTGGCCAATTCAATACTAAACATTTTAAAGTTTTGATGATTTAGTTATAAATTTTTAAATGATTTGTCAATATAGTCATTTCTAGGTTTAGGACTAAATTGACAAGATTTCAAAACCAACACAATTGAAAGGTTTAGTATTAAATTGACAAATCGTCCAAAGATTTATAAATAAAATGGCATAAATGAAATATTTAGTATTGAATTAACCTCACTTGTAGTACTAGCTACAAGTGAACATGGTCTGAGGAAATCAACTCTTAGGAATGAGTAACCGATCATGTAAGACTGGTTGAATCTAAAACTTCGTTTGTTTCAAGGAAAATAACTTTTAGAAAAAATATTTTTCAGATTTTTCTACTTTTGTTTCTCAAAGAATAAGGGGGTGCATGACAACCATTTTGTTCCAAAAATAGAATTTTCTATTTATGTTTTTGAATGAGTTTTTGAGCAAAAAAAAAAAAATAAGTTTGATAACGACATAAAATTTCTGATCTTGGAACAGAAGTTCGTTTCTCAACAATCGAAAATTTCTACTTCTAAAAATTATTATTTATTTTTTACTTTGGTGGCGGTGACCGTGGTTGCGGCGGCCGGCAATGGTGGGCGGCGGTGGCGGCCGGCAATGGTTACGGCAACCGCGAAGGGTGGCAAGTGAACGGTGGTGGCGGGGTTGGCGGCTGGTGGCGGCGGCCACCGGTGAGGCGGGGGGTGACGGCGGGCAACCGAAGATAATGGTTGGTGGTAGCAAAGGTCGGCGGTGGGCGGTGGTTAGCGGCGGTAGCCGGCAGTGGTCATTTGCAGTGGGCGGTGATCACCGGCAGAGGTCGGCGATTGGTGGCGGTAGTGAGGCGGGGGGGATGGGCGGTTAGCGACAAGTGGTGGTCGGGGATGGGCGGTTAGCAACAAGTGATGGTCAACGATGGGCGACCGAGGGCAATGGTTAGCGGCGGCGAAGATCGGCGATGAGCTATGGTTGGCGGCAGCCTGCAATGGTTGAGGCGATCGACGGAGGGTGGCGGTGGGCGGTGGTTGGTGGCGGGAGGTGGTCGGGGGCGGCCGGCGGTCGGTGGCGGCTACTAGCGATGAGGCAGAGGGTGACAATGGGCGGCAGCAGGTACTTGAAAAAAAGTGAAGAGTTATTGTTTATAATTTCTATTTCTCCGAGAAGCTAAAAATTTTTGTTTCTGATTTTCCTTCCAAATCTATTTTTGGAACAAATTTTTGTTTCAGAAATAGAAAAATAAAATTACGTTTCCAAATGAGTTTTTTGTTCCAAACCTGTTTCAAAAATAGGTTTGGAATTGAAATAGAGAAGTAGAATGGTTATCATGCACCCCCTAAGCTATTCAAAGAAAACATTTTTTGCCCATAGAAAAAACTCTTTCAAAAGCGAGAAAAATAGTTTCCTCTTTTTTGAGAAGAGGAACACATTTTCCCTCATCTTGGCTCGCTCAACTCCTTTACATTCATTTTCTTTTTTATTAATTATAAAAAAATTCGAATTATTTTTTAAAAATTTTATTCTTTTCTTTTGTTCTTAGGAATGAAAATAGAAGAAAAGAAAAAAGAAGAAGGAAAACTAAAAAGTATTAAAATACTATAAAAAGTTGTCTACGTTTGAGCCGATCATGCCAATCTACCCCGGTTATGTCACGTAGGACAACCGACATTCACATTGATGATTTCTTACCAAAATTGGCTAGATTGACTCAATTGGAAAAACACGAACAAGTTTATGACTTAATTAACAAAACCAAAAGGTTTAGAATTGAATTAAATTGACAAAAATGCAATAGGTTTAAGATTCTTTAGACAACTTTTTCATTAAGCATGTGTCATGTTTGGTACTCCCCTAGTTTTTTTTTATTAAGTAGTAAATTATAACAGATAACATGACAATCTAATCCCTTT
This sequence comes from Rhodamnia argentea, assembly GCF_020921035.1. Classification (NCBI taxonomy): domain Eukaryota; kingdom Viridiplantae; phylum Streptophyta; class Magnoliopsida; order Myrtales; family Myrtaceae; genus Rhodamnia; species Rhodamnia argentea. The sequence continues at coordinate 29,671,228 of NC_063157.1, read as the reverse complement.
AGTCCTTTATCGTCGCTTCAATTATAACCATTGACTCTTGTCAATTCATTCTTCTTATTCTAAAACATGTGGAGTGTCCATCTATTGTTGTCTCCGGTGTTTGTTTCATTCCATCCCATTTTGCCATCCTTTTCAACGATTGTGATATTTGGCAGACGCGAAGAAGAACTAGTGAAGACAGTGGTTCAAACGGTTCGAAGATGCTTACAGTCAAATTTACAGAAGGTTTCTCGGGTCGCCCCATACAACGTATTCTTGAACTTTAGAGGCATCGATACTTGCCACACCATGGTTTATGAGCTCTATACCCAACTTGTAGACGTCGGAGTTCCAGTTTTCAAAGACGACACCCACCTTTCCATTGGTGAGGAGTTTGGCTCACAGCTTGTCAAGGCGATCACACTGTCTACGATCTACGTTACGATCATTTTTCCAAATTACGGTTCCAGCAAGTGTTGCCTGCATGACCTCGCAAAAATGATAAGAGTGCAAGGAAAGCATGTGACACACAATCTTGTCCGTTCTCTCCGGTAGGACTTCCACTGAACTGGGACGTTGAGCGCCAAATTCCTTGGATGCCTTGTGTACCCGTGAGAAGGGTTCTCATGCCATTATGGAAGACCAGCGGGTGGTCGCAGAAGTTGTAAGAATGGCTGGGTATCACCATGTGGGGGGGGGGAGCAGAACTCTCACCTTGTTTCCTTCCTTGCAAAAGATTTTCGCACGACAACCAACGTGGAGTCGTCGTTATACATCCTTACATATCTTCGTTTCTTGTGTTGTTTGACAGGCCTAAACTAGCATTCGCGAGAGATATTATTCAGCATGCTTTGCATGAGTTGCGGGATCACTTTCAACTCGATGTACCCTGTCACAATATGAGTATCGATGGAAAGCTAAAGGGAGGAAGATTTGTATTGCTTTCACATATTGAAAAATATGAATACAACCCTATTTATAGTACAAAGAGTCTAGTTAATCTAGGTAAGAAATATGCAAAAAAAAAGAGGAAAAAATCAATTCCTTGATATACAATATTCCAGTGAATCAATTAAGCGCAATCGTATCAAATATACGATATCAATCAGTATCAAGGTATATCAATCACATATAACCATATCTCCAACACTCTCCCTCAAGCTGATGGTCTATACACATCGAGAACACCTAGCTTGCTTAGTAGATATGCATGCTGTCTTTGACAAAGAGGTTTGGTGAAGATGTCCACAGGTTGCTCTGTTGTCCCGATTCCTTCCGTCTTGATCACCCCATCTTGGATTTTATCTCGGATGAAATGACAATCTACTTCTATATGCTTCGTTCTTTCATGAAAAACTGGATTTATTGCGAGTTTAAGAGCAGCATCGTTGTCACAAAATAGAATTGTTGGTTCCCTTACCCATACACCTAGATCTCCAAGCAATCCTCTTATCCGGACAATCTCACAGCTAGTTTTTGCCATTGCTCGATATTCTGTCTCGGCGGATGATAATGAAACGGTTGATTGTTTCTTCGTTTTCCATGAGAGTAGTAAGCTTCCTAATTTGACGTAGAATTCGGTAACCGATTTTCTACTCAAAGGACAAGTAGCATAATCTGTGTCACAATATGTCGTCATCTCCATGCTGTTATCTTGAGATAATAGTATACCTAATCCCGGACATCCTTTTAAGTACTTCACTACTTTCAATACAGCATTCATGTGGGACTGTTTTGGGTCATGCATGAATTGACCGAGAATTTGTACCGCATAGCATATATCAGGTCCGGTCATAGTGAGGTAGATAAGCTTCCCAACAAGTCTCCGAAATGCAGAAGGATCCTTGAGTAAAGGATCTTCATTCATTGGTGACAATCCCTTATCATATTCAGCCGTCGTTAACTTAGCATTCCGCTCAATAGGAATGATAGCTGGTTTGGAGCTTGACAATCCCGCTTCAGATACGATTTCTAGGACAAATTTACGTTGACTAAGACAAATTCCTTTATCTGTTCGTGCAATTTCAATCCCAAGAAAATATTTGCGGGGTCCCAAATCTTTAATATGGAAAGTGGAATGTAGGTACTTCTTGAATTCCTTGATGGCGGATTCATCATTCCCCATAATGAGTATATCATCAACATATATTAGCAAGTAAATGGATGATGTACCTCGACTCCATGTGAATAAGGCATAATCGTGTTTTGATTGCTTGAATTTTGCAGCTGTGAGTGCATTTGTAAATTTAGCATACCACCGACGAGAAGCCTGTTTGAGTCCATATAGGGATTTGCGGAGACGACATACTCGATCCTCCTCCTGTCTGTGTAAACCCTATGGAAGATCCATATAAATCTCCTCATCTAAATCTCCATGAAGAAACGCATTGTGAACATCCATCCGATGTAAAGGCCAATCACGGAGGGCAGCAATTGAGAGAAAAGAGCGAACAGTGACTTCTTTTGCTCTTGGGGAAAATGTCTCTTGATAATCAAAACCTTCTCGCTGTGTAAACCCCTTGGCTACTAGTCCGGCCTTATACCGCTCAATGGAACCATCTGCTTTATATTTGATTTTATACACCCACTTACACCCAATGGGCCGGCGATGAGGTGGTAAAGGAACGACATCCCATGTTTTATTCTCCATTAGAGCTTGTAGCTCATCTTTCATCGCTTGTTGCCAACGGAGATCTTTGGCAGCCTCGTTGTACAAGGATGGTTCCTGTTCCTTAGATATTCTACTAATGCAGCACATATGTTCCGGTGATAAACGAGCATAGTTAACATAAGAAGAGATTGGATAGTATGTACTAGTTGAGTTCAAGGTAGAACAAACATAGTCCTTCGTTCATGTCGGTGGTCGAGTTGCGCGACCTAAACGTCGAAGAGGAACATGATCGGACGGATTAGCATCGAGCGGTCTTGGAGGGTTATGATCCGGAGATTGAGTTATAGAATCTTCCGATATTGGTGTCTCGTTGTCCATTTCTACTGACGAACCTAGATTAGGTGCTACGGATCCCATGGGAGATGACATTTGAGGAACCATAACCATCTGTGAAGGTGATAAATCTTCTTCACTCAAGAACCGACGATGATTGATAGTTTGTTCCTGTTTTTCCTCTAAGGATTTTTCATTTTGGAAAGGAAAAATATTTTCATGAAAAATAACACCTCTACTAACAAAGAATCGTCCGATCGAAGGATCAAGAACCCAATATCCCTTCTAAAGAGTAGGGTATCCCATAAATATGCACTTAAGGGCACGCGGACTCAATTTGCCCCGCGAGCCCATGGTAGATACATAACATAAGCAGCCAAAGACACGGAGGTGATGTATATCTGGTTTTTTGCCAAAGAGTAGCTCGAAAGGAGTTCGTCCATTTAGGATCCGAGTTGGCATTCGATTGATTAAGTATGTTGCTGTGACCACACAGTCTCCCCAGAACGTTTCAGGAATGGAAGCTTGATATTTGATGGCACGAGCAACCTCTAAGAGATGACGATGCTTTCTCTCGACAACCCCGTTTTGTTGGGGTGTGTAGACACAGGAACTTTCATGGAGGATGCCATTTGAAACAAACAGAGAGGAACACTCGTGATTAAAGAATTCACGTGCATTATCAATTTGAACCTTTTGCACAGATTTATGGAACTAATTTTTAATTAAGGCAAGAAAATTCTTAACATGGGAAATGACTTGACCCTTGGATTGCATTAGAAAAGTCCAAGTCGCACGTGTATAATCATCCACAATTGTGAGGAAAAATCGAGATCCTTCACGGTGTGGTGTGTGATATGGTCCCCAAATGTCCATATGTAAGAGAGAAAAAGATGTATAGGCACGTGAAGTGCTCTTCGAAAAAGGTAATCTTGATTGTTTTGCTAGAGGACAAATCGGACATTTTGAATGAGGAAAAGAGGCGCTATGGCCTAAACGCTGATGAGACAGAATAACATTTTTATTGATGTTGGCATTACACAAGATGCCCTTATTCAAGGGAAAAAGTGAAACATCAAGATTTCTGCTAAGTGTAGCCCAAAAATAGAGTCACTCGTGAATTTTACCTAAGCCCATTAGTTTCCCAATCGAAAGGGCCTAAAAGAAGCAAACGTCAGAATCGAGGATGACTCGACATGAATTGTCTTCACAGAGTTTGGAACTGAAATGAGATTAAATTGAAATTCGGGGATAAGCGGAACATTTCTCAACGTGATGGACTGGCTGAGTGAAACATCGCCAATTTTTGTGACGAAAGTATTGTTTCCATTTGGGAGACGTCTTGAGCCGTGAGGGGATGATTCATGAATATCAGAAAGGAAACGTTCATCGCAAACTATGTGGTCACTAGCATCCGAATCAATAATCCATGCTTTATTTGAAATGGAGCTTAAGCAATGAGAAATACCTGCATAATTGTTCGTCTTATCCTGTGTTCCCAATTGTCTTAAAGCTCTCATAATTTTTTGGAATTGATCTTCATTGATAGGCTGATGAACTTTGGCATGTGCTGCGATGGAGATATCTCGTTCCTTTCTTTCTTTGTCTATTGGCTTTCCATGCAACTTCCAACAAGTCTCCCTAGTGTGATAAGGACGCTTGCAAAAATCACAAAATTTACCTTTGCCTTTGCTGGAATTTTGGGCATAGGATTTATTTGAGGCGTAATTATAACCGTTAGATCCCTTCCACATGGGTGTTGCTGTGGGGTGATATGCACCATCTGACTTGGGTGCGGCGAAGATGAGCCCTCCATTGTCTGATCGCGAGGAGTTGTTAGAGCTGTCAGATCTCATGAGTCCAGGGCCGTTAGTTTGAGCAAACAGATTAGGGCCACTCCATTTAGAAGACATTAGGTTGTCTTCTTCACCTAAGAGCCCTAGTGTCGTGGGCGATGCGCTGAATCCGCCATTGCCGGACCTCACCGTGAGTAGCCATTGTTCAGGCATGGCCTTGGCTGCGAGGACGACGCGGTCTCTGATTTTTAGATATTCCGAGGAGGCTAAGCATTGTGATTCTTCCTGGACCGCGAGCTGATATATTCGGTCAAGTGAGGGGACGGGCTCCATGGCGAGGATTTGGCTGCGAAATGGTAAGTAACTCTCATTTAATATAAGCAAAAAACGAGTTACCTTCTCCCTTTCCTTGATTGCTTGATATTATGCTAAAGTCGCATCTGGTCCCTCTAATTTCTCTTCAGCCATTTCTAGCTCATTCCAAAGCCTCGAAAGTTTGTTGAAAACCATGGAAATCGAAAGATTTCCTTGTTTCAGTTTCGATAGGGCCTGAGTTAAGCAAAAAATCTTGGCCCTATCAAGCTTTCCATACATTTCTCGTATGTTTTCCCAAATAAGCTTCGTGTCTTCGGTTGGAGGTAGTCCGGCGGCAACCTCCGGGGTAAGACAGTTACCGATCCATGTTCGAACGAGCTGATTACACTTCCTCCATTGTCGTGCTAATCGCTCGTCGGATGGTACGAGGACAATTCCGTCGATGAACCCCTCCTTGTCTTTCGTAATTAGGGCTCGCTGGAGCTCTCGCGACCAGACGGAGTAGTTCTCCGGCCCCGAGAGCGATTGTGAGATGAGACGAAGCTCAGGTCCATCGATCGTGGATGTGTACAGGGGATCTCCCGGCTCAGGTCGTCCGCCGGTGATGCCTGTGAAAGGAAAATACCCGGGTCCATAGGTTGGGTATGGATTCGCCCCAAAACCAGAAGGACCCGAAAAATTTTGATTTGAAAAAGGTCATTGAACATATGGACCTGGATAACATTGCCCTGTACTGGGCAGAATAGGATCCTGTCGTCCTTCATTGGACTGTGTCTGGTTTTCTTCCACCATGGTCAAATGTTGATCCGAAGACAAATCGTCCACTCTTTGGACGTTGGAAAGAGCTTCTGGATCTTGGGAGTCTCCAGATTTTGTGGCTTGATTTTTTGGCAAGATCAAGCGAATTGTGGGAAAAAAAAAATCTTCCTCCAAAGGTTTGGCGTGAAAAAAAAATTCTGAAGGAACAAGAAATGGAAATGGTGGAGCGGAAGCTAGGTAGTGAAGGATGGCTCTGATACCATGTCACAATATGAGTATCGATGGAAAGCTAAAGGGAGGAAGATTTGTATTGCTTTCACATATTGAAAAATATGAATACAACCCTATTTATAGTACAAAGAGTCTAATTAATCTAGGTAAGAAATATACAAAAAAAAAGGGAAAAAAAATCAATTCCTTGATATACAATATTCCAGTGAATCAATTAAGCACAATCGTATCAAATATACGATATCAATCAGTATCAAGGTATATCAATCACAAATAACCATATCTCCAACTTACCCGAGCATTTGGTTAGAATGTATGATCTTGAGAGGCTGATGAGATTAGAATCGATTTATCGGGCCAGTTCAACGTGAAAACCAAACCAATCCACCTTTACCTGACTGATTTCAGGCTGCTACAAAGTCGACCAAAAAACTCCAAACCACGCCCCACGCTCAAAAAGAGATGGTACAAAGTCAGATGTTCTCACATTTACAAATTTAGATGTTCTCACCATTTGTAAATGTGGGGTATGGTTTTGAGTTTTTTGGTCGAGCCAAATGTTGGAGAGTTGGTCTCCCGGAGAGTGCACTCGTATTGTATGAAGACTGATAATAGCAACCAACAAGTAGTTTATAAATTCTTGTTAAAAAATTCAGTGTATGATAAGTTGATCTCAAGTGATATTGATGTTCTTATATATTTTGTATAAGCTGCGATTATTAACCTTAAATGGTGATCCAAGATTATCATATTTAGATATGCGAATCACAATTATAGAGTAGAGGAATTTATCCACATTGTTTCGGATCCATCGTTCTTGATGCGAAATTGCAACAAACCGATGTTCAAGAGCTTCTCCTCTATAATCCCCTTTATCACTGGTTTCAATGAGACTACCCCTCAGCATTGCATTCTCTAACAGCTCCTTAAGTGAGAATATTTGTGCATTAGGGTTAGAGGATAAAATTGAGCTCTAGAGTTTGTAACCTAACCCCCTCATTATGGATAAGGTTTAACTTAGCACACACTATCTATTTCCATATTAGACTAATTAGGAAACTGTATATATTTTCTTTATTAGATCAATTAATAATTACAATAATAATTAATAAAGCCCATAAATAATATATTCTTACATTTTCCCACTTTGGCTATATTAATTAAAATTGTGTTGTATATAAGTATCCTTATATTGGTTTATAGAAATTTTTAATAATCAATCCAATCTCATAAAGTTTCAAACACTAAATCATAGTAGTGATCGCATCAAAAGACACAGAGCTATCTATGGTCCCAAGTGCTCCTTCACTAATATAGATTAATATGGTAATGTGGCAAACAGATAACTCCTCAAACAAAAGAGAAACTTTATGTGTTATCATATTTGTCAATCACCATTCTTTCACTTTACGTGTTACGAAACATGATGTGTCACTAGAGAATATCTTTATGGTTCCAACGAACCAACATATTTCTTACATTTATAGTTAACTATATTTTATGTGTAACAAGACATACATTTATGGCCAAAAAAAAAAAAAAAGTGTCCTGACCATCACTCAAGGTTTACACAATGCCTTGAGATTTTCCTTAGATATGTGTTATATATGTAAAGAATATATTCATAAATACTTTATTGAATGCAAAAGAGTTAAAACATATCAAATCATTTACTAAATGTAACAGAATACATATGTAAATTTTATTAGAGCAAAACTTAAAATAGCTCCCACTAAACAACGGCATTCCATGAAGCTACTTAGCCCTATAATTGACATGTCTTAATAGAATCCCATGATGCTTTTAAGCTCATAATATGTTGTTCAAATATGCAATGGTAAAGACCTTTAGTTAATGAGTCTACAGCCATATCATCCGGGAAAATATATTTTACCGTAGTGTCATCATTCTCACATGTTACCTTTATAGTAAAAAACTTGACCGCCAGATACTTAGACCCATTGGAACCTCTGTTGCTATTAATGAACAACACTATAGAGTTATTGTCATAATGCCACTGTACATGTTAATCCATAAAATTAAATACAGTCAACTCCTTAATGAGATTATGGAGTTAAATAGCCCGAGTAGCAACTGAAAAACATGCCACAAACTTTGCTTGTTTGATAGAGGATGGCATAGATTTCTGTTCTCGCGTTTCTATAACAGTGCACTTTCCTTTAACATACAAATATATCTAGTTGTCTACTTCACATCACCCCGACAGTTAGCAAAGTTTGAATTTGAATACCCTACTAACTACAAGTTCTGAACATATCTGTAAATCAGTATGCAGCCTTTTATCCCCTTTTTAAGTACCTCAAAAGTTTCTTAGCGAAAACCTAGTGATCGTGTTCTTGATTTAACTAATATCTGCTTAGAAATCTCATTGCAAAAGCAACATCTCGTCTAGTGCAAACTTGAGCATACATGATGCTTTCAAGTGTGCCAACATATGGTACATTCTTTATTTGAATTTTCTCAATATCCGTATGAGGACATTGTAACTAGTTCAATTTATTTCCCTTAATGACAGGAGCTATTCCTAACTAGTAGCACCATATACTGAGTCTTTCCAAAATACAATCAACATATATCCTCTAAGATAAATATAATACACGGCAAGAACGATCCTTATGGATCTTAATACCTAAGATGAAATACTCTTCACCAATGTCAATCATGCCAAAATGTTTTTACAATATCCGCTTCACCTCATGCAGTAATTCAAGAGAACTACTTTCAAGCAAGATATCGTCTACATAAAACACGAGAAAAATAAATTTTCTCCCACCGACCTTGCGGTATGTACACTAATTTACTTTGTTCTTGACATAACCGAATAAAAGGTTACTTGATCCCATAAATAGACTTTTCAGTCTAGATTCCCTGTGAATATGATCAAACCTTATTTCATAGTATGTATAAGTGATGCCTCTTTCTCTACACACAAACTTACCCAAATCATATGCTGCAAAACCCGTGGATTACATAATACAAACTTCCTCATCAAGGTCTCCATTCAGAAAAGAAGTTTGAATGTCTATATGGTAAAGCTTCCTATCATAATGAGCTATTAATACCATAATCACTTTGAAAGAATCTTTAGGAGAGACCGAAAGAAAATTTGCTTTAGAGTCTAGTCCTTTTCTATGAGTGAAAAATTTAACTACTAGTTTGGCTTTACACTTATCAATCTTTCATTTGTAGTCTCTTTTATTCTTATACACCTACTTTTAGTCGATGAGCTTGTGACATTTAGACACTTCAACGAGCTTTTAAACACCATTATGTTTCATAAACTGAATCTCGTCTTTCAATGCATCTAACCACAAATCTGGTTGAGGGCAAGAAACATCATCTGTATAAGTTACTGGATTAACTACATTGTCCATATCGTAGTCATGCTCTCCCACATAGATTATACAGTGTGGTGGTATAGTTGATTGTCTCTACTTGATAGATCTATTAAGTATAGCCACTTCAACTTTATCATGCTCTTGTGGGGTTTAATGAACTTTATCATGAACTGTCATAGAATGGGGATCCTAAACCCCAGCTTAATTTGTGATTTAGGAAGCTCCATGATTGTTGTATAAGCAGAAAAACGATACATTAGTCCCACCGTATCATTATCGTAAATAGCATGTGAGCAGTTACCCTCTTCGGATACATCAAAATTCCAGCAACTTTGCTGTCTGTAATTCCAAAATTCTCGTATTTTTGTTGGGATTACAAAAACGATACCCGTTCGAATGATCCGATTAAGATACAAAGTTAATCAAGTGGTTCTAGAATCTAACTTATTTAACATTGGATTATATAACTTCACCTTTGCTGGACACTTTAAAGAAAATGTATTTTGACAATTGACCAACGCTTTGAGAGAGAGTGTTTCAGGGCATGCAGAATGGTCTTCAACTGTTGTAATCATTCACTCTCCATCTATAACCCCAACATTTGCCTCAGGATTAGAATGAGGAACAGATTGCTTAGGAATCAAATAATGACTCCAATGATTGAAAGCCCACACGATCGCGTAAAACTCTTTATCGGAAGTGGAATAATTCTTCCTCGTTCCCTCGAGTTTCTCATTTAGATATGCCAGAGGCTTATGAGCTTGGGTGATAGGGTTAAAGATAAGTTGATCTCGTGATGCTGGTGCTTTGGTGCTCTTGTATTTTGCTTTATATGACTGCACATCTTCTTGTGGAGATTAAGTCGACGGTGACCCTTGCTACGCTCTTGGGAAACATAAAAAACACCACAGTAGCTTTCCTCGTACCAATTTGGCAATGCCTCAATATTATGCTTTCCTTACTTGTAGTCGTTCGAATTTGGGTTAATACCATCGAAAACTCTAAACTGGTACATCCGTGACAAATTTACTCCAAATTATTTTTTTGAATACCAAAAACTTCAAATTGATACACTTGTGACAATTTTACCTCAAATTGGTACATCCGTGACAAATTTACCCTCTGTTGTTTTTCGTTAAATCTAACTATCAAATTATTAAGTTGGATAGCATGCAGCAGTTTACCGATCTACCAAGTTGGAATTTTTACTCTCTGTTTGTCATATATTTATCGGTTTGTGATTTTTCATGGTATTAATCTAATTTAACGATGGATAAATTTGTCACATGTGTATCGGTTTAGTTTAGGGTAAATTTATCACAAAAGTACAATTTTAGGTTTTTAGTGGTGAAAAAAATAATTTGACTTAAATTTGTCACATGTGTATCGGTTTGAGATTTTTCGTAGTAAAAAAATAGTTTGAGGTAAATTTATCACAAGCGTATCGGTTTATGGTTTTTTATTATATTGATGCGATTATTTATTTGCATGATGTAGGCTTGTGGAGATTGTTGTTATTGCTTGTAGGGGTGTGCATGGTCCGGGCCGGTCCGATCCCGACATGGAACCGGGGACCGGACCGTAGTCCCGGTCCCTATATTTTCAGGACCAAGGACCGGATCGGGACCGCCGGTCCCGGTCCGGGCCGGTCCCGGTCCGGTATCGGTCCCGGCCCAGTGGGACCGCTAACTATTGAAAATCTAGTCAACTTAATAAATTATGCCATAGTAAAAACATAGCGACTCGCTATGACTTTTATGATCGACGAACTTGACCAAAATGTTCGAATTCAATACCAAATCCAGCCATTACATGATAAAAACATCACCAACCGCACTCAAAAAAGCCTGCGGGGAGAAAAGATGACCAAAAACAAGATGGAAAATAAGACTAAAAAAAGAGTCTTGAGGAAGAGAGTGCGGCAGTGCAAGGTTGGGAAAAAAATGGACAAATGGACTTTTATTATTCTGTTTTGTTTTCAATTTTTTTTTGCAATTGTATATATTTATATATAAATAATTATATATTATTGGCGGTCCAGTCCGGGCCGGGCCGGTCCGGTCCCAATGCAAGAAACCCGAGGACCGGACCGCCCGGTCCATGGTCCCATTTATTGGGACCGGGGACCGGACCATCCACCTCAAGGACCGGACCAACCCGGCCGGTCCGGGCCGGTCCCGGGTTGGTCCGGGCCGGTCCGGTCCGGTTTGCACACCCCTAATTTCTTGTCTCCATTTTCACGATTGGGAAGGACCCATCAAGACTCTGGAATTACTCATTCGATACCCAATTTGTCAAAGTCCGGTTCGCATATATTATCAAGTCCTTTGCATCACCTAATCCCATGATTCTCGAAAATTAGGCTCACATTCGCCGGGCGTTAACTTATGAATTTTCCTATTCTATACTATGTTTCTACAATTTTTCGATGAAATCTTTCGGACCTTTGACTCGTGGCAATGTCGTTCATTTCGTCTTGGTATGATAAACACTTAAAAATAGTATTCAGCCAAAAATCATCTATTGTTCTAACGATCTAATGATAAGGGCGTGTATGACAACGCTTCCGCTTTAGAAATCAACTTTCTAGTGAAAAAAATAATTTTTCTACCAATAAAAGTTGATTTTTCTATTTCTGGAGAGAAGTAAATTTTTGTCCTTCAACCGATCGCAAAATTACTTCTGAAAAAGAAAATGCTTCAGGAGTATAAAAATAACGCTGCGTAATCGAAGGGGTTTCTACTCTAGAAGTTGTGTTATCAAATGAATTTTCATCCCAAAAATACTTATAGAGCAAAAATTCTACTCTAGAATTGTTGTCATGCAAACCCTAAATCACTAAACTTCGAAAAAGAACATATTCCCCATGTATAAGTGCCTCCTAAAGTAGCTTTATTAACGAGGGTATAGTTAATTGAATTAAAGTAAATCAACTCTTATTATTCCACGATTTTGGGTGGCATCCGGTAGCGACGACACTTTCCACATTCTGATTCCTCTGATCACCCCCCTTTAATTATTCTGATTAACAGCAGAAGCAAAGCAAGAACTAGAAGAAATGAATATATTCTCGCTCCCTCTCTCTAAAAGCCCACTGTCTCTCCTCCCTTCCCGAACCCTAACCTCTGCAACAATCCTCGACCTCCTTCAATGGCGCCCGTTGACCCCCACTCCTTCACCGACTCCGCCCACCCTCTCACCACCCACATTCACCTCTCCCTCTACTTCGACTTCCCTTCCTCCACCATCCACTCCACCGCCCTCCTCTCCCTCTCCTCCCCCCACTCCGGCCCTCTCTTCCTCGACACCCGCTCCCTCAACGTCCTCTCCGTCCTCGACCCGCAGACCCGCAACCCGCTTCCCTACTCCCTCTCCGAACCCGACCCCATCAAAGGCCAGAACTTGGTCGTCTCCCTGTCCAACCATTCTTCAGTCCTCGTGGTGTCCTCCACCACTCCCGCGTCCTCGGCTCTGCAATGGCTGAACCCGCCCCAGACGTTCAACAAGACCTTCCCTTTCGTCTACACGCAGTGTCAGTCGATCCACGCTCGCGCGGTCTTCCCCTGCCAGGACACCCCCGCGGCGCGGATCTGCTACTCCGCGCGGATCAACATCCCGCGCCAGCTCTCTGCGGTGATGTCCGCCCGCCACGTGGATCGCCGCCCTCCGGCGGCGGGGGAGGGGGCGGCGCTGCCCTGCGGAGACGCGCTGTGGTGCGCGGAGGGGAGGGTGGTGGAGGAGTTCGTGATGGAGCAGCCAATCCCGCCTTATTTGTTTGCGTTTGCGGTTGGGGAATTAGGTTTCAGGGACGTCGGGCCTAGGACGAGAGTTTACTCGGAGGCGTCACCCGCGGTGTTGGACGCGGCGGCAGCAGAGTTCGCCGGGACAGAGGACATGATAAGGCAAGGGGAAAGGTTGTTTGGAGATTATGAGTGGGAGAGGTTTGATTTGTTGGTGTTGCCTCCAAGCTTTCCTTATGGAGGAATGGAGAACCCCAGAATGGTCTTCTTGACTCCAACCGTGATTAAGGGGGACGCCAGCGGTGCGCAGGTCGTTGCCCATGAGCTTGCTCATAGCTGGACGGGGAACTTGATCACTAACAAGACTAATGAGCACTTTTGGCTAAATGAGGTACATGAACTTCACCCAAATTGTTTTTTCTTCACTTAATGCAACAAAGTACTTGTTTTAGATTGTTTATGGTTGATCGACAAGTTCAATTTTCAAGATACCTTAGGATGTTTTGTCGAAGAGTTGCGTATGGAGTTTGAGGTAGCTTTTTCAGTGATGATCATTCTCATGGTCCTTGGTTCTTGAATGTTTTGCCATAAGATGCTGTGTTCTGTTGTTTTGTGAGTGGAATTTTTGTTGTTTCAGTCAGTGAGGATTTCTCTTTGTAGTTGCGGATGTCTTACATGCTATTGGGAAAGGAAATTTTATCATATGGGGCTTTCAAGTTTCCATTTTTATTGGGCGGTCTTGTGATTAGGATACATGAAACTTGTCTTACCTATTTGAATCAAAAGATGGATTTTGGAAATACTCGTCAACAAGGATTCTATTAATCTGAGTCATTTTTTGGAAGCATGAAACATGGCCCCTTGTGCATTGAACTTAGAGAGTTAATTTCCTTGTGGTGGAGTTTTGATGGGATTTTGGATCTTTCCCTCATGGTTTAGTTGTTGTTTTCCAATTATTTACAGGGATTTACAACTTTTGCTGAGAGGAGAATCGTGGAGGTGGTCCAAGGGGAAGAGAGGGCTGCGTTGAATATTGGAATTGGTTGGAGAGGCTTAAACGAGGAAATGGAGAGATTTAGCGACAATATGGAGTTCACTAAGCTCAAAACTAAGCAGGAAGGAGTGGACCCGGACGATGTGTATTCTCGAGTTCCTTACGAGAAAGGTTTCCAGTTTCTATGGCGAATTGAACGCGAGGTATCATGTTTATAGCATTAATGTATGAGGTTCATCTGCATAATTTGTTCTGGGCATGACATTCTGTCCTACAATTCTTAGGTTGGAAGGCCTGTGTTCGATGAATTTCTGAAGAAGTATATTGCCACCTTCAAGTTTAAATCAATTGATACAGAGACGTTCCTAGACTTCCTGAAAACCAATATTCCTGGAATAGAGAAAAAGATTGACTTGGTTTTGTGGACCGAGGGCACTGGCATTCCTCCAGATGCCTTTGAACCTATCTCAAATATATACACAAAGATTGTGACATTGGCTAATGAGTTTAAAGCCGGGAGGATGCCAGGGGAGGACGAAGTTGCTGACTGGCAAGGGCAGGAATGGGAGCTTTACCTGGAGAACCTTCCAAAATCCGTTGAAGCTTCTCAGGTAGTGTAACCTTAATCACTTCTTATTTTCTTTCTTCATCGAAATATATCTGATTTGCATTACTACGTTGTAGAGGGTGGTTGACTGATGATGGAGGCATTGAGTATGTAGTTTCTTCGACAGTTCTTAGTTGTTCATAGAGACATGATAGTGTATCCGGATAGGAAACATGGCTTATGATACTTGCGCTTGACTTTTGTTTCCCCCTTAAGTCTGAACTGTTTTTTCACATATTTGGAAATCTGTATGTCTTGCCCCAAGCCGGCTAGTAGACTTGGCCAAAGACTTTTATAAGCTTGCTTGGGGCTCAAGGCTGGCTTTTTAGAGATGGTTCCTCAAGACTTTCCTTTTTTTTTTTTTTCACATCATTTTTAATTCTTCTCTGATATGAGAATGACGTTCTTGGATATAGCACCAGCTTGTGGTTGAGAAGTGAAGTGAGTAATGATGCTGACTGCTGAGATGTCTCCTGCATAAATGCAAACTCTCTTACATTACTTGATTCTCATCACGTTTTTTGTCCTAATTTGAAGAATAAGCCGACAAAGATGTTTGGGTAACTTTTATGTTCGTTTTGGGATGAGAGTATAAACAAGGGCTTGGCTTAGTGGTGCATTCCCGTTACCAAGAAACTATGTGGTCTTGTGTTCAATTCCTTCCTACCCCTCCCTTATTATTGTACCTATCAAAACAGAAATTTTATCACTTTCCTCAGTTGTGGAATTGCTCAGGCTTAGTTTCCAGTATCTGTTCTGCTGGTTGAGTGTAAATCTTGTTTTTCTTTATGGAAATAAGGCCATTAGAAAAGAGCAACTAATATGCAGGGAGTAAACCTTTAAAAAAAAAAAAGGGTTGGGGCCTTGAGGCGAAAGGATCTCATATTCAGTTTGCTTAAGCAATCAGAAGTGGTGAATGTTTGTTATGTATGATTGTGCAGATTTTAGCCTTGGATGCTCGATACAGGCTATCAGAATCGAAAGATTACGAAGTGAAGGTGGCATTTCTCCAATTGGCAATTTCCTCTAGGTGCAGTCAGTATCATGGCGAGGTGGAGAAAACTTTAAAAGAAGTGGGAAGGATGAAGTACCTCCGTCCGCTCTACACTGCTCTTGTACAGGGGAACGGAAGGCAAGAAGACAAGATCTTTGCGAAAAGGGTTTTCGCAGAGGCTCGGGACTGTTACCACCCAATAGCACAGGGTGTGGTTGAGTCGATCTTCTCCAAGCACATGTAAAACCGGTATATATCAAATGTAAATGCCAGATCCTGGATCTGGAATTGTCATGACTCTAAAATAAAGTAGTCTTTTGCTGTAGATCTTTGCAGCCTGGGGGAAATGGCTACCGGTTTTTTTTTTTGGTTAAGATTCGGAAGATACATCTTGAATGATCTGGTGATCCCGTTCGTCGGGATAAAGAATTAATGGAATGTCTCTAATTATCAGTACCTTTCTTATTGTGTGCTTTTCGGGTTTTAGCGGGGACTAGTGGGGTGCTTTGAGAGTGTGGGTATCCAAATAACAAAGAGGAAACGGGCAAGCTGCGTGTTCTTATTTGGTATTTGCCAAACCTAAGAGAGACTAGACCAAAGCTGTTGTGTTCGGCCGTGAAAGAGGTGGTCTGAAAACTTATCTTGAAGTAAAAGATTTAACTGCATCTCATCAA
Organism: Rhodamnia argentea; assembly: GCF_020921035.1. NCBI lineage: Eukaryota > Viridiplantae > Streptophyta > Magnoliopsida > Myrtales > Myrtaceae > Rhodamnia > Rhodamnia argentea. The sequence continues at coordinate 29,654,836 of NC_063157.1, read as the reverse complement.
ATGTTACCCTATGGACATCATCGGTCTTGTTTTATTGTCTCAAGTATAAAACTCAACCTAGAATGATTTTTCTTTTTCATTCAGATAATGACCAAATGTGGTTCCCATTGCTAGGCACGTGATTCCATTCAACCAATATCTTATTGATCCTCATGAATTAGACTCATGAGTCCGATCGCTGAAAGTATCACTCCGATGTGCATCAACAGTACCAGACACATAGTAAATCCTTTCCTCTTCCACAAACACAAAAGATGCTGCAATTCAAACCATGACCCAAAACCTAAAACTCATTCACAAAGGTCCTCTGCTCCCAGTTGAATTAAGCTTACTACTGCCCAAATTCTGGTACAACTGGGGCGAAAATCCTCACCCATTAGACAGCGAGCATGCAATGCATGAAATGACTGCACTTATCACAAACACTTACACTCCTATGACACACTTTTCCCTACCAGAAGGCGCAACACCATCACCCCGAAATGTTGTATAGGACCAAATTCCGTGACACAAGATCAAAGGCGAGCAAGTGCAATCACTGGTATAGAGCTCATTCAAAAGATACAAGATCTTTGTTTGAGCTAGAACCATTTGCCATTAACTACTTATCAAGGTGAGTATCAAATTTTACAAAGAAAGTGCATCCAACTGATGATACAACAGAATGTACCTCAGGCTTAGCCCAAATTTTGTAATGAACCCGCAATACATATACTTGAAAAGAACGGATAGCAGCACAAAACAGAGTAAATCGAACATGGATGCATGAAAGTGGCTAGCATTGCATAACTAATCTACAAACCATTCTACAAAACTTCAACGTCCTTCCACCGAATTCAGCAGCACTCGAACTAAACACTGAGTAACCTTAGCTTTTCTTCAAACAATGCAAATCTTCTTTCACCCGCTTTCTTGATTGTTTTTTCACTTTTTTTTTGACTTGATTACACCAATGCAAGTAATCAATCACATCTAAATATACACTTACAGACATGAAGATCACGGCTCAAAAACCTTACTGCCCGCCACTTTCTTCCTCCAATTTCTTCACAAATGCCTGCAAGACCATGACGACATCCCTGGCCGGCGCCTGTAAAGTCCCCACCAATCCAATCCCAGGACTCTGCAAAGCACCCAACAGCTTCGCGTACACCTCGGCTCTCGTGGGCATATTCTCGAGCACCTTGAACTCATCGGGCCCGTAGAACTGCCCCTCGAAGACCGCGCCACTGAAGTCGTTGTTCTCCAGCTTCTTCTCCTTCATGAAGTCCCTGTAAGGCTTGATCGCCCCCGGGATCTCCTCGCTGTGCACGAAGAGCCACGCGTTCATGCCCTTCATGCACGGCTTGAGGGCCTCCCACTCGGTCCCCTCGATGGCCTTGAAGACGAGGGTGTTCTTGGCGACGAGGAGCTTGGTGGTTTCCGGGAGGGTCCGCCGGAGCTCCTGGAACTGCTTGACGGTGAAGCCCTTGTATTTAATTCCGGCGACCAGGTGGCAGTTCTCGAGCTGCTGCTTCACGGTGTCCACGGTCTCTTCCTTCCTGGAGCGGGAGATGGCAGCCCGGATGGAAGGGAAGTGGGGGCCACGGCGGGCGGGTCTGGGGCTGAGGGTCGGGGGAAGAAATGGGTTTGCGGGTCGGGTCAGTAGGGTGGAACCGGGGGGCGGTTTGGAGGAGGAGGAAGAGAGGAGAGTGGCCTCCATTGCAGGCGCGTTGGAAGAGGATGAAGATCAGAAGAGAAGAGAGAGACTTCCTTTTGGGTGGCTTATCTTATCGGCAGAAGCCATTTTCTTGAGCGTTGCGGGCGGCTTTGTTAGGGAAATTGGGAAAAAATTGGATATATATATATTTGTGTAAATAGAGACGAGATGGCCGGTAAATCCTTGAAAAGCTTAACGAAAAATGGAAAGCTCGTTTTCATAACTCTTTTTGGTATTTACCTTCGACAATTTAGTAGGAATTGAAGGCTCGAGGGTTGCCTAGCACCGATGTTATATAAGTCGAGAGATTTGCAGCCGCTCCGTCTAGAGATAGAGGGAGCTCTTCTCAAGTGACGATGATCTTTGACAATGATTTTGAACTACTTCCTAATCACAATGGCTTAGAAGAAGTTACCCCGATTATGAAATTACGAAAAGAGTTTGAATTTGGGTGGACTTTCTTCATTCTTTCTTCACTTCTCACTCTCCCAAGCAATGGCTTAGCTGAGCTAATTCCATCATTAGAACCGAGAAAACATTAACGATGCAAAAAAAAAAAAAATTCTAGAATTTTTAGCTAGCATGAATGAGTATTTTTACCTTTAAGCTTATACCGTGAAAATGGATTTTTTGATTATTTCCGTGCATCAACATCCTATAAACTCACCTAATTTGTATGCTTGAATCCCCTAACTTTATTTATGTAATTTGATCATCTTGCGATTTGGCATAATCTATTTTGTTAATATTTTTTACACGACGTCGGTAATGTGACAAAGACATTATTGAAAGTGTCGTATCACCAATTATGCTTAAAAAAAAGGTAAACAAGAAGAAAGAAAAGTTGACAAAAGCTGACGAGAGGGGGAAAAGGATCAAACTAGAAACTCTTGTTTGAAGTTTATGGATTCAAACTAATCATAATATTATTGACATCTAAATTTTCCCTCACTGCAATACCGAGCAATTTTATTAATTGTGAAGATTTTAAAGACTCGGGCCAACCCAGTTTGATAGGAATTGACCCGGCCCATCAAGCCCAGCCAGATGGACCATCCTCATCATCCATTAAATAGGACACTTGGCACGATCTTCTAAAACCCTAAACGCTGCCTTTTGTGGCCTCGTATTCTCTCGGATGAGGGACGCGGCACGGGGGAGAAGATAAAGGCTGCGCATGGTAATTACTATATTTCGGAAAACTGATTTTGAATAAAACATTTTTTTCAGATTCCGTTCTCGAACGAGTTTTAGAAAATTAGAACGCGTTTGATAACCGTCCAAAATTTCTATTTCTTGAATAAAAACGCGTTTGATAACTGCACAAAATTTATGTTTTGAAAAACTATTTCTCTTCCTAATTTTTTTCATTTAAGTCAAATAACTATGTAGTTACTTTGTAAAATTTCATCCTAAAACTTAGACCAAATCATCTCGGATTATGAAAAAGAACAATTATTGCGAGCTTACAGAAGTCAAAAGGACGGCCCCGACGATTATGATGGACCGCATACCTCTGACTCATACGACGAAAGCTCAACTTGAGTATCGACCTCCTTTCTCCTCATTCACCTCCCCCGCTCCTATATTCCCTTCCCATACACATCCTACTACCCGCTCATCACAAGCTTCGAATTCATCCTTCAGATAGATTCAAAATTGGTTCTTGCATCCCTAACCAGCACTTCCAATGGAAAGTCCTTCCCTTTGGACTTAAAACTGCTCCGTCCTTATTCCAAAAGGCCATGTGCAAAATTTTCCAACCCATCCTTGCTAATGCCCGGATCTACATTGATGATATCCTCCTGTTTTCCCGTGATGAACATTCTCATGCAAAACTCCTTGAGCAATTTGCTGAAATTGTGCATACTCATGGCATCATGCTCTCACAGAAGAAGATGGTCATAGCTCAACGAGAAATTGAATTTCTCGGCATGCGTTTGAAGAATGGAACCTATTGCCCAGGTCCACATATTGCGGAAGATCTCCAGAAATTCCCGGATGAAAACCTCTCGGTTCACCGTATTCAATCCTTTTTAGGAATTATCAATTATCTCAGAGATTTCATCCCAAAAATTTCTCAGATCTTTTCTCCTCTACAAAAGATGTTGAAAAAGAATCATCCTCCTTGGTCACAAAAACAAACCACTTCCATTAAGACTTTAAAAGAAATACCGCAAAATTTGCCTCCTCTCCGGATCCCTTCCACTGGAACCAGAATTCTTGAGACGGATGCCGGTGACAAACACTCGGCGCCTATCCTCCTCGAAGAAGATAAAGGTAAGCGAAGAATTTGTGCATACAAAAGTGGAAAGTTTTCAGTTGTAGAAATGCATTACCATTCCACATTCAAAGAAATTCTTGCAGTAAAAAATGGAATCAAAAAATTTGAATTTCATCTCATTGGTCATCATTTTTTAGTTGAAATGGATATGTCCTCTTTTCCTCGGATGCTTAAATTCAAGCAAAAACAAGTTCCCCATCCTCGCCTTCTACGTTAGGCCGAATGGTTCTCAAAATACTCTTTCGATTCAAAACACATTTTTGGAAAGAAAAATATTTTGGCTGATTTCTTTTCTAGGCCAAAAGGTTCCAATGCATACTAAAATAATTTAAAATACATTGTTTTGGCATATCATAAATGAAACATAACTTTTAATACATGACGTTTGAAGTTCAATTGAAGCATGAGACAGTTCCCATATTAAGAACTCATTTTTTTCTTTAAATGTTGCATTGTCCAAAATATATACAAACATAGAAGCCGAATAACCAAATTATCCATTGATAAAAAAAAAAATCAAATTATCCTCCTTAATACGAAGTACAAGTCCTTCATTATCATTTTGCAGCTTCTGTCCTAAATTCAAGTGGATGTTTGGCTCCAACTTCACGTGTAGATGGTCACATTTTGTGACGCACGGCTATGATTATATATGTTATCACCCGCATATTGGATGCCCTCATCTTCTATGATATTTTTTGCGAAAGAGTGAAATCGATGAAATCTAGAAAATTTAGGCCCAAATTTATAAAAATGAGGTCAAACTGGCATAATATAAGCTTCTTCTTTTTTTAGGGATTTTCTAAATTTTTTGTGATTTTTTTGGATTTTTTTATTTTATTTTTATTATGTTGAGGGAAAAGTGACGAGAGAACTGAAAGGGAAAAGTGAGAAATGTGAGATTTCATTTTGTTTTGTGATTCTCAAAAGTGATTCTTTTTCCTGGAACCAACTTTTTTTTTGTTCTAGATTTTACTCTAAAACCGATTCTGATTCTCTTAAACTGATTTTGAGAATAGAATTAAAATCAAAATTATTTACGTTACTAAATAGGATTCTCATCTTTTTTTTATTACAAGAAATAAAATAAAAAAATCAGAATAATTTTCATGCAGGCCCAAAAAGGCCCATCTTATTATATTTTTCTCCGAGGGTTTTTCTTACGTTCGGGGAAGAGAAAACGTTCCCCGGGGAAGAATTTCCGGACGATTTAGGGGGTGCATGAATCTCTTTCTATTTCCCTATTTTTCTGTTTTTTTGTTTCGGGAAATAAGTTTGAAATAGAAATGCGTTTGACAACGCAATATAATTTTTTTATTTCCGGGCCAGATTTTTGGCTAAGAAATAGATTTGGGTGAGATTTGAGAAATAGAAAAAAGTGGCTTTTTTGTTTCTAAAACAGAAAGTGGAAATCACTTTCTCTCTCGTCGTTCTCTTTCCTCGCGATGCAAACGCAGAAGCTTTGTTCTCTGGTCATTCTCTGCCCTAATTCGCGGATCGCCCTCGGATCGAAGCTTTCTTCTAGATCGAAGCTTCATTTGGCGTCTCGAGCACATAGGTTGTGCTCTCGCTAAGGCAGACGGAGGGGCTCCGCGAGTGAGATCCGGAAAGGGAATCGCGAGACGTTGCGGTGCGCCGGAGGAATTGTGGAGCAGAGGAGAAGAATCTTCAATACCCAGGTTTGTCTTCGCATTCGCCCGCAATTTTCGTGCAAAGCTTTACCTTCCCCTCTTTCTCTTCCAAAATCAGAGTCGGTCGATTTCCACTTCAAAGTTGGGTTTTTTTTGTTAGCGTGAAGACGGAAAAATGGAGCGGAAAGGCCGATAGGTGGTGTAGACGATGCGAATCGTAGATAACCTCGCACAACCCATTACTCCATTCTCGAATCTCAAGCTCAATTCACCCCACCCTCTAACCACCCCCCCTCTCTATCACCACTGATATCTCTGTTGTTACATAGTCTTGTTCTGCAATTTTCATGCAATATCGACTTGATTCCTCACTTGAAGCCTCTTTTTTTGTTACGCATTGCTGTTACATACGCTTCCCCGAGTCAGGCCTTTTTTTTTTGTTATGCAATGTTGGGTTGCTATTACATACACTTGCCTAAGTCAGGCCTTTTTTTTTTTTTTTTTCTTTTTGGCCTTGTGAACTGGTGAGCTAGTTCTGATTCATTTTTTACCGTGGTTTAAACAAGCGGAGCTTGCGAGGAAAAGAAAGCAACATGTAATTGATGTTGTGATTTTAATTTGCGGCAGTGACAATGAGTTTTCTGTGCAAAATTGATGTTTGGTCTACCGTGGATGCCTCTACTGCTATGTTGTAGTCCCTTTTGCGTTGTTGTTTGTCGGCTACTGTGAGATGCTCTTAGGTCCTCTTGCCTGGCCCTCCCTTGTTTGTTGTTATTCGGGTTCCGCCGTTAGGTTTTTTTGGCCATCTGTTTGGCTGTTGCTTTATTTCTTGTTGCCATGTTTGGCCCCTTATTTGTGTTCGCTCTTGTTTTGACTTTCTTGCGACCGGTTCACCGTTGAACTCCCTATGTCACTTGTTGTGCCATACCGAGTTCATGATTTTTGTGTCCAGTTTCTCTTGTACCTAGTGCTTTTAAAAGATCAATACATATTTACTTTACTAAAAAAATTAATTTTTATTCTAGGAAATAGAAATTTTAAACTGTTATAAAATGAATTTCTATTTCAGAAACAGAAATTTTGTGTCATTATCAAACAGGCTTTTTGGTCCAGAAATTTGTTCAGGAAACAGAAATATAAAAATCTATTTTTGGTCAGAAATAGAGCGGAAACAGAAAGGGTATCATGCGCGCCCTTACCTTTTCCATCGTATTCTTCTGATATAGCGCCGTTGCCGGTTCAACACCATTCGCCTCTCCTCATCTTGCTCGGTTCGACCACCCCGTGTATTGGCCGAGAAGCTCTGAGCGGTTCGTTCTCGTGTCAAGCTTCTTCGCCGGAGAGACAGAGAGAGGACGGCGATCGATGGTTCAGAAACAGATCGCTAATGGAAGGAATGTCAACTTCTTCAGGAGCGATTCCTTCCCTCGACTTGTGATCTCCGAAGTCCCTCAGCCTTTATCCGAAGACGATGACGACTCCTCGTTATTCCATGGCTGGAGCTGAGTCCTCTTACTTTCTCTGGTTTCGATTTTGGTTCGATCAATAGCGCTGACGTCTCGGTCTTTTCCTAGTTACCAGAGGCTCACGGATTGCCGTCTGGAATCGTCTCACAGCCGCGCTTGACTATACTGCTTGGCATTTTCCTCTCCGGCAGCAGCACCGGCGAAGAAATCGGAATGACGAAGAAAATCTCTCGGCAAAACAATCTTGTTCGATTTTGTTATTTTTAGTTCCTCTGAACTCTCTACTTAACATTTATATTCATCATCTTCATCTCAGTTCGTCGACTGTTGAGCCGTGTCGAGATCTCCCTGTTTAGCCCTGTTTCTTTAATCTGAGAGCTTGAAGTGCTGATTTAATCGGCTGAAAGCGCACGGTCACTTTGAGCAAAGGTACGATTAGGTTTCTTGTATATTCGGAGAACTAGGTAGAGAAATAACTCTGTGATTATTCGAAAATTGACGTTGTGTGATTCTACTTTGATGATCTGAGTCCAATCTTTGTTGGTTGAAACGTTCTGAAATGAGCCCTACTTGAAATTCGATACCTGAGTCCTTTGGCCGAGAATCACTCCACCTATTTGTTAAATTGACGTTGTGTGAGTCTACTTGTTCCAAATGTATATGATGGAAATTTTCATCTATAGTTAAGTAGTATTTTCCTCCTATCCTGTTATTGCCCAGGCCAAATCGAAGTGTGCTTTTGCTATGTGTCTTGTATGCATTACTGCCATATCCTGTTAAACCTGAATCCATGAGCTGACGTTTAGGCTTGAATGAAAGAGGAAGCATGATTAAGGATTATTTTAGTAGTTTAGACTCTGGAGATATTTTCTCGTCCATTTGGTTTAGATTTGTGAGTTGCATTTGAAACGAATGCCATGTGTTTGTGAAACGGTTTTAAGTGAAGTTGCATGCTTGAGGAACTTCCTCCCAAATATGATCACATGATGCTCGTAATATCTTCAAATCATGTTTGATAGTTCAATTCACTCTTGTTTGTTTTGTTTCATGAGATTTGGATGTATGTCCGGGAGCAACGCTGTTTTTCCCGGTGTTTTGTTCTGTGTTCACGTATGCGGCCTTGTGATGTTTGGTGTTGGTCAATGTGAAGTCTGTGATTTTCAGTCTAATATAGATTATTGTTGAAGCTTTGAATGTTCTGGGATTAGTGGGCAAATGTTGAAGATGGATATGTCATGTTTTGGGGCGGATAAAGAGAACCGAGTGGGGAGAAGGATGATGATTTCAGGAAATTGGCTAAGGATGATGATAAAGTGGGCTCATTTTCGTTTGGAAACATTTCGGTCTAGCTCTAAGTGAAGGGCTTTAGTTGTATTTTGGTGATTTGGGCCTGGGTTCGGGTTTAATTTTGTTTGTGGCCCGTGTTTAAATTGTGTAAAGTGGTTTTGGTTCAATTAAGTGGCTTCTTGTAGGAGCCCAAATGGGTCTATGGCCCAGTTAGTCCTCCATTTTTGAAAAAGAAAATATTAAAAAAATTAAAAAACAGTGAAAAAAAATTAACAAATGTTTGCATTGATTGATAGGCAGTGCATGCCTCTTGGTTATCCTAGCAGGTTAGCAATTGAAGTCGGCCTTATCAAACAAATGCACTTAGAGCTATATTTAACACACACACACACACACACACACAAAAAATGCAACTGTGCAATTGTAGCTATCTATCAACTTGATTGGCCTATTATAACCTGGTATCAGTGTAACATCTTAACATATTAAAGCTTGCATATGTAGTGGTAAAAGGAATTAAATCACCAGCGCAAATCTTATAAAGTGAGCATGCTAGACTTGAGCTACATTCTGTTCAAATAACTTAACAAGGAAAGCCCACAACAATTTACCATTTGTTAACGACCATCTTGCACCATTACTTTGACAAAATCAGCCTCCGTTACCTTTAAAATAAAAAAGCTGTTTCTGAAGTCACAAACAAAAGAATTCAATGATTAAAATCAGAAAGCCGTTTTTGAAGTCACAAACAAAAGAAGAATTCAATGAGGACGTGATTGATAATTATTCATATGGCTAAGACTTATTTTGCAAATTAAGCCAATCACCCTTTAACCAGCAATGTTCATATTGGGCCTATAGTAGAAAAAAAGAAGAAGAAAGAATAAGAAACAAAATGAGCTCCATACATTATCCGTCAAAAGTTGAATGAGTATCCATCATATTTTCCCTTTTTCTTTTTTAAATCCTAGAATAGAGTAGAACTTAACACCCCACCTTGCAAATGACTGCTTTTGGTTGACTAATCATTGGAGGAGACTAACCGTAGCAGGTACGTGTTAGTCTCCTCCAATGATTAGTTCCAAAACAAATTAAGCCAAATTGAGCAACGAAATCATATCCCTTTCGCATCTATTGCACTAGTATTTGGTGGGTCGTTGGTTTCTTGCAAATATTGTCTCTAATATTTAGTGCTAAAACCTCTGGCTTTTATGGGTGTCAAATATGTGTCTTGATTATGTTTCTGTTGAACTGCTTTAACTGCAAAAAATCTCCAGGCTGTTACATCGCGTAAAGTTCTATTTGTTATAACACATTAAAGACAAAACGTGCATAATATGTTTCACGGTTTTCAATTCTTAGGGTGTTTTTGTGAAGGGACGTAACATAGTTGTACCCCGATATTGGGAAGCCCTTCCAACCCTAGCTGAGGGCATGCCTGAAGCTAATGATTGGCATGATTCTGTGATAATGATAGGGGAAGGTAATCGGCATACATTAAGAAGTAAATGGAATCTTTCAATCTCCTCCGTCTTCATCTTTAGAGATACAAGTTAAGGCTACTCTAAAAAAGACGGAGATTGGAAGATTTCATTTGCTTGACGTCGATAACTTACCTCTATAATTATCATAGGACCATGTTGATCATTATTCTCACACATGTCCCGAGCTAGGGCTACCCCTTCCAGGTATCGAGACAATTGTAACTATTACGTCACTTCACGAAGACACCTTAAAAATTGGAATTAGATATTATGCACATTTTATCTTTCATATCTTTTATCAAACAAATAGAACTTTGCACCCATAAAAACCGGGATATTTTTAGCATTTAAAATGGTTCAACAAAAGACATAATCAGGGTGCTTACGGATTTTACATCCATAAAAGCCAGGATGTTTTCTGCACTAAATATTAGAGATAATGTTTGCAATCTTGCCAATTGCTAGTGCAGTAGATGCGGAAGGTATATGTTGCCTTTCCTTTTTCAATTCGGCTTCATTTGTTTTGTTACAGATTTTTTGAGGGGACTTGTATATAGTTGCTGTAAAATTTGGTCAACTAAAAAGCATAGTCTTATAGTTAATTGGCGAAACTTACAGAAGGAGATTGGAGCGTATTACATGGCTTGAAAATATCGAGATCTTTGTTTGTTTTGAAGTATCTTTTAGCAGGGGATGCGGTGTTAACTTCTATTTTATTGTCGAATTTAAAAAAGAAAAGGGGTAAAAGCGATGGATAGACTCATTCGACAAGTACATGGAGCCAATCTCACTCCAGACTAATGTCTGGAGCTCATTTTGTTTCCTGTTCTTTTTCTACCTGAGGTCACCTCAGTACGTATGAATGTTGCTGCTTGAAGGGTGATTGGCTTAATTTGTGACATGAGTTGGGCATATGTCTAATTATTAATCACGTCCTCATTGGATTCTTCTTTCGTTTTTGCTTTAAGAAATGGCTTTTTGATTTTAAAGGTAATGAAGGCTGATCTTGTTGGAGCAATGACGCAAGATGGTCTTCATCAAAGTGGTTTGTCGTTCTTCTTTTTAGACTTAGACTAATTGTCGTGGGCTTTCCCTTGTTAAGTTACTTTGAATAGGAATGTAGGTTGAATCTAGCATGCTCATTTTGTAAGATTTGTACTGGTGATTTAATTCCTTTTTATATGTATATGTGAACTTTAATTTTCTAAAAGCTTGTAATCAATGTTAAGATGTCAATGTTGATACAAGGTCAGATATTGGGCCAATCAAGTTGATAGACATTGTGTTTTAGAGCTGCAGTTGTACACTTGTTTTTGTTTTTTGGGTTAAATATCATCGTAAAGTGCATGTTTGATAAGGTCGATGTCGAGTCCTAGCCTGCTAGGATAACCAGGAGTCATGAATCAATGCTCACATTATTGATTTTTTCTTCTCCGGGCAGTTCCCCAAGTGAGAAAGGCACACCTACCTACACAGCATGGTGCCAAGGCAATTGCATGATTTTGTGCCAACAGTGTTTAATAATGTTCAGTTTGCGCAGATCCAAAATCTAGCTTCGGTGCAATTGCATGACAATCGTTTGCTTTGACAGCTCAATGATTTTTTTGTTCTGTAAAATTTCGAATTGCAGGAAAGGGCCCTCTGTCGTTTGCCTCCTTTTAATCTTTTAAGATAACAATATATTATTCGTTCTCAGTCTTCTGCATTTCATCTATATTATGGGGATAGCTCAAGTGCATATTGGAGTTCACTATTTCCATAATCAGATATATGGGTTTGATGGTTTACCTTAAAGAGAGCCATCGTGGCAGCTCTTAAGCAATGTTTCGTCGTCCGCAAGCTTCTAATCCTTCTTCGTGAGCTTGAAGTCTGTTGTCCGCGAGCTTCAAGTTCCTCTTTCCGCGTGCTTCAAGTCCTCCTTCAGTGCCACTTTCCGTCTCGTGCACATTTTCTTCTTCAGTGCCGCTCAACTGGAGAAATTTGGTGCTACATGAGGAATTTGGCCGTTAGTGGGTTCTGTTAATGTCAGTTTTTGCTTTGAGTTATATGCTTCGCCATTTGCATTATCAAACATATGGGTTTGATTCATGTCGATATGTTGGGCTGCAATATTTTTTCCTATAAGGAGGTTTATGCAATCTCAATGGTAGGGTTTCTATATAAACCAGTTCTAGAGCCAAAGAACATTTCCTCTTCAATTGAGGCCGACTTCTATATACAACATTCGTATTGGTTTTTGCATGTAAGATATGTGGAGCCTTAACTTTGCAATTTTCTTATCACTATATCCACACAATTTCTTCTACGGCCAATTCTCTCCCTAACATTGCAGTGACGAAATTGCTGCTTTCTCCAACTGGATTGATCCCCCCATTGGTGATGAGAACTCCTGCCGAATCATCTCCAGGCTCTTGCGAAGAACAAGGCTGATTGAAATAGACCTTCAACGAAGCAGAAAGACAGAAGAATCTATTGGGTGTTTTGATAATTTCATGGGTGATAATGTACTACAGTTAGGAAGATGAACTCATCTATTGTCTTCTCTTTCTTGTAGTGTTGTTCATGCTGTGAGCACATATTAAAGTTGTAAACTCATGTTGTTGTCTCTTTTTATAATGCAAATATTAAAGTTCAATAAATTCAAGTGTTTAATGTTGAATTGATGAAGATCATTGGTGATGGTTGGATGACGATGCTTTTTGTGCTTAACTTGATGATGATGATGGTGGATCTATTGCCAACAACACAATGCAAAATGCCAAGCATTCTGCTTTAAGTCAATAACCAATGAATGGATGAATGTACTTTGAACCAATGTATTTTTGTACTGCAAGCTGCCTTTCGTTTCATTTATGTCGGTAGTTTAATATTTTGTTGCATTTCCTGATTTGAGATTTTAGGCCTGGCGATCTCAAACCTTTGTTTGATACACACTTTGACTTAGCTATTTGGTATCTTTATTTGGAATAAAATCCACTTTAAACTCTTTTTTTAAGAAAAAATTCCCACCGTTACATTAGCAGGGCTCTCAATTTTACGTGGATGTCCATCGTTGCATTCCCGACCAGGAACAGAGCAGGCACTCTGCTCTGAGAGAGTGAAGAGATGAGACTCCGCTCTGTTTTTAGGGTTTGTCAGTTCCGAGGCGGAGCTGCATTCGTGTCCTACAAACCTGCAGTCTCCTCTCCCCTCCAATCATGGCCGAAAAGGTTCTTGAAGGGTGCTCTCTCTTCGTTCGGTAACAGTCCCCCAAATCGAAAGAAAGTTGCTCGATTCATGGGAGCTTTCGCGATGTAATTGCAGGTTTTCTTTCGGAATTGCGTTTGACATCGATGGAGTCATTCTTCGGGGATGGCATCTGATCGGAGGCTCTTCCCAGGCTTTGCAACGTTTGTACGATGATTACGGTAAAAAAATTCACGTTTTCCCGATTGTCCTGTGTGTTTTGAATTTTTTTTTTTTTTGGGCTTCGAGGTTTTCGTTTTTCATGTAATTGTCATTACCGTTGTTCTGCAGGCGTTTTGAAGGTTCCCTTTGTGTTCTTGACTAACGGTGAGCCAGTACTGGTTTCTTCTAGATGAATGAAGTCTTTAGCTTGAGGGACTCTCTCCGATCATTATGCTTTGGCTGAATCAGAGGGCACGATAGACAAATTTTTTGTTTGTTTGTTATGCCTTTCTATTAGTTTGATATCGCATCGTTGTGTCAATTCATTAACATTTACTAGTTGTGAAAATTCGTGGTTCAATCTTTGCCCTCGGTAGAATTTTAGCTGCGACTCTCTGGGCATTGGCCTTATCCGAGAGGTTTTATCTGGAAGAGTAGAGTAAGCCCGTAAACATTGCAATGTGCTTATAAATCATATGAATCCTAATGGCAAACTGTCTCATGTTATCTGATAGGAGGTGGTATTCTGGAGTCTATGCGAGCATTTGAATTGAGTCAGCTCCTGGGAGTGAACATTTTACCTGCTCAGGTACTGTTTCTAAGTGGGCTTGTAGAATGGACTGTTTTTTCACATTTATATGTCGACCATGGCATGACTGATGGAGCCCTTGCCACAGCTTGCTTTCTCTATGCTATCCTTCTGCAGCTGCTGCAGGGTCACTCTCCTTTCAGAAATCTGTTGAATAGGTGCAGAATTGGTTTCATGAAAGCAATCTATGTTCTAATTCAAATTATTGATTTGGAAGTTTTACTATGTAATTGATGGTTTTATATTTGCATGCCCATATCTGCAACTGCATTTCTGGGATCCTTCTAGTGAAGTAACTTGATAAACTATGTTTGCAAAACTCATCTTGAACTTTGTATCAACTTAATGTGAAAGACCTGACTTTTGTTGCTTACATATGGTATATAGTATTTCTCCTGTTTAATTCCTCGATGATGAAAATAATTTTCGTCAAGATGATTCACTTATCAAAGTCTGGAATTTTTTGCTAAGTAAAAGTCTTGCCTTTTGAAAGTAAGGCCATGAAATGAGAATTAAGTCTTATGTCACTAAGCTGGGTCATTGTTCATGAATATTAATGGTGCAGTAAGTTAATCAACCTTTATATATTATTTTCTTTTTTTTCCATTTTTTGGTAAGCTTTATGTATGATAAAAATTGGTGATATTTTACAGATACGAAAATGAACTCATCGTGGCCACTGGGAAGGGAAACCCTGCTCTAGTGATGTCTGAGTTTGGTTTCAAGTGAGTACTAGCCTAATATCTTTGACTTATTCATCGTTACTGGTTTCTCTGAAACTAGAATTCTCATATTAACTTAGGGATTTTTTCTTGCAGAAAAGTTTTATCGGTGGACGAATATGCTTCCTGTTTTGATAACGTTGATCTGGTATCACAATACAAAGCCTGGACAAGTGATGATGTCTGCCTCAAGGATTTGGGACCAAAGTGTGATATCTTCTCTGAGAGAGTGCAGGCTGCATTTGTTGTCAGCGATCCTGTAGATTGGGGCAGAGACATACAGGTACCCCACCGTATCATTTTTTTTTTTCAATGTTTCAGTTCTGTTAATTAATGCATCCATTTACATTATGATGTACTTCCTCCAAGTTTTAGTATCCCTGGATGTGTGTTAGTTTCCATGTCCAATAGTGGAATCCAATATCATTATGGTACTATTAGATAGAATCTCCCTCTGGACTTCCTTTAGTAATTTAGTTCCGCTGGGTACGGTAAAAAAATCTTGCCATACATGTGCAGTCTAAGGTCTGGACTCTACTGTAATAGCTCTGCAATAACAGAATAACTGCAACAGGTTCTCTGTGACATTCTAAGGTCTGGAGGGCTTTCAGGACAAACGGGTGGACATCAGCCGCCTTTATATTTTGCAGCCGATGATCTTGAATATCAGGTTGTTTCATTGGTTGAAAACATGTAAAGTTCTATTGGATGCATCATTTTCACTTCTCTATTTTAAAGTTTACAATTCTCAAATTAGTTGAGTGTACTCAGTGCAGGCTGCGTTTCCGCTGGAACGACTCGGGATGGGTGCCTTTAGAATTGCTTTAGAGAGTGTCTTCAACAAGTAAAGTGTCTTTTTCTTAAAGGAACTGGGTATTGCGAGTTCAGTATGTCATTGCAACTAATAGATGCGTGAAAGTTGATTCTATGTGGATATGCTTGGATTTCACAATGCAGGGTTGAATTTCTACCAACTCTTCATTAACTCATATACTGCCATTAGTGTCTATTTGGGGGGCTTTCCCACCCTTCCTTCTCCCTCCAACTTATGGCTTCTCCTTCCAAACCAAGTGCTTGACATGAGAGTGGGAAAAAGTCTGACTAATGACTTTTAATGCAAAAAAGGATTCTATAAAATTAAAAATGAACTTGAATCACTTCGGATGAAGATAATTATGCGTTAAGAAAATGGATATGTTCAGCATATAAAGCACTCGTGATTAAGTCGTAACCAATCATGAGTTAATGGTTTAATGTCAAGTTTCAAATACTTCAATGGAAGGTCTTGTGAAAGCCAATAGCTAGAAGACACTGATAAAGCCCTAAACCCCTTGCCAAATCCCTCAATCACCTAACAGTCCCTCAACTGTTCTAACTCAGGCGCTTTTCTTTGATATATGCAGCATTCATCATCATCCTTTGGAATATGTTTATTTCGGCAAACCAATCCGTTAGTGTTTGACAATGCTGAAATGACGCTGAGACAGCTCTCGCTTTCACACCATGGTGTTCGTGGCATGGATGATGGACATTCCCAGTCACATTCCTTCAGTACCCTTTACATGGTCGGTGACAATCCTTCTGTAGACATCAAGGGTGCTCGACAGGTTAGTTAAGACGTGGTTCTTGAACCTCGACAGGTTGGTTAAGACGTGGTTCTTGAACCTATTGCTTCATGCTAGTTGCACCACTGTGCACCCCTGGCTTAATCCTTTTTTCTATTTTCGGCTTAGTACCTAAAGTAAGAGAACTTATGATTGCTTTTCAGGCGGGACATCCTTGGTTCTCTATTTTGACCAGAACAGGTGTATTCAAGGGAGAAGATAACGACACGAATTTCCTGCAGATCTGGTAAGTTGACAAAGGACCAAAAGGATAGTTAAAATAGTTTGCTTCCGCTGCAAAAGAAGTTGAGTTGCGATTTTCTATAAGAATGCGTATCTACTTCGATGGAAGATTGGTCCAAATGGCGGTTCAGCTTTTGATCATTGCGCCTTCACATTGTTTGACAGTCTGTGATACGGTCGAAGAGGCGGTGGACTCATCTTGAGCAGTGAGTGCAGCAGATAATTGCAGAGCCTACTGCTAGTCTTTAACCCGACAGGCCTTGTTATTTCACAAAGCATTCGGACTCATTCAATCTGGGGCGAATTCGCCGTGGATAAAGAGAATGGATAGTCTCACTACTTAGTTGGACTCGTGAAAGTGTTCAGATTCCTTACTTCAGCAAAAGGGGCTTCAGTAATAATGTGGGAAGATGGAAATTCTTGCTATCCTGCCAAATGTTTCTTGTATACAGATTCCCGGATTCTCGCCTCTAAAGACAGAAGCAATCTTTGGGACAGAGTCGTCCTTTTCTCCCCTCTTTGCCAAAAGGATGATCATTTACCACGAAAGTACTGTCCGTGGCCGCAAGTTGTTTGAAGTTAATGTCTTTCGCCATGAACAGAAGAATTGTAATATATATTTTGTGGTAGCAATTCTAATCTTCGGCTTTTCTAAATCATTTATTTTTCGCAATACAAACTGTGCCAAGATATTGGAATATGTAAAAGTTCATTCGAACCATTTCCCTTCGAGAAATCTCGTTTCAATTATGCTTATTTCTTCGCTAAAAAAATGCTTATTTAAAAGAGATTATTTGGTACTTTTGAAGCAGATAAATATTCGGGTTCAACAGTTAGTTTTAACAGGTTGGTTTCTATTTCCAAAACTGGTTTTTGTCACGCTCATGTCCGGATTGACTTCTACTTTCTATCGTTTTACTAAATCTAAATCTTATGGCTTACACACTTTAACTTTTTCTTAAATTCGAAATTCCTAAGACTTTCACGATATTAACATGGTGATTCACGTATCATTTCCTTCATAATCGGAGACGAGCTTTAGTAAACTGAAAATGATTAATTATCACCTTTTTCGGTTGTTCGTCGGATGGTAGTGGATGGAGGTGGTCGGAGGACGGTGGCATTCTACTTCTTTGAATAGTTTTTACATTTTTCAATCTTATTTTTAATTTTTCTTTCTTTCTTTCACTATTAGAAAATTATAATACAAAAATAAAAATATATAAACTGATAATTTTACAAGTCAAGTGAATTGTAAATGGGTTAGGTTTGTCTACTAAATGGGTTGTAAAAAATTGAAAATGGATCAAATATGAGTTAATCATGTTCTAATAAATGGGTTGTTTAATGGGTGGATATAAATTTTAAGCTTATCCATTTACAACGCAAATATTAGACTCATTTACAACCTGTATATTATTAGGCTTAAAATTTATACCCATTAAATAATCCATTTATTAAAACAAGATTAACTCATATTTGACCCATTTTCAATTAAAATGGCCAGGCCCACAAAAGTGAATGAAAATTGCTTGCTTGTAGACATGGCCACGGGTCGGAACCGGCCCGTTCCGGTTCATAAACCAACGGTTCCAGTTCGTGGCCATAGGGGAATTGAAATAGGAACCTTAAGGGGCGACTCCGGTTCCAGCTTTGAACCGGTGGTTTCGGGTCGGTTCGGGGCCCAATTCCGGTTCAAAATCGAAAATGGAACTGTCGGTTCCAGTTTTTGAATTTAATTTTTAAATAATGAATTATGAAATAAAAGAAAATAATAAATTATGAAATTATGAAATAATAAATTATAATCAAATTGTAAATTGTAATAAAATTTGGGGGGAAAAAAAGGGAGGGGGAAGGGATTTGAACTTAATGAATTATCATTAAGCGCCCCCATATTTTCTTAGGGATAGAAGAATCAAAACTCATGTAGTTCTTTTACTTTTGATAACCCTATACTTACCTCATCACCAATCATTACTATCTGTTCCGGTAGCGGTACCCATGGCGGTTATATCTCCATTATCAAAGAATTCGGCTTTGTGGTTGCGATCTATCTCTTGTTGTCGAAATTGAGCATTTATCCAATCATCGACACAAGCTTGAGCCTCCACCGAATTCGGAGCTAATCTTGAATGTCGTTCGTCCAAAATATTGTCTCTAGCACTAAATGTTTGTTCAACCGCAACCGTCGAACATGGGTTGCCATTGTATAAAAGAAATTAAATCATCTGCACAAATCTTACAAGGTGCGCAAAATAACTTAACAAGGAAAAGCCCACAACAATTAATGTAAGCCTAAAAGGAAGAGCAACAAAACATTTGATGAAGACCATCTTGCGCCATTGCTTTGGCAAGATCTGCCTTCTTATACTTTTAAAATCACAAAGTCGATAAAGACTTGAAGCTCGCGGACGACAGAACATGGGAACGAGGAGACCATGTTGGATAGCAGACGACAGTTTGAAGCTTGAGAGAAGGAGTATCGAGGATCGGGGATTGAGAGAGGAAAGATTTGCTCGAGGAGCAACAGGTGAGGAAGAAGAAAAGTGAAAAATTGAAGGAAAAACCTAATCTAAATTTAATTGATGGATTTTCTTCATTTTTTACCCATGTCCAAGTTTCGCACAAAATTGCCCCTGTTTTAGTGGTCGGAAAATGTTGATCGGAGAACATTTAGCCTGCCGATGATCTCAAGCCCTTATTTGATACTTAGTTGGCCACTTCATACCTTTAGTAGAAACAAAATTTACTTTAGATCCTTTTTTTAAGAAAATGTTCCCACTCCATACCCATATTTGAAATTTTCGCTTCTCAGCAATGACGGTCACCACCCCGTTACATTAGTAAGGCTCCCAATTTTACGTGGATGTCCAATGTTGCATTTCCTTATTTGAGATCTCGGGCCCAGCGATCTCAAGCCCTTATTTGGTACTCACTAGACCTGTCAAACGGGTGAGTTGGGTCGGGTCATAAATGGTTCTATCCAAATTGACCTATTAACTTTATGCATAGTGCAAATTTCTTGACCCATACCCGACCCGACCCATACCCAACCCCATACCCGATCGACCCATATTACTAAAACATTTTTATATTTAATCCAATCTAAGAAAAACTACTTCTTATAAATTTTTGAAAAAATTATATTACTAAATCATTGTGGATATATTTTTGTTTATTTTTTTATAATTTTGAAAAACTATGAATTTTTTTTATTTCTTTTTAAAATATGATTTTTTTATTTTTAATTACTTTGGCCCGATTAACCTGCTTTGCTCCGTGGTTTTTCACGACATGATTGTTAACCTCCATGTAAAAATTTTGTTAAAATAAATACAAAGAGAAAATAATGTTTTTGGTAAAAAAGAGAAAATAATTGAAGATCTGCACGTCCCTGTCTCCTCTTTTGGCCTTTTCATTGCTAAGACTCTCTCTCTATTACGCTCTCTCCTCCATCCTTCATCT
The DNA here is from genome assembly GCF_020921035.1 of Rhodamnia argentea. Classification (NCBI taxonomy): domain Eukaryota; kingdom Viridiplantae; phylum Streptophyta; class Magnoliopsida; order Myrtales; family Myrtaceae; genus Rhodamnia; species Rhodamnia argentea. Next base: position 29,634,972 of record NC_063157.1, on the reverse strand, counting down.
TCATCTGCAACTTTTCTTCATTCCCTTTTTGTGCTTCTTCTTCTGCGATGATGCCCGAGCTTTGTGGCAGAGGTCTCACGTCCATGGCCACTAAAACTGAGCTCTGACACAGAGCTCCCTTGTCCATAACAGCCATGGTCGAGCTCCGCTGTGGAGCTCATGCGGTTAGTTGTGTGTTTTCCTTTGGCTAGTTCACCTTCTATTAGGTGGGGAGCTGCTCGAGGGCGGCTCACCGGAGCACCACCTCCTCGTCGCTGCCATCGTTTCTGACAGAGGAGGCTGAGCGGGCGAAGACAGTCTCATCCGAGTTCCACGTTCAGGCCAAAAAAAGTAAAAGAAAGAAAAAAAGAAAAGAAAAGTAAAACAAAGGTAGAGGCATTAAGTGGGTTGTTTTAAATTGGTTGTAAATGGGTTTACAATGGACCCATTTACGACCCACTTATTTTAGTTTCTTAAATGGGTTGTCTTATATGCTGATTTGCTAAGTTTGTTATGACTCATTTAAACGCTTGTGAGTTATTAAATAGGTTTTGGACCCATTTTGATAGGTCTAGTACTCACTTGGCCAATTCAAATCTTTATTTGAAATAAAGTGCACTTTAAACTCTTTTTTATGAAAATATTCCCACCACTCTTATTTAGAATTTTCTCATTCTCAAGAACTATGGATATCGACCTTACATTAGCAGGGCTCTCAATTTTACATGGATGTCCATTGTCGCATTCTTCTTTGTTTTTTTTTTTGTCGAAATAACATTTCTTTCACTTTCTCGGGATAAAAGGGAGAAATATTGCAGATCAACTGCAAAGCAAACTAAATCCTAGATAACTTCAAAATAAAACAAGCTCTAAATAACATGTGAAATCATCAGAACAAGGTTATGGATGGCATGCTCAAAGGGCACATCTATGACTTCTTGATATCAAAATCAATGGCCGATCACCGAACTCATCTTCAGTAATGAGTACACACCGAGATCTCTATTTGATCCTACGGCTTTGTCTTTCAATGATGTGCGCCTAGGTTTGGTCTCTCCAACGCCGTCACCGAGCAGAGAAAAAAGGTTGAACGAACATAGATTTGACACATGTGAGAGCAAAACCTACACTAAGCTCCTATGATCTCCTTCGAAACTGGACTTTTTCACTAACGCAACCCTCGAAGAACGAAACCCCGAAAACATACCGACAAAAACCCCAAATCCAAATTAGATCGAGATAGAAATCTCCTTGAAATTGGGAGAGAAAAGTTTCCAGATCTAACCTAATTCGAAAGAGAAAAAACTCTCAAATGAGAGAAAAAGAAGAAAATGAAATAGAAAATCAAAACAGCTTAAGAAAAGGGGGAGGGGAGGGAGTGATCAAGTTCAAACCCTCTCCTCCATGGAGGTTGAAGAAGAAACTTATGAAAACGAGAGAGAGGAGAATGAGAAAAACTAGGCAGCTAGGATTGGGAGGGGGGCTGATTCCCCATTATTGTCGCATTCTCGACCAATAGGAAGGGAAACCCTTCTCTAGTGATGTCTGAGTATGGTTTCAAGTAAGTACTAGCCTAATATCTTCGATTATTCATCTTTACTGGTTTTTCTAAAACTAGAGACTTGACAGTAAATTGCATATTTTTTCTTGCAGAAAAGTTTTATCGATTGATGAATATGCTTCATGTTTTGATAACATTGATCCTGTATCTCAATGCAAAGCCTGGACAAGTGATGATATCTTTGGCCCAAATAGATGCCTCAAGGATTTGGGATCAAGGTGTGATGTTTTCTTTGAGAGAGTACAGGTTGCATTTGTTGTCAGCGATCCAGTAGATTGGGGCACAGACATACGGGTGTGCCACCGTATTATGTTCTTTCAATGCATTAGTTTTGTTAATTGATGCATCCATATACATTATGTTGTACCTCCTTTAAGCTTTAGTATCCCCTGGATGTGTATTAATTTTCATGTACAATAATAGAATCCAGTATCATTATAGTATTACTAGATAGAATCTGCCTCTGGATTTTCAGTCATTTAGTTTTGTTAGGTACAATGAAAAATCTTGCAATATATGTGCAATCTAAGGTGTGGACTCTATTGTAATAGCTCTGTAATAACAGAATTACTGCAACAGGTTTTCTGTGACATTCTAAGGTCTGGAGGGCTTCTAGGGCAATCGGGTGGACATCAACCAGCTTTATATTTTGTAGCTGATGATCTTGAATATCAGGTTCTTTCATTGGTTGAAAACATGTGAAGTTCTGTTGGACGCATCATTTTCACTTCTCTATTTTAAAGTTTACAATTCTCAAATTAGTCGAGTGTACTCAGTGCAGGCTGCTTTCTGCTGGATCTACTACGGATGGGTGCCTTTAGAATTGCTTTAGAGAGTGTCTTCAACTGGTAAATTGTCGTTTTCTTGAAGGAACTAGGTATTGCGACCTTAGTATGTAATTGCAAGTAAAAGATGCATGAAAGTTGATTCTACATTGTTATGATTGAACTTCAAAATGCAGGACTTTGATTTCTATAACTCTTCATCAACTCATAGATTGCCTTTACGGTCTATTTGGGGGGCTACTCCACCATTCCTTGTCCCTCCAACTTATGGCTTCTCCTTCCAAACCAGGTGTTTGACATGGGAGTGGGAAAAAGTCTGTCTAATGACTTATTGCAAAAAATAATAATAATAATTCTATAAAATGAAAAATGAAATTGATTATCTTCAGATGGAGATAATATATGCTTTAAGAAATTGGATATGTTCATTTAAATTACGTCTAATAAGCCAAAACTGATCATGAGTTAAAGCTTTAAAGTCAAGTTTCATACACTTCAATAGAAGGTCTTGTGAAAAGCCAATAGCTAAAAGACACCGATAAAGCCCTAAACCTCTTTCCAAATCCCTCAATCACCTAACAATCCCTTAACTGTTCAAACTCAGGTGTTTTTCTTTGATATATGCAGCATTCATCATCATCCTTTGGAGTATGTTTATTTCGGCAAACCTAATCCGTTAGTGTTTGACAATGCTAAAATGACATTGAGATAAACTCTCACTTTCACACAGATGTTCATGGCATGGATGATGGATATCTCCAGTCACATTCCTTCAATACCCTTGACATGGTCGGCGACAATCCTTATGTAGACATCAAGGGTGCTCGACAAGTTGGTTAGGATGTGGTTCTCGAACCTATTGCTTCATGCTAGTTGCACCCACTTTCCACCCCTAGCTTTTTAACACCCTTTCTATTTTCGATTTATACCTAAAGTAAGAGAAGTTACACATGACTTTCAAGCGGGACATCCTTGGTTCTCTATTTTGACCAGATTAGGTGTCTTCAAGGGAGAAGTTAACAACACCGGTTTTCCCGCAGATTTGATAAGCTGACAAAGGACCAAAAGGATATCTAAAAAAGTTTGCTCCCGGTTGCAAAAGAAGTCGTGTTGCCATTTTCCATAAGAACGCGTATCTACTCTAATGGAAGATTGGTCCAAAAGGGGTTTAGCTTTTGAGCATTGTGCCTTCACATTGTTTGAAAGGTTGTTGATACGGTTGAAGAGGCGGTGGACTGCATCTTGAGCAACGAGTGTAGCTGATAGTTGTAGAGCCTACTACTAGTCTTTAAATCGATGGGCCTTGTTTTGTTTTTTCACAAAGAATCAACAGAGATATGCCCGTTATGACTTACTACACAAGCGTCTCTCTATTGTGGAGTTGTGGATATCCAACTTGAATTACTCGTTTTACACTTCAAATTAATTTCTCGTCCGAGCAATTGACCCCAGAGATGTTGTCTCGTACATTTGGATTAAGATTTGTGAGTCGCATTGGAATTGAATGCCATCTGTTTGTAAAACCGTTTAAGTAAATTGCGTACTTGAGGAATTTCCTCTCGGATCTAATCACATGGATGCTCATAACATCTTCAAATCACAATTGATAGTTTAACCCTTGTTTGTCTTATTTGTATTGTTTCTTGAGATTTGGATGTATGGCCAAGAGTAATGCTGGTTTCCCTATGTTTTGTTCTCTATCTTCCTTGTGATGTTTGGTGTTGGTTAATGGTGAAGTCTGTGATTTCCAGTCTAATATAGATCGTTCTTGAAGCTTTGGTCGTTTTGGGATTGATGGTTAAATGTTGAGGATTGATAAGTTTATGTTTTGGGGTGGATGAAGAGAACCGAATGGTGAGAAGACGATCATTTGAGAAAAATGATGAAGGATGCTGACAGAGTGGGCTCGTTTTCATTTGGAAAGATTAGGGTCTAGCTCTAAGTGTTGGACTTTAGTTGTAGTTTGGTTAGCTAGGCCTGACTTAGCTAAATGGGTTTGAGTTTAATTTTGTTTCGAAGTTTGAATTTTGTGAAGTAGTTTGGGTTCAATTAAGTGGGCTTCTTGTAGGAGCCCTAATGGGCCTATGGCCTAGTCTATGGAGGCCTGCGTTCTATCCTTAGTGGAAACGAGCTCAACAGCCCAGACCGGAGCGAATTTTCGTGTAAGAAAATTTTTAAAAATTAAATTATTAAAAACATTATTAAAAGATTAACAATGCAGTAGTTAGTGATAGGGAGTGCATGTTGGTTAACTTAGAACACTAGTAGCACTTGACATCCGCCTTATCAAACAATTTCTCTTATAGCAATATTTAACACACACACACACAAAAAACACAATTGTGCAACTGTATCTCCAAAACACAATGCCTACCAACTTGATTGGCCCACTATCTAACTTGGTATCAGCATAACATCTTAACATTGATCACAAGCTTTTAGAAGATTAAAGCTTGCAAATGTAGGTGTAAAAGGAATTGGATCATCGGGAAAAATCTTACAAAGTGAGGATGCTAGACTTGAGCTACGTTCTTGTTCAAAGTAACTTAACAAGAAAAAGCACACAACAATTAGTTTAAGCCTAAAAGGAAGAGCAATAAACCATTTGACCATCTTGCGCTATTACTTTGACAAGATCAACATCCGTTACCTTTAAAATAAAAGAAGTCAGAACGCACCGCTTCCCTTACGAGCACGTACATCCATAACACGCCGTAAGTACTATCCCAGGATACTCTTCATGTACGGCGAATGAAATGAAACTTGCAAACGAAAAGCGAAAGAAAATAAAGCCAATTCCAGTCTATCGTCTCAATACATCCACTTAATGAGATGCGGGGAAACTAAAAGACTTTATCCATAAAAAAAAAATACAAATAAATAAATAAATACAGGTCCGTACAAACGATACCAAAAAACTAACAATATACACAACCGAGGTCAAGGAGACAAGACGGCAAACCAAAAATGAAACCACCAAGCCCTAACCTAACACCGTCTCCAACCAAAAAGTAGCATCAAAGTCAACCAACAACGGAGACTCTAGAAAGTACTAGTGTTCTCGGCTTGACTCGCGTCCTCGTCGGGATCATACTCAGAGAAAGACTCCAACCGCACTTCGATTGAATCCTCGTCCATCTCGTTATCTTCCGAATCCGAAATTTGTATTACTTCTATATTCTCCTCTCCCACAGGTTCTTTTTCAGGTATATTCTTTGAACCTACAAAGGACGCTTCAACTTCTATTTCATCCCCGGTAGGGTGGCACCAAGAAGGTACAACCCCTTCTGGCACATCTTGGGGCCTTAACTGTTTAGATACGACCCCGTTTACTCTACGGAACCATGCCTCGAACCTATGAGGCTTATAAGATGCTTCAGGCTCATCTACCCAAACCGCGGTTGTCCTTCTAACATATACTACATCTCCTCCTTCAAGAAACTCCTCAATATACCTAGTCATTTCTTGGGGTTCACCCAATCGGACAGGCAACATCTTCAATTTCTAGGATCCGAAAAAGAAAGGTCCCACGACGGGGTGAGATTTAATCTCGCTAAGGCAAGTCCTATCCCTAGGTTAGACCGACAGTTCATTCGGGTAAAAGCAACATAAGCTCAATGTGCACGATAACGTGATGCATACAACAACCATACAAAGTACATGTATAACGATAAGTATCAATTACTCAATCATGGCAATATATCTCATCACTTTACTTAAGACAGGTGCACATAACGAAACCAAGCCACGCCTTACTTTCTTTCCACCTTCATTCGATTCAAGCCCGCGTGTGAAACACCTTAGGCTAGGTCCGCATACTTACGCATCAAACCGTCTCATCGATAAAACCCACGTAAAACGCCTCGGGTTTTCAAAATCATCTCGGGCCCGTGTTGATACATCATAATTTCCGTCCCGCGTCACTTACGCATCGGGACGTTGGCCATTTCCACCCCGCGTCTTTACGCATCGTGGTACCACAATTTCTCAAGCATGCCAGCAATTTATCATAATTATGACTTCAAGTTCAAATATAGCTCGCACATAGAGCTAACAATAAAAGGCATGCGAGAGCATAAATTTTCAACAAACAAGAAGCAATCAATACATATCAAGGCTATTCAATGAGTCTTTAAGCAATTGGCACAACACGAGATCATATATCAAACAACATCACCGTAACTCACCAAAATTTGCATAATCCTCATCGTATTCACCCAATTGAGCTCAATCGTTCTAGTCAAAGTATAAGAACTTTATTACCTTAAGCTTAATCAGCAAAACACTTCTTTCCTAGACCCTTAAACACCTCGACTCCCACAATTTCAGAACAGGGCAGCAAGCAGCCTAGAGAAAATCAATCAATTCACCAATATTCCTTCGCCTAAACGCCAAATCATCGATCATACACTTCCTCAACATATCCCTCCACACCCTAACATGCCTCAAGGATCAAATTAAATCTCAATTCCATCACAAACAACCCCCTCTAACTCAGTAAGAACAGAACTGAAACAAGGTACTCCCCGTTCTTTTTCAATGTAGCTCAAACAGTCCACAACTTAACCTAATCCTTCAATCTATCCATCAGTATCCTTGCTAACACCAAGTTCTATGTATTAAGGGGCCTCATCGAAAATTTTGGCTCAAGGCGATACCGGTTGGTCATCGTTTGGCATTAATTCTTTCCGATCCGCCATTGGACAGTTTCTGCTCCTTTGAACACAACAGTGGTTCAAGGTCAAGATATCATTCATTTTCGCCCAAAAATTTACAACAACATCATATACATGTCTACTAAACGTCACCAAAATTTGAGCTCAAAATTCGTCCGTTTGGTGGTCCAATAAAATACCAACAGCAGCCTACCTTCGGTTGAGTCAATTTCCGGCGACTCGCGGGAGATTGGCCGCCCTGAATTCCACAGTGGCTCAAACGGTGCACTTCCACCTGGAAAAGTTCGACAATATACTGATCTTCGCAGTGGTAGGTGGCTCACTGGCTAGTTATCGACGGTTGAAAAGTTGGACGGTCGGGAAGTTGGCGATCAGAACTAGTCGGGGCGCACTGTTTCTGTGCGTGAGGGAGTGAAGGAAGGACAAAATGGAGGTGATGGTGGTGCTGTTCTGTTCTTGAACGTAAGTATCCAGAAGGAAGAAAGAGAATATGGCTCATTCTCATCTCCAAATTCTCTTAGGTGTCAAGTTCATTAATTGAGCACCATGGATTAATGACATTTGGCATTGTACACATAATATCACACTTTCCTTCCAATTTTGCCCCTCTAATTTCAGCTGATATAAAGGGAATAATCAAATGACAAGAATGCCCTTGTCCGATTAATAAAAATACGGTCGAAGCTCCAAGGGCAAAATCGTCTTTTCACACCCTTCGTCCGAAAATCCAATTTTTTTTTCACCGATTTTCATTCCCGACTAGGCGTCGTCCAATCCAAACTCATTTTTTTACAAATCTTCATTTCCATTTTTTTTCCATTCCCGAGATTCCATTTCGTGATCGATTTCTCGTCGTCCGTAATTTTAATTTATCTCGAACTAACGGGTGGCTTTTGCGAACATTACGCGTATTGACTCTGTGATTCTCATCACAATTAGGAAAATTCAAATCACGGCTATCTTGGTTGTCATGAAATCGCAAGGGTCTATTACTAGCCCCGACGGCCGCGATCGTTATAAATCGATTTAGGGAAATTCGCAAATCATACGTTGGTTATGCGGCATCACCTGCGTCCCACTCGTATAACACTAGCAATGAATCCGTTAATCGTTCTTAGATCAGCCTTGGCTCTAAATATTCCCTCAACGACCCTTATGGTCAAAATGCTGTTTTCAAATTGAATTTTCTAGGTCCACGTATCTCGTCACGAGTTAGTCTTTCCCCTTCGGTTAGTTAACTCGCGATTGATCATATCCGAGCGAGATATAACTGAAATACTTCAACGGATATCTTACAGTCAAAGATCTCGAAATGACAGGAAAATCAAACTGTCACAATTCTTCTCCCCTTACAAAAATTTCAACCTCGAAATTTAGTACACAACTACTATTCAAAGAAATGGGGGTATTGACGCCTCTTTGTCTCTTCGTTCTCCCATGTAGCGCCTTTCGTTCCATGGTGCTCCCAAACTACTTTAACTAGCGATATCATCTTATTCCTCAAGACGTGGTCCTTACGCTCTTCAATCCCGATGGGTCTTTCCAGGGAAAAGTACACTAGAAGTGCCATAACTTGTGTACGGCGTTCACTTGAGTGCCATAACTTTCAAAACATTCACTTAAGTGCCATAACTTTCAAAAATCGTTCACTTTAGTACTACGTCGGAGCAAAATCGTTCACTTGAGTGCTATAGTAACTTTTCCGGCGTGCCACGTCGCCTTTCCGGCGTGCCACGTCATCTTTCCAGCGTCTGCAGTAACTTTTCCGGCGTGCTACAAGAACTTTTCCGGCGTCTACGGTAATTTTTCTGGCTGCCACGTCATCTTTTCCGGCAGCCACGTCAACATGGCACTCAAGTGCACGATTTTTAAAAGTTATGGCACTTAAGTGAACGTTTTGAAAATTATGGCACTCAAGTGAACGCCATACAAAAGTTATGGCACTTCTAGTGTACTTTTCCCGTCTTTCCACATACGAAACTTTATCGTCCGGTTCTATAGTCTCATAATCCAGCACATGTGTCGAGTCCGGCTCATACTTTCTTAACATCGACACGTGGAATACATTATGCACTTGGGACGGATTTGGCGGTAAAGCAAGTAGATAAGCTAAAGTCCCAATCCGTTCCAAAATTTCAAAAGGGCCTATATATCTCGGACTCGGCTTTCCTTTCCTTCCGAACCGAGATATACCTCGCATCGGCGATACCCCGAGGAAGACGTGATCACCGGCTTGAAATTCCAAGGGCTTGCGTCGCTTGTCGGCATAACTCTTTTGGCGACTTTGTGCAGTTTTCAACCTATCTCTGATTACCTTTACCGCCTCGACAAACTGTTCTACCAATTCTGGGCCCGTGATGCTCCACTCTCCCACTTCGTCCCAGCATAGAGGAGTTCTGCATGCTCTGCCATACAGTGCTTCAAATGGTGCCATTCCAATACTTTGCTGGTAATCGTTATTGTACGCGAACTCTACTAAATGCAATTGATTTTCCCATCCGCCTTTAAAATCTATGACGCACGCTCACAGCATGTCCTCAAGCGTTTGAATAGTCCTTTCCGATTGTCCGTCCGTCTACAGATGATACGCCGTACTAAATCGTAATCTAGTTCCCAAGGTATCCTGAAGACTTTTCCAAAAGTTCGCCGTAAACTTAGGATCTCGATCCGAGGTAATTGTTATAGGCACACCATGCAACCGTACAATATACCGCATATACAACTCCACATATTTATCCATTGCAAAATCCTTCCTCCCCGGAATGAAGTGCGCAGACTTCGTCAATCTGTCCATGACCACCCAAATCGAATCATGTCCTCTTTGACTCTGCGGTAATCCCATAACAAAATCTATCGTTACGTGTTCCCATTTCCATTCCGGAATCTCCAAAGGTTGTAATAATCCACCAGGCTTACAATGTTGCGCTTTTACTTGCTGGCAAGTTAAACACTTTGCCACATGTTTGACTACGTCCACCTTCATACCGCTCCACCAATAATGCTGACGCAAATTCTGATACATTTTCGTGTTGCCCGGGTGAATGTTGTAGTTACTCCAGTGAGCTTTTGACAATATTCTTTCCTTGAGCTCTTCATCCTTAGGGACACATAAACGTCCGCGAAATTTTAATATCCCATCCTCGGTCACTTGGAAATCATCTTTCCTCTTCGTTGCACCCAAACTAAGAATTTTCCCAACTTCCGGGCCTATGGATCGTAGAACTTTTATTCTTTCTTGAACTTCTGGTTCAACTCTCAAAGTCGCTATCAAGCTCGTTAGCCGACTTACTTCTAATTTAAACTCAGAGTCCCTCAATTCTTCCAATATCGACCATCCTCCGACCATTAAATGTGCCATACTAGACTTTCGACCGAGTGCATCGGCAACTCTATTCGCCTTCCCAGGATGGTACAAGATGTCGCAATCATAGTCTTTGAGTAATTTCATCCATCGACGTTGTCTCATATTTAATTCTTTACGAGAGAACAAATATTTCAAACTCTAGTGATCCGTATAAATTTGAAACTTTTCGCCACATAAGTAGTGCCTCCCGATCTTCAAGGCGAAAACAATCGCAGCTAACTCCAAATCATGCGTCGGATAATTTAACTCGTGAGGCCTTAGTTGTCGCGAAGCATAAGCTACTACCTTTCCGTGTTGCATTAGTACACATCCCAATCCTTTCAATGACGCGTCACTATAACTCTCAAAGCCTCCAGGCCCGGAAGGTATTGTGAGAACCGGCGCGATCGTCAAACGATGCTTAAGCTCGCGAAAACTTCGCTCGCATTTATCCGTCCATTCGAACTTCCTAAGCTTCTTAGTCAATCGCGTCAATGGCATAGCTATAGATGAAAACTTTTCCACAAAGCGCCTATAATATTCAGCCAATCCCAGGAAACTCCGAACCTCAGCAATCGTCGTTGGTCGAGGCCAATTGATCACCGCCTCGATTTTCGCAGGGTCCACAGAGATTCCTTCTCCGGATATTATGTGTCCGAGAAATGCCACTTTGTTCAACCAAAACTCGCATTTACTAAACTTGGCATAGAGTGAGTGTTCCCTCAAGGTCCGCAAAACAATTCTTAGGTGCTTTTCATGTTCTTCATTACTTCTTGAGTAGATTAGAATATCATCAATAAACACTATAACGAAACGATCGAGGTATTCCTTAAACACTCGATGCATCATATCCATAAATGCAGCTGGGGCATTAGTCAATCCGAAAGGCATCACCGTAAACTCATAATGCCCATATCTCGTCTTGAAAGCCGTTTTCGGAATATCCTCTTGTTTAATCTTCAACCGATGATATCTCGTTCTCAAGTCTATTTTGGAGAACACTGAAGTTCCCTGCAGCTGATCAAACAGATCATCGATCCTTGGCAATGGATATTTATTCTTAACGGTCACTTGATTCAACCGCCCGTAATCTATACACGCACGTAAGGATCTATCCTTTTTCCTCACGAATAACACTGGTGCTCCCCATGGGGATGCACTAGGCCTAATGAATCCTTTGTCAAGCGGTTCCTTCTGCTGTACTTTCAACTCTTTGAACTCCGATAACGCCATCCCGTAAGGCGCCTTCGATATTGGCTCCGTCCTAAGGGCTAGCTCAATTACAAACTCAATCTCACGCTCGGGTGGTAATCCCGGCAATTCTTGAGGAAAAACATCGGGAAAATCTCGCACCACGCTTATATTTTCCAATTTCGGTTCCTCGACCGTCATATCAATTGCCGTAGCCAAATAAGCTTGGCATCCCTCATCTAACATCTTTATCGCTTCGAGCGATGAAACCAAAGGAATGGAAGTCCCTCCACGACTTCCCTTAAACTCATAGCTAGGGCGACCTTCCGGATAAAAACGAATTACTCTTTCACCACAATCGAATACAGCTCTTTATCTATTCAACCAATCCATTCCAACGATCACATCAAAGTCATATATAGGCAATACTGCCAAGTCTATCCTTTCCTCTCTACCATCAATAACTATCTTACAATTCGTGCAACCTAACGAAACTATCTCTTTATCCTTTAACAGAGTAGTAACATGCAAAGTCACATTCAAAGACTTCAAATCCAATTCGACCATATCAGCAAATCGAGCAGACACAAAGGAGTGTGAAGCCCCAGGATCAAATAACGCATAAGCAACTTGGTTACATAAATAAACCATACCCGTGACCACTCCAGGGGTATTCTCTGCCTCACCTCGAGCTATAGCATAAACTCGTCCATGAGCTGGCGGTCGAACTACTTCATTCTACGGGGCAGCAGCTGAAGGTCTTGTCTGTGGCCTCGGTCCTTGGGGTCTAGCCATTTGAGCTTAGTTGGGGCAAAATCTCACTTGATGGCCGACTTGCCCACACTTAAAGCACGCACCCGTCCTAATCGGGCAAGGTTCGTTTCCATGCCTTCTTCCGCACAAGCGACAGTTCAAGCTTGATTGAAGCGGCGGTTTGCCAATATTTCTCCTCACAAGCGGAACAAATCGCCTAGGATTAGTCATTAGTCTCTTACCCCACTGGCGATTGTCTCGCGGTACAGGGAACCGCTATCCCGATACGATTGACCTCTCTCTCATATCTCGTTCTATCATCCGGCCCCGTTCGTAAACTTCCTTATAAGTTCTCGGATTCATCGCTATCATCCGACTACGAAATTTGGGCCGTAACCCATCTCGAAACCTCCGCATCTTTTCTAAAGGATCCTCCACATAACGTGGTGTATATACGAACAGCCTTGCAAATTCTGCTTCATATTGATCAACAAACAAATGACCCCGACGTAAGTTCCGGAACTCCACCAACTTACTTTCTCGCGGAGTCTCCGAGAAATACTTATCATTGAAGACCTCCGTGAACATAGTCCAACTCAAAGCAGTGCCTTCAGGAAATATTCCGTCTTTCGTGGCCTTCCACCGGTCATTTGCCGTACTATCTAGTTGGTACATTGCTAGAAGCACTTTCTCCTCATCCGTATATCTCAGGACTCCAAAAATTTTCTCGAGCTTCTCTATCCATCCGGGCGCTAACTCTGGGTCACCAATTCCATTAAACCGGGGTGGTCTCAACTTCATAAACTGTTCCACTAATTGGCCCATGTCTCAAGGTGTAATGACATTACTTGGTATATTGCCAACTCCCACACTTTGACCAGCATTTATATTAACTTGTGTATTACTAGCTCCCGCGCCCTGGCCATTGCTACCACTACCACCGCCCTCTGCATTAGTACCCATCGTTGCATTCACCGTAGTTAAGGCGGCGCCTACCGCTTGAGTTATGGCAACATCCCTATCCCGAGCCTGTCTCGTCAATCGATTTCCAATCCGTTCCAAGGCTCTCAATACATCGCTCATTCCAAGATTCTCCGCCGCGAGTGGCCTCGAGCTAGAAAGCCTAACACTGGGTCTTCTGCGTCTCACGAGTCGATCGCTCATCCTTAAACTCCATGTAACACTTTAATTACACCACGGAACTAAAACTTGATTCAACCATTCCAACCTCGGGATTCCATGCCACACAACTAGCAGCATCACTTCAAAGCAAATATTCCCGGACAATCTCAAAAGTACAACATTCCAGGATACACAATCATGTTTCGAACCTAGTAGAACAATTAACGCGTCATCAAGTAAGCATTCACATTCAATGCACATGCTCAATACGAAGCTTGGTTGATTCAATCATCATAACAATGTCACTTTCATGATGCCAAACACATGCGCCACTCATATGCCATACATTACCTAACTTACTCTAGTGAACACTTCCTACAATCTCGGTACCCGGTCACCCCGGATCTCATTCCTCCTTATTACTCCGATCCTCAATCAACTTGGATCGAGCAAACCTTACTCTGATACCACTTAACTAGGATGTAACGCCCCGCTTCCCTTACGAGCACGTACATCCATAACACGCCGTAAGTACTATCCCATGATACTCTTCATGTACGGCGAATGAAATGAAACTTGCAAGCAAAAAGCGAAAGAAAATAAACCCAATTCCAGTCCATCGTCTCAATACATCCACTTAATGAGATGCGGGGAAACTAAAAGACTTTATCCATAAAAAAAAAATACAAATAAATAAATAAATACAGGTCCTTACAAACGATACCAAAAAACTAGCAATATACACAACCGAGGTCAAGGAGACAAAATGGCAAACCAAAAATGAAACCATCAAGCCCTAACCTAACACCGTTTCCAACCAAAAAGTAGCATCAATGTCAACCAACAACGGAGACTCTAGAAAGTACTAGTGTCCTCGGCTTGACTCGCGTCCTCGTCAGGATCATACTCAGAGAAAGACTCCAACCGCACTTCGATTGAATCCTCGTCCATCTCGTCATCCTCCGAATCCGAAATTTCTATTACTTCTATATTCTCCACTCCCACCGGTTCTTTTTCGGGTATATTCCTTGAACCTACAGCGGACGCTTCAACTTCTATTTCATCCCTGGTAGGGTGGCACCAAGAAGGTACAACCCCTTCTAGCACATCTTGGGGCCTTAACTGTTCAAATACGACCCCGTTTACTCTACGGAACCATGCCTCGAACCTATGAGGCTTATAAGATGCTTTAGGTTCATCTACCCAAACCACGGTCGTCCTTCTAACATATACTACATCTCCTCCTTTAGGAAACTCCTCAATATACCTAGTCATTTCTTGGGGTTCACCTAGTCGGACAGGTAACATCTTCAATTTCTAGGATCCGAAAAAGAAAGGTCCCATGACGGGGTGAGATTTACATCTCGCAAGGGCAAGTCCTATTCCTAGGTTAGACCGACAGTTCATTTAGGTAAAAGCAACATAAGCTCAATGTGCACGATAACGTGATGCATACAACAACCATACAAAGTACATGTATAACGATAAGTATCAATTACTCAATCATGACAATATATCTCATCACTTTACTTAAGACAGGTGCACATAACGAAACCAAGTCACGCCTTACTTTCTTTCCACCTTCATTCGATTCAAGCCCGCGTGTGAAACGCCTCAAGCTAGGTCCGCGTACTTACGCATCAGACCGTCTCATCGATAAAACCCACGTAAAACGCCTCGGGTTTTCAAAATCATCTCGGGCCCGTGTCGATACATCATAATTTCCGTCCAGCGTCACTTACGCATCGGGACGTTGGCCATTTCCACCCCGCGTCTTTACACATCGGGGTACCACAATTTCTCAAGTATGCCAGCAATTCATCATAATCATGACTTCAAGTTCAAATATAGCTCACACATAGAGCTAACAATAAAAGGCATGCGAGAACATAAATTTTCAATAAACAAGAAGCAATCAATACATATCAAGGCTATTCAATGAGTCTTTAAGCAATTGGCACAACACGAGATCATATATCAAACAACATCACCGTAACTCACCAAAATTTGCGTAATCCTCATCGTATTCACCCAATTGAGTCCAATCGTTCTAGCCAAGGTATAAGAACTTTCTTACCTTAAGCTTAATTAGCAAAACACTTCTTTCCTAGCCCTTAAACACCTCGACTCCCACAATTTCAGAATAGGGCAGCAAACAGCCTAGAGAAAATCAATCAATTCATCAATATTCTTTCGCCTAAACGCCAAATCATCGATCATACACTTCCTCAACATATCACTCCACACCCTAACATGCCTCAAGGATCAAATTAAATCTCAATTCCATCACAAACAGCCCCCTCTAACTCAGTAAGAACATAACCGAAACAGGGTACTCCCCTGTTCGTTTCAATCCAGCTCAAACAGTCCACAACTCAACCTAATCCTTCAATCTATCCATCAATATCCTTGCTAACACCAAGTTCTATGTATTAAGGGGCCTCAACGAAAATTTTGGCTCAAGGCGACACCGGTTGGTCTTCGTTTGGCGTTAATTCCTTTTGATCCGCCATTGGACAGTTTTTGCTCCTTTGAACATAACAGTGGTTCAAGGTCAAGATATCATTCATTTTCGCCCAAAAATTTACAGCAACATCATATACGTGTCTACTAAACGTCACCAAAATTTTTAGCTCAAAATTCGTCCGTTTGGTGGTCCAATAAAATACCAACAGCAGCCTACCTTCGGTTGAGTCGGTTTCTGGCAACTCGCGGGAGATTGGCCGCTCTGAATTCCACAGTGGCTCAAACAGTGCACTTCCACCTGGAAAAGTTCGACAACATGCTAATCTTCGCAGTGGTAGGTGGCTTACTGGCTAGTTGTCGACGGTTGAAAAGTTGGACGGCCGGGAAGTTGGCGATCAGAACTTGTCTGGGCGTACTTTTTCTGTGCGTGAGGGAGTGAAGGAAGGAGAAAATGGAGGTGATGGTGATGCTGTTCTGTTCTTGAACGTAAGTATCCAGAAGGAAGAAAGAGAAGATGGTTCATTCTCATCCCAAATTCTCTTAGGTGTCAAGTTCATTAATTGAGCACCATGGATTAATGACATTTGGCATTGTACACATAATATCACACTTTTCTTCCAATTTTTCCCCTCCAATTTCAGCTGATATAAAGGGAATAATCAAATGACAAGAATGCCCTTGTCCGATTAATAAAAATACGGTCGAAGCTCCAGGGGCAAAATCGTCTTTTCACACCCTTCGTCCGAAAATCCAATTTTTTTTTCACTAATTTTCATTCCCGACTAGGCGTCGTCCAATCCAAACTCATTTTTTTTACAAATCTTCATTTCCATTTTTTTTTTCCATTTCTGAGATCCCATTTCGTGATCGATTTCTCGTCGTCCGTAATTTCAAGTTATCTCGAACTAACGGGCGGCTTTTGCGGACATTACGCGTATTGACTCTGTGATTCTCATCACACTTAGGAAAATTCAAATCACGGCTATCTTGGTTGTCATGAAATCGCAAGGGTCTATTACTAGCCCCGACGGCCGCAATCGTCATTAATCGATTTAGGGAAATTCGCAAATCATACGTTGGTTATGCGGCATCACCCGCGTCCCACTCGTATAACACTAGCAATGAATCCGTTAATCGTTCTCAGATCAGCCTCGGCTCTAAATATTCCCTCAACGACCCTTATGGTCAAAATGCTGTTTTCGAATTGAATTTCCTAGGTTCACGTATCTCGTCACGCGTTAGCCTTTCCCCTTCGGTTAGTTAACTCGCGATTGATCGGATCCGAGTGAGATATAACTGAAATACTTTAACGGATATCTTAAAGTCAAAGATCTCGAAATGACAGGAAAATCAGATTGTCACAGAAGTTGTTTATGAAATGACAAACGAAAGAAGAATAGAATGAGGATGTGATTAATAACTAGACATATGACCCAGGCTCTTTTCACAATCTAAGTCATTCACCCTTCAAGCGGTAATGTTCTTGTCTGGAGTGAGATCCGCATCGTTACTTTATCAAAAGTCAAATGGGTATCCATCATCTTTTCCCTTTTCCCTTTTAAATTCCAGAAAAATGTAGAAGTTAACATCCATCCCCTTCCCATTGCAAGTAGGTATTACAAAACAAATATATATTTTAGTAATTTTAAGCCATGTAATACGCTCCGATCTCCTGTTAGTTTCAACAATTTACCGTAATACTTGGCGTGATATTGGGTCTTTAATGACTATACTTTTGGTTGATCAAATTTTACAGCAACGACATGTAAATCTCATCCAATAATTAGTATCAAAACAAATATAGCCAAATTGAGAAAGGAAAGACAACATATCCCTTCCGCATCTACTACACTAGTGGTTAACAGGATCATTGTTGATCTCTTGCAAACATTGTCTCTAATATTTAGTGCTAAAACTATCTTAGCTCTTACGGGTGTAAAATCATTAAGTGTCATAGGGTGGCTCCATGAAGGGACGTAATAGAGCTACAATTGTAACCCTATACCTTAAAACCCATTTCAGCCCTAGATAAGTGCATGCCCCGAAGATAATGATCGAATGCTCATGAGGTAATGATAGAGGAAAGTGATCAGCATCCATCAAGAAGCAAGTGGAATGTTCCAATTTTCGTCTTATTTAGAGATGCAAGGTAAGGCTACCTTGGCTGCATCTCTAAAACAACTAAGACTAATGTTAGCTATGATTTCTTAATAACACTTTACTTTCTCAAAAGGCAAAAAATAGAAATCCCGAAATCCTTAATGATACGTATAGTGCAATTTAAATTAGGGAAATTTCAAGTTAGGATCTAAAATGTGAACTCTTTCTCCAAAAAAAGGTCTAGAGTAGACATTATCGCATACGAGGCTTTGAAGTAGCCAACTTAGTCTCTAATAAGGCCTCTTGCTCACTGGCCGGCAAATCTTTGCCGAGCATCGAGCTTATGTGTCTCATGTGCATAGATGCACGTGATGTGCACGTGAGATATATGGGCTTGTTGGTCTTGCTATCTTCATTTGTTCCTCTCTTTTTTTTAAGTAAGGTTCAGCCTGAGAATCTAGTTTAGTATATTTAAGGTCACTCTAAGTTAGTAATGACTCGTATTACCTTGACCCTATTGTTTATTTGGATAGGGTTCTCCCAATTATCCCCTACTAGATGATATTTGAAAGTAAGATCCTTAGGGGCTCTTTCTATTCTTCTTTCTTTTGCAATGCAAGGAGTATTTCGACGCTTAAAGAGTACGGGAACTCCTCTCTATGCCACAGATATGAGAGATAATATTCTTGTTCTCATTCAAAAGTTATGTTTCCAAATGTTTTGTCAAAATAGTAAATTTGTATTTGAGTGATTATGAAAGTAAATGATATTCACTCAAATGCAGTTTTATTATTCGGACACAACAGTTGGAAACATAACTTTGAAGAAAGAATAAACATATTATCTCTCATACTTGTGGCATATAAGGAGTTATGGTATTCTTGAAACCTCGAAACACACTTTGCATTGCAAAAGAAAGAAGAATAACAGGAGCCGTAGGGATCTTAATTTCAAGTAACTTCTAGTGGGGGTTAGTAAGGGAGAACCCTATGCCAACAAGCAACAACTACAATAAGTTAAAATAGTATCAAGGCAATGCAAGTCATTACTAGCTTAGAGTGATCTTAAATATAACGTACTAGATTCTTAGGCTGAATCTTACTTAAAAAAAAAAGTAACATAGCAAAACCTTATCTCTAATATGAAAGACAAAACATGCATAATACCTTCCATGGGTTCCAATTCTTAGGGTGTCTCCGTGAAGCGATGTAAACGAGTTATAATTGTACTCATATACCCGAAACCCCTTCCCGTGGTAATGATAGAGGAAAGTGATCAGCATCCATCAAGAAGAAAGTGGAACATTCCAATTTTCATCTTTTTCGGAGATGCAAGGTAAGGTTACTCTAGTTGTATCTTTAAAACAATTAAGACTAAGGCTAGTTATGATTTCTCAATAACACTCTATCAAAAAGTAAAAATCGTAAAATCCTTAATAATGCTTAGGGCGCAATTTAAATTAGGAGAACTTTCAAATTATGGTCTAAAGTGTGAACTTTTTCTCTAAAAAAGGTATAGAGTGGAAATTGTCTCATATAAGGCTTTGAAGTGGCCAACTTATTCTTTAATAATGCCTCTTGCTCATCGGTTGGCCAAATCTTTGACGGACATCGAGCTTGTGTGTCTCACCTACATAGATGCACGCGATGTGCACGTGAGATACATGGGCTTGTTGGTCTCGCTAACTTCATTTGCTCCTTTTTTAAAGTAAGATTCAGCCTGAAAATCTAGTCGGTATATTTAAGGTCACTCTAAGCTAGTAATGACCCGCATTGTTTTGACACTATTTTAACTAATTGTAGTTGTTGCTCGTTTAGATAGGGTTCTCCTATTATTAATCCCTGCTAGATGATATTTGAAAGCAAGATCTTAGGGGCTCTTGCTATTCTTCTTTCTTTTGCAATGCAAGGAGTTTTTCGAGGCTTCAAGGATATGAGAACTCCTCTCTATGCCACAGTTATGAGAGATAATATATTTATTCTTTCTCAAAAGTTATGTTTCCAACTGTTGTGTGAAAATATTAAAACTGCATTTGAGTGATTATCAATTAAAAAATAAGTAAATGAACATAGCAACGACATTATATGAAAGACAAAACGTACATAATACCTTCCATAGGTTCCAATTCTTAGGGTGTCTCCGGGAAGCGACATAATCGAGTTACGATTGTACCTTGATAACTGAAAACCCATTCCATGTCTTGCTAACGGCATGCCTGAAGATAATGATCACTATGATCATGTGATAATGATAGAGGAAAGTCATCAGTATCCATCAAGAAGCAAGTGGAACCTTTCAATTTTCGTCTTCTTCGGAGATGCAAAGTAAGGATACTCTGGCTCTATCTTTGAAATAACTAAGGTTAAAGCTAGCTATGATTTCTCAATAACACTCTACTTTGCCAAAAGTCAAAAAATACAAATCCCGAAATCCTTAATAATGCTTAGGGCACAATTTCAATTAGGGGAACTTTCAAATTATGGTCTAAAGAGTGAACATTTTCTTAAAAAAAAAAAGATCTAGAGTGGACATTGTCTCCTATAAGCCTTTGAAATGGCCAACTTAGTCTCTAATAAGGCATCTTGCTCACCGGCTGGTCAAAATCTTTGTCGGGCATAGAGCTTGTGTGTCTCACATGCAGAGATGCATGAAAGATGCACGTGATGTGCATGTGAGATACTTGGGCTTGTTGGTCTCGCTATCTTCATTTTGCCCCTTTATTTTAAAGTAAGGTTCAACTTGAGAATCCAGTCTGGTATATTTAAAAGTAACTCTAAGCTACTAATGACCCACATTGTATTGACATTGTTTTAACTAATCGTAGTTGTTGCTTGTTTGGATAGGGTTCTCCCAATACTAACCCATGTTAGATGATATCTAAAAGTAAGATCTTTAGGGGCTCCTGCTATTCTTCTTTCTTTTGCGATGCAAGGAATATTTTGAGGCTTCAAGGATATGAGAACTCCTCACTATTCCATAGGCATTAGAAATAATATTCTTGTTCTTATTCAAAAGTTTTGTTTCCAAGTGTTTTGTCAAAATAGTAAATTTACATTTGAGAGATTATGAAAGTAATTCCTAATCACTCAAATGCAAATTTACTATTTTGACACAACAGTTGCAAACATAACTTTCGAGAAAGAATAAAAATATTATTTCTCATACATGTGGCATAGAAAGGAGTTCTCGTATCCTTGAAAGCTCGAAATACACCTTGCATTGCAAAAGAAAGAAGAATAGGAGGAGCACTACGGATCTTAATTTCAAGTCCCTTCTGACATAGGTTAGTATGGGAGAACCATATCCAAACAAGCAACAACCGCAATTAGTTAAAATAGTGTCAAGGCAATGAAAATCATTACTAGTTCGGAGTGACCTTAAATATAATAGACTAAATTCTTAAGCTGAGTCTTACTTGGAAAAAAAAAAAGTAAATGAACATAGTAACAACATTGTTTCTAATATGAAAGAAAAAATGTACATAGTCCCTTCCATAGGTTCCAATTCTTAGGGTGTCTCCATGAATGCACGTAATCGAGTTACAATTGTACCCGATACTTGAAAACCCCTTCCAGCCTTAGCTAAGGGCATACACGAAGATAATGATCAGTATGATCTTGTGGCAATGATAGAGGAAAGTGATTAGCATTCATCAAGAAGCAAGTGGAACCTTCTAATTTCTGTCTTCTTCAGAGATGCAAGGTAAGCCTACTCTGGCTCTCTTTTTCTCCAAAAACGGTCTAGAGTGGACATTGTCTCATATAAGGCTTTGAAGTGGTCAACTTAGTCTCTAATAAGGTCTCTTGCTCACTAGCTAGCCAAATCTTTGTCGAGCATGAAGCTTGTGTGTCTCACGTGCAGAGATGCGCGTGATGTGCACATGAGATACATGAGTTTGTTGGTCTCGCTATATTCATTTACTCCTTTTTTTAAGTAAGGTTCAACCTGAGAATCTAGTCTAGTATATCGAAGGTTACTTTAAGCTAGTAATGACCAGCATTGCCTTGATACTACTTTAACTAATTGTAGATTTTGCTTTTTTGGATAGGGTTCTCTTAATATTAACTCTGCTAGATAGTATTTGAAATTAAGATCCTTAGGGACTCCTACTATTCTTCTTTCTTTTGCAATGCAAGGAGCATTTCAAGGCTTCAAGTATACAAGAACTCCTCTCTATGCTACAGGTACGAGTCATAATATTCTCGTTCCTATTCGATAGTTATGTTTCCAAGTGTTTTGTCAAAATGGGAAATTTGCATTTGACTTTTTATGAAAGTAAATGATATTTACTCAAATCTAGTATTACTATTTTGACAACACAGTTGGAAAAAATAACTTTTGAGAAAGAATAAGAATGTTATCTCTCATGCATGTGGCATAGAGAGGAGTTCTAGTATCCTTGAAGCCTCGAAACACACCTTGCATTGCAAAAGAAAGAAGAATGGCAGGAGCCCTAGGGATTTTAATTTCAAGTCCCTTCTAGAAGAGGTTAGAATGGGACAACCCTATCCAAAGAAGCAACAACTGCTATTAGTTAAAATAGTGCCAAGGCAATGCAAGTCACTCATTAGTAGCTTAGAATGACCTTAAATATAATAGACTAGATTCTCAAGCTAAATCTTACTTATAAGAAATAAGTAAATGAACATAGCAACAATATTGTCTCAAATTATGAAAGAGAAGATGTACATAATACCTTCCATATGTTTCAATTCTTGGGGTATCTCCATGAAGCCATGTAATTGAGTTACAATTTTACCATGATACCCGAAAACCCCTTCTAGCCCTAGCTAAGGGCATGCCCGAAGATAATGATCAGCATGATCCTTTGGTAATTTCAGAGGAAAGTGATCAACATCCATCAAGAAGCAAGTGGAACCTTCCAATTTCCATCTTCTTAAGAGATGCAAGGTAAGGCTACTCTGGCTGCATCTTTAAAACAACTAAGACTAAGGCTAGTTATGATTTCTCAATAACACTCTACTTTGCCAAAAGTCAAAAAATAGAAATCCAAAAACTCTTAATAATGCTTAGGGCGCAATTTAAATTAGGGGAACTTTCAAATTATGTTCCGAAGTGAGAAATTTTTCTCTAAAAAAGGTCTAGAATGTTGTTTCATATAAGGCTTTGAAATGGCAAACTTAGTCTCTATTAAGTCCTCTTGCTCACCGGCTAGCCAAATCTTTGCTGGGCATCGAGCTTGTGTGTCTCACATGCAGAGATGCACGAAAGATGCACATGATGTGCACGTGACATAAATGAGGTTGCCATTTTCGCTATCTTCATTTACTCTTTTTTTTTTTAAGTAAGGTTCAGCCTGAGAATCTAATTTGGTATTTTTAAGGTCAGTCTAAGCTAGTAATGACCTGCATTTCCTTGACATTGTTTTAACTAATTGTAGATGTTGCTTGTCGGATATGGTTCTCCCATACTAACCCTTGCTAGATGATATTTGAAATTAAGATCCTTAAAGCTCATGCTATTCTTCTTTGTTTTGCAGTGCAAAGAGCATTTCGAGGCTTCAAGGATATGAGAACTCCTCTCTATGCCACAAATATGAGAGATATATTCTCGTTCTTATTCAAAAGTTATGTTTCTAAGTGTTTTGTCAAAATGGTAAATTTGCAATTGAGTGATTATGAAAGCAAATGATAATTACTCAAATGCAGTTTTACTATTTCGACACAAAAGTTGGAAACATAACTTTTGAGAAAGAATAAAAATATCATCTCTCATACATGTGGCTTTGAGAGGAGTTCCTCGAAACACACATTGCATTGCAAAAGAAAGAAGAATAGCGTGATCCCTAGGGATCTTAATTTCAAGTACCTCCTAGCAGGGGTTAGTATGGGAGAACCATATACAAACAAGCAACAACTGCAATTAGTTAAAACAGTGTTAATGCAATGCAAGTCACTTACTAGTTGAGAGCAACTTTAAGTATAATAGACTAGATTCTCAGGTTGAATCTTACTTAAAAAAATAAGTAAATGAACATAGCGAGACCAACAAGCCCATGCAACTCATGTGCACATAACGTGCATCTATGTACGGGAGACAAACAAGCTCGGTACTAGGCAAAGATTTGGCTAGCCAGTGAGCAAGATGCCTTATTAGAGGCTAAGCTGTCACTTTAAGGCCTTATATGAGACAATGTCCACTCTGGGCCTTCTTTGGAGAACACTTTCATACTTTAGACCCTAATTTAAATTGCTCCCTAAGCATTATTAAGGATTTCAGGATTCCTTGATATTGAGAAATCATAGCAGCTTGAGTCTTAGTTGTTTTAAAGATGTAGTCAGAGTAGCTCTACCTTGCATCTCCGAAGAAGACAGAAATTGGAAGGTTCCAGTTGCTTCTTTATGGATGTTGATCGCTTTCCTCTCTCATTATTACAAGATCATGCTGATCATTATCTTCAAGCATGCCCATAGCTAGGGCTAGAAGGGGTTTCCAGTTATCGAGGTAGAATTATGTCTCTATTACATCCCTTAATGGAAACACCTTAAGAATTAGAATATGGAAGGTATTATGCACGTTTTGTTTTCCATATTTTATATCAAACGATAAGAAATTTTAAACCCATAAAAGACAAGAGATTTTAGCAGTTAAAAAGTTCAACAAGAGACAAAATCAAGAGACTTAAAGATTTTACCCCATAAAAGCTAGGAGGGTTTTAGCACTAAATATCAGGGACAATGTTTGCAAGAGACCAATGATACTGCTAACTACTAGTGCAGTAGATGCGGAAAGGATATGTTGCCTTTCCTTTCTTAATTTGGCTTCTTCTTTTTTTTTTATACTTGTAGTTGTTGTAAAATCTAGTCAGCCAAAAGCATAGTCATCAGAGACCCAACATTATGCCAAGTCCGTCAATTGGTGAAACTAACAACAGGAGATTGAAACGTATTGCATGGCTTAAAATTACCAAGATTTGTATTTCTTTTGAAGTACATGCTACTCATGCTTGTAGAGGAATGGGGTGGGCTGTTAACTTTTGCTTTTTTTTTGGAATTTAAAAGGGGAAAAGATGATGGATGCTCATTCGACCTTTGATAGAGTACATGGAATTTGGAGCTTATTTTGTTTTTTGTTCTTTTTCCAGGGAAAAGTACACTATAAGTGCCATAACTTTTGTACGGTAGTCATCATTTGTCGCTCTTCCTTTTAAGCTTAGACTAATTGTCGTGCACTTTTCCTTATTCAGTTAATTTGAACGGGAATGTAACTCGAGTCTAGCATGCTCATGTTGACAAGCATTGTGTGAACGGGAATGTAACTCGAGTCTAGCATGCTCATGTTGACAAGCATTGTGTTTTAGAGTTGCAGCGGTACAATTGTTTTTCTTTTCTTTTGTGTTAAATATCATTATAAGTGCATTTGTTTGATAAAGCCGATGTCAAGTGCTAGCCTGATAGAATAACTAGGAGGCATGCGCTCCCTATCAATCAATGCGTACATTTTTAATTTTTTCTTCTCTGTGTTGCAGGAAGTTCCCCAGGTGAGAAAGGCACACCTAACTACACAGCATGGTGCCGATGCAATTGCATGATTCGGTGATAAAGGCACACCTAACTACACAGCTCAATGTTTTGTTGTGTTCTGTAAATTTTTCAAATGCAGGAAAGAGCCCTTTGTCTTTTGCCTCCTTTTAATTGTCAAGATAACATCTTATTATTCATTCTCTGTTTCCTTCATTTAATTGTGTTTCTTTCTTTCTCAGTCTTCTGCATTTCATCTGTGTTATGGGGATAGCTCAAGTGCATATTAGCACCATTTGCATATCCAGATATATGGGTTTGATTCATGTCTATATGCTGGACAGGAATGGTTTACCTATAAGAGAACCATCATGGCAGCTCTTAAGCAATGTTCCGTCATCCGCAAGCAACAAATCCTTCTTCGCGAGCTTCACGTCCATTTTCCATGAGCTTCAAGTTCGTTATCCGCGAGCTTCAAGTCCTCATTCAGTGCCACTTTCTTTCTCGTGCACATTTTCATCTCAGTGCCGCTCAGCTGGGGAAATTTGGTGCTACACGAGGGAATTGGCCGTTAGCGGGTTCTGTTAGTGTTAGATTTTGCTTTGAGTTATAGGCTTCACCATTTGCATTATCAAATAGATGTGTTTGATTCATGTCTATATGTTGCACTGTAATGGTTTTTCCTACATGGAGGTTTATGCAGTCTCAATAGTAGGGCTTATTATATAAAAATAGTTCCGGATCCAATGAAAATTTCCTCTTCAATTGAGGTCGACTTCTTGGTCTTCTACTATATACAACATTTGTATTGTTTTCGGTATGTAAGATATGTGGAGCCTTTGCAATTTTCTTCTCGCTATGCCCACACATTTTCTTCGTCGGTCAATTATCTCTCTAACGTTGACGCGAAGAAATTGCAGCTTCTTCAACTGGATTGATTCCCCGCATTGGTGATGAGACTTCCCACCGAATCATCTCTAGGCTTTTGCGAAGAACGCGATGAATTGAAGCAGACCTTCAACAAAGCAGAAAGAGAGAAGAATCCATTGGGTGTTTTGATAATTTCATGGGTAATAATGTACTACAGGTAGGAAGATGTGGAGGGCTGAGATTGGTTGTTGTGTCTTTTGGAGCCTTAGATTGTTTGTAGCAAGATGGCCTGTCATCACTGCATGTGATCAATGATCAATGGGAGGTTTAATTGTTTCGTAAGCTCATCTATTGTCTTCTCTTTCTTGTAGTGTTGTTCATGATGTGAGCACATATTAAAGCTGTAAACTTATGTTGTTGTCTGTTCTTATAATGCAGATATTAAAGTTCAATAAATTCAAGTGTTTAATGTTGTGTGATGAAGATCATTGATGATGGTTGCATGATGATTCTTGTTGTGCTTAACTTGATGTTGATGATGGTTGATGAACTGCAAACAACACAATGCAAAATGCCGAGCATTCTGCTTTCAATCAATACTAATGATGTTGGTCGTATTGGTATTGCTAGTCTTCTTGCTCTCGCATTTCTCAAAAAATTGCTCATCTTTCGTCTCTTTCATGTTGAGATCCTTACATCTTCCTCTTTACCTAAAATTTAATTAAAAAAAATAATCAATTCGTCAAAACAAAATAAAGTGAAAAGAATAGCTTTAGGACATAGTTAAGGCAAGATAGATACCTTCATCTTCATCCATATATTACAATGAGCTTGAGATGTTGCCAAAAATTGAAGTAGTTCTCAGTTGTGGCTTAGATGGGGCTGAGGGAGTGTTCTTCTACCGCATCATGTGAGTTGACAAAACAATTGAACCTTATTTAAGACTTCTCAAATAAATGTACTCCTACCCACATTTAACATTGTGGTAAACACAATCTTATAACTGCTGCTCTAAAATATTTTAACATTGATCACAATCGAAAGCTTTTGGAAAATTAAAGCTCGCATGTGCATGCGTGAAAGGAGTTAAATCACCGGCACAAATCTTACAAAATGAGCATGCCATGCTCGAGTTATATTACTGTTCAAAGTAACTTAATAAGGGAAAGGCCACAATAATTATTGTAAGCCTAAAAGGAAGAGCCACAAAACATTTGATGAAGACCATCTTGCACTATTGATTCGGCAAGATCAGCCTCCTTATACTTTTAAAATTAGAAAGCTAGAAACCTGTTTCTGAAATTACAAACGAAGGAAGAATCCAACGGACATGAATAAGCATGGGCTTGAGAAGACGAACTTGAAGCTCGCGGACAATAGAACCTGGGAGCGAGGAGACGATGGTGGATGGCGGACAATGGACTGAAGCTCACGAGATTGTTGCGTTCCCTTATTTGAGATCTCAAGCTCGTCGATTTCAGATCTTTGTTGAAGGGTTGGCCACTTCAAACCCTTATTTAAAGTAAATTCCACTCTAAGCCCTTTTGTAGGTAAAATGTTCTCGCTTTTTTACTTTCACGAGGACGACGGACACTGCCTGTTACGTTAGCAGGGCTCTCAAGTTTACGTGGATGTCCATCGTTGCATTACCGACCGCGAACAGAGCAGACACTCTGCTCTGAGCGAGTGATGAGGTGCGACTCCGCTCTGCTTTTAGGGTTTCTCAGCTCCGAGGCGGATCTCCATTCGTGTTGTACAAACCTGCAGTCTCCTCTCCCCTCCAATCGCGGCCGACAAGGTTGGGTGCTTTCTCTTCGTTCTGTAACCGTCTGGAAATCGAAAGAAAGGCTCTCAATTCATGGGAGCTTTCATGGTGTACATGCAGGTCTTCTTTCGGAGTTGCGTTCGACATCGATGGAGTAATTCTTCGGGGACGTGTTCCGATCGGAGGCTCTTCCCAGGCTTCGCGACAATTGTACGATGATTACGGTAAAATTCACTTTTTCCTGATCGTCCCGAGTACTTTTATCCTAATTTTTTTTTTTTGTGAGGTTTTCGTTTTCCATATAATTGTCATTACCGTTGTTCTGCAGGCGTTTTGAAGGTTCCCTTTGTGTTCTTGACTAACGGTGAGCCAGTACTGGTTGCTTCTAGATGATTAGATTGCGGGGCTCTTTCTGATCATTATGTTACGCCTTTACATTAGTTTGACATCTCATCTTTGTGTCAACTCGTTGACATTTACTAGTTGTGAAAACTCATGGTTCAATCTTTGTCCTCAGTAGAATTTTAGCTGTGATTCTCTGGGCATTGTCGTTATCCGAGAGGTTTTATCTGGAAGAGGAGAGTAAACCCGTAAACATTGCAATGTGCTTATAAATCACATGATTACTAATGGCAAACTGTCTCATGTTATCTGATCGGAGGTGGTATTCCAGAGTCTACGCGAGCACTTGAACTGAGTCAGCTCCTGGGAGTGAACATTTAACCTGCTCAGGTACTGTTTCTAAGTGGACTTGTAGAATGGACCATGTTTTTTTTACATTTATATGTCGACCATGGCATGACTGATGGAGCCCTTGCCACAGTTTGCTTTCTTTATGCTATCCTTTTGCAGGTGTTGCAGGGTCATTCTCCTTTCAGAAATCTGTTGAATAGGTACTCAATTGGTTTCATGAAAGCAATCTGCAGTTTTAATTCAAATTAGTGCTTTTGAAAGTTTTACACTTGCGTAATTGATGGTTTTAAATTTGCGTGCCTATATCTGCAACTGCATTTCTGCGATCCTTTTAATTAAGTGACTTGATAAACTATGCTTGCAAAACCCATCATGGACTTTGTATCAAATTGATGTGAAAGACCTGACCTTTATTGCTTACCTATGGTATATGGTATTTCTCCTGTTTAATTCCTTGATGATAAAAATCATTTTCATCAAAGATGATCCACTTGTCAAAGTCTAAATTTTTTTGCAAAGTACTAGTCTTGCCTTTTGAATGTAAGACTATTAAATGACAATTAAGTCTTATATCATTAAGTTGGGTCTTTGTCCATGAATATTAATGATGCAGTAAGTTAATCTACCTTTATGTATGATTTTCTTTGGGTAAGCTTTATGTATGATAAATTGGTGATGTTTTCCAGATACGAAAATGAACTCATCGTTGCCAGTTGGAAGGAAAACCCTGCTCTAGTGATGTCTGGATATGGTTTCAAGTAAGTACTAGCCTAATATCTTCGATTTATTCATCTTTACTGGTTTCTCTAAAACTAGAATTCTGAGAGTAACTGAGGGATTTTTTCTTGCAGAAAAGTTTTATCGATGGATGAATATGCATCCTGTTTTGATAACATTGATCCGGTATCTCAATACAAAGCCTGGACAAGTGATGATGTCTGCCTCAAGGATTTGGGACCAAAGTGTGATGTCTTCTCTGAGAGAGAGTGCAGGCTGCATTTGTTGTCATTGATCTGGTAGATTGGGCCAGAGACATACAGGTATCCCACCATATTATCTTCTTTCAATATAACAGTTCTGTTAATTAATGCATCCATTTGCATTATGTTATACCTCCTCCAAGTTTTCGTATCCCCTGGATGTGTGTCAGTTTCCATGTCCAATAGTGGAATCCAGTATCATTATGGTACTATAAGATAGAATCTGCCTCTGGATTTCCTTTAATCATTTAGTTCTGTTAGGTACAATGAAAAATTTTACAACACGTGCAGTCTAAGGTCTGGACTCTACCGTAATAGCTCTGCAATAACAGAACAAATGCAACAGGTTCTCTGTGACATTCTAAGGTCTGGAGGGCTTCCAGGACAATCGGGTGGACATCAACCACATTTGTATTTCGCAACTGATGATCTTGAATATCAGGTTGTTTCATTGGCTGAAAACATGTGAATCTCTCTTGGATGCATCATCTTCACCTCTCTAGTTTAAAGTTTACAATTCTGAAATTAGTCAAAGAGTACTCA
Source organism: Rhodamnia argentea (assembly GCF_020921035.1). Classification (NCBI taxonomy): domain Eukaryota; kingdom Viridiplantae; phylum Streptophyta; class Magnoliopsida; order Myrtales; family Myrtaceae; genus Rhodamnia; species Rhodamnia argentea. Next base: position 29,604,664 of record NC_063157.1, on the reverse strand, counting down.
GTGCAGGCTGCTTTTCCGCTGGAGCGACTCGGGATGGGTGCCTTTAGAATTGCTTTATAGAGTGTCTTCAAGAGGTAGAGTGTTGTTTTCTTAGACTCCTGCGACTTCAAGTATGTCATTGCAACTACTGGATATGTAAAAGTTGATTCCTATCGTTATGATTGGATTTCAAAATGCATCGTTGAATTTCTACTGCCTCTTCATCAACTCATGGATTGCTTGTAGTGTCTATTTGGGGGGCTTTCCCACCCTTCCTTCTCCCTCTAAATTATGGCTTCTCCTTCCGAACCAAGTGTTTGATATAAGAGTGGGCAAAAGTCCGGCTAGTGACTTTTAATGCAACAAAGAATTCTACAAAATTAAAAATGAACTTGAATCACTTCAGATGAAAATAATTATGCGTTAAGAAAATGGATATGTTCAGCATTTAAAGTACGCCTAATAAGTCTTAACCGGTCATGAGTTAAAGCTTTAAAATCAAGTTTCAAACACTTCAATGGAAGTTCTTGTGAAAACCAATAGCTGAAAGACACTGATAAAGCCTTAAACCCCTTGTCAAATCCCTCAAGCACCTAACAGTCCCTTAACTGTTCTAACTCGGGTGCTTTTCTTTGATATATGCGGCATTCATCATCATCCTTTGGAATATGTTTATTGCGGCAAACCTAATCCGTTAGTGTTTGACAATGCTGAAATGACGCTGAGACTACTCACTTTCACACTGTGATGTTCGAGGCATGGATGATGGACATCCCCAGTCAATTTCCTTTTGTACCATTCACATGGTCGGCGAAAATGCTTCTATAGACATCAAGGGTGCTCAACAGGTTGGTTAAGATGTGGATCTTGAACCTATTGCTTCGTGCTAGTTGCAGCCACTATCCACCCCTGGCTTCTTAGTACCGTTTCTATTTTCGGCTTAATACTTAAAGTAAGAGAACTTATGCTTGATTTTCAGGCGGGACATCCTTGGTTCTCTATTTTGACCAGAACAGGTTTATTCAAGGGAGAAAAGAATGACACGAGTTTTCCTGGAGATCTGGTAAGTTGACAAAGGGCCAGAAGGATATCTGAAAAAGTTTGTTCCCGTTGCAAAAGAAGTTGAGTTGCAATTTTCCATAAGAACGCGAATCTACTTTAACGGAATATTGGTGCAGATGGGGGTTCAGCTTTTGAGCATCGCGCCTTCACATCGTTTGGCATATTGTTGATACGGTCGAAGAGGCGGTGGACTGCATTTTGAGCAGCTGATAGTTGTAGAGCTTCTGCTAGTCTTTAAACTGACGGGCCTTGTTTTTGTCACAAAGAATCCGGACTCATCAATCTGGGGCGGATTCGCCGTGGATTATACAGAATGGATAGTCTGTCTCACTAGTCACTACTTCAGCTAAAGGGGCTCAAGTAATAATACGTGGGGAACATGGGGGAGATGGAAATTCTTACTATTTGCCAAATGCTTCTTGTATACAGATTCCCGATTCTGCCTGTAAGATAGAAGCGGTCTTCGGAGACAGAGTCGTCCTTTTTCCCCCTCTTGCCAAAAGGAGGAGGATCATTTACCGCGAATGTACGGTCGATAGCTGCAAGTCTTTTGAAGTTCATTTCTTTCGCCATGGAACAGAGTAATTCGAATATTTCGTGGTAGCAAAGCAAGTCTAATCTTCCTCTGGGAGAAATATTTTGTCGTTTACAGTACATGGATTTTTCTCGTACTTGTTATATGTGTGTGATTTCGTAATCAATACTTTGTTTATCGTACCATTCCATATGTATGACAATTTTTTGTTTGTTTGTTTTTTTTTGTGATATTTTGAGCAAAATGAATCTTGCATTGTTATATTATTTTGCTTACTATTACTCTGTAAGCTTAAGTAATTTTAGGACAAAAGGACACTAGGAATGTCAATATTTGTGTACGGTGCTCACTTTAGTGACACTTTTTTTTTTATCATTTAAGTACCAAATTGGAAAAAAAAAATGATCACCTAAGTACCAATTCCGACCAAAAAAGATTACTTAAGTGCCAATTCCAGCTAAACAGTACACGTGGCATTTTTTAATATCTCGTGTCAATTTTTTAAAAAAAAATCTATCCACGTGGACTATTCAACTTAAAAATAGTTAACTTTTTTTAAAAATTAAAATTCAACAGAAAAATAGCCTAAAATTTGAAAAAAAAAAAAAACTAAGTAGAAGTTGCAGCGTTGAGGGCTGTGAGCCCTCACCACCGCTACCCCACCCTCGCCGGCTATGGCCGACAAGAGGTGGGGGATGGCCCAAGGGGGTCGCCGAGCCTCGGCGTGGGTTTGCGAGACCGGCCTCGACAGGGGTCGTTGGGGCTCGGCGACCCCTTGGGCATCCCCCACCCCTTGCCCGCCGGGGGGCGACGGCGGCGAGGGCTTCCAAGCCCTAGCTGCTACAAGTTTTTTTTTTTTTAGTTTGTTTAGCTTTTTTTTAAGTTTTTAAAAAAATTTAACTTTGGGTTTTTTTTGTTATTGTTGACTTGGCAGCTCCGGTGAGTCACGTGGATGTCATGTTAGATTTCCAGCGAAGCTCACCGGAGTTGGCATTGAAATAACCGTTTTTTAAAAAAAAAAAATTGGCACTTAAGTGATAAAAAAAAAATATTGATATTAAAATGAGCGACGTACACAAATATTGACACTCTAATGTTCTTTTAACATAATTTTAGTATGGTAGTTGAAATCTTGACGCTTTTCTGCCTATACATCATCAATCAATGGAGATAGTCTCAAACATAATTGTCAAGTTGCGGATTTCTAACTTTAATTATCCGATGAGAAAAGTAAACACGTAAAACTAATCTCTCGACTGAACGATTGACACTTTACTAACGTCCTTCGTATGAAATTTCATATGTTTTAGTTGGGCTTCGACAGTTTTAACATAAGGTCTATGTGAAAGTCTGTCAAACTCAATTTGACGAATTATGGATTCAGCAACCTGACGTAAGACGCTGAGATTTTCAAAGGAGATTGCTGACCCATCCTCGAACGCAATGACATTTTCTTAATATGTCCCAAAATGAAGTTATCGAGTTCTTAATTGATGAATTGGCCCCCTGCTTTTCCACGAAATATCCCGAATATTGTGTTAGAGTAATTAAACATTAAACCACGCATTCATCTAACAGTTTAAATTTTTAGAATAGTGGGTGAAAATGACAAAAAGAAAGAAGCGAGAAAACATAATTCACTATTCGGAAAGCCCAACCCATAAGGTGGAGACGGGTCATACGTAAACGACGGGGCTGTGCATTCGGAATAAGCTTGAGGACAAAACCGAACCCTGTTACCCCATTAAGAAGTTCGATTCGAAATTTGAAGCTTACAAATGTAGAGATGTCGTGTGTATTTAAAGAACGTATATTCCTCGTACTCAAATAACGTGGGAAACATCGTGTCGTACCATGCATGTACGCATAGTATACGGAGCTATACTCATGCATGACACCCTCCACGAGGCCATGCGTGAACAGAAACTGCTCATATTTTTTACAGCTTGCAAGAACTTTACCAGTCAGGGAATTCTATAAAGTCTTATGTCATAAGTAATTTCAACACCTAGGCCGTGTAGTTATAATATGCGGTATTAGGTAGATGAGAAGCGCACGCTAACTCCCTCGAAGAATCTAATTTTTTTGTTTTACGCCATGATTCTTTGATTACGCTTTTTTAAAAGACATTATCCTAGAGTTTGGCGTGTAATAGGACGGCAAGGATAGGGTTACTGTGTACGATATTTTTTGCTGCCGTGAGAGCTGATGCTTCTAGTTTGCCTGATGACTGCACTGAAATCATTCTGATTCTTTCTCATTTGGCAACATCCCTCGCAGTCGCAGATAGAAAATTCAGAGCCATCAGAAAATAAAAAAGTAAAATTTTTTTTTATTTCGTAAAAAATAAATTATCTCAAAAAAATTAAAAAAAAATGATCGCTCATACAAAAAAAAGTCAAGAGCCTTTAAAGATAAATTATTATTGATAATAAAAAAATTAATTGATTAATTAATTATTCCTAACCGTACAAGCGAAAATCATATAGAATGTGGCACTGACACTGTTAAATTAACCGTTAAATATCTACACCAGCTTCCCCCGTGTGCTTACCCAAATCCTGTCTCTGTCTCTCCTCGCCGTCTTCCAACACACCAAAATCCCACTTCCATCAAGCAAACCCAGAATCAAAAACCACCAGCACCAGGTTTGGCCACCGCCCCGCCGCCGCCGCCACTACCAAACCACAGATAACCGCCATGGACTTGTTCTCACCATCGCCGAGTCTGCTTAGCCTCGCGTCCATGAAACCAGCTCGAGGACGACCCAACTCTCTCTCCCTTAAGTCAGATCAAAGATAGCCATGACCAACAGATTTGAGTTCGCCACCTCCAATGGAGGTCGTGATCACGAGTCGAGGCACGCGACCTGTGCGTCCTCATATCAGAGGCCGCGATTTCTAGAGCGGCCTCGCTGAGGCCTTGACTCACAGACATGACCCCCATTGGAGGTCGACCTGAGAGAGAGAGAGAGAGAGAGAGAGAGAGTAGCGATGGCAAACATTGAAATTTCTTCTATTTACAGCCCTGTAAGATTGTAGAAGCAACCATGAAATGAAGCTACAAGCTTTTACCAGGTACGCAGTGAGCCGTGCTCTGCTTCTGGATTAGTCAATTTGCTACTAGTAATCCCCGTATCAAGGAAGAACTCGAGATGAACATGAAAAATGTTCTTATTCAACTGTACAAATTAAAAACCAAAATGAAAAAGGAAAAACCATGCGCCAATTGTTATCTTCCCGAAAATTGATGTGAGCAACGCCGAGGAGGCTACGTGTCTTCAAGCGGCGTTACGGAGGCGAACTGGCAACTGCAACAACCATGCTTTCCTCTGTTTATGCACACCCATTTTCGCGAGCTTGATTACTTGGGCCGCCAACGATTTGAAGATCTTGACTTTAATCTGACCTCTCTTTGGCTGTGGTCCTGATCTTGGCTTGTAGGCCGTCTTCTTCGTCTCGTCCCTCTTCTCCATTTCTATGATCCTTTACAAAGGCAAGCTCTGGCTCTGCTTGAGAAGACTCTGTTTCCCCAGAGAGAGAGAGAGAGAGAGAAGAATGGAAGAAGAATGAAGAAAGTGACTGAAGTGAAACGACGAGCTTGGCAGGTGGGGGTTTAAACGAGGGCTGAGTCAAAGGTGGCCGGAGCGGTTTGAGAACAGGCGTCCTTAGGTTTCCAACTTATGGACCAGTTTTCGCTTGCCCTTCTCGAGCGGGGACAAGCACTTTGGTCGACTCGATTCCCCCGAGACTCAAAACCTATAATGTGGACATCGGTTTCTCAATTTTTTTAACTTAAAACTTATCGTACATATCTCAAAACTTGAAATCTATTTTATCAATCCATTTTATGTGGAGGGGACAAATGAGTTCGTAACCCATATTTTAACTCATATATAATGGTGCCGCTCATAAATTGATTTTCTTAACTCATAAATGAGCTTTCTAAAGTTCTAAAAATAAATTTAAGTCGATCATAAATGGATTGTCTAAAAACTTAATGTGTTAACGAGTTGAGAATTAACATATTTCCAATCCATATAATAAAAAAAAGGAAACTTTTTTATTGGTCTTTTATTTTATTTTATTTTATTTGGTCTTTTAATAGTTAATAAAGCGCCCTTTTGCTTTTTTCTACGGAAATCCGGCCGACCCTTGCCACGACCTGGAGAGGCGTCCTTTGCACGGGGCCAGCGACCCTCGCCGGATTTAGAAGAAAAAAAGGAAAAAAAAAATGAAAAATAAAAAAGAATAAAATCAAATAAAATTATAAGAAAATTCAATTTTTTTGGAAAAGTGATAAATATAATCCACGTCGGTGTCACGTAAAACGGCCGGCGTCCACGTCGGCGATTTCCCATCAAAATTGATTAGAAGAACTAAATTAACAAAATTAACTTAACATTAGACGGTAACATTAAGTAATTTTAGTAAGGGAGTTGAAATCTTGACCTTTCTTGGCCTATACATCATCAATCAACGAACATACACGGGTTAAGACAAAATTTCTCATTGAGTTCGACACATCAAATTTAATCCGCAATTGAGTAATCGACACTTTACTAGTCTCCTCAGATTGAATTTCACGTGTTATTGATTAGGAAGCACCGACACTCTCCGAAGGCCTCCGTGTCATATCATGTTTGACACTTTCCAACATTTTGATTCTTTTTAGATATGCGATCGACACGTTGTCAACGCTCTAGATACATCAATGACACGCATGTCCATCATCCCAACACATTATTTCGATATACACATGGTCAATTTTAAGCATTTTCAATAAATTATGGGTCAAAATATAAATTTATCAAAAATATATATATGCTTAAGTTATATATCCAAATACCCCAAAATTAACATATCCATTCAGCCAACACGAAAAAAAAAAAAAAGGAGGAAATGATGATTTGTCATGTAATACAATGTGCTGCGATGTGTCGAAATTTTCACGAAATGTCGGCATCTCGTGTTGCGTGTCGTATCGATACTACTTAAGTTATTTGGCTCTCACATTTTTAACATATGGTCCGCGTGGAAGTTGGTCAAAGTCGGTCGAATTATGACGTGGGCAAGCCTGACGTATTGCTGACCCATCATCGAATGCGAATGGCATTTTCAACATATTCCAAACAAAACAATATCAATTTTTTAGTTTTTCTCTCTCTCTCTCTCTCTCTCTCTCTCTCTCTTTTTTTTATTTTTTTATTTTGGTGTTCGCTTTCCGGCCGACTGGCCGGTGGCGGGTCATTGTCAAAGGAGAGGCTAATTTCGGACCAATCGCTTAAATTAATGAGTTGGCCCCAAAAAGGTATACGAAAATTGCTTGCTTTTGTATGTTTTTTTTTTTTAGAATATTTCCTTTTGGATTATTAAATTTCACATATGAAGCAAGAGGTGTCCAGCTATTTCGGGCACGTGTCCTGACATCAAACGGTGAGAACGTGCGTAAAGAGAATGGCTATCGCCTGTGGATAATTGAAAATGTCTAGGTCCATTGAATCCTTGAAAAAGCAAAATTTTAGTGGCTTGGATGGATGTAGATGAGGCCGCCGCCTTTGCTAAGAGCGACTTAGGCGTCATCGACCAATTACTTCTTAGTTAATACCAACAAACAAACAAACAAACAAACAAACAAAATCAAACTTGGTACACTTGTGCCATATTTATCTCCCAACTAATTTACATATTGCAAAAAACTTAAATTAGCATGCCCATGACGATTCTACCCTTTGCTAGCTTCAAACCATTGCATCTACGTTAAATTACTGATGTGGAAACATGAACGATAAGCAACTCGGATGATCGGCGCGTGACGCGGAAATTCAATGGAAATGGGTCTTTTAAACGATGTCGTTTTATGGAAGCCCGATTCGAAATCGATTGAGATTGAAAAATATGTTAAAAATTTGTTTAGAAGCTCCCCTCATGTTTCGAGAGTACGCTAGAATCTCTAATTTTGCCTTAACATTTTGGTAGATTTATCATGAGCGTGTCGATTTGGGATTGTTTGCTGCACGGAAAGTCAATTTGAAGTAAATATGGGATAAATGAACAAATTTAAGATTTTTTTTTTTTTGGGGATATAATCCCATCTTTTACGCCCAATCCAACGTCCAAAATATGAGCGTCTCTGAATTTCTTTTGCGCCACGCTCAATTTATCGATATGATTAGTGACCCAAGAAATTTGGGAACAGCTTTGCAACATCCCATCGTGGTGCATCATAGTCACTAGTAAAGAAAAGAAAAAAACATGAAAACAAAGAAAGAAAACGGTAAGAAAAGCAAACTCAAAATGACTTGCGATGTACGAGTGAAGCACCCCCACCATGCACATGACACCACCAACAGCCATTTCCTATGCATCCATACATGACCCATCATCGTCTTCATCATCATTTGTTCTAGAAGTCAATGTCCTAAATAATCTGGAACTACTAGAAGCGCACGCAACTCCTGAGTCCGGATTGTACTCAGACGACGAGAATTTATTTAATATTAAATTTTGGCTCAAATATATAATATTATCTTTTAGACGTCTAATTCTTTTAATGTGATTTTTAAACTATCGCTTTGTTGAATGAAAACAAAAATGAACTATTGTTAATGTTTAATCTAGTACATCGACTTTTCATCACAAAGTCAAATTAGTCATTTGATGTGATTCACAAGTTTTCATAACCACACTATTTCCTGAAATTTTAGAGTATTTCTTTTACTTCAATCCATTTTCTAAATCAGCAACAAAAAAAAAATGCTATCTTTTTATTACCCTTTTGTTGTTTGTAGCTGTTACTGTAGGTCCATTTAAGTGTATTTTCACTTACGATCTCTATAATAGTAAAAACATAAACTCATTTATACTTATACAGGATTCTATTTCTTTTTATTTGGAAAATAAGTGTTTTCGTAAATACATCTAAAAACAATATTCATTATCTCTAGATCCATCGTACTTATGTTAATATGAATCTTGTTCCTAATTTTTTGGTAGATAAAAGATTTCAAATTTTTGTATTTTGCATTTTCTTCACTGAATTTATTTAAATCGGTAAATTACCAAATTGAAAAATTATGAATATCAACCCAATACTGCTCTAACGAGGTTCTATTTTTACTGTTATTGAGACCACAAAGCAAGATAGACTTATATGGAACTATCGTAATATCTACAAAGCAAAAAAATGTAACAAGAAATAAATAATTTTTTTTTTAATCCAAGAAATGAATTGAAATGAAAAGACATTGTCAATTTGGGATAATAGCATAATTGTGAACCGTTTGATTTTCTAATGAAAAGTTGAGGTACAATAAATTGACAGTTTACCGACTAAATTGGATATACAAAGACATTTAAAGATCACACTAAATGAATTAAAATTTTAAAGACGATATTGTATATTGGACCAAAGTTTAGATAGTATTTACATAATTTTCTCAAGACAAAAGGGTTGTCGTGCACCGCAGGCGCATGCGCCCGATTATTAGTTTTATGGAATATGTAAAGTTCAGCCAAAACAACGTCGTTTTTATTTTATTTAAGCCACGTGGACGTCATGTCAACACCGTTTGCTTTCTAGCGTCCATATAACCAGATTTTTAACTATTTTGATTGACGGAACTTTAATGAAAGATAAATGTATCACACATGTATAAAATTGAAATTTTTTGTATCGCAAAAAAAAAAATTATGATAAATTTGTCACAGTGATCATAGTATAGGAATTCTTGTGGCTTATGACCTTTTTATGAACTATGTAAGGTTCCAACATCTTCTAGGATTTATGTGGAAAAGGGGAAATGAAACGTGAGGGGCCCGTTGCACACGTGCGAATTTCCCTTCCTTTTGCCGTTAAAACCAAAACCGCCACCCATTTGAAATTCCTGTCCCTTCTCAGAGGTCGACAATGCCCAACCGTGAGCAAATTCGCCCGATGGCCTCTCTTCTCCTCCCGATGGCCGCGGCCTTTCTCCTCGCCCCAGCAATTCTCTCCACCACTGTTGTCGATGACCTCCGCAACCTGCGGCCTCCCCCCGAGTTCAACTCCACCATCGCCGGCAACTGCATCTGCAACCCTTCCCTGCGGTACTGCGGCAACTCTCGCCCTCTGGACGACCTCGATGAGATCTTCAAGTCCACTATCGTGGCGAGCCACCTCTGCAACGAGTCCCACAATCCTAATTGCGTCGAGTCCTTCGACAAGATCGACCTTCGGGGCCGCCCCAAGATCGCGCCACTCTACCTGTCCTTCGACTTCTTCTGGAAGTACTGCCCCCTAACGATTCGGTCCATCGACTTCTCCAACAACTCGCTGAGGGGCGAGTTCCCAACCAGCGTTCTGGCGTGCGCACAGGTTGAGGCCCTCGATTTCAGCCGCAATGAGCTCCGGGGCGATTTCCCCATTGAGAGGCTGACTTCGCTGGTCAACCTGACCGTCCTCAACCTCTCATACAATCACTTCTCGGAGTGTAAATTGTCCGAGAGCCTAGTCTTCAGGCGGTTCAATTCGAGTAATTTCGTACACTCGGGCCTCATTCCGAACAAACAGAGTTTTGCAGTCAAGGCGCTGTTTCTGATGATCGGCTTGCCAGTTCTGGTGATTTTAATTGTGGGTTTCATCGCCATGCTGTGTTTTAGAAGGCGCGATCTGTCATCGGAATCTCAACAACCGAGAGTTCACTTCACTACATCGATGCTTAAGGCGGCGACCAGTGGATTCTCACGTGAAAACTTAGAGGGGACGAGCGATGGAGTCGACATTTACAGAGGAATTCTGAGAGATGGTACGCAAGTAAGGATCGAGATATACCGGAGTGAGATTTCCAATGAAAGCAAGAGAAAATTCGTCGAAGAGTGCGAGGTTCTCGTCCAATTGCGCCACAAGAACCTGGTGCGAGTACTTGGTTGGTGCGAGGATTGGGTACCGCGAGCGATCGTGACAAGATGGACGGACGGAGAGAGCCTGGAGATGTGGTTGACAGAGAGAGCTCCACCGTTGAAGCACAGATTGAAAATATTGGTTGGAGTCATGGAAGGCATGTGTTATTTGCATGAATCTTGGCCTCAAGTGGGGTATGATCTCAGGACCAGCAGTATTATCCTGTCCGAAAATCTCGAGCCGCTGATTGCCCGGTTCGAGTTCGACAGTCGAAACAACACCTCGAAGAGTAAGTTCATTTGTGTCTCAACCTGCAATTTCCCTTCATCCGATTGTTTAGCAAAATTGCAACACTTAAGACTGTAATTTGGCCATTTTCTTAATCAGACAAGCACAAGTTCGGAGTTCTTTTGTTGGAGATGATCACAAACAGAGGGAAAATGGGAGATCTCGAGGCGGGCGAGGCCCGTTTTATCGAGCACATCCGAAAGAACTTCCCTGGAAATTCGCAGAACTTGAGGGATGAGAGGATCATGATGGCAAGTACCGCAATCGAACAAGCTCGGCAGGTGATTGAGATCGGGTTAGCGTGCATCAATCACTCGGCTAACGAGCAGCTGAAGATGGATCATATCCGTCGTATCCTGCTGCGAATTTACAGATCATTCCATGTTCACGGATCTCCTAACCACGGATGATTCAGCAGAGATAAGAGGCAAGAGATTCAAACACGGTCTATAAGACAGAGCTCGTTAGGAGACCCGGGGTTAGGCTAGCCATGGAGAATTTCGTTTCTGAGAGTGGGAGCTCTGTTCCAAATGTTTCTTTGAATTGGTTTGTTCTGTTTCAATGTGTATCAACTTATTATCTACGTTTAATTACTGATGTGGAAATGCAAGTGACGAGCAAGTTGGACGGTCGGCGTCGTGTCGTAGAGAAAATTCAACGGAAATAGATCTCTTAAGTGACGTCGTTCTTGGGAAGCCGGATGTGAAGAAAATGAATTGAGATTAAAAGCTCTCGCATTTTGAAAACTATGCCAGAGTCCCTAATTTTTTCCACTAAATTTTGGTTGACTGGTCACGAACGTGTCGATTTAGATTTTTTTTTTGCGAAACAAAAAATCGGTCTAAGATATATGTGGCATAAATATGCCGTTTTATGATTAGTGAGGCGAGAAATTTGGGAATAACTTTGCAACATCCCATTGTGGTGCTGGTGCTTCATGGTCATTAGGCACTAGAAAAGGAGAACAAAAAGAAAAATGACGAAAAGAAAAGAAAGGAAATGGTGAGAAAAGCAAACTCAAAAGGATTTGTGATGTTGGGAGTGAAAACGACAGCACCCATGCGATGCACATAACACCATCAACACTCATTCCCTATGCATCCATGCATGACCCATCATCATCATCATCATCATCAGTCCTAAGTATAAAGTCAATGTGCTAGATAATCTCAACCACTAGACAGTATAGTTCTAGAAATGTGAGATTAGGTCGATGTGAAGCGTACGCAACTCCTCCCGAACGGTTCTTGTTTTCTTAAAACACGTTTTTAATACGAGGTTTCGGATAAATCAACGGACTGAAAAATGATGATGCCACCCTAAAACCGCGCCCATGTGCCATCTTAGAATGATACATAGTTGTTAACGAAACAAAATTGTTCGGCCCGGCCGTCGCTGTCCTCAAACGCCTTAAAACTTCAAAAACCACCACCACCTCCTCCTCCACGCGCGGCCGCCAACTGTCCCCACTTCCCTCAAACAACCCGGACTCAAGAACCACCGCCACCGGACCCGTCCACCACCACACACTGCCAAACAGGGCTTCACTCCCACCAACCACACTCGACCTCCGTGGGCTCGCCCTCACCACTACTGCCCACGCTGCTCAGCCTCACCGCCATGAATCCGGCTCGAGCACTGCCCAGTTCTCTCTCCCCCAGTCAGATCCAAGATCAGCCATATCAGGAGTCGAGGCGCGCGGCCTCTGCATCATCATATCAGAGGGCGCTTCTAGAGGTCGCGACCTGCATATCTAAGGTGGAGGACCGCCATTGGATGTCGGCCCGAGAGAGAGAGAGAGAGAAAAAGAGAAATGAGCCATGCTCTGCTTCCGGATTAGTCGATTTTCTTCTTATCCCCATATCAAGGAAGAACTCGAGATACACATGAAGAAAAGAATTCTGATCGACTATACAAAAGAAAAGAAAAAGTACATTGAAAAAGGAAAATCATGCACCAATCCATCGGCGTACTCCTGAATAATGACGCCGAGCAACGTGCGGAGGAGGGAGGCTACGTGTCTTCAAGGGGCTCCACAGAGTCAAACTGGCGGCCACAACAGCATGCTTTCCTCAGTACATGTACAACCATCTTCGCGAGTCGCATGATCTGATCCGCCAATAACTTGAAGATCTTGACTTTAATCTGACCTCTCCTCGGCGGTAGGCGTGATTCGGGCTTGACGGTCGTCTTCTTCGTCTCCTCCCTGTTCTCCATTTCTCTGATCCTTTACACGGGTAACCTCTGGCTCTGTTGGAGAAGAAACAGAGCAACGACGGACTCTGTTTCACAGAGAGAGAGAGAGAGAGAGAGAGAGAGAGAGAGTCTATGGAAGAAGATTGAAGAAAGGGGACAAAGTGGAGCGATGAGCTCGACTGGTGGGGGGCTCACATGAGGGCTGAGCTAAAGGTGGTCAGAGCGGTTCACACAGTGTGTGAAAAGGCGCCTTTGGTCCAACGTTATGGGCCCTGTTTTGCCCTGCCCTTTCTCGACGGCGTCATTCGATTTACGACTTTGGCTCCAAAATTCTAGAATAAAATGTATTATCTAAATTTAGAAAAAATTATGAAAAATTCATATACAACTTTACGGAGTAACATTTTCAACCTTTCGAAAGGTTTCGTGCGTTTTGGGCAAGTACATATAACAATCGGGATCAGACAAGATCTAACAAAAAAAGAAAGGAAGAAAAAGTGAAGTTGGAAGTGCCTTGACTTGCCGTCCTTATGTCTATCCCTTTGATGCAAGCTCAACTCGTTCATCTGCTCCATCTCAAGGCGCGATCACACCAACCCGAAATAGCTCGAGCCGGTGCTCCACTTGTAATCAGCAAAGTCGGTATTTTGTAATCGTCGGGGTCCAATTTGAGTTAATTGCGAGCAATTCGACTCGGTTTGGCACGGAAATGATTTATTTCCCATCGCGACAAAGAGAAAGAACGGGATATCTACGCATTTGAGTTGATTTTAGAGGGAGTTGCACGCGAAAGGTTTTCTTAACGAGCAAGATGAAACGAAAGATTCGCAATTCAAGGCGGTCCATGGTTGGTCCTACTCGAGCGATTGACTTTAGACGTTTTGTTGTTTGTGGCCGTGGGTTTGAGAGAAAGAGAGAGAGAGAAATGGTTCTAGAAGGTGTTGAATCTCTCCGTTCCATTTAGCTCATTAAGTTGCACCAAGCGAAAGGGAGGGAGAGAGAGAGAGAGAGAGAAAGACTTGAGAAAATGAGAATTGCCGCTTTCACCACATGCTAATTCGAAATGCGTATTTTATACTTCTCGTCTCGAGAACTCATCGTGATCTATGTTGAGGAGTCGATCCCCGCCTTATGAGAGCCAAACCGCCGTGCTGAGCATCCAATCGCCATGATTTGATCGGAATGCTAACCATTCTACGACGAACTCAAAGCCCGTTCGCTAAAGACTCGGTTTGGAGTTCTCCACGCACGTTTCTTTAAGATGGGAGCCTATACTTGGTCAAATTATTCGCGGGATATCATTAAACGAGCAAAAACAGAAGATGTGGGCTTCAATGTTTCATGGAAAATATTTTTTCGAAAAATATTTTCCTCAATTTCAGATGTTTGGAGAGCGGAAAATGAGCTGTCAACAGAAAATATTTCTCTGTCAACAAAAAACACCTTCTAAAACTAAGGAAAGTGATTTCCTCAATTTTGAAAATAGGAAAACATTTTCCACGCTTTTCATTCCTCCTCTCTTTCAACTATTTTTTCTTTTTAATTATTTTTTTACTTTCTTTTAGTTTTTATTTATTTTTTCAAAATTCGAAAATTTTATTTTTTTATTTTTCGAATAAAATTTATTTTTTAATGACTTTCTTTATTTTATTTTTTCCTTTTTTCGTCTTTTTTCTTTATTTTTTTTTAGTATTCCTTTTTCTTCCTCGCCCGGTCAAAGTAGAAGTCGAAACATTTTCCACACTAACCATGGCTTTGTCGACGTGGATTTTAACTATGCCGCTTTACTTTGCTTATACCAAACCCCCACCAACCCACCCAAAAAAAAAAAAAATTTATCTTTATCCACAGGTCTCTTAGCAGAACACAAAGATGATTTGTGGCTCTTAATCCCCCCCCATTGTCCTAACAATTAATTTAATCCCATTAACCTCATATCCCCGTCAATCGCCATCGGAGCAAAATGTCCGGACAGTCCCCTGGGCTTTTTGCTTCCTTGCATCACCCAGCACCTTTCTACTTTTCTTTTCCTTTCTTTTCTTCTTTTCTTTTCTTTCTTTCGGTATTTATTTTCTTTCGAAAAATCCAACGATGGCATAACATATGCGAGGCGACGTGGAGATAGAACCCAATTTCAATATAATGTTAGAACTCTAAAAAATTTATAGATCATTTATATCATTCTTCTTATAACAAACGGCTTATTTTTAAAAAAAGAAACAAACGGAGCCGTAAGGTGTATATGGACTGTCTGCTTTTGTGCTTTCTTGACCCAAAGTGAAGCTGGAAGCCGCACATGGACGGGACTCCGTCACCCCCTTCAAACTTCCCCGAGAAAAGAAAATGCGTCCGAAAAGACGACAGAAAGAAGATGAACATTCGAAATGCAGAAAAATCTCTCTCATAAAGCTGCATTTTTTTTTCACTCTTAGACTCTCTTTCTCAACATTTTGGAAGATCGCAAAGCTTCTTCCCCCCGAAAGAAAAATTGACAGAAAGACACCATCGATTTGAGAGAGGTGGAGGGTTATGATCTTCGATAAATGGTATATGAAATTGCTAATGTGTAATGAAGTAGAGTGCCAGAAAACAGAGCACAAAACTAAAGACTCAGAAAACAGAGCACAAAACTAACAACATGCTTGATGCTCTCCAAGAAAGGGACTCGCCTTCCGTTGAGATTTCTTATATTTACATCTCTCTAATAGTACAGAAGCACCCACTAAAGAAGCTACGAGCTTTTACTGGGTATGCAATGAGTCATGCTCTGCTTCTGGATCAGCGACTCTTCAACCGATCCCACTCGGGGATGAACATGAAAAGTATTCTAAACCACTGTACAAAAAGTAAAACCAAGATGAAAAGGGAAATCATAAACCGATCGTTATCCATCTCCTGAAAGATGATGCTTGCAGCGCCTGGGGGCTACGTGTCTTCAAGTGGCGTTACGGAGGCGAACTTGCAATTGCAACAGCATGCCTTCCTCTGTCTCCGTGCACCCATTTTGGCGAGCTTGACGATTTGATTCGCCAATAATTTGAAGATCTTGACTTTAATCTGGCCTCTCTTTGGTGGTAGTCTTGATCTTGCCTTGTGGGTCGTCCTTTTTGTCTTGTCCCTGTTCTCCATTTCTCTGATCCTTTGCACCGGCAAGCTCTGGCTCTGCTGGAGAAGAAACAGAGCAACGATGGACTCTTTTTCAGAGAGAGAGAGAGAGAGAGAGAGAGAGAGAGAGAGAGAGAGAATCAATGGAAGAAGATTGAAGAAAGGGAACGAAGCGAAGCGACGAGCTTGTCTGGTGGGCGTTTATAGGATGGTCAGAGCGGTCCACGCAGTGTGAACAGGCGACCTTTTTTTTTTTTGGTCCAAAGAACAGGCGACCTTTAGGTGCCACATCATGGGCCCGTTTGCTTGACCTTCCAGACCGTCTGACGTTTACTTATGATTAGTCGAAAATAAAAAAGAAATTATCTAAATTTAGTAAAAAGAGATACGCCCATTGCGAGTTAAAGTTTGAACATTTGGAAAGGTTGTAGTTGTTTAGGGCAATTAAAAGCCGAAATCCAAGATCAACAATATTTGCCAAAAGTTCAAAGTCGAAGTAGAAGTCGAAAGCGCCTCGACTTCTTATCTTCTCACACTCTCTCAATGCTTACTAGAACTTGTTCCTCCATTTCGTCTAAAATAGCCGAGGCTTGTGCTCTGCTCGAAATTAGTCAAAATCAATGTTTGATTCGATTCACACCAAAATAGCCTTGCTCTCGCCACGACGGAGAGAAAGAACAAGTAACTTTACGCCTTGAATTGATTGTCGAAAATTTTAGTAGGAATTGCACGCAAGATGTTTTCTTGGTGACCAAGGTGGTCCATGGTCCATGTTTGGCCCTTCATTGACTAGAAGTTTTCTTGGTGCGTGTGGTGTGAGAGAGAGAGAGAGCAATGGGGCTAGAACAATTCTGAAAAGGAGAGTCCAACGTAGTTTTATTTCATTTTATTCCCATCTTTGGCTACTTTTGTTTTGGTTCGGCTCATTCGTTTTGATAACTTGGAGTGCAAGATTCATGCATGTGGCTGGGAATATTTTATTAGCCAAAAAGGCTTCCTGCACCCCAAATCAAAAGCTGATGAAAGCTTATGTATCTCATTCAAAAGTCAAATGAAAAATCCAAAAAGCAAAAGGGTGTATTGATGTTAACATTTTCTAGCCCCAAAATTAAAAAAAAAAAAAAAAAAAGAGGGGCAAAGGAATTATTTAAAAAAAATTTTGTGACATTACAAATTCTAAATTTACAATCGTATGACATATTTACCTAAAACGTTTTCCCGTGATATCAATAACCCCAAACTTGCATCATATGACACATTCACCACAAATTTATACCCGCGTGATACAATTCAATTAATTTTTAAATTCGATTTCTGCAATGATCCACTGTCAAAATTCTGGTAAAGAATGCTGCTAAAAATTTTATGTGACTGGCTACATGGACGACAGAAAGCAAAAGATACCGATGTGATGCTCACATAACAAAAATATGTCATCTCATTGCATATTTTTTTTTCCTTGTTTTCTTTTGCCTTTGCTTTGACTTCCTCATTCGTTTTCTTTCTTGGTTTGACGACGGTAAGAACGGTGGCAATAGCTACGATAAGGACAGCGGCAGTGACAGTAAAGATGGAGGAAGGGAACAAAGAAAAAGGGAAAGAAAAAACTCGACGGAAGATAAATGTGCGGCGCGAGTCTAAGTTTAGGATGTTTGGTGTCATAAAAAAAGTTCGGGATAAATACGTCACATGGACATAAGTCTAGGGTTTTTTGTGTCAGAATAAATTTGGAGTAAATTTATCACACGGATACAAATTTGAGGCTTTTGATATTTCAAAAAAAAATTGAGATAAATATGTCACAATGCGCATACTTTAGTATTTTTAGTGGCTTCTACCTTTCTTTAAATGCAAAGAGACGAGTGGTTGCATTTGCCTTCCTTTCCCCTTTTCTTTTAGTTACTTTTGTTAAGCCATATATAATCTTGATTTCCTCGACATCGATTTTCCAAATTGATTTTTTTTTTTTTGGGGTATGCAACATGACCCTTTTACGTATTTAGGATGGAGCGTCGAATGCATCAAATTTGTACCGGTGCAATAGATTTAGGAATATTTTGGTACTTTCCCCGTCAAATTTATTTTCGTTTAATTCTAATTGCCTTCAATCTGCTCGATCACACACTTTCCACCACATTCTTCCTCAATTTGGTCCAACCCCTTTTTTTTTTTGCGTTGGACAAAAAAAAAAAAAACAGAGAGAGAGAGAGTCAGTTAGTTCACTGACTCTTCAACGAGTTCCAATCACCAATGACATTCTTGCATTTTTTTTTCCCAAAAAAGTATTTAAAATATTTTTAAAAAATGTCCACATATCCTAGAAAACTCAAGAAAAACTCAACAAATCTTTCCCTTGGCTCGAGTTTGCAGCCAAGTCCCAATTTTGATTAGTCACTCTGTATTGCTGATCACAGGGTAAGGCTGCCGGCTGGCCTTGCAGGCGCTCAGCCAACCCTGCGAGTGCACTCAAGATGAAGTATCGGGTGCCACGGGCAAGAAAGCAGCCGCCTAGATAGGAGCTTCAGACATTAGAAAGGGAATGAAGTGAATCGACGAGCTTGTCCGGTGGGCCTTTATAGGATGGCCAGAGCAGTCCACGCAGTGTGAACAGGCGCCCTTAGGTTCCACATCATGGGCCCGTTCATGGGCCCGTTTGCTTGGCCTTCCAGACCGTCCGACGTTTACTTATGATTAGTCGAAAATAAAAATAAAAATAATCTAAATTTAGTGAAAAGAGATACGCCCATTGCGAGTTAAAGTTTGAGCATTTCGAAAGGTTGTAGTTGTTCAGGGCAATTAAAAGCCTAAATCCAAGATCGACAGTATTTGCCAAAATTTCGATGTCGAAGTAGAAGTCGAAAGCGCCTCGACTTCTTGTCTTCTCACACTCCCTCAATGCTTACTAGAACTTGTTCCTCCATTTCATCTGAAAATAGCCGAGGCCCCTGCTCTGCTCGAAATTAGTCAAAATGGTTGTTTGATTCGATTCACACCAAAATAGCCTTGCTCTCGCCACGGCGGAGAGAAAGAACGAGTAACTTTACGCCTTGAATTGATTGTCGAGAATTTTAGTAGGAATTGCACGCAAGTTGTTTTCTTGGTGACCAAGGTGGTCCATGGTCCATGTTTGGCCCTTCATGGACTAGAAGTTTTCTTGGTGCGTCGGGTGTGTGAGAGAGAGAGAGAGAGAGCAACGGCGCTTGGAGCTGTTGAATCTCTACGTTCACATTAGTAATTTGTGGCAAAGAACAATTCTGAAAAGGACAGTCAACGTAGTTTTATTTTATTTTATTTTTATCTTTGGTTACTTTTGTTTTGGTTTGGGTCATACATTTTGATAACTTGGAGTGCGAGATTCATGCACGTGGCTGGGGATATTTTATTAGCCAATCCCCACCATCAAAAGCTGATGAAAGCTGATGTATCTCATTCAAAAATCAAATGAAAAATCCAAAAAGCAAAAGGATGTATTGATGTTAACATTTTCTAGCCGCAAAATTGAAAAAAAAATTAAAAGGGAAAAGGGGGAAAGGAATAATTTGACGCGCATCAAAAAAGAAAGAAAAGGGGATTTTTTTTTTAGCGGACCATGGTTAGCTCCTTCGTTCGCCCAACATCGTAATCCGAACAAGATCGATACTCAAGGGTTGACTACTCCCTCCCTCGGTACGAGTGCCGACCCCTTTTGTCGGAATTCAATTGAAGTGATAATCACCCTATTGCGAGAGTCGAAAGACTCAAAACCCTTCTACTAAAGAGTCAATGTTCAAGTTCTTCAAGCTTTCGAAATCCTTTTCGCTAGAACGCCAATATCGTTGGCGCGTTACATGTTGGAATTCTTAACATTACATTGACGAGATGACAACGAATTGAATAGAAATCGAGGGCGTGAAGATGATGCCGGAAATGATTTCGAAAATAGACCTTAGTGCACCCACGTTTGCTTCTAATGGGAGCCGATGCTTGATGGAATCATTCACGGGGAACCATTTGGGGATCTCTCCTTTGTTTTGCCCTAAGAATCTTTTGACTCATTGTTTATTGTGAACCCTTCGCTTTGCATGATCATCAAGATCGCCAAGGAGGGCCCCGCCAGCGTTTGACCGAGAGAGAATTCAATTCGACGATTTCATCCATAGGTGAATGTTGACCAATCTCTCTCTCTCTCTCGCTCTCTCTCTCTCTCTCTCGTTTCAATAATGTGTTCCTCCTTTGACCGAACTGACTGATAGCAGCCAGTTAAGGGTGTCCTCTTTTGGTCAGACTGCTTGACTTTGAGTTTGGGATAGATCTCATTGACCATGAGCAAATTGAAGATGATCTCAACCCTAGGCGGGAGTATGTATTGTCCTTGTCGTCAAGAATACTTTGCGTAGAATCCTCTTTTCTAATGCGACCTTGTTCGAATGTGTCGGGTGATGTGGATTGTACCACGGTAAATCCTAAGTGAGCATACAGGCGATGATTGACGTAACTAACTAATGAGACTAAGAAGTAGACATGTCAAAATGGATTATAAATTCATTTCTTAACTCGTATTTGGTAAACCGAGTTATTATATAAGCAAGTTATATTCAATAAATGAGTTGCAAATGAATTTAGATTGGTAAAGTCCACAATAAAACGGGTGTTAAATGGGCTCATACCCTATTTAAACTTAACCCACCTTTATAATTCTCTCTCTCCACTCTCTATCGACCTCATTCGATTTCGTGCTTGCTCACTCCGAGTTCTCACATCGGTTTAGGTGTAGGATTTTCTATATTTGGTTAAACACATAAATGTTTTAGCAATATGATTTAGTCGGGTATTGATTGGATAAGGATTGGATCGATATGGATCACTAAATTTGTATTACGCAGAAATGAGTTGAGATGAGTTCAATGGATCAGTTTAGGATCAGACCATTTTCAGTTTAGTCCTTCGGTCCACCTAACAAAAGCAAAAAAGTTTAACTTTTAAGGCAATGACCGACTTTAGGAATTCGAGAAGATCATGAATGTGGGGGGTCTAATCGAACTTGACGTTTGGATTTTTCTTGTTTTCCGAAGTCAAAGATCAAGTCCGCCAGGTTGTCCCTACGGTGTGCCAGGGCCCAGGGATGAATATTGTTAAAGGTGTGGGCCTTTGATGGATGGAAACGTTTTAGGTCCGGAAGTGACTCTTTCAAGCATCCTAAAAACAATCATCATTACCAATCTCAATGTTTATCTACTTGAAGGTGAAACTTTTAAGTAATTTAGAAGCATTCGTAATTGTTGATCTGAATTTGGGTGGCATTAATCGTCGCGCTCCGCCTTTTTTCCCTCTAAATAAAACTATCGATTTGATTTCCTATGCGAATCCTCGTGACTTTATACTTTTGATAGAATTGAATATCTCTTAAAGCCATTGAATTGGTATACAATGAGGGTCGACCGAGTGAACATGATTTTTTTTGGATATTTAGGAAAGATCCTCATGTTTTCACTCCATGACCACCCCCTCTATTTCTTAAAATGCTATTCCCTATAATCAAAATAACAATTTACTCTCCCTTGGAAAAACATCACGCAAACCCCAAGTGCAAAAACTCAAAAGCTCCCTACACCAGCAAAGTCCAACCCCCTCCACCAACCACCACAAAGCTGTCGTCCGACGCCGCACCTTGTCATCGTCGTCGTAATCACCTCCCACCCCTACGGCTCTCTCTCTCTTGCAGGGCCCTCGAGCCATGAAAGAGTATGGCAACCTCATATCAAAGGCATTAGGCATTTGCAACCTCAACCCAAGGTCGCCACGCTAGCATGACCAAGGTCGTCAAGGGCCGCCCCGAGCACGTGTGACTAGGGTTAGGATTTTTTGGTTGAGATTTTTTTTTTTATGGGTTGATAAATTTAGAAGAGGGACATGAGCACTATAAGATATTAATTGATTCAAGATGCAATTAGGTATCTTGCATTTGACGTGGTCTAGATTAATTAATCACGTATCGACTAATTAATTAATTAATTAATTGGTGATAATACGTGCTTCGAATTAATTAAATGGTTGTGGGATCAAGAGGCCCATTCTTTTGTCTTAAATTATTCTTTACTAATTGATTCAAGATGCAATTAGGTATCTTGCATTTGACGTGGTCTAGATTAATTAATCACGCATCAACTAATTAATTAATTAATTAATTAATTAATTGGTGATAATACATGCTTCGAATTAATTAAATGGTTGTGGGATCAAGAGGCCCATTCTTTTGTCTTAAATTATTCTTCACCAATGTTCCTAGCGATCCTAGGTTAGGTGGGCGTGCCACGGCTCTTTGCTTTGGACTTTTCAATTAAAAAAACCATGAGTCAACTTATAAATTAATCAGCCGTGCCTAAAGATAACATGAAAAATTCGACCAGTAGATCATGATATGCATCATGCTTGTTGCGCGAAGCAAGCGATCGAATAGTAAAGTAGACAATTATATTCTTGATGCGATTAAATATTGAAAGGAGAACATAATTATTATACTTTAACATCTAATTTATTGATAATTACAGGTTCATTCTATGGGTTCCCTTTTGTAGACGGTATCACATTGATTCTACCGATTACGTAAACTTAAAAACAGAAAACCATTTTAGGTGCAGTGTTTTGCCTATCGCGTGGGACCCACAGGAAATGAGTTTTGCAAAAATAGATTTTAATTTTTTTTTTATTTAATTAAACTATTAATGCGCTCAACATGTAAGATGATGTTGCCTAACAAAGTTGCGAGTCATGCTGGGACCCTCTTCTTTTTCTTTTAATTATGCCTTATATGTGAGACTTTTATAGATTAAAAATTGAAAAACTCGAATTTCAGGACAAAGCTCACACTCGAGAAAAATACTAAAAGCTTTTACAACAACGTTAATTAACACAAATTCACGATTATTTTACACGTAAAAACGCGAATTGCCGGCTTCCTCTCCGAAGCACCACCGGCTCTTCTTTCACTAGAGGAGAAGATATCATTTACATTTTTTGCGGGGCTGGATTTCTGCTCTCCGGCGATCACTTGGCAGCCTGCAATCTGGATTTCTGCTCCAAGTGTTCTTGAGCGCTAATCTGGGGTCGGACGCATATGATTAAACATCGCCTTGTGCGAGATGATTTGAGTTGAGATGATAATTCACGTGTCTTCCAGGGAAGTCACTGATGCCGACTTGCTGCTACCGCTACAGCAACAGCTGCATCCTCTGCTCTGTTTCGCGGAAGCCATGGATGCCAATGCCTTCGCTTTCTCGACCAACAATTTGAAGATCCTCGCTTTGATCTGCCCTCTCTTCGGTGGGACTCTGACCGTTCTTCTCTTTGCTGATGACGACGATGTCTCCTTGCTCTGCTCTTCCATTGCTCTGTTTTCTGTTGCTCTGAAGCACATTGAAGATATGGTTGCAGGGTAGAGAGAGAGAGAGAGAGAGAGTCAAGCAGAAGGGAGATAGAAGTGATGAGCTGACTGGTGGAGGGTTATATAAGGGCGCTTTTTTTTTTTTAAAATGGGTCAAAAAAATTTATCAAATTAGGTCAATTTTTTTTATTTACCGATTTGGGCCCTGTGCGGTAGCCCAAGTGCCGTATGGGCCCTTTTTTTTTGTTCTTTTTAATTTCGCATTTTTTTTTACGTTTTTTCAATTATTTTATATTTATAACATTTATATTTATATAACTTTGTAAATATAATTTTTTTCTTTCGAAGCTTATTTTTATAACATAATTATCAATAATCAATTGAAAATTTTATTAAGATATATAATTAATAAATAATTTAGTATTTATGTAATTAATCAATTTAGTATGTAAATAATTAATAAAAAATATTCATTGATAAGATATATGAATATGACATATCCAGATTAAAAGAACATGGATAACAATCCATGAACTAAAAAAATCCAGTAAATCAAAATTGTAATAATAGATAACAATCCTCAACCTCAATTATATTCACCGATGATGTCGTCCTCCTACATGGCTCATGTTCCGCAATCAGATCGTCTTCGTTGTTCGGCAAGTCTAATATTGTGTTGAGAACGAGGACGAGGTTTTAGATGAGCGGGATGTGTAGATGACGAAAGCATATCATGTGATGGGAAGCGTGGCTGTGATGTGGATGCATTATCAAAGTGAGAAAGTATCTCACGCTCGGATGGTACATATCCTACTGTAAAAGGGTATGGAAAAAGAGGAGAAAAATCATATCCGTAAGAACTCGGAGAATTGCCCGGAGTCCGGGACTATCGATTGTCATGGAAGGCAAAAGCGGATCCTTGGTAAAATGGGTCGATAAACTGGTTGAACCCCGTATTGAAATCTGTCTGGCTAAACCCCGGAGTGAAATCTGTATATGATGGGCCAGATAGTATGGGACGGCATCATTAACTGGATGAGCTCGAGTGGTCTTCCGGATCAACCGAACAGTTTCGGGTGAGTCATCCTCGTGTGGCCTAATGGATGCTGTTGTAGATGCTAATTGGGATGGTGTCATCATTGTCATCCGTCTCTCCTCATTGTAAGCGTATAACATTGCCCTAGCTATCCTCGCTATAGCTCGCAAGTTCTCCCGAGATCCCGTGGAATTTAATTGTATGATTTGTTCCATGCCATCACCGTTTATGAAATCAAAATCAATAGAAGTTATCAAATGCCAATAACTTATATTACTAAAAAAAATAATTAATGAAGTAAATTAAAAGTGTTTGTACAGACCGTTGTATCCATTGCACCTTCTTTGTAAGAAATCTACCTCCGTGTGTGTCTACGGCACCACTCCATATCACAGGACAATAACTTTTGAAGCCTTCAATCATCCGCTTAAAAGTCCAGAATATTCGGTTGAAAATCGTGCGGTTCTGATCTAGGTTCATGTAATCATCGATCACAAAATGAGAACCTGGATTCATTAACTCCATTACATTCATGTACTTTCTCAACTTACCATAAGACTCATCTCATCTTCCCAAAATTTTGGCAATCGTCATTGTTTAGCTGCCCGGGTTTTACGATAAGTAGGTTCGAAGCCTAACTTGTCTTTAATCTCGGCCATCGGTGGCTTGATTTTGATATCTAGTTGGGCGGCAACCATTGCTTCTATCCGGCTGCAAAAATAATTCTGATCAAGTTGTCGATGATCTCATGATATTTGAGGATTACTACATGTATGTGACCTACTATACTTAGTTATTTTCCAAAACACGGTACCCGCTTTATTAGTTGCACGAAGCTTTCAACTACACAGTTCATTCAAATTACCACACTTTATCACGTATTTTGCCTTCTTTATCATATCACTGCAAAAGTGATGATTTCTTCTCGGAGAATACTCTTTCGAAGTCAACTGCACCGCGTCCCATGATGGAAATAATATCCCAATATCAAATTCTTTTGATGGATCAAATAACATACGGCTCGGCTTAGCTCTTGTATCTACTTGCATCATATCATAATCGATCTTTGAATAAGGCGGTAGCCGTACCAATGGCAAAATGTGATTACTATAGTGGATGTTGTAGTAAGCCTCCATATTTTGATCTCCATCATCTTCTTCATCATTGTAATCACTATCGATCCAAAAATCATCTTCTTCATCACTATCATCATTATCATTATCATCATACTCCACGTATTGATATCCACACCAACGTTATCTTTACCAACATTGGAACCTCCCCTAGTTGAATCATTTATCATTTGATATTTATCTACATTGTCTAAACTGTAAAAAACCCATAGAACCACACCAAAGTGCAAACTACTAGATCATCCTAACCGTAGCATCATTATGTACCTCCACAATGTCATATATAACACAACCGCATGTTAGAACCGGGTTTTTATACATCGGACTATGAATATACTGATTTTCTGTTATATTCAACTCATGTTCAATCGTAGCATGTAATTTATCAAATATGGATATGTTTCCAAACTCGAACATAGTATATAGTCCACCTTCATAATCATGTCCATATTTATTTTGTAATATTCTACCTCCCTAGTGCACAGTCGTAAAAGATGTAGATGACATTCTACTAAATAAAGAAATTACAAATTATTTTACTTCTAAAATTTAATAAATATTTTCCCCTACACATTAACAAATTAACATTATAACTATCAATATAACAAATGAAATAAATGTCCATATTCATTTCTTTTTTTAATAGCCCTTTCTCGTTATCAAATCGGTAAATATTTTTAAAGAATACCAAAATTTGTAAATATTTTTTTACCCTATTTTTCAAAAAAGCCCATAGCAATCCATAAAGAACATAAAAATACAAAAAATATTATAACTATTACCAAAACATTAACGAAAAATTAAAACATATCACTAACAACCTATAAGTAACATAGACGATTCATGTATAAATAATAACAAAATAAATAAATCCGTACCTAAGAAACTGAAAAAAAATAATAATAATAACTACACTGAAACTTACCTCAAACTGCCGAGGAAGAGCACGCACCGAATGAGAAGCTCAAACTACCAAGAGAAAGCACCGAGTGAGGAGGTCGACTTTGCTTTTATCTCAAATCCTGCTAAATAAAAAATTCACAAATTAATTTAAACATTACGAAAATATTAACATTAAAATAAAAACATATTACTAACAACATATAAATAAAATAAAATTACATTAAAAAATAATATTTAATACCGATAAAAGCGCTTGAGGCGAGGGGAGATCTCTTTCAATGAGCGAGAGAGGATGATGAAGAGAAAGTACCGAGTGAGAGAGAATGAGGGCAAGGGAAAAAGAACGAGAGCAACGAAAAATGAATGCCAACAAGGAAGAAAATGAGGCGAGGGAGGATCATCTTCATTGGAGGATCGTCTTCGACCGGAGAAAATGAGGCAAGGCGAGGGAGGATCAGCTTTACTTTATAGCAAAACCGAATGTGCACTCATGAGCGCCTGCCTAAGAGCACCTTTCTCGGGAGCTTGATAAAGGCTTGCCACATGGCCCGTGCGGCAGTCTTGTTGCTGCGTGGGCCCCGAGCGGCGGTGTGGCTACCATGCGGCCCCGTTGCGGCAACCTAAATGCTGCATGAGCCCCACGCGGTAGTCATAGTGCCGCACAGGCCCAAATCGGTAAATAAAAAAAATTGACCTAATTCGATAATTTTTTTTATCCATTTTCGAAAAAAGTCCTATATAAGCCAGGATGGTTAGAACATTTCACACAGAGGGGACATGAATAGTTAAATTGACTTGGGCCCAAAAAATAAATAAATAAAGGGTTAATTTAGACCAAGGAAGAAATTTAATTTAGACAAAAGAAGGTTCTAAAAAGCAAACAGATACAGCTGTCCACTTTTTTTTTTTTGAAATAAAATATTTGCTGGTTCAATTATAAATCGATTTCTAAAGTGGGATTCTGGGACTTGATTGTCCATCTTTCCTCAACAGGGAGGGAGACTTGTCTTTTTAGTCAATGGCCTCATTGTCAGCTTGGTCGGCAGTCAATGGTTCATGAATTTCCAAAATTTTGGAAAGAAGCAAAGGAAGTCAAATCCGCAAGTACAGTTCCAACATAACGTCAGCGATGGCCGGTGAGTGGGGGTTTGCTGACCCTACCCATACGTGGGCGAGGGCCGGAGACCATCAACCAGATCTACGAGAGGGTCGCAGCCCTCTCCCAATTCTAATGACGACCTGTCGGCTATCGCCAATGCCTACTAGTGATGGTATAGCATCATATACTTTTTAGTTTTCTTTTTCTTTTAACTTTTAGTTTTTTTTTTCAAATTTTCTTTTCTTTTGGGAATTTTTTTGGATTTTTCGACCTAATATAATTAAGATTTGGTATAACTACTAGGATTCGAATTAAAATGCAATCGTTTTAGTGCTTTAGTTAACGTTAGCGCCAAATAGTACAAATAAAATAATAGTAAAAGCCACGTTGACATTTTTCATTAGTCAAATTGGATGAAGTTAATAAAAGGACTTGATCGCACCAATTTGATAAGTTTTAGGATTTAATTGCACTTATTGAAAGTTTTAGCATTCAATCGCACTTTCTCAACAAATTTTAGGACACTTACCACACATATAACTAAACCAAAAAAGTAGATCTTTTTATTGATAATCGTCTTTTGTAGATGGAAACTTCGGTCATTAAAGACGATGTTAAGCAAAGAAAGTTCAAATAGTCATTGGTTTCTTTTTCTTTCTTTTTTTCACTTATAGCAACAACTGAATGAAACCATTGAGGTTGGCTGTAGATGTTATAGATCTAGTGTTCTAATAATTGAGTCTTTTATTGAGAGTATAGTCAGAGTACATGCGGGTTATTTCGTGAGACGGGATGATTTACATACATCAAAAGAATTGGCAATTTTGAATACTAGTCTCAAAACACCGATTTACCGATTAAGGAATTGAAATATGTGCGAGCTACACAGTGCAAGTTGTCAATAATCTCATGTTCAAACCATCTAATCCGAGTTTCATTTTCCGATGTCCGTGAGGTTAGCACGAAGTTTATGAGCACGAGATTTACTTAACTCAAGATGAACTTCCTTGTTCGGAAAAGGAACAATTTGAGCTAGAGAAAACGGCGATCAAATTCCATCTTGCATTGCTACAGTCAACGTATACAATCTGATTCAACTGGCCTTTTTCACTAAAAGCTTTTACAACAACTCGAATTACTCCAATTCCGTGATTATTTTCTCACGCAAAACGCAAATTGCTGGCTTCGCTCCGAATTGGCCGACTCTTCCTTCGCAAGAGGAAAGGATATCAGTGCATCTTCTTATGCTGGATTTCCGCTATCGCGCGATGACAATAGTACTCTGTATCTGGATTTCTACTCGAAGCGTTCTCGATTTTCGCCGGGGATTCAAAGACCACCGGTCTTGAGGGCTAATCTGGGTCAGACATACGAATCAACCACTTATAGAGTTACATGAGGGGAATTGAGATTGTAATTTAAGGGTCTTCGAGGGAAGTCATCGACGCCAACTTGCTGCTTCGGCTACACCAACAGCTACGTCCTCTGCTCTGCTTCGCAGAAGCCATGGATGCCAATTCCTTCACTTTCTTGACCAACGATTTGAAGATCCTCGCTTTGATCTGCCCTCTCTTCGGTGGGACTCTCGCCATTCTTCTCTTCTTTGATGATGATGATGATGGTGGTGGTGGTGGTGGTGGTGGTGGTGGTGGTGTCTCCTTGTGCTGTTCTTTCATTGCTCTGTTGTCCATTGCTCTGTAGCAAACTAGAGATATTGTTGCAGGGTAGTGAGAGAGAGAGAGAGAGAGAGAGAGAGAGAGAGAGAGAGAGGAGTCAACCAGAAGGGAGATTGAAGTGATGAGCTGACTGGTGAAGGGTTATATAAGGCCAGGAAGGTCAGACTAGTTCACACAGTGCGAGCATTGAATAGTTTAATTCGACTTGGGCCACAAGGAAAAAAACGGAATTCTATTTAATTTGGACAAAAGAAGGTTCTAAAAAGGCCATCAGATACAGCTGTGAGGAAGACTTTTCCTTTATAGTCAACGGGGCTCATAGTCAACTGGATTAGTCAATGGGTCGTGAAGTCCCAATTTCCATCATAAAGGAAGTCAAAATTGGCACGTACACAGAAGTCCATGTCCAGCTACTCTTGTCAGTGCAGCTTATAGTTAAAATGACTTTGATGTTGGGCCAGTTTGTCTTTATATGGTGACATTTGTGGATTCAAAGGCTACCTACAATTTTAGGGTTTGCGAGAGAGAGATTTGAATTTGACTCATACAATCACGTTTAACATGTCTCATCTTAATATAAGTTGTCATGCACGATTGAGTAAGAAATGCTTGTCACAAATGAGAATATCGCCTAATTACTTCAATGGGTCGTTTTGCGCTTATTTGGAAGCTTTGAGCGAAGTAATCATTGGCTAAATTTGACATTTAGTTTGATGGGTCTCCACATAGCTAGATCTCCATGCCCCCACCCCTTGAATTAATGATAATCATTCGACATTTCATACAAGGCTCAGAACTTTTACATTCCCAACTTTTTTTTCTGTCTACATCCACAGCTGTCTCAATGATTAAGTTATGAAAGTGCGACCCACACACTACAAATTGTAAATATTCTCATGTTCTCATCAATGTTCGAGTTTCGACTTCCGTTGCATAAGCGGGAAGTCCGCGAACACAAAATTTACTTACTCAAGGTGAACTTTCTTGTCCTAAGAAAGAATGTTTGAAATCCTCTTGCTTAGTAATCAAATTTCATTTTTGATTGCTAAAGTCAACGGATAAAATTTGAATTTCTTTTTGTCAAAGTAAACATTTCATTGCACCATCCAACACTTTCGAACAAAGTTGGTGGGCTGCCGAACACGCCTAATTGAGGGTCATTGGCCTGCCTTTTGGGCATGGACTCTAAAACTCGTCCTTTCCTCGACCGCATTGGAAAAGAGGGTCTCGACAGCCACAAAACACCAGGAAGCTTGATCCACGATGGCGAGTTCACTCTTGAATCAAAGAATTGAATCACCTGTTTATCCATTCCAGCGATTTCCTAGCTCGAGATCCGGATGTTTATTCTCGGATCCGACCGTATTTCCTTTTCCTAGTTGTGTAACAGGAGGAGATGCTTTGTGGTTTCAGGGTGTCTTTGGCACAAAGGGTAGAGTGGGTCGAGCAAGGAAGGCCTTTCTTATATAAATTCTCTTGCGGGGGCATTGTGTTTTGACACACACTCCACAAGAAGAGTCAAATTTTCGTTTGGGTGTTCAAATTTCCTAATCTTCGGCCAAAAGGTCCCTAGGGTCTAAAAGGGTGGAAGATGATTGGTTTGTGCTGTGCTGGAGGACCGTCTCTCTCTTCGATCGTTCTCACTTTTTACTGAGTCTGCTCCTGATTTGTGACCCGCCCACACTAGTTTTGTCTTTCCCAGGAATATGGCGAAGGGGAATAGTCAATACTTCAATCACGATGTGCTCTTCTTATAAGCCATTCAGCATATGCTCTTCCCAGGCTCTATCCTCCTGGTGATTAACTCTGCCACTCTTATAGGATCTCCTTGGTTCGTAGATCCTCCAGTTAGGCCACCTTTCAACCACCTATCTTTGAAGTGTTGAAGTTGTTGTCCCACATATCTCGATAACGAGTCATATATGCTCTTTATATTCACGTGGTCTCCCTCCATCTATTAGCTTAAGTTTTTGAATTGAATTTTCTAACACGATGTCAGAGCACATATACTCTCTCTCTTGTTGTCCATGATTGTGTTTCCATCTCCCATTAATCAAATTCATTTTAACAAACAACTCCTGGGCCGAGGGGATTGTGAAAGTGTCCATACTTACTTTTGCCCTACATGGCGTTGTTGAAAGTGATGAGGTCTATGAATCCTAGGCCGAGGGGATTGTTAAAGTGTCCATGCTTGCCTTTTGCCCTGCATGGCCTTGCTGAAAATGATGAGGTCTATGAATCAAGTCCACCACCATCTTTTCTAGTTTATAGGATCTCCCGCTTCTTCCTGCGCATGCCAGACTTGGATTCACTCTCTTTTCATCAAAAGAAAGCCATTTTATGCTCATAGCTTTACAAATGGATGCTAGGATCCTGAAAATGGATTGATCCGGATCTCATTGCCAGCTTTAGATATGAGCTTCTCTTTTCAACCTTCCAATTTCATGTTCATCCTTGCCAATTAGAAGGTATACTTAAGCATTTCCCCATTTTCTCAATTTTTGGTACTCTCGACTCCTAAGCCATATTTCTTCTAAGATTTTGCAGGCAACCATTACTGAAACAAATTCCAGAATTATTCAGATTAATGGCTTGGCTTGTAGCGAAGCAATATTGATTTAGAACAACTACTAGATCCCGACATTATTTATTATCTTCCCATCCAAAAATAATATATACTCGTATGCAAACAACAGATCAGATAAAATTGGGCAAAATCTATTCAGCTGTAATTCCACCATCCTCTGCTATTCTGTTCATGGAATGAGGAAGTACATTAGCCATGATTATGAACAAACAAGGAAAGAAGTGGATTGCCTTGTCTGATCCCTCAGGTAGGCTGAGAGTATTGCAAGGGTTCTCTGCTAAATTTCTCACTAAAGTTCACTATAGAAACACATTGCATTACCCAAAAAAAAAACCCATTTGTCAAAAAATCCCATCCTCAACATACAGGCTCCCAAAAAATCGATTCTAACTACTCCTTATTTTGCAGATCCCTCAATTTAGAGGAGTCCCATTAACAAAGATCACATATCAATGACATTCAACTTAATGTAGAAAAGCTATATCGGTAGCCACGATTGAAAAAAAAAGGTATAGGATTTGGTTTCTTTCCAAGACAAGATAATGTCAAATATACCATGCATATAGCCCAGATAAAAGTATTCCATGATTTGGCGGGACAAAGTTGGATAGGAAATTTTTATATCCATCATATAAAAGCTACTTTTCTCAAATAACAAATTTATTACGGAAATAAAATTAAAATAATAATTACGAATAAACAACATTTGGATTCTAATATAAAAAATGCAAAACGAAAATAAAACAACAATTTTCATTTTTAAGTATCCCTATTTTTATTAAAAATATGTACTTCTTGCAATTCTACAATATATTAGGTTACATACTTTAGGTATATTAGTATAGTTTATTATTTAGTAAAATCATTGTTAAGGAATGATGGAAGGGAAAAAGAGAAACAAAAATAAAGACAAAAAAAAAGAAGTCAATAAATAAAAACGAAGTAGAAGAACCTAGATTTTGAATGAACAAATTCAAACTTTAAAAAAATCTTTTTAATTTTCAAAAAACGGGGGACAGATTTTCAAAATAAACCCTACCATTTACGTCTCCTTCTCCTTCGTTCATACGAAATAGAGGATGTGATATACAAATATCCGACTTCATTAGTGCCATTTACCAAACAATAAATAGGGCATAGCAAAATCTTTGGATTTCAAATCTTATCATATCCATTAGTGGTAAAACAAGTACTTATTATTCTGACCAAAAAAAAAAAAAAAACATGTACTTATTATGCATGACCGAATTCTAATTCATGCTGCATTTTTTCCGAATACCACCGTCAGGTTAAAGTAAAAAAAAAAAAAATTATTAGAAGTCATAAAACTTGTCACCAAAATGTAATTGAGTCCTAAAACTTACAAAAAATGCAATTGAGTTCTAAAACTTATCAAATTGATGCAATCATGTCTTTAAGTTAATTTCGTCTAATTTGGCTAATGAAAAATATTGACATAAATTTTTTTAATGTTTTCTCTCTCTTATGTGGCGATGATGCGGCTAAAACGTCCTTTTAGTCCGAATTTGATTTTTAATATATTTTTTATTTAAATTAACTTAAAAATGAGCTATAAAAACCATAGAACTAGTGGTTCGAGGGCTACAAAGCCCTCACCGCCGCCGCCGCCCCACCATCGCCAGGAAGGGCTGACGATGGTGGGGAACTTGTCCCTTGGATTCCCCTCCCTTTCTTTGATAGCCTCCCCTCGAGCGCAATTTGTTTTCCCATCGTTTTCTCATGCCATTTTCCAGCAAAATCTGCTGAAAATGAGGGTGGAGAAATTTCTGTTGTGGGGTGTTCGGTTGCTGTGAAACTTTCTTCTTCTTCTCTTTCTGTTTTTCTAGAAAGATTTGATCTTTTTTCTTCCTTTCGCTATCGTTTCTCCTTTTTGTTCCTGTGTGTGGATTGTTAGAGATCCGAAATCATCACTTTTAGATATGAGAATCACAGTTTCATAAAGTAGAAGAATTGACGTACCTTATTTTGGATCCAACGTTCTTAATTAAACATTTCCAAAATTGTACTTAGTTGGATGAGTTATTGGAACACTGGAACTTCCCAATAACAAGGAGACACTGGAATTTTATAGCAATAGTAAAAAATTATTACAGCGGGAAAAACATTACTTTTTAATCCCCTATATACCTTATGTATGTATGTGATCAAGTTACCTGAAAAATCAGGGAATGTCGTCCGCGACAAACCCAAAATGAGGAGAGCAATCGACTCTCGCGCCTTGAAGACCATGCGCTTCCTCCCTTCTCTCTCATCTCCTTCCCCGCCGGCCTCCCTCCGCTTCCCGGCGGCGCCGATCCGCTCCCTCTTCTTTAGTCTCGCTAAGCCCAGCCCTCGCTTCGTTGCCCTTCTTCATCCTCCTCCTCCTCCTCAATATCAGCTGCGCGCATTCTCTGTCTCCAAAACCCTAACTCCGCCGGCGTCCTCCATCACCTCTTCCGCCGTCAAGTACTTGAGGACGAGTCGCGACTTCGATTCGGATTTCGGTCGTCTCGCCGCGAAATGCATCTCGTCGGTGAACTCGGCTCACACGCTGGAGTGGAACGAGCCAGTCTCGTGCTCCGAGGTGGTCGGCGAAATCGAGAGCGAAGAGATTGGAGTTGTTGAAGAGGACGCGAAGCCTTCTATACCTGTTAGAGCTTATTTTTTCTCCACCAGGTCTGCTTTTCCCTTTGTCTCTCTTCTTCTAATTGGCTATTTTATTGGTGCCCTCTTGTTGCGTGTTTCTGCAGCTTGTAACTTAATTGACTTAGCTTTGGATGTTCAGTTTGGGTGGATTAGGCAGGATATGATAGGCCAATACGAATGGCAGAAATTGCATTTTCGTTTTCATTTTTCCTTTTGACTTTGAGTTATATTAGCTTGCGAATGAATTTCGATAGTCATCCTGGACGTACGAGTGCGCTCACCGAATGCTTGTGTTTCCTGGAGTCAAGAATGGAGATGCTGCAAAGTGGAGACTGGAGAAGTTAGGTGTTTGCTATAAGTTGGTCAATGTGATCAGGAAGGAGAAAAGGAGCAAATCATTAAGGAGTTGGGAAAATGGACTGCATCTAGGGAATTGAAGCACACAAGTTCTGAAATATATTGAAACTATTCTTTGAGCTTTCTTTGCGGAAGAGAGTTTCACTTTCCATGTGATACAGTACAGGCGGCATAGAAAAGGATGACTTGTCTTTCTAACCAAGAAAAGTGGTGAACTATGTCTGAGACCGTTCTTCGCTCAAAGAACCAAATGTGAAGCTTCATAGACTAGTGAGCAATCGTCTTTTGAAATCTGAATCTTCCACTGTTTTTGCGGATTCCTTGTCTGTGTGGGCTGGTTGAATTGTCTTAATTGAACTTGTTGTCTCAATTGTTTCCAGATTTTTTGTTGAAATTTGTGCTCCTCTTTTTTGCAGTGTGGACTTGAGGAGCTTAGTGGATCAGAACAAAGCCAATTTTATCCCTCCAGCATCTCGTATGACAAATTACGTGGTCCTTAAGTTTGGCAATCTTTCTAATGTGGATGTAAGTCGCCTATCCCACTTCTGATTAATAGTCTTTTTCTGTTGAAATCTCGCCGAACTGTTGAAATCCTCGAATACATGACCATTTGTTGTCGACACCCTTTGTACGTAGTGAGTTGCTGAAGAAAGATCAGAGAATATTTTGGTGTTGTTTCCCAATATCTCATTGAAGGAAAATAGTTCTTGAGAAATTTTTGAATAGAAGTTAAGATCTTTCCTCTGTATGCTAGAATTCTTAGATGCTGGTAAGACAATGAGGAAATCCTGCAGTTTTTTTCCACTTGGACATTCAGTGGTTGAACTAAACTTTGCTGATTGGAGAATGTGCATAGGAAGTTGCCTTTCTCATTGTTCAGGATTGAAATTGCCTATTTCTTCCAAAATGTTGGAAATTTATACTACAAGAATTTACCTTGGATAATAGATCTGATGTTTGAGAGACTGTTGCATTGCAAATGCTTGTAATATCTTATCTTTCGCTTAAGGCGAGGTTATTCTCACTTTCAGGGATTGGGTGCTTGCTTAAGCGGAAGTGACTGCTGTTACATGGTGGTTTTTCAATACGGATCCATTGTGCTGTTTAATGTCCGTGAACAAGATGTTGATGGTTACTTGAAAATTGTTGAAAAACATGCTTCAGGTTTACTTCCTGAAATGAGGAAAGATGGTGAGCCCATATATCCAGAATGTTCTTGTCAAGTTTGATTTATCTTAACATCATATAATTTGGATTCAATATACCCACTGATGAGTTAGATTTTGTTTGATTTAAATGTTGATTAATCTTTCTGGATTGATTTTAAAATGCTATGAAGGTGTACTTTAGTGACTAATTTAAGAATGCTGAACATCACATTTCAGAGCTTGAATGTCTGCACAAATTTTAGCCTTTTCTTTGTCTAGGTAGCACAATGTAAAGGTTCTTTGGAACGAAACTGGTTGTTTGAAGTAAAAGTATACAAGATACATGCAACCATTGTTAAACATGAAGAAGAAAACTTTTATATTGCTCAAGGAGATGCCGAGTTCTGCCTTCTGTAACTCCTTAGGCTGCATCCCTCTCAGGGGAGAACCTGGTTTTGTTAGGAATAAACTGTGGCATCTTCATGCTGTATGAAATCTTGTTTGGTCATGTGAATCCGTTCAGCTTGCTCGCTCAGTTTTGTTTTCTCTGAGTTTTCCCTACTTCGGTAGCACGGCTTCTCCTAGTTGTTGAGCCTTTGGTATTTGGCGTCTTATCTTGCTCTGCAGGCTGAAAATTTGGCATTATTTTCTGTATTTTTAACATGGACATCTTTTTTTCTGAAATACAAAGTTTGGTTGTTATCATCAACGCTAACTATTCTTGGAGTTCAACATATTTGTGTAATTTGCTAATCTCTTGGACTTCAGGATATCTGAACTTTATTTTCTGATACAATAGAATATGAAGTAAGAGAGAAGCCGAAATTAAGCACATGGATGGAAGGGGGATTGGATTTTATTATGCTACAGTACTTAAATATTGATGGGATCCGAACCATTGGTAGTGTTCTTGGTCAAAGCATTGCCCTCGATTATTATGTTCGACAGGTGAGCTTAACATAAGCTGCAAAATCCCTCTTGGTGAATGTTTTTTAGTTATGTTTATCGTGTTCATTTTCCTCCTCCCTTAGGTTGATGGGATGGTTGCAGAATTTACTGACATCAATCGTGGCATGGAGAAAACTGGAACTTTTGAGATGGATCGGAAGAAACTTTTTCAGCTAGTGGGGAAGGCAAATTCTAATCTTGCTGATGTGATACTTAAACTCGGGCTTTTTGAGAGGTAACAGCTCTGTTGTTATATAATAGGTTGAGAAGGTCATGACTCTTGGGTTGCTATCACCTCTTTTGAGGATCATATAATGTACAGTTTGTCTGGATAGTTAAATATAGGAACTGGTCATAGTTTTCGTGTTGTAGTTGAAGAAATCACCATAAGTTAGAG
Source organism: Rhodamnia argentea (assembly GCF_020921035.1). Lineage (NCBI taxonomy): Eukaryota > Viridiplantae > Streptophyta > Magnoliopsida > Myrtales > Myrtaceae > Rhodamnia > Rhodamnia argentea. Next base: position 29,567,329 of record NC_063157.1, on the reverse strand, counting down.
AAACAAAGAAATGGGAAGATTTGTTTAGAAATATTAGAACGGTAATGATATTGACTAGACATGCGCTCACCCAATTCTTGAAATTGTTTATGAGACAATCATCTCTACTGTGGCTTAAATTCGCTTTGTTGCTTGATAATTTGAGCTTCTGTTATGGACTTCGACGGTATGTTGGTGATATAGTCAAAGCTGAAGGATCCTGAGCAAGAGAATATCTTCCTCTGTTAAAACATACACATAAGGAAAGAATAGAGCCATGAGGAGGCGCACATAACGACAGTCCCTTTCTTTTCTTGGTCCATTAGTATACACAAGTTCTCTCCCGCCTTCTTTTGTAACTTGTGCGGCTGTTCATCCAATTGATTTTGGTGATAACACCTTTGGTTTAACTTTGAACACGACATTGGCAATATTTGTGATGCTTAAAACGAGTTAAGCTTCACTGTCGTTTTAATGGCCTTTATCCAAGTTCAATCAATTCTTTTATGGTCTTATGTGCATTGCATAATGCTGGGGACTCCATGGACCTTTCAGATCAGATATTGCGTGGAAGAATGCCAAATATGCTCAGATATGGGAATATCTGAGAGACGAATTCGAGTTAACACAGAGATTTGCAAGTCTTGATTTCAAGTTGAAGTTTGTAGAGGTATTATCCTTGTAGTCATGGAATTTCAAGCTGGTCAATAGGAAGATTTAGACAAAGTGTCTTAGGAGCTGACATCTCGTTCTCTTTGCAGCATAACATTCGCTTTCTTCAGGAAATCCTGCAAAACAGGAAGTCTGATTTTCTGGAGTGGCTCATCATCATTTTGATAGGCGCTGAGATTCTGATTTCCGTCTATGATATTTTCACTAGGTCAGCCATTTCAAAACTCTAGCATTGACTTGGAGTGATGCGGGAGAGTAGGAAATAGTTTCGAATGGCATTAGGTAGGCCTACGTATTTTATAGTTTACTGTGAGTTCACAGCTCACAAATTTTCCCAGTATATCTGTTGTACATAATATAGACATGGACTATCGAACTTGGGTGGTCCATTTGCTAATATTTTTTTGGAGGAGCAATGCATTCTATTGGTTAACTAGCTGTACATGCTTTCCATTCTTCCGGATTTGCTTTGGTTGAACTGAGAATATGTCCTCTGAGTGACCTTAATGCCAGGAAGCGACATTTGATTGGAAACTCTGATTCATTTTTTAATCCTTGTTCTGCAGCACCAATTTGCATCGTGGTGCTATTAGAGACTTCTTCAGACTCGCATAACGTGGCCCGATTTTTCCTTTCCCCACTTTTTTTCATGGCGGAAAATCTCCTAGTTAGGAGAAGGCTTAGGCAGGGTCTACGCCTCATTCCTGCGAGTGGACTCTAGTGCCACGTCTTAGGTTGACGTGGCATGTATTTTTGCTTAAGCCCAATCACAACTTGACATGTGTTGATGATCTTGAAACATATTAAAAAAATGAAAATCTAGTTGGAATCTCTCTATTCCCGCGAGCTTCCCCATCTCCATTCAGTCACTGGCGAGCTCTCTCGTCTCCTCCATTCACAGCCACGGACGGCCACCGGGGAGCTCTCCTCCATCCACGGCCACGCGTTCAAGCGCCTGCCATCTTGTCTTTCTCGTCAGATTCGTCTAGATTTTCAGATCTGTTGAGAGTAAAGCCGCCTCTTCACATACGTTGCTCGCGACCAAGTTTTGACGGAGGAGGGGTTTAGATGATGCTGATGACCGAGCCTTGGCCACGCTCGCTGCCTGACTTCTCTACCTCATTTTGCTGCAACAATCGACTTGAACAGTAGATAGATGGTGAACCCAGATTTGCTCCGTATGCTTCACTGGCATCCTCTCCACGAGATGCATGGGCTCCAAAGGGAATCCTCTAGTCCAGCCTTGCCTATGCTGGCCTTGCGCGTGTTGTTCTTGCTTTGTGTGCTTGCAGGAGCAGCAGCATGGCTCTACATCTTGCAATGAACAAGCCTTGCCGCTCACGACGTGTGCTTGTGGGTGGTGCCGCTGTGAGCCGCCGTGAAAGGGAGTGGCTCGGGCCATGGCCACCGGTGGAATTGTCATCGCTTTTGAAAATCTGGAAATTCGAGGACCACGGACACCGGCGGAGTGCGGGGAACGGAATAGGAGGGGAGAAATGAGATTACTAGCCTTTTTATTTATATCCACATCATCGACATGTGGTGATTTTTTATTGGCTTTTTTTTTATTTTAATAACAAAGGCATATAACGTCAGCCCATCCATCCGTATGTACTGCTCCTTGACCACGACCGCACCACCACTTTGAGACCGTACCTTAGATTTCACATCCTTAAGAGGTGATAAATCGGTGGATAACAGTGGACGCGAACCAATATCTCCGTTCAATACATTTTCAGTCTCTTTAATACATGATTTACAAATATGGTCAACAATACTCGTACGCGCTCAACCCTACTCACTGAGTTGACTCCTAACTTCATGATAATTTAAGCAGGAAAATGCAGCTTATAATTCCGTAGAGAGAAGAACATAGACTTAGCAAAGTGCAAAGCCTTCTCGGAATGTGCTCTTAAAACGCCTGCTAGAGCTGTCCTAATTCCTCGTGATCATGGCAAGCGACGATGAACCAAAGTCAATTCCTCAATTTCGTCACTTCAAATCCAACCAGGCAACAGTATCCTATCATCATTCAGGTGCAAACATAGAAGAACCTCGTGAAGAAGCATGTTTTGATGTTGAGAATAGGCTGTAAAGAGTAGATGACAGAGAGCTAGTACATCCTTCTCGGTCTGATATTCCTAGCATCCGTCTTCCTCTTTGAAAAAAAAAAAAATACGAAAGATGTACATGAAAGTGACCCCATTAGGACAAAGGAAAAGAACCGACATTGACAGAATCATTCATCTTGTCATACACATGGTGGTTGTGATCAGTTTATCTCAAAATGAGAACTTACAATGTACAGTACGGACTCCTGACCTTTCTAGAGTCTTATTCAGTATGCAAAAAATTTGGCGCTTGGAATCATTTTTTTCTCCCTTCCATCCATAGCGGCACTGTGTCACTGCAGCAGACGTTTACCCAGAAGCATAAAGGCAAGAGTGCTACGCATCGATGAAGAAGACAACTCCATTCTCCTCCCTGAAGTTGTGAAGAGTGTGATCCACCACCTGCATGGCACGTGATAACTGTGCTGTAGCGTATCTCATTTGTATATATATTGTGGACACATGCATCTGATGGGAAATGAACATTATGCCAGAGATATTTAGACACCAAAACGTTGACAACTCGATCCACATATAGCTCAATGAGGCATAAAAGAATTGAAAATAACAGAGGGATCCAAGGAAAAAGATAACTCACATTGGTATTACTCAGTTCTAAGTTGTAGAAATCCATCTTGTCTGCCTGAAACAGGGGCCCAGCATGCCATGTACCGCGATGGAGCTTCACAAATTTGGAACCAGAAATTCTGAACACAGACACATCATCCACAGCAGGAGGCACATAGAAGTGACCACACCGAGACTGCTTTAAGTTTTCGGCAGTTTCATCTGTCACTTCCCCAGGAGCTGCGATGGAGGGTTTAGCTACACCGAGATACCAAGCATGCCCACCAATTGAACCAAGACACTGGGTCACACTGGCATGATGTGTTATATTGGAAAACTTTAATGGTCGATCTTCAATATGCATTATGTAAAACCTGTTACAGCATATACTCCTCTGAATAATTCGGACATAGTTTCCACTGAAGAAATATAATATACGCACCAATAAAGGCAATGAAATATGCCATCAGCCGGGGAAGACAACAAGATCAATTACTACATGTTTGTACACATAGATTGTTATCCAATTCTCTTCCTTTAATGACATTTTTAAGGATGCTAAGACAAAATTAATATAAAGATTGCAGAATCTGAGAAAATTTCTTATCGTCTTCCTCCAAAAATTTCTTATCGCCTTCCCCCTTTTCCTTTGCCAATTAACAAAGAGATCCAGCACATTCTTGTCTAGCCAGTAGAGTTTATTATGAAATTTTGAGGCATGACTAGCTTTGTGGTTGTGCATCCACCCCTCTCCTTTCAGAATCCATATGTCGGATCAACATAAAAACAAAAAAGGAAAACAGAGCATTTGCTTGGCAAAAAAGGAAATATAAAGCAAGTAATGTATTCATCCCTCTCCTTCCAGCAACACTCCAGGATTAAAACCAGCAAATTTTGAACTAAAAGTGGACTCAAATTCAACTAAACAAGACCACACCCAATTTCCCTCCTCCATCTGGCAAACCGCTCGAACTTCCAAATGTCTCCTGCTTGACATATCAGACAGTTTTCAAGAAGCAACCAATGGCAAAAGGAGCTGTTGAGGAAACCCTTCGACGTAAATAAGTCACTTGTCAATTACTGATAACTATAACCATTGCACAATAGAACAGCAACTGGTTTGAAAGATTGAACATGAAATGAGGATCCTTGGGGTAGGATTTTCATTCTGTTGCCCGGTTGCCTCGAGAGACCACAGAAACATTTAATCAAACAGGTATCAGGTACACTTCGTGGCTAGCTCAGACGCGGCATAAGCAAGCAAAAATTGACTTCTCCCCATGAATTCGCATATGGGTATGCAAATTCCTACTGATCATCAAAACGAAACAACACATCTACTTTGGGCCGGATTCCAACTCTCGAGCGAACCAAGCGAGGCCTTTCGGAGCGTTTTGGACGAGGTAGCAAAGAAAATAGCAAAGAAAAACCTGGGAACTCCACGACTGAGGTCGAGCTGAGCGTCCTCAGGACCGAACTCGTCGCCGTCCGGGGCCGCCTCGATGACTTGGCCGAACTCCCCGAAGGTCTCGGGGGTCGCTTCGATGGGTTTCAGCCTCACCTCCCTCATAACGCCCACGCCCGCTGCACTCGCTCTGCTTCTGCACAGCGGATCGCGACGTCGTCGATGGAGAGACAAGAGGCAGAGGGTAGGAGAGAGCCAAGAGACATGGGTTGCCTGCTGTGGCGCTGTTCCGTCCCTTGGGCCGGTACCTCCATGGATAGACCCAGCTTCAGCTCTCATGGACTGAGCTCGTGTTTCTTGGCGAGCTCGGCCCATGCCCAACATAGATTCCCCCAATACTGTGGTTCTTGGGCTTTCACTGAATTTGGTAAATTTACAAAGTTTTGATGAATGGAGAATGATAGCGACTCTATTCGTTTTATGAAAAATAAGCGATTGATAAAATATTTTTTTAAAAATGATCGTTTGTATTGATTACAAAAATAAATAAAAAAATATTTTCGTTATGTACAAAAATGTTCAAAAATAGATCGTTATTGAGAATAAGAACACTTTATATTGACTAATTATTCCAAGCAATATAAGCAACCATTTTTGAGAAAATGTCCTTGAGAATTACTTGTTTTCCGTGAAACAAACACATCCAAGCCCACTCACCAGCTATTTTTCCTCCATTTTTTATTATTATTTATTTTCTCGACATTTGGTTTCCTTTATTTTCCTTTTTGCATTTTGATTTTCCTTCCGAGCGGTTTACGCTTATGTTTGGTAGTTTTTCACTGTGTATCCTTTAAACCTTACTTTGATATGAGTTTGGTTGCAATGATACTTGTCACATCACAAACCTTATTTTATTGCACTTGTATCAACCTACATCCTAAGCAATGAAGAACTTTATTAGAAACCCCAATGGCCATCATTCATGCTAATAATTGTATAGTTAATGAGGAAAATTTCAAATAAGGGTCCGAAGTCTCAAATAAATGTTTGAAATGGATCTTATTTCAAATACAGGCTTGAAGTGTCATCATTATTTTAAAAAAGGGATTGACTGAAGGGTATTTTTACCTTTTATTTTTTTTTTTTTTTTTTTTCCTCCCCCCCCCCGGTCATCACGGACCTTAGGCGAGGGCCGCCCTCAACCGATGGCTAGCCTTGCCTGAGCGGGTAAGGGCAACCGTTGCCCTCACCCGGGCGGGTAAGGGTGGCCCTCGTCGGCGTCGGGTGATCTCCACCGGTGTCCTAGGGAGGGAGGACGGATAAAAGAAAAAAGAAAAGAAAAAATAGAAAAAGAAAAAGAAGAAAAAAATAAATAGGAAAAAAATGTAAATGACAAGAATGCCCTTGGTTAGGCCTTTTTTTTTAAAACAATGAGGGTACTTCATGCCCTTATTTGAAACAAAGTTTATTTTAGGCCTTTATTTAAAAAAAAAATAAGGACATTTCAGGTTCTCATTTAGATTTTTGCCTCATGTGGATCTTGATTTAGCATTCAAGAAGCATGAATCGACCACAGTAGCGTTTGAGTAAATCCTCAACTAGGAATATCCACTGTTTTCACCTTTGTGGGGGAGGGAAAAAGGAAACAGCTTTGGCAATCCTTTAGATTATGGGGGACAAAGGAGGTGTTGATTGGTAGGAATCTCTACCTCTCCCCATTGCCTTGATTTAGCATGTTTTTTCAATCATATCAATTCTCTATACAAGAATAAGACCCGTGCGATGCACGATAAATAATAAGTGAAATTGAAAAATCTCAACATTTCTAGCATGTTTACTTAAAAAAAAATAATGATATTTTACTTAATTTTGAGTCACTTAAATAATATTAAATTGAAAAATCTTATTATTCCATAAAATCTTAGGATATATAAAGAAAATTAATGAGATTTTGCTTAATTTGAGTCACTTAAAATATAGTAAACCAAGAATTGTTATTCTATAAACACTTAGTTATATCACATTAGTACAATTATTCAAGTGAACTAAATAATTACTGTGAAAATTATCAGTTCAATGCAATATATTTGTACTACGAAAAGATCAAAGAGTCTTTTATTTTTAAAGTAAGCAAAACTTAAGAATAAAGAGGAAAATGTATGAATTTCTTACTTAGTTTCGTAGGTTCTATATTAGTTGGGTTGCAGCAAACGATTAGCTAGCCACTCTTGGTGCTCAGTGTCATTGTCTTATACTACCTACCATGTCAATTAAAGAAAACAATGTTATCCCCATGCTCTTTTATTTTTATAGTTTCTATAGATTTAAGTCCATTTGGAGGATAATAATCAATAGAAATGTGAGTTTGGAAGAAAATGAAAAATAACCATTGGGAAGTCCTTAAGAGAACATCAATCCCTGTTGGCTGTTGGCATTCTTCTTTTCAATTCCACCATCTAGTCATAATGACATACTGAAAAAAAAAAAAATTGTGGTTCTAGGGTTAGTTTGGATAACATAAGCACGTGAATACGCTGGAAAGGACCTAATTGCAGAAGTTAAACAGATTGGCATTTAGTAAAAATCGTCGAGTCTTGGATGGATTACGTCGTAGAGCAAATTCACGCTGCAGACGGAGTGGACAATACCCCCACATACCTAGGAATGAAGACCGAACTTCAAATCGAATTGATTCGAATTGAAATTGGTGCCTTGGAGCCAATTTCAGGTATTGGAATCCACACGGATACATTTTGAGGAAGTCGGAAGGAGTCTGCCATTTTTGGCTAAGTAGAAGAAGTGTCAGGCGAGTTCGGAGAGGGAGCTTGGTCTATTTCGGAGAAGGTTCGTGAATTAGCTCCAATTGACGTTCCGAGCAATGAATAGTGTTTTGCTGCCGCTATTTTGACCTACTGGAAGTTTCCGACATACTAAGGAAGCTTGTCGGGCTAGACATGCGTCGAAGTGAGAGTTGAAGGCAGCAAAGAAGATGAAAACGATCTCAAACTTGTTTTTTACTTCTTTACTTCTTCTTCAAGAAGAACAAAAAGGAAAAAAAAAAAAAAGAACACTTGTAAAATATGATTGTATTCTCTAAGAGACTATTGGTGCAATAATTGTGAAAGAGTGCTTTGAGCATCGAGGTGAAGTGTGCGTGCTTGTAAAGTGAGTTACAATCCCTCGTGGAGAGGTCTGCGTGTTGTCTAAAATCCTACAAAATCAAATTCCCCCCTTCTTGGTTGTTAACTTCAGTTCATTCAATGCAGAATTCAGGATGCGACATTTGCCGCAACCGTTGTTTAAAGAGAATAAGCGAGAGAAGAGAAGACCACAATGGTTGGTTGCAAGGGTATGTGACGTAAAAACCGCTGTGCTGAAGATGGGATGACCTGCAGTGACTAGCCGCGAGGAAGCAAGATCAAGAGTCACGGTGTTGAGGGCATGACGCCATGTCGGAGTTGAAGGAGGAGGTAGCAAGGGCGACGACGAAGGAGCTACAGTAGGAAGGGATAGACAAGCGACAGAGACTTGCGATTGAAGACTATGGGAAGAACCACGGCGCAAGAGACGGGCAACCGCGGTGCCGTGAAGATCCATCGAAACGATTTGACTGTACTTGTTGAAAGAAATTTGATAAGTTTGAGCATATTCCAAACGTGTTCTGTCACTTCTGTGCATAAAATGTAGGGTTTCCAAAGCACTATGTGTCCATGGAATCTCACTTTAGCCAAGAGCCAAGTCATCATTCACACCACGAGTAAAAGCATTGATGGAAGACTACTTATGCATGAAACATCCGAAACATATTATCTCCGGCCCAAAGCTTTACACCTTGAACTGGTATATCGTTCTTATACTAATTGGCAACGTCTTGGTTTGTTTCATGCGGGCCAAGCCTCGAAAGAAATACTCGAAAAAGCTATGATTTTCGGACTAGTCCCACATACATACATACATACATACATACATACATAACACATATATGTGGGCTATTTTAGGTGTCGGCAGAAGATGAAGTCGATATTTTTCTTACCATAAATTTTTCTATCTTTCGACAAATAAACGGTTCGGTCTGAAAAGGGTTTGTGGACAGCGGCCTCCCAAAGTGGAAACTGGAAACTTGTGAGGAAGTTGGTCATCCTCGCAAGTTGAGACTTGAGAGTGGCTTCCAAGCTTGACGCGACATAACTGTGGCAAGCGACCATAGTCCAACATGCACTTTCTAAGAAACCTTCACATTTTTACGATCTCTTTATTTTGAAGATAACCCAAAAAAAGAAAAAAGATCAAATTCCTTCGCTAGAAAGAAAGCATAATATAAAGTTTTGATTCTGATTCCCCCAACCAACGTACCAGCAGAAAAGAGCTTCTTTTCACCTTTCGAAATCATTGGAGCCAAGCACTATTGTCCAAAATAATTGCAGGACAGAACTTTGGGGTACATCATTTTGTTATATGTAAAACATCTCTGATTTTTTTTTTTTTTTGTGGTTATAATACCTTCGTTTAACGAAAAAATTGATTGAAAACCCTAAAAGCAGGAAGCGAATAATTAGAGCATGTATGGTAACCATTCCGGTTCTCCGATTCTATTTTTCAAACAAAAAAAATGAACATATTGTTTGATAACGTAATCGATTCCGATTCTAATTCTGATTCTGTTTCCGAAAACAGTTTTGGGGCAAAAACAAGAACAAAAAAAAGTTAGTTATGGAAAAAAATCACTTTTGAAAATCACAAAACAGATGAAGTCCCACATCTCTCACTTTTCCCTTTCAGTTCTTTCATCACTTTTCCCTCGACCTGTCGAGTTCTCATTTTCAAAGAAAAATATACAAGATAATAAAATTAAAATAATAATTAATAATTAAAAATTTTGAAAAAAATTGGAAAATTTTTGAAAAATCAGAAAAATTTCAAAAAATCCCTAAAAATGGAAGGTTAAGTTAGGCTAGATTGTCCTCATTTTCATAAATTTGGGCCTAGATTTCCTAGATTTCATAGATTTTGTTCTTTTTTAGGAAAATCCTAAACCCATTTAAAATTAAATCCGAACCACATTTCTCTAAGCCCTTAGAGCTTCGTTAGGGTGTTATGATGCGGTTTATCAATGCCATGATTTCTTGATTGTGCACTAAATTTTATTGGTTGTGATTTGCCTAGGTTTATATGCTTTAGACATAGTATAGTTTTAGAAAATTTTGGAAAAAGAAAAAATAACCAACATGAACACTTAGCAAGCTCTTGTTCTTAAGTTTTGGATGAAATAAGACTGAGATTTGATTTCCTAGAACCAAAATCGCAGTGCAATGCGGGGCAATGCGGTGAATTTCCTTGCAGAAATGAAGGTGTGGCTCATATCAATTGTCCGTTCGCTCAAAAGAGTTGAATGAAACCACAATAAATGGCGAAAATGACTCGTGATGATTCTTGATATTTATTTTTATATTTCAATATGAATTAATCTTCGGTTAATTCGAAATATATGATGAAATTTCACGGAGTAACTTCATAATTATTTGACTTAAATGATAAGAATTGGGAAGAGCAATTGTTCTCAAGAACAGAAATTATGTGCAGTTATCAAACGCGTTTCTGTTTCAGGAACAGAAATCTTATGCGCTTACCAAACATGTTCTGATTATCTAAAACTCATCTAGGAAACAGAATCTGAAAAAATATATTTTAATTACAATCACTTTTTCGAATCAAAATGGTTGTCATACGGGCCCTTAAGGTTCGTTTCAAGTGGTTTTTACATTTTTGCCTTTTGCTTCTTCTTCTTTTTTAAATAATCTTGAGGCACGCGCATTTTGACTCATTTCAAAATGATTGAAAGTTGCAAACTTTGCTTTTCTCGATATGTAATTTTGCATGTAACATTTTGTTTTGAATTTGGTTTAGAAAAAAGAATATAGCTTTTGGCTTTCCTCGTGTCGCTTGTTTTACCTGCTGGGCTTTTGAAGAGGCGTATTAGAAATTTCTTGGCACCAACATCAATCCCTCAAAAAAGCAGCCAAACCATTGCCAACTATATGAGAAAGTCCGTGACAAAAACCCATTTGCACGGGCCAAATAAGGTCATCCAGTATGCACTAGAGGCGTTGCAAACTCCTCCGTTTAAAGCATTGGCATCCTCGTCGGTGTTTTAACTGTATTATCCAGCGACGCTCATCCTATTAGTGACTATCATTTGTTATGATTAGCGCGGTTGCGTGTGAATTGAGCCCCCCCGAAGGAGGTCTTATCTTCTTTAAAACCAATCAAAAGTACCTGTCTCCCACAATGTGGGACTTGAGCATTACTGTTGACGAATGCGATCTTTTGATGCAATTGCAAGAAAACGCTCTTAGTCGTCTGTTTAGCATTTGGGTTGGGGAACAAAATCGAAGGTAGGGCAAAGAAGGAACCGAGGAGGAGACCCCACGTTCAATGCTTCAGACGCGTGGGACCTTCACCCATTCTTGTTCTGTCAATGGAAGCCAGTTCTGCAGATTCTGTGCCCAACCTGAACGATGTGAATCTTTCGTCTCTTGTGATGATTGGCTTCTCCGGACACGTCCCACGAAGTCAATGTCATCAGCTGAAGATTCGATTGAGCCGACAACCTTGGATCTGCCTCCATTATTTTGTTTGCTGAGTTCCAGCTCAACTTTGCACATTAATGGTGACTAATGGGGAAGGGGGACGAAAAATGAAGTTTCTAAATACTGGGGAAAAGCCTTTCATCTTCGAAAGCGAATTGAAAAAGTAGCCAATTGGGTTTGCGGTGAAGTCTAGCGATCAATGAGCCAATGTGAGTATGTCTACAAGGCAGACCTCGACAAAAAATTAAAGCACTTGCTCAATATTAGACAATCATTTATTCACAAATCTCATGTGGAACTATTTTTCATTTCACGAAGCCTTTCATCTTCAAAGAGCTTAGGCGGCTAGCGGGCCAGCGGCGAACTTGATCTAGCACTAGCAGCCCTCGCCCGAGGTCATCCGGCTACTCACCAGCAGCCTTAGCCCTTCATTGGCGATAGCACATGAGGTGAGGGCATTTATGGAATTATTAAAGTTTAGCGAGGGAAAGTTGGAAGAAATAAAAAATGTATTAGCATTTCGAAAATGCTCAAAGTAAAAAACCCATATGGACCTGCCTTGGGCTAAAGACCTTTGGAAATGCAATCATTTCTCCAAAGCTATCCACAAAATTTGCCAAACACCCTTTCTCTTGGGACACTAAAGGCCTTTGGGATAGTTTTCCTAGAGGCAGCCTTAGCAAGCCTATCTCGAGGGGTCTACTCAATTAAACCAACCAACCACTTAACACATTTTGCTGTAAATGTAGATTTTGTGTTAATCTTGGTCTTACATAGATGTGTCAAATGGGTGGATCGGATATGATTTGGGTCGGATCGAATATGATCCGACCCATATTAACCCGTATAACCCATTTTGACCAATATTTAATGATCCATATCCGACCCGATTTGCAACCGATCCGTAGCCAATCTAATCTATTTTGACACATCTTACTAAAACACACTAATATTCTAGGAATACATATACAACTCATTTAACCTATTTTAAGCATGTATATATTACCTGGATAAAAACTTCATATCAAATAAAAAAAGTAAATTAAATAATAAAAAAATTAGTAAAAATATAAAAAAATGATATTACTAAAAAAATTTATGCATTAAAAATCTAGTGAAATTTTTTTCACAATTTTTTATTTTTAATTTTTAATTTTTTAATTTTTTATTATTAAAAAAATTTTGAAATTTTTTTAAAATTATATTTTATTTTATTTTGATTTTTTTTTTTTTTTTTTTTATCTCTGGCAATCGGGGAGCGTGGGGGCTACAGCGACTAGCAACCAGCGGCGGCTAGTGGATGACCATTATATATATATTCTTTTCAGACCAAAAAAATAATTTTTCTTTCTTTTACTTATAAAAATATATAATTGAAACTAAAAAAATATAAAGTAATGAAGTTGAGCCTTTGAGGCCCATTTATAACTTGTGGAAGGTGCAGACCACACCCGTGGGTCGAAAATAGGTTTTATGTGTGCCTATTTTTGACCTATCAGATTTAGCTTCAACTTTTTTGAACTCATTTTTAGTGGGCTCTCTAAAAACTAACAATCCACATAGAACCCATTTATATAAAATATGGGTAAAAAAAGGGTCATGGACCCACATTGACAGCTCTAGTTTTGCTCTTGCATATGTGGGATGATCTATGAGGAGGTTAAGTATGTTGGGGTGGTTTCGCCATGTCACGCAAGATGGCCAACATCCACGTCGGTGATTCCCGGCGAAAGTTGGCCGAATTGACTCAATAGACAAAACGTAAAAAGGCTTGTGATTGAATTGGCAAAAATACAATAGATTTAGGATTTTTTGGACAATTTTCCTCACTTAAAGGACGTTCATTTTCTTGCAATATCTGAGTCTTGCCAAATGAGACTACAAAATCGTAAATATGTTAGAATATACTCAAATAAAATTGGAACACCAAGTATCGGGTTTCTTCACTATAAGTTGAGGTTATAAAGTTATTATGCGGTCAAGTTTGAAGACACAAAATCGGCAAGAAACTGTACAAAGTAACGAGATCAATCTATACGTTATGCTCTCGCACAAGGGAAGAAAAACAAAAAGGAAAGTAAAAAAAAAAAGAGTAGAGAGAGAAGCAAATTAAGAATTTGAGTGGGGTCAACTGGCCCAACTCAGCAGGGTCCTAATCGATTTTCAGCGTGAATGATGATTTGATTTTGATTTGAACATAACAAACTGTAAACCACGTCAAAACGTGTGCTATTCAGCTTCACCGGCAAGCACGATCCACAGTCTTGTCCCATGAACCGTAAACTGTGGGAGCACATTCACATGACGCAGATTAATGTCCTTTTAACTTGCACGACAAGCTACTTTACTTATCTACATTTGTCACGTGATAAATGCATGCAATATGAGACTTCCACGTTGCGCGATGTGCATGAACCTCATAAGCTTATTGATATCTATAAAACCCTAGATCTACATAGGCAGAGACATCTCAAGCGCTTTAGCTAGTCTAGTCTCTTCGATATCTACCATACGGACGAGAACTTTGACCCTTAGGACGCGAACCTTAGGACGCGAACCTCAGTTCTGATTTACTCTACTTTTCGTCACACCTAGGTTTTCGTAACTTCATCACCCCCGTTCGAGCCTCATTCGGCCCACTCTGTGCCCGAGTGTGGATCGGCGGAGCGGTCTCGACCGCTTTCCAGTCGTCCGGAGCATGATTGCCTCAAAGCACGTCGATTTTCGTCGCATCTTTTTGGCACACCCCCGTGCAATCCATTTTCTCCAACAGCTGGAAAATTGAATATATACTAGTGGGTAGCTTTTTCTTGTGGAACCAAGTTACTACAAAAGTTATGTGATTTGGCCTATACAAATATGGAAGATTAGAAGCTAACAATTACTATGTTCATCCAATATGATTTGAGGACTAGTCAAATATAATTTTCTTGGGCATGTGATGGAAGCATAGGGATTAGGTCGCTCCAATTGTGAATGGTGAGAAAATCCGATGCATAGAACGTGGTTAGGGAGAAGGTATATAGAAGCGGTAAAAACACATAATGTAATAGTTCTGTTAAAAAGGAGAAATTCCAAATTTTAAGCGCCACGTAAGACAACAAGCATATCGGACATAGAAAAATTGTGCCGTGGTTAACAGTATGAGTTCTAGACCAATGGCTAAACAATGGAAACTGTTGAGTGTTAGTTTATCTGTTTTCCTCGGTGGTTTTTTTTTTTTTTCAATTTTCAACTTGGTTGGCGCCGATTGGTTCTGAGGACCATGTTACATCATGTTGCCTCCAAACATGACGTCATGAGGTCGAGCCCTCTTCGTTATGAGCAGTAGATATAGACATGCATTGCTCGCGAATTAATTGCGGGAATCGAATTTGACAAGGAGGGCCAAATTAATTAGGAAACGAGATGTTAATGTGGTAGAACATTGAAAAGGGACGATTCTGACTTGGTTGAAGCCTTGTGACCAATGAGAGCGGAAAGAACCTAGGACTTTTCGTATTCTGTTAGAGTTATTGTTTCCACAAGTAGGCTTAACCCAATGTATTCGAAATCCATCACAGTTCGAATCGTATAAATGAGTGAGTTGTAATGCGGATGGCTGAATTAGACCGGTAATGATTGAGGGAGAGATGTCGAAATCGAAGATCGAACAGGCACTCAATTAAATTGGCCTATCCCCTAAGGGTTTTAAGAACAATGGTGCCATAACTATGAGGGTGAAACTCTAAGACAAGATGTAAATACCCAAGTTTGAATTAGCACAATTATCACTCAATCAAGGGTCTTTTCGACATTTTAGAGTTATTACCGTCACATGATTTGTGTCGGGCAACATCCATGGCCGATAAGTTACATATAGGAAGATTATCCAAAAAGTCTTAAACCTATTGTACATCAATTAATTTAGTCTTAAACCATTTAACAATATATTAATTTAATCTTAAACCTTTCAATTATATCAATTAATCCCGAACCTTTTGAAAATTCAGTCATAAATTTATTATTTGGATATTTTGCCTAAATGACTATATTGACAAATCGTCAAAAAATTTAAGACTAAATTAACAAATCATCAGAAGTTTTAGGACATGATTGACATAATTAAAATACTTAGAATTAAATTGGCATATCGTCAAAATGTTAAGAACTAAATTGATAAAATTAAATATTTAAGATTGAATTGGCGCCGTCTCGATAATTTTCCTATAATGCGAAAACTATTTAAGTCAGTCGGCAAGGGGACAATTTCCAACTCCTAGAAGGGGAAGCCATGTTAATGGTACTCGAGCGTAGAAAGTTTCAGCACGTCTCGTTTGGCGCCGTGCTTTATTACAACGTGGGGAAGCTGCGAACTTCTTTTTCTACGGCTCGTTGGCCACGAGATGCAGCGGTACACGCCTACCCCGACCCAGCAACGGGGCCCACCAACGACTAGTGCCCCTCTCTGTTACTAGCCACGTCACTAAGATGGTGTGCATGGAGTCGTCGCAGGTTCTTTCGGATTCACTTTTTCGCAGGTCATCGTGGGGAAATTTGCGGTCCGAACCTGAGGCAACATCAGTTTGTTGGCCCAAAGAGCGAGGAATCGGAGGAGTCTTCGCCCCAAGTAAAAAGTCGGCAACGGTGAGATGGTCGTGGAATCCCGTAATTCAAGCTAAAAATACAGTTACAATTATGTAATCTTCTGCTTCTTTTGTCCTTTAAGCTACGTTGTTGTTTCGGGTACATAATGGGTTAGATTACACTAATTCACTTGAGGTTTTAAGTTAAGATGTGCCCAGTTGGAAGACGGAATTGCGCGAACCGGTGTTCCTATTCGTAGGGCAGCACCGAAGCATAGTGCAGAACGAGTAGGTGTAACTATTGACTTATATGGTGTGGGAACTCGACAGTGTCGGTTATAGTGATCTTGATATCTTACTGCTTCAAGCTCATTCACATCAATAGCTCAACTATCCAACGACATCGATGGGTTCGGAGTTGAACATTCTCTTCTAGATGAGATATCTAACGTTTTTGTCATTGTATGGTTTTGATTGTCGGCCATTTGATTTTTGGACCACCGTTTAGCGGATATTTTGAGGAAGAGATCTTGGTTATCGACATGGATGCGGAGCGATGATGGGTGTTTGTGTTGATTCGGCAAAAGTGGACCATGGGTGAAAGCAAGCATCACGGTCCAGAATTCCGTCTTGAGGTCAAGTACTACCAGACTACGTAACCGACACTCTTCGAAGGCCTCCGAGACTTGTCCGACACTCTCCAACATGCGACCGACATGTGATTAGTGTTCCAGACATGCCTACAAGACGTGAGTCTAGCATCCCGACATGCCATTCGACACGCACAAGGTCAATTTCAAGCATTTTTAATAAATTAGGGATCAAAATATAAATTTATTATATATATATACTTAAGTCATATACCCAGCACCCCAAATTAATATGATCAGCCGGTTCGGAAAAAAAAAAAACCTAATAATGAATTCCTAACATAAGAAAAAGACACTCACTACTAATATTTTTATACATTTATCATGTATATATAAAAATATATATTTATTATACAACGTGTCGGAATTTTTTATTTTTTGAGAAATCACGTGTCGACGTGTCGTGTAGTATCCCATCGTGTCTTGTTGCGCGTCGCTTGTCGTGTCACGAGTACATAGCTATCATAAGCTCTTCCAATTGTGATTATAGTGAGATGCAATGATAGGAGTTGCAATTCACAGCTAGAGGTGGATATTAGGTTTATTGGGGTGTGGTTCATACTACCCATTGACAGAAAAGCATGCGCTCCGAGACACCAAAGAGATTTTATAGTTTGAATTTGTATTTTATTGGTAGTTTGGATTTGGGCTCATAAATAGTTATTATTATATCTAATCTCTTTCTATTGTAATCGAAAGATGTAACAGAGAGGTGGGATGTGTTAGGATACACTTGCGAATTATGTTAGAGAAATCCCACACTGGAAAATTGATGTGGTGTGAAGTAGTTAATATATCATGGTTAGCCCATAACTCATTGACTTAAGTTTTTTAGTGAAGATTGGTCCAAATGGATATGTTGCGGGCTCGGACTTGGACTCCCTCCTATCCAAGTGAAGGTATCGGAATTCTGCTGCAGAGGGAATAAGCCTAATATAGGGTGCTTCCGCGTGAAAGAATGATTTATCGAGAGGCACGAGGAACGTGTTTAGGAAGGAATCTCTCCTCGGACATATGAGCTGTCTAAGTATGTATGGTGGTATATAATTAGGGCAGACTTGAGTTAGCCTCGTGCCAGAAATCTTCTAAGTTTTTATGAGCAGTTTTATACAGATTCAATGGACGTATAAACTAGTAAAACTCCACTTCGAAAACTCGCAGTTGTGGTCATAAAGTCACGACTAGGATATGATGATACATTTGAATTGATGTTTTTAGGGTTTTTCCCTTTTCCAAGTCTAGAAAAAGATGCATGGCAATCCAGCTTTTCAAATTCATTTTCTACACGTTGGTCTCCTTGACCACTCCCAGACAATTTACAGATAAACTGAAAACCAGAAATACTGTGGCAGCATCACCATTTGAGACCCAATTTATAGATAAGAGAATTTTTCTTTAAGTGACCAACGCCTGCTTACTTTGATCAAGGTGGTCATGTGTCGTTGTTGTGTACTACACCAAGTTTCATACCAGAGAGCACGTTTGTCGGAGTCGAGCACCTTAATCGGGTTCATCAAGATAAGGTCCCGAACTGTTCCGGAAGCAAGGAGTCAAATGATTCGAGCTCTTTCATCAATTAGGTAAGGGATTGCGGACATGGAGGCACGCAAAAAATAAAAAATAAAAAAATAAAAAGCACTTTGATCGATTGGTTTCCTGGTGTTTCGAAATATCTTTAAGGATTTTCTATTAGGCCCATTGTCGGCATTAGAAGTGATTTACATATCTGTTAGGAAAAACGTGTAAGTGAGTTGTATTAAAGAAATCTCACATTGGAGAATCGAAATAGTGTAGAGCAGTTAATATATCCATATTGGCTCATAACTCATTAGCTTAAGCTTTTAAGTAAAAGTGAGTTTAACTGGATATGTTAACGGGTTCGGACTTAGATTTTCTCTTGGTGATTTCTCCGGGCGTAGGTATTAGACTTTTATCGTGAATCATTCACACCGGGAAAAAGGGCATATTTTAACTATGTTAAATTGACGAAAAATTAGAAGCCAAAATCGCCCCCAAAGCTGTTTCAAAAACTGTAGGTGAAAACTTGTCTTGTGGATGGTTGACTTGTTCTCCCATTTCCATGTATATAAGCACCCCCCAACCTCCCTCATTTCCATCGCATCTCTCTCTCTTCTCTGAAAAGAAGTGTTTGTAGAGATGGAATACAAGGAGAGAGCTGCCCTATTAACAACGCCCGTCACTATTCCTACTAAAGTCATCCCTTACTCAACATCATCCTCCTCTTCTTCGCCGCCACCGCAACCACCACCACCGTCCCAGTCCTCATCTCCAACCACTCCTCCTCCTCCTCCTTCCCTCCCCAATACTCCGCCCCCACCCCTGCCGGCGGTCCTCAGCCCATGCGCCGCCTGCAAGATCCTGCGTCGGCGGTGCGTGGACAAGTGCGTCTTGGCCCCGTACTTCCCGCCCACCGAGCCTTACAAGTTCACCATCGCGCACAGAGTGTTTGGAGCTAGCAACATCATCAAGTTCTTGCAGGTATTGTTGCCCCATCCGTTTCCCTAATGTGAACGCCCGAGTATGCTGTAGGAAAAAAAAAAGGGAATTTGGAGTGCGTGAAGCTTTTCTTGTGGCAACTTCCTTTTTCTATGTACCAATAAAAAGAGACTTATCTTCTTCTTTCCTTTAATCTTTCCATCTTCCTTTTTCACGACTCTCCTTTTTCTAATCTAGAGCAGAAGTGTCGTGATGCGCGCCCTTAGTCTCGAGGAGATTTTTTAGTACATATATTGCGAAATTAGTACTGTTTTTCCTCGTGGTACAGACTACGATTATTGATTTGTGTCGGTAATCCATGTCCTCAAAGGTCTCAAAGAACTTTCAACCAGCTCATTTGAAAAAATATATTGTACTTGTGACTTTCATGTTAATTGGATTTATAATTCCTCCATATGATTTTTTCTTTTTTCATGGATTTTATGATAACTATTTCAGGAACTTCCAGAACCGCAGAGAGCGGATGCAGTGAGCAGCATGGTGTACGAGGCCAGCGCGAGGATCCGAGACCCGATCTACGGCTGCGCCGGAGCCATCTGCCACCTCCAGAAGCAAGTGAGCGAGCTCCAAGAGCAGCTCGCCAAGGCTCAGGCCGAGCTCACCAACCTCGAGCTGCAGCGAGCCAACCTCGTGGCGGCCTGCATGGAAATGGCTCAATCTCAAGAGCCGGCCATCAATTTCCAGCGGCAATTCATCGACTCGACCAGCTTCTTTGATGATGGCTCGGCTAGCTGGGAATCGCTTTCCTGGACGTAACTGTGTGTGACACATGAGACTTCAGCTTTACAATTGTACTCGGGAAAATGAACCACGAGAAAAGGCCAAAAACAAGGAGCTTTACCCACGACCAAATGTCAACAAAGTTCGCTCTCAGAAAAAAGAAAATTAAAGTTCGGAATTTGTGTTCCGAAATTGAAGAGATGGATGGAGACAACATATGTAGAGGGAGAGATATGTCTTTTCCTCTCTTGATTAAATTTCCAAGGTCTAAGAATCTTGTGTTATTTTTTCTTGAATGGAAACAAGTTGTTATGGGTGACCTAATTACAATTGTCCCGTGGAATTAATTGGTCAGTTTTTAATCAATTGGAGCACAGACACGCTTCCATGTCAGACCACTTCTTGACCTTGTTGCTTTCTCGATCGGTTTCAGTCTTCCTAACTCATTTTGATATTTGTTTTCCTCACTGTTCTGCGGACATGACAGGTTGACTATTTTAGCAATGCATGGTTTCTTTTTCTTTTTCTTTTTCTTTTTCTTTTCCGGTCCTGCACTCTGATGTTTTGTTTAAAGAACAGAACATAAACAGTGTTCTCCAAGGACTTAATAACCTAAGGTTGGGATACTTAACTTCAACACGATATCAGACATATAAATCTTGAGTTTACTAGAGATTCCTCTAAACCTATTGTATGGAATGCGGAATGATCATACTTAAAACATTCTTAACAATGCTAGAGACATTAGGGCAGGTTTATAATGTCAATTATGATACGACACTCTTGTTGGGTACCTGAGACCAACCAGCATATTTAACTGCCTAGGCAATTTGAAATATGATTTAGTTAATTAATTCTGAGGAAATTTTTAAAAAAATACCCCAAATGCCCTCATTTTCTCAAATAAAGGCTTGAAGTAGGCATTATTTTAAAAAAGGGCATGAAGTGCCATGATTGTGTCAAAGAAGTGCCCGAAGTGCACATTGTTTCAAATAATAGCCTCAAGTGACTATATTAGTCCAAAAAAAAAGGCTTGAGTTAGTTTAATTAGGGATGATTTGGTCATTTACTATTTTATTTTATTTTTTCCTTTTTTCTATTTTTCAAGAAATTTTGAAAAAAAAACAAAAAATTAAAAAGAAGAAAAAAAGGAAGAAGAAGAAGAAGAAGAAGAAGAAGAACATAACTAGGGCGGCGGCTATGGCCGTTGGGATCACCGACGCCTCGACGGGGGTTGGCGACTTAGCCGACCAGCGGTGAGGGCCAGCAGGCCCTTATCGCGGAGCTGGCGACCCCACCGACGGGAGGTCGGTCCTCCCGCCTATGTTTGTTTTTTTTAATTTTCTATTTTTAATTTTTTGTTTTAATTTAATTTAATAAAAAATGAGATTAAATTTATATTTTTACAAAAATACCCTCGATCGGCTGAAAAATTTGACTCGCCGGCGAGGTTAAGCCCTTATTTGAAACAACCATAATCACTTCATGCTCTTCTTTGAGACAATAATGGCACTTCATGCCCTTATTTAAAACAAAGTCTACTTTAGATCTTTATTTAAAAAAGTGAAGACACTTGAGGCCCTTTTTTGACATTGTTCCCTTGATTCCGTAAAGAATTTTTATAGGGTACACAACCTATTCAACTCATTTGTCATGCAACCCATCTCTTAACAAGCTAGTTATAGTTTGGAAAATCGGTCACTTATTAAAATCATTGGCGATGGATGTTTTGATTATGTATAAGTAAAATCACACAACCTATGTGCCCGAAATTCGTCCTTCCATAGAAGGCTTGGTACGGTGCACCCATTTATTACATAACTCATTTCCATCACGATACAGAGATCCATCATCTTTCATTTACACTTCAAATGTCTCTCAAGAGAGCTAGGAATAACGAGGGGATAATAAGTCACATACGAAATGTGATACTCCTCTTGACTAAAGCTCGTGATGTGCAGCTCATTGTGAAATAACCTAAATCGGTCCGAATAGTCAAAGACTGGACATATAAACTTCCAATCAAGCGAACATCGCCGTAGTGTCATTAGGGAATAATTTTGCGGTAAAAAGCTTAGTACTGCCACACACTAACTCGAACCGGAAACGCGTTTTGCAACCTAAATTATCCAACAAAAAGTCCCATCATGCCATGTGCAAATTCTCTTTTTCAGCATTTTAATTATATCCTAAGCTAACCCAAGAAAAATAGATGAAAAGAAAAAAAGAACATAAGATTCTCCTAAACTATCAAAAGGAGCACACCAAATTTCAAGGGTCAAATGCACAGTGCGAACTGCTCCAACCATACATTTGCCTTTTCCTTGTATGGAGACAAACATTTTTTTTTTTCATTATTATTGTCGAAAGATTTCTTTTTATAATATGTTTTTTTTTTATTTTTTTTTGTGAAGTGAAGTGTGTAGAAAGTCATAGCGGAAGTGGAATGGAAACTCATCAAAGTAGAGTCGTGAGTCGTGACCCGTCGTGTAGGGGCATCTACAGTGGATAAAATGTTTTTGCTGGACGATTCTGTTTGGAGTTTCCCCAACCCACTACAATCTTGGCCCCAAGCGTGTGAATGCGCTCGCCACCAAATATTGTTCAAATCGATTGTGCCAAATGAAAGTTTTTTTTTTCCTTTTTTCATATCCATAGAGAAAAAAGGTACGCACGAGATTGAGACCGACCTTAGATGCTGCTAGAATGTTCGGTTTAAGGCGTCGGCGAAGCCCTAGCAGCCCTCTGGACGAGACCGCCATCGCAACTCCACCAGATGCGAGTGGAGAAGTCCCCGATCAGCGCTACACCCGAGGCCCGGTGTGTCATCGGCAGACTGATCGAGGTCTCAAAAACTGAGTATAAATTGGGGAATCAAATCTGTAACTTTCTACTTGACAATGAAAATCTTAGACCACTCAGACCAACCACCTGATTGGGCTTCTTTTTTGGTTGACACTTTCATTAAAATTGGCCTTACTTGAATCTATGCTGTTCTCAGTATGCCTCTCATTTTTACCTCCTTACATGATGGTGAACCACAATGATGATGAGTACACTCTCAGCAATGAATGCATAAAATATGCTGTTAGAATATATAAAAATGAAACTGTGTATTCATCTAACAGAATAAGCTTTTCGAACAGCCGTAAATGGTCTCCACAAAATCTCACATCATATTAGAATAGGAAATCCCGAGTGCAAATCTTTCCAGGATCCTATTTGCCTCTCTAATAAAATATTTCCACACTTAGTACTAGGCAAAAAAACTAGATTAAGCGTAACGGGAAATGCTAGAATATATAAATGTTAAACTGCTCCTTCATCCAAACTTTTAAAACAATCGACAATAATCCCACAAAATCATACATATGCCTCATATCCTATTATGACGTGAGCTGAAATGAGAGCTAAAATATAAGAGTTGTGTTACAAAGATTGTAAAGCTTTATGATACCACAGTCAATTACTATGAAAACTTGAGCTGTTTAGATGAAAGCCTGTCTATCTAATCCCTACTTCTCGACCACCATGAGGAAATTGCAGGTCAACATCCAGCCATTGTTGACTCACATTTTGAGTGATCTAGAAACGTAGTTGGAATTTGACCATATTACCTGCCAGGAAATTGTATGGAAAAGTTGTCTTACGAAATAGCCGTAAGCACATGGACAACCTCGTGAACGTGCTATCACAAAGTAAAAGAATACACCATCATTTTGCGGGGAAAAGACCTCTGATGGTATTATTATTATTATTATTATTATTATTATTATTGTACTTTCCAAGATCCAATTTTTGTTCCTTACATACATCAGTAACTTGCGCAGACTCAAAAGGTGTCTCTCCATACACTTATGTTAGTAATGGCAAGGGAAAGTAGCAGAAAAGTCATAAATCTATTGTTTTGGTTTCAATTTAGTCGTAAACATGTTAATCTAGCCAATTCATATCTTCCAGCTAATTTTGGCAAGGTATTATTGATGTGAACGCCGGCCGACATACATAGCACAGCCAGCTTAGATGTGGACATATTTTACTAATATTTTCGAATGTTTTTATTTCTCTATCTCTTTTTTTTCCTTTCTTTTTTTTTTCTCCTCTTTCCTCCGGTGGCCGGCGTGGGTTGGCCTTGCCTGAGCAAGGGTGGCTCTTGCCATCACAGCCAACGATCGGCCTCGCCGGGCAAGGGCGAATGCTAGCAAGGCCTCCCTCGCTAGATTTGACGAGGCCATGCAAGGGTGGCCTCGCCAGGCGTTGCTTGGGCCAGGGCGGCGTCACCAAACCTCGCCGGCCAGCAAAGGAAAGAGAATAAAAAAAGAGAGAAAAAAAGGAAAAAAAGAATTAAAAATTTAAAAATTATTAAAATAATATTAAAAATATCTATGTCAGTGGCGACCATGCCACGTAGGGCCAGTGATTATGTCAGCAATATTCGGCCAAAATTAGCGAGAAAGATTGAATTGGCTCTAGATCAAAAAACTTAGGACTAAATTAGGATCAATGCAACAGGTTCTTGATTTTTCTGACACTTTTCCCATACTGGCGAAGTAAGTTATAACTCAAAATCTTTATGATCAATTGAGAATAGATCCCGAACTTGACTCACTTTGGTTCACATAATTAAGGAATTCAATCGGAGACTTCTATGATTGAAATCTTGTGGAAAAAATTGAATGCGCATAGATATTCTACATGTATAACCTATTGGAGGACGACGCCACTTTTACTTTCTAAAATTGCAAATTTGAACGGGACCTTCTGTTAAAAAATAATGGACACGTGTCCACATATTTTGTTGAGCCCCAACTAAGTGTTAGACGCTTGATTTTATACATGGGAAATGGCCCGGGTATGCCTTGAACCTGCGACCTGGCATTCACCAGGCTATTTGCTTGTCGCTCGAATAAAAGGATCGGCATAGGTCCTAACCCAAATCGGGTAGAGGGACGACTGAACAAAGATGGTCCGTGATCAAGACTGGCTTGATGATCAATACATTCTCGTAATTATCTATGTGTGCAAACTCAACTGATTTATCCAACAAGCAAACGTTGATGGGAAAAGTTTTACATCTCCCAAAACGTTGGATTTGATTATTCTCGCATTTTAAACAACTTCTAATATATAAAAATGTAACCAAAATAATAGAAGATGGGCATGATAAGATGGTCAAAAAGAGACCTTTAAAGGTGTCCCAGAATATTTGAAGCATAAAAATCGATTTCACGAACATTTACAAAACTAGATGGTGTCTTTACTTATTCATAGCACAACGTTGGACAGTTCCCAACATGTCCCGAGCTATGGATCAACGAAATTAATAGGTGGGAAAAACTTTACGTCTCCCAACACGTTATGATTAAATTAATCTTATGGTTCAAACAACTTTTAACATACCAATATTAACTAAAACAATGTAAGATTCCACCTACACATGCGCTTGTATTTCTAAATGGCCAAAAGAGACCTTTAAATTACCACAAATGGGTGATACAATCATGTAGACTGTAAAAAGGCGGACTCGTAACATATATGCTGAAAGTCGATTGATTCTAAAATATAACCCCTAAAAAGGAGTGTGTGTGTGTGTATATATATATATATATATAAAAAAAACTTATCCTGGTTTTTGAGATTTTTTGGTGCCCAAAAATCGGTTAATAAAAATACTCATTGAAGTAAATGGTACCTTTCTCTATTTATAGTACCATAAATGACCCATTCTCAACATGCCCCAAGATATAGATTAAAGGTATCATTAGATAGGATAAGAATGTTCTCAACGGGCCCCTAGATATATGGATCATTGATATTAATAGATCGAAAGTGCTTAACATCTCCCAACACATATTTCGAACTTCTCATATACAAACATTAGCAAAACTATAAAAGATAAGATGACTTGTGCAATGCACGTGCATTTTAACAAATCTTTTTAAATGGTCGAAAGAGAGATTTATACTCCCAAAAATGAACGGCACTCTTATGTAGCCCGTAAAAAGGCCGCCTCATAACATATATGCATTTTATTCCGGTGTCCTAGAATATGTGATGCACGAAAATTGGTTACAAAAATATTCGGAAAAGCCAATGGTTCTTTATAGCACAATCAATGAAGGTTCTCAACATGTCCCAAGATATAGATCGGCGCTATCAGCAAATGGGAAAAGCTTCACATCTCCCAACACGTTCCTGCATAAAAAGAAAGCAAAACACGATGTTGCTTGATCACTATCAAATATTTTGTCACAAAAGATGAAGGGCTAAATTTGTCCCCTCATCTAGGTTTTATTAGTTTTGACTTGTCACTATGATGCTTGTGTTCCATTGCAATAGAATCACTTGAATAGTCTGTTAGCATATGTTGGATACCTGAAAATCCTAGTAGGTTTGAACTGCCACAGTTTCTACGATGCGGGTGGATATTTTTATTTATTGTGGTTGCTTATCATCGACGTTGATCACACCCCTCCTAATAATTATTTAATTAAACGAATTAAATGTTAGCATAATGTATTGGAAATGTTAAAAATCTGTAATTTATTAAATAAAAAAGTATTAAAAAAAGAAAAAAAGCAATTTATGTTATCGCTATAAATCATTGAATTCATTGAAAATGCACGAGAGAAAAGCATATTGACTAGAGGTTGTCAAAAGGGGCACGAAAATACATAAGAATTCTTGAATGGAAATGGAAAAGAGAAGTAACTCCAAAAATGCCAAAAATTAAGATCAACATAAGAAGAGTTAACCCTTTTTTTTTCCTGAATTGATTAAGCCAATGCCCAAACTTCATTTTCTAAAAAATTGGATTAATCTTATTATGCAAAAAGAAGATTCAATGAGCATATCTTACTGTGTAAGAAAAAGGCGATATCCATCATACCATGATTACGCCATTTCGCACAAGAAAAAATAGTCGAACAACTTCAATGTCGTCTCAGTTGGTTCTATTTGATTTCATTCAGTTTCTTTCTCCTGTCATCGCATGAAGAGTTCTAAATATTCATGCAACTAATTACATCGTGATAAATCGAATATTTTGATGTCACTATACTTGTATTTCAAAAAACTCTTAACATATCAATATTAACTGAAAAACATAAATTGCTAAATAAACTATGGCAGGGGTGAAATGCATGTGAACTTTAACTAGTTGGCCAGTAAAAAGGAAAAAAGAAAACCAGTTCTACATAGTTTATTTAGTAAGCCTTTGACTATTGATATGCTTGCAAAAATTAACTGGTGAAGCTGTCGCTCACTCTTCCAATGTGAAATAATTATATTTAATCAATTTATTGATTAAGATCTCATCTGACTGAATCTAGTGGAAGTGAACTGAGGCTTTTAAAGTGGAAAGTCTTTGAAAGGATAGAGCTATCATTGACTCACATCAATTATGTCTTTTGATCAATTATTTATCTGTGATCATTTTAATTAATATAACTCCATGACTTGAAGCCTTCCAAATCAACAAAAATAATGAAGATTAGAGAAAGCCCAGTGGGAAAAAGAGAATGTTTCTCCCATTCGGCTCTATAGAAGAATCCTAGTGTTGGTTGATGGTACCCTTTTCAATTTATTGAAACCATGTTCGAGCAATTTCATGACAAGGCCCCTTTTTTATATAGAAACTTTAGTGGATTGAAATCATGTACTAGTGCCAACTGTTTGTAGCAATATTTAATTGGGGAGGCCAATAAGGGCCTGGAAAGATTTAAACTCAAAACCTCCTACTATGATACCATGTGAGATTTTTGTGGAATCACCGCCAATTGTTCTGAAAATTTAAGCAGTTAGATGAATGCGTGGTTTAATATTCATATATTCGAACAATAACAACATGTATATAGTACGAGTTGCGAGTAAAATCATGAAGGAAATAGATTGAGTTTAGGCAAAATAATAAAACAGAATTAGATTTGACTTTAGGTGCTTGAATTTTGTATTTAACACAAAACCCTAAAGCTCTCATCCTTCGAAATTTTCATCTGCTAAGATTGGTCGTTCTTTCAAATGCTTGGCAGTATGTATTTTCAAGCTGCATGCACCGTATTTAAACTTGGGTTTGACAGCTCTCTAGAAGCTTTTATAAGCTCTTTATTTCTCGTCTTGATAATTTCCTAGTATGAACAAGTGTTAAGCATTTTCAACCGCCCTACAAAATTATGTTAGCGTGCCCTAGAAAACTATGTCTAGAAGCCTAATTAAACAAGAATTGAATCAGAAGCTAATCGAAGGCAAAAGCATAAAACAAAATGAGAAGCTAATCAGGCGTTGAGATATGGTCAAAGATTAAGCTGCCAAGCAATTCAGGTCGTATTGAATATTACTTTGGATCATTCGCATCATTGGTTTGCCGATAGCGACCTTATAATTAACGAAACGATTAGTTTAATGGCGGCACCTAACGACATTCTAATGACCACATCTTTATCAAGGAGACTCACCAGACCATTGGATGACTGGGTTCTGTTCAGATCACAAAGTTCTTCCCACAATTTTTGAAACACGAGGGACAGAAATTCTCCGTAAGAGGGTCAACTAAAGAAGAGTCAAACCACCCACCTACACGTATGACCATAAGCTCCATCCACATCCATTTTCTAAGTGATCGTGTCTATTTCCATCAATTTACTAGTGTATTTCTCTGTCATTGGCGGTACGGAATGTTGTATTATTTCATGCAAAACATCTATCAAGTTTGACAAACTGGATACCTAATCGAAGAATTTAAGAGCGAAATAAACAATAAATTGGAAACCCTAGAAAGATAACAAAAGGAAAAAAAAATAGAAAGAAAACATTGACGATTTCTTTTCAGCATTGCATGCTTTCCTTGAACCTTTCGTCATCTAGATCTATGAACTTGATGCGGAACAGCAGTGACAAGATAGGGACCTTCGTCCAACATGCCTTGATTAATAATGTGTGGAAACCCTAACTTTTCTCCAAATTCATAAGAATAAAATAGGAAAAAAAATGCAAATCTAAATTTGTTTTATTCTATAATTCCTGTCTCGTGCTGCTGACTCATAACTCAATTGTATGAGATTTTCAAATATCAAATTCCGAAGATGTTTTGGGCACTGTTTTATTGGTCATAGTTAACTAATTGAAAATCTTGCCTGAAAAATTTTTATTTTTATTTTTTTACTTTTTTGGGGACAAATAATGTTGCCGTGAGTTCTTAACCAAAAAAAAACAAAATAATGTTGCCATGAGTTAGTGCATCATTAGTTAATAAAGTATAGGAGGTGAAGAGCTGGCCTTGACTCGGATCAAGAAGATCTCTCACGATCTGGTTCTTATACAACATCTAGTGGCATTCCCTTGTGAGCACTTATCTCATATAGTCCATTTATAATATACAACTTGAGTGAAATTCTGCAAAATAATTACATCACCGACGACTTTTTTTCCATTCATTTTGTGGAAAATGAGTGATTTTTGGAGTATGTATTACAATTTCGTCACTCCACTTGATGTAGAAGTTGTGGACCGTCAATGGAACGTTACAAAAATTCTTATTTTGCGCTTGAAACAATTAATCAATGGAAAATGTTTTCATTATCGACAATAATTTGTGTCTAAATATTTGCGTAGACAATGAAAATATTTCCCGTTCATTCATTTTTTGTGAGCAATACAAACGATCATCTTTAGGGAAATATTTTTTTAGTGATTTACTTTTCGCGTAACGGACGGAGCTTAAATAGCTAAAACGCGCTCGAAGCGTTTATTAAGAGGTCATCAACAAGAGGAGTGACTCTCTAATCCAAAAGCAATGACGTCATAACTGAGATGCTTTAGTTTATTTTTTGTGGCTAATGACTTTCTAATTCTATTGACAATTAATAGACTCCGCCGCAATATTTGAAACAATTGGAAAGATAAGTTTCCCAATAGAGTCAACTGGTGAAGAGTCGGCAAGCCGCCCAGTGATAGCACCATCCATCGGGCTCTTGCATGTTAGTCACCTTTTCTAATTCTCCATGAAAGAATCGTAGATTTATTTTTAAGTGAAATTAACTGCACACTGCCAATAGGCATGGTAAAGAGATTGAGAAATGAAAATGCTAGTATCATAGGTGTGGGGTTTGATCCCC
This sequence comes from Rhodamnia argentea, assembly GCF_020921035.1. NCBI lineage: Eukaryota > Viridiplantae > Streptophyta > Magnoliopsida > Myrtales > Myrtaceae > Rhodamnia > Rhodamnia argentea. The sequence goes on along the minus strand of NC_063157.1, from coordinate 29,537,444 downwards.
TCGCTTTGCAAAGAGATAGAACAAAAGTTAGAAAGAAGAGAGTTAAAAATTGGACTAAACAACATGATCGGTTTATATTATTTACAAAAATGAAGAAACGAAAAATAATTTCATCATCCACGAAAATACGTAGACATAAACTATTGTTGACAATGACAATATTTCATATTAACTAATCATTTCAAGCGATACAAGCGATCGTTCTTTTTTTAATTTAAATTATTTATTTTTCGCGAAACAAACGAATCCTTCTTGTTCGAATTTTCGCCCACTCCATCTTGCCTGTGTATTAATTGCATAATGATAGAGATGAAAGGATTGCACTTGGTGGCTTAGTTGACCTAAAAAGTTATTGGGTATACAGCCTTGGATTCAATTTACCTAAAGTGGGCTTCCTTATCTTCCGGGTATCGTCCATGCAACACTAAACCTAACTTATTAAATATTCTCGAATCCTTACAATAAGAAACGAAAATGACATAAAGATCATGATTGGCTAATTCAGCCCATTACCCTCTCTGATCCAGCCGAGAATCAACCCCGAAGTTCGTTTTCAAGAAAACCAAACCGGCCCATCATCTGCTCTGTAGTCTGTCCTGCCGTATTGACACAGAGATGAGTTCAGAGGAGGTGCGAGCGTGATCCGGATGAGCGGTTTCCACTCTAAAAACAAAAGCCCCCGCTAAGGGCTGGTTCCGAAAAATTGAAACCAGAAATCGCCCATTAATTCTATGGATCCACCCAGGAACCGGACCGTGATCCGGTCTGCGTCCTAGGTGGGTCCATAAGACCGATCCCACCAAGCAAATGGAGGCAACGGAAAGCGAGAGAGGGAGGCGATGAGCGGACGGAGGCGCTGCCATGAGTTGATGGGAGTTCAGAGTTTAGGCCATGAGTTGATAGACCGTAGACGGAGACAGAGAGACCGAGGTGAAAGTGAGAATTTGAGACACAAATGAGCGAGTTTTAAATTAGGTACTTAAGATTTTTCATTTTTTAAAAAAATTGTAAATTAAATAGTATATATTATATATCAGCGGTCCGGTTTGGGTGGACGGCTCCATACTTGAAACCAGGAACCAGACTGATTTCCCTAGAAATCACCAGTTTCAGACCTGTCAAGTCCGGTCCTGGGTGATTCCCAATTCCTTCGCACACCCTGATTCAGAGAGGGAGGGCGAGACAGTTTTTTTCTTACAGGTAAGGAGGGACAAACGTTGGGACCGCTTCCCGAAAGTTGGTATGGGAACGCTTCATGATAGTTGGTATAGGGACGCGTCACGGGAAGTTCGAATGGAGTCGCCTTGGCGAAATTTGTCCCGCTCTGAACATTTTGCCTTTTGTGAGAGACAAGCAATCACACTAATAACTGAGCTTTGCCTTGCTTGTTGGTCAGGATGAATTGATTCTAGATGGCAATCATTAAGGCTTGATTCAGACTCACAGTTTAATTGCCCCATGAGATTCAACTTAGCATCAAATTTGAGGATGACGACCAAGAAGGGACATCCGGCGGTTCGAGTCCGCTTATCTTCCCACATCCAATACGCATTTTTCTTTTGAAGTGATATAATCAGGGAGAGAACTCCCTATCATCCAGCAATGACTCCATTTGAGAGAGAGAGAGAGAGAGAGAGAGAGTAGTAAAGCTTGCTGATTTCCCAAACTCAATAAGAGGAATCCATCAGGAAACTGTTAAAAAGAAACATTGGATTAGAAAAGACATCCCCAGCAAACTACAAAGCACCCACATCATTTGTTAACGCCTACAAATATCACAGCCGAGCAATCTTCGGGACACAATTAAACTAGTTATTCAACAGGAGCAGTTAATGAGAAGCCCCGGTTGCACAAAGTTGCAAAGAGACAAGCACTCGAAACAATGACCCAGTTTTATTCACTCTTCCCTCTACACCCGCCAGTGGAACTGTTGCTGAAGAAAAGGCGGGCGTTGAAATCCCTGTCCATCTCCTCTTCAGGGCTTCTCCATTCTCGATTCCACAAGATCACACGGCCTCCTAATGGAACCTCCCGCCTACGTGCTCCCTTCGATGTTAACTTTCGCCTCCGATTAAGCCCCGAGCTCTTTAATGCCACCGCCCTCTACCCTGGGAGGTCCGGAATGCCTCCTAGGGCCAGCAGGGGAAGAAGGGAACGACAGACGCTTTTTTGCAGACCCCACCGATCCCTTCTCTGGAGTCCTGCTTTTGTCTAGCCCTAACGGGCTCGACAACCGGGATTTAGCCTTTGCAGACTTTGTGGGAGCCATGTAACTCAGGACCGATGGAGTGCTGGCAAGGCTTTCGTCATCCCTCACCGACGACCCGGCAATGCTGTGCCTCCTGTACTGCTCGGACTGCATGCTGAACATGCTCCTCAAGTCCTCATCCCCAGCAGGACCACCCCAACCACTGCCCTTTGGGCTGGCAGGTTTCATTTTGCTGGTGATTGATGATACTGATGGGGCTTTTGAAGGAGGAGTAGACGGTGAATGACGAGACGGGGCTCGGCTCGGCCGATGGGCCATGGGGGAAGGCTTGTTGTCATTGTCGAGGTTGCGTCGGGAATAAGCTCGGCTGATTTCTCCGAGGGACATGGCGTGGCTTGTTGTGCTTCTCACAGAACCTTGATCGTTGTACTCTACAGTGCTTCGAGTCTCCCATGGCCTGGCTGCCATCCACCGCTCTAACCAACTCCAACCCCAGTGAGGGTTATGCGGGTCCATGAAGGTCGGGTTAGCAGACTTGGAATTGTTCTTCCATGTTTGCTGTGAGGGGGAAAAAATCATTAAAGTGTGAGTTTTGTACATTTCAAGGCTGTAATCAACATTAATTCCGAAATATGGCAGAACTAAAGCAGATCATCTGTTCAAAATGTTGTGGTACTTGAAGCAATTGACAACGTCGAAGAATAAATTGTTTCCTACTGACGTTGCTGTCACTTTGGAGAACATGCATAGAATGAGATACAGAGCAGACTCTCCAAGAAAAATAATAAGATGATCTTAGCACCTGAAAATGTTGGTACTACATGACAAGCAACACAATATGTTTCCAGGTTTCATGCAAAAGGAATAATCTGAAGAGAAATTCCTTAAACATGAGACTGATAGAACTAAGAATAACACGACCACAAGTTTCGGATCAACGATAAATTCCTCATAATCATCAAAACATTTTTCCTGGTAATCTCGGGGGACATTCTAAATGAATTAGTCACTTCGTACTCGGATTGGAGGCAACTTTTGTACCTTTCTAAAATGGACAACCTATGTCGTGCCTACTAGCCAAAACAAGACGACATAAAACGGTCATGTTTCTCTCTTCACTTGTCGAACCATATGATACCAGTTTTAAGGCATGGCAACAACTTCTGATCTACATAACAGACGAGCCTTCCAAAAAGACAACCAAGCACATTACATTATCAGCAGGGATGATCAGTGGAGCGATCCACCATAATTTTATGCTGAAACGGACAAGTCAGTGGTTTAAAAATCCGTAAACACAAGAAGAAAGCATCCCCTTAATTAAGTGTAATTTTGTAAACTGGATTGTCACGCTCTTAACAGGATCTTATTAATGAGGTGAAGGGACAGATGGACACATCACCATCTCGGGGTAAAATTCCAGCACTCCCTAATAAGATGTCTGAATTCTTGCGCTCAAGCATCCACAATACATGCAGTGAGGTATTGGCACTACCTGATGGGAGAACGCATAAGCCAATGCTCTCTCTCTTCTCATGGCAGCTTCCTGCTTGCTCAGTAAGTTTGCTTCAATTTGCTCCTTCGATTGCGCGCTAGCATTCCATTCATCTCCCAACTGTTACAAGGAGTTCGATATTTAAATCAAAACAGGGCAAGGGAAAACAAACAATTATGAAGAGCTGAACCAAGGAATAGATGCAAAAGGGCCCCAGAGATACAACACGCATTCAATTTGCTAGTCGGATTGAAAATCTTTTGACGGAACACCAATCAGTGACGAGAAGAATTTACTTAATTAAAATGGATTGGCTCAACAAAATTCTGAAAAAGGAATGCCAAGATAAAACATCTCATACACTGGAGGCTGGAATAAATTGGAAAACAGGAGAAAAAATGTGCAAACATAAATTAGCATGGGGGCGCAAGCACTGACATTAGATCAAAACTATTTAGCATTGCGAAATTGTTAAAGGCACTTACTCTCAATTTCTCAAGATCTTTCTCACACTTCTGTTGAATTTGCCGCTGCAGGGCCTGATTCTCTTCTGACATCCTAATCCTTCTCGCACGAATCTGAGACTGAACCCGGGCAAGAGTCTGCATGCACCGCAATGTTGTGGTTGCTTGTCTCTTGACGGATTGCCCTTGTACTAGTGTCTTCAACCTAACAAGTCCCCGTAAAGCTCGCAATGCCCTCCTCGCCTGAAAGTACAAGGAAAAGATTTTCACATGATCCGCTAGATACAAGTTTATAGAAGCTGACAAGACTGCATATGCTCATAGATTTCCTAAGAAACTGTTCTACGTGGAGACCCTTCAAGGCCATTTTGCAAATGGATTTCACATTTCTCTACTCCGTGAAGAAGCTGAATAACCAATGCAGATAACTTATTTTGAAGGATCTTTTTCTTTTTTTGAGACAAACAAGAGAACAAATCAGCAACAAGCTCATCCTGTGGTAAAAAATAAAAAAGGCAAGAAGTTCATCCCCTTAGCCTGTTACAGAGAATCCTATTTCTATATGATGACTTACCAAGTATCCTCGGAATGCAGTTTGAATCTTGATAGCTGCAATTTCCTCTTTCGATTTTCCCAAGTAACGTGAAGTAGTCGTGAGGCGAACCACCTCAGCAGCAGCCTCAGCAGCAGCAACCGCTGCCTCAGCCGCAGCAGCGGTCGCAAGGGCCACTGAGTAGGCATGCTTGCTCTGCTCATCTTCAACTGGCTTCGGCTTCACATCCTCCACCAGAGGTGGTGGCAGCGGTGGCAGCGGCGCAGGGACAGCCAATACAGTTTCCTCAGCTGAAGAAACCGGATCCAGAGTGCTGCTTTTGCCAAACCATTTTTTCTTCGATTTTCGAGATTTCTGAAAAATAGGGAGCGAACCGATTCATGCGACCAAAACATTGTGCAAAAGGTTAGCAAATTCAAGTTCAAACACAAATGAGGAACCTGATCTTTCTTCTCTTTGGAATCAGGACTCAATGCTTTCTTCACTGCAGAGAACCAATTCCCTTTCCTCCCCATTTCCTCCTTTTCAAACCTATACGAAAAAACTTCCATAAGCAATGCATACAATTACAAACGCATTAAGACAACCAACAGAAGCAACATTTCTATCTATGGCAAAGAATTTGAAGGCAGATCTCTGACAAAACTACCAAAACTTCCGACTCGTCATTACGCAAATACTTCCTTTTCAGGATTAAAAGGAAAGGCAGTAACTTTCTCGAAATTATTCACCATTTCTTGCCAATGCTCGAAACCCAGATGTCGAGATTGGGAGATTTTTCAAAGAGAGCACAAAAATCCAGAGAGACGAACCCGGACCCAGAAGAACTTTCAGAGTCGCCAATTAAAGTACGCCTTCGAGATTCACAACTCCAGAAGGGACAACATTAAGGAAACACAAAAGCCAACATCCAAGAAACGAACGAAAAAAGGAAAAATCAGGGGATAGGGAAGGATTGACTCTGCACATGTGCCAAACGAGAGAGAACGGGGAATGAAAACTTCTTTTACCTCAAAGCATGGGAAGAATTCTTCAGATCTCAGCAAAGAGAGAGAAACGTCTGCCTCAAGAAAACCCGCGCGAAGAAGAAGAACGAGTGCAATGAGCGGACTCCTCCTAACCGGAGAGAGAGAGAGAGAGAGAAAGAGACCAGATCTTGCCGGAAGAAACCTTCAAGCGCAATGAATGAACGAAAAAAAAAAACTGAAATGGAACAGCAACAACAGCTGTTACTGCTCTCTCTCTCTCTCTTCGCCCTCGATGTGGGGCCCACTCCTTTCTTGAGAGAGAGAGAGAGAAAGTGGATTAGCCCAAAAAAGTGGGGCCCCGACCCGGTCAGCAAACAAAAGCCCCCGGCAACAAATGACAAACAAAATCGCGCTGTCTTGTCTCTGTGTTTCTCCTCTTTCTTTCCACCACCTCCTCCCCCTCCCCCTCCTCTAAAATAGAAACTACAGTTTTTCTGGCAGTTATGACAAACACATTCATTAAGAAGGGACCCCACTTGAGCTTCTAATTAACAGGCGCTTTTATCACGAGGGATAAAATTTTAAAAAGAAAAAGGCATCTGGGTCCTTGATTGAGATTCGCTAAATGTGAATTAAGCTTTCAATTTTTCCTCATGTTACCTAAATTGCTTTCACGTACTCTAATTTCTTGTCTTTCCAGATTTTTGGAAATTTATATTTTGCCCTTTTTTAAGTGTAATGACAAGATTGCACGTTGATGGTGCAGAGTTTTTGCAATGTGCTTTCCCTATCTTTGAAATTCGTCGCACTACAAGGACATATGAAAGGAAAAAAAGAAAATGTGCCTATAATATATTCGATCCAGTTTCTCAACCATATGAAAATTTTCAATGTTCTCTCCGAACTTAATGGAATGACAACATTGGATATTTTCATATAGCGTAGAGACTAAATTAAACCTTAACAAAAAAAATTAAGGAACCTCAATCAACAAATCTAAAATTCATGGAAGATATTACATATTGGACTAAAGTTTATGGATCATACTAAATAAATTAAAAATTTAAATATCATGTTACACATTAAGTCGAAATTTTCGGATTATTTGTGGTAATTTTTCTCATGTAAATCTATTTAAAAGCATCACCTAAAGTTCTAGATGAGAGAGTGGGAAAGGAAGTGGATGGTGATGGTCGATGTCACTGACAACATTACTTCCTTAGTCGAGGCAGTCGATTATAATATGTCAAATCGAACGTCAAGGATTCAAGTTGCTTTTCCCCATTTACATCCCAAAACACCCTTTTTACCCTTAATTGTTTACTACAATTCGAATCACTAACTAGTGTTAAAAGGGTCGAAACTTTTGATGATAAAGCCCGGGGATCATACCCCGGCTGAAGATTAAACATTAAAAAAGAAGAAAGAATGAATGAAAAGCATTATACTTGTAACTTGATATCCGACAGTAGTTGGACATTGAAATTACAACTTCGACTCGTCACCACCGGTCACGTGAATTCAAGCCTCCACATTAAACCTCCCTAACTATAAAGGGATAGCCAACCTGTTGACCTAACTTTTTTTGCTTTTTCCTTAAATATTTTCGAAAAGGGTTTTATTTAACGAAGAGCCTTTCGATATTCAAAGAATATATTTCGCGTGGCACGAGCAAATCATCACGTCGAAAACCCCGTGAACATTCTATATTCAATCGCTTAACAAGTGTTCGCCGAGCACTCGTTAATAGAATCCCTTTTCAGTTCGGACCATCCGTATTAATTACTTAATGGCAACTTTTAAATCTCTTGCCATTCAAATAAATCAACAAAAAAAGAAGTTGGCGAGATTTTGAAAGACAACAAGGAACCATTTTGGCATTTTTCATGAAAATTATTTTTGGAATTAAATCAAAATCGGACCGTAGATCTCGGGGGGTCGTGCCCGCACACCAAGAAAGAGCGTTGACAAAAAACAGGGGCGGTCCCCCTCCCTCGGACAAACCGAACATTTCTTAATGGGGGTCTGGCCAGCCATGTCTTGGGTGGTCGCATTGATGACATCACGTGTTGTCCCTGCCTGAACCCTTTCTTCTTCTTCAAAATTTTCACCTTTTTCCTCTCGAGTCCCTCAATTTATTGCCATCTTTAACTTTTGGCCCACCCGAGAGGAGAGGACGGGAGCCAGGATTCCAGGATTCCTTGTCAGGCACAAACAATACAAGAAAGAGGGAAGAGGAAAAGAGAAAGTCAAGCTGCGCGACGACGCCCTCACGTGCTTACCAGGGACCACCCCCACTTCTTTCGTACGTGTTTGCATCTTGTCTATTCATCTAATGTCCCCTCCATCACATGCCCTCATGATCATCTAAAGTACACACACACACATATATATATATATATATATGTAGGCCCAGATCACTTTTTTTTTTCCTTCTAATTTTTCTTTTAAGGCAAGATCTTAAGTGGGTAAATCTTGAAATGATGTATAGTTAAAACCAACCTTTGTTTCATCTTGTTGTTCGAAGATATGTCCATCCAAGGGATCATTTAATGAAAATGCCCTAAATTTGGCTATGATCGGTAATTGGATCGAGGAAAAATTACCAAAAAAGTCCTAAACCTATTATAGTTGTTTCAATTATGTCCTTAACTTTTTTTTTTTTTTTTGTGGGACCAATTAAATCCTAAAATTTTTGCATTTATGCCGGTTTAATTCGTCCGGCCAATTTTAGCTAAAAGCCACTAACGTGGGTTGGCTGGTGTGTAATTACGGCGGCCAACGCCGACATGGACAAGTAAGAAATAATCTCTGATGCATGGTTAACCAAGGAAGAAAATAAAGATTGATGCATGGACTAATGGAGTTAAGCAAATTTAGTAGAGGTTTATTCTAGTCAAGAAATATTATTTAGTCCATTCTTTAGTAGTTCAGCGGCTGCAACAAAAATTAATGCTTCGAGGTAGTCCACCAACCAAAAATTTCAAGAGAGCAAATGATGCACATTTTATCTATGAACTTAAATTTGTATTTTCAATGTGGTTTTCAAACTTGTAAATTCTGAGGTCAGGTCGTTAAACCTATGAAAGCTTTCGATGAGTCCCCTCCTTTCCGGTTCTAGAGAAATTGAAGCGGGCATGTCGATGGGCGTTGGCCAAGAGCTTGATAGTGAAATAGGGTCACCATGGAATGAAAGAAATCGAAACTTGCTTTATTGTATTTTGAATTATTTTCTCGAGATTAATCGACGCAAACTAATGGTCCACGGCCGCGGCAAGTTTTTCCATGTCACACTTTTGGCCGGTATCGATAGACAAGTCGGCTTTATTTGCCCAAATAAGGGACTTTTATAGACTAGATTAGCAAAATCTATGAGAAAGGTGGACTAGAAAAATCCTATCAAGCTTAAGGGTATGAATGCAAAAATTTACAAAATTGAACTCCCACACTGAGGAATCATAGGAGTCGACCATGAGTTCCCATTCATGTCAGAGGATCGTTTCACCAAAAGAAAAGATCAGGATATACATTTAAAACATAAGTACACGATGGGCTGGTTATAAGCCAATAACGAAGCTTTCGATATTCTATATGGGTATCTTCTTGTCAGATGAGCTTAACGGAAAAAATGTCCAAAAAATTTTAAATCTATTGTCAGCAGCCTATTTAATTATAAACATTTCAATTTTATCAATATAATTGTAAATGTTTTGACAATTTGTTAATGTAGTCATTAACTTTTCAATTGTGTCAATTTAACCAGAAAACCTTTTATGATTTGCAAATGTATTTTAAATCTTTTAAAGATTTGTCAATTTAGTCATTCAAGCCAATTTTGATCGGAAATCGCCGTGGCTCTAGTCAAGATCGATCGTGTCACGTAAGAGGAACGGCACCGACTAAATTGCCACGTCGGTGATTTTCGATTAAAATTGACGTGAATGACTTAAAGGCTTTAGGACTACTACATTCAAAAATCATCAGAAAATTTAAGATTTGCACATTTGAAAGGACTAAATTAGCAAATTGCCCAAAGGATTAGTGTTAAATTGGCTCGATGAAAGGTTTAGAATTGAATTGGCTGCAATAAAATAGATTTAATACTTTTTGGACAATTTCCTTGAAACTAAACCAAAGTCTTCTCCTTTATTTGTATTATCAAATGAACGAGCACGGAGAAACTTGAATCATAAGCTAAGCAATCAAAAGAGAGAAGCGACAAGTACCATCCTCTAAGCTTTTTTCATGCCTTGCTTCCGAATGAAGAAATGACCTATTCTATTGCGCTGAATAATTCCCAAAGTGTTAAGCGGGAGGGACAAAAACGAAGTGGACGAAAACAGAAACTTGAATCCAGTATTCTAGAGAATACTTGTTTCCTGATGTTAGAGGAAGACCTACAGCACCAAAAAGGCATAGCTTTAAGGGTTCATGCCACGAGAAACTCCTAATTATAAATTTACCCGAAATTAAGTTTTTAACTAATAAAAACCACAAACCACGACAAATTTACCTTTTGTTGGTTCATTTTAAATTCTATCGTCAAATTGCTGAGTTGGATGACACGTGGCCGTTGATGGGTTTTCCAATTTGAGGTTTTAAACCATCTGTTTATCGCGGGTATATTGATTTGGAGTCTTTCATGGTATTAACCCAATTTAAAGAAAACTAACGGAGGGTAAATTTATCACAGGTAAACCGGTTCGGAGTTTTTTATGCCCAAAAAATTAATTTAGGGTAATTTTATCATAAGTACACCGGTTCGGGTTTCTGGTGGCCAAAAACTTAATTTGGGGCAAATCAGTCAAGTGTGTATCGGTTTATGATTTTTTGTTGCAAAAAAAAATTAATTTAAGGTAAATTTATCATAGATGTACTAGCTTGAAATTTTTTATTGTCAAAAAATTAATTTGGGATAACTTTGTTACATTGGTAGTATTAACTCTAGCTTTAATTGTTAATTACTTTAAAAAAAGAAAAAGAAAAAAGGCAGCATGATACGAATAATATGAGAAATGATAGTGAAAACTTGTTTTATACGAGTGGAGTTCAAGGGTGGTCCAGTCCAAGGAATGCATCTTTCTTTGTTTCCGTATCATTGCATTTCGTAACATCCATTCGGCTTAAAAGTAATGTAGTCATAATGAAAGTCATCCTTCCCTGATAATAAAGCTCCCTTCAAAAGGATCGATCCCTATGAAGTAGAGACAAATCGCTCTAGGTTAAAATAAAAACCTACCTCGGTTAACTCCTTTCTAAAACTATTACTGCAGACCGACATCGGAGGTGGCCCAAACCTAGGCTGTGACGCTTCCTGTTGAGTTGAGTTGACTTGAAGTTCGTTTAAACAGTAACAGAAAGACAATTAGAAAGAAAGATTTGATGTGCAAGGAAAATAAATTCTTCTTCGGAAGTATGATGTGGGATGAAAAGTTGAATACGTGCTAAGCACTACTAACTGGTGATCCCTAATGAATAATCAAAGAGGCGTTTAAAGGTTAAAGCTCTATTCTCGAATGTTAAATTATTCAGCACGGCGGAACTGTGAGATTATTGAAAGGAGAAATAAGATCTTGGTTTACAGGGAGGTTATTGGTCCACAAAAGTGCAGAACGAAGAGCGTGGGGGATGAATTAGAAGTCAAAGTGGACCGCAGGAAATCGAACTTGGCCCAACCCACAGGCTAGGCCGATCGGACTCAGAAACTCGAGATAGATCTTACAAACCCCTTCTTGATAGAGTGGACACTGAGGTTGCGTTTGGTTCGGTTTTAGAAATAAATCTTGAGAAGCCTAAGAGGCTTTGGGGAAAATGCAAATTGCATTATAAAACAACTTTGAGTCATCAGTGTTCACTCTATCAAGAAGGGGTTTGTAAGATCTATCACAAGTTTCTGAGTCCGGTCGGCCTAGCCTGTGGGTTGGGCCAAGTTCGATTTTCTGCTGTCCACTTTGACTTCTAACTCATCCCCCAAGCTCTTCGTACTGCACTTTGAGGACTAATAACCTCCCTGTAAACCAAGATTTTATTTCTCCTTTCAATAATCTCACAGTTCCGCCGTGCCGAATAATTTAACATTCAAGAATAGGGCTTTAGCCTGTAAACGCCTCTTTGATTATTCATTAGGCATCACAAGTTAGGAGTGCCTAGCACGCATACGACTTTTCATCCCACATCATACTTCCGAAGAACTTATTTTCCTTACACATCAAATCTTCCTTCCAATTCATTCTAGAGAAGCTACCCATTCGTATCGAACTAAGAACCAAACCGGTCCTAGGCCAAATCTTGGTTAGCGGAACTGGGAAATGAGGCGGTTGTCCTTAGAATTGGTCGGTTGGTTCACGCTAGTTCGATACAGTTTTAGGATTGAATAAAACTATGGGAGTGTGTTTGGTTTAGTATTTTAAAAGCCCCTTAGAGCTTTAAAATCACTTGAGAAAATTTTGACATATTTGATAACTATTCTCAATGGGCTTTGAAGTAAAAGCTAGCATTGAGAAGGATGAAAGCCTTACGCGGATAGGGATTAGCATTGAGCTTTTATCATTTTTGGAATGCTGAATGCCCCAATTAATGAAAATTGTTAGCTATTTATTTTGCAGTCAAAAAATTTCTAAAAAATCTAATTTAAACCCTTTTATAAAGTAAAATCAAGATCTACTGTTCATCTTCTCAAGTGAGCACGTCGGCAAGGGCCGACAAGGCCAGATTTGGCTAACAAGGTCACTAAATCCTGGGGTTGCTAGTTACGGCTCGCCGGCGGCGTAAGCCCTTAGTTCGAGGATTTGAATTTTTTCAATAAAAAAAGAAAAATTACGGCCAAAGCCCTTTGCCAATTTTTTTTTTTTTTTGGGAAAAAATCACCAAAAATCCTAAACTATGCCCGTTGTGACACATTTACACTCAAACTTTTCTTTATGACACAAAAAACCCTAAACTTGTACCCATGAAACACATTTATCTCAAACTTATGCCTATGCGACACATTTATCCCAAATTTTTTGTTGTGACACCCAAAATCTCAAGCTTGTAGGCATATGACACATTTATCCCAAATTTCGAGGTAAATAAGTCACACAGATACAAGTTTAGGATTTTTGATGTCACAAAAAAATAGTTTGGGATAAATATGTCACATGGGTATAAGTTTAGGGTTTTAGGTGTCATAAAAAAAAGTTTGAGGTAAATGTGTCACATGAGTAAAAGTTTAGGGTTTTTAGTGTCACAAAAAAAAGTTTAAAAAAAAAGTTTAGAAAATGTGTCACAGGTGACATAGTTTAGGGTTTTTGATGATTTTCCCCCCTTTTTTTTTTTTGCCAAACACTACTGGCTGCGTTTGGTTTGGTTTGGTTTGGAAAATGAACCTTGAGAAAATGCAAAAGCCCTTAGCCTAATGGGTTTTTGGGAAATAAAAATTGTGTTTGATAAGATCCATTGCAAAATAATTTTGAGTCAAGTAGTTCTACTGGCGAGCCAGAACCGGCAACCCCAAACATCGCGCTACCTCGCCGGCCAAATCTAGCCTCGTCGGCCCTTTGCCAACTGTCCTCGCTCAAAAAGATGAACAATAGATCTAGGATTTAGGATTAAAATTGAATTTTTAGAAATGTTTTGAGAGCAAAATGAACAACTAACAATTTTCATTAATTGGGGCCTTTAGTATTCTGAAAATACCGAAAGCTCAATGCTAATCCTTATCGGTATTGAGCTTTCAACCTTCCAATGCCAGCTTTCACTCCAAAGCCCATTGAGAATGGTTATCAAATATGTCAAAATTTTCTCAAGTGATTTTGAAGCTCTAAGTGGCTTTCAAAATACTAAACCAAACACACTCCCATAGTTCTATTCAATCCTAAAACTGTATTGAACTAGCGTGAACCAAACAACCAACCGATTCTAGGGATAGCCGCATCATTTCCCGGTTCCACTAACTTGAATTTAGCCTAGGACTAGTTCGGTTCTTAGTTCGAAGGCCGAAAACCGGTTCTATTTGAAACCTATTCAATCAGTTCGGTTCTCAAAGAATCAGTTCTAGACCAACTTTAAAGCCTGTTTCAGAATAATTTTATACACATCATGAACTAAACCATGATCTGCAATAGGATCAAACAACATAATCACTTGGCCAATAAAAGTTTTTCCCAAGAAATCGCACGGCATTTATATCTAATTATAAGAATTACGTTTCTTACAAATCGGGAAATTAGCCACTAGTCGGTTCCCGTTCTAGGCTAAAATCTAACTCACCCTAAAACCAAATCACCCTTACTTACAATTTCATCGAGACATCGGAGATGATGATGTCTAAGGCTCCGGTTGTTTCGCGAAAAATGAAGCGTCTTTGGAAAATGTTTTCTAGGAAGTCATTTTCTAAGGAGAAAATGATAAAAATGATCCTTAAACTTTGATCTAATGTGCAATGTAGTCCCTGAGTTTTTAATTTGACCAATATGATCCCTAAACTTTAGCCTAATGTGTAATGTGGTCCATGAACTTTTAATTTTACCAATATGATACTTGAACTTTTGGAACATGTTCAGCTTAGTCCCCGAATTTGAATCAATGGAAGGACTATATTGAACATCTTTCTATAATTCGGAGATTAAATTGAACATGTTCAAAAAGTTCAAGAATCATATTTGTCAAATTAAAAGTTCAAGGATCATATTGCACATTAGATTAAAGTTCAAATACGTACTGATCAAATTAAAATTTCAAGGACTACATTGCATATTTAGTCAAAGTTCATAGACTATTTATGCCATTATCCCTTATCTAGAAAAATAGTGATAATTTTTGGTGTTTGGATGAAACTTAAAAATGAATTGAAAAATGTTTTCCGACATTTGGAAAGGAAAATCAATTTCTATCGCACATAATTTTTTATTTTTTAATAATTTTTTACTTTTTTCAATTTATTTCGAATTTTTTTGTTAGATTTTTTAATTTTTTAATTTTCTTTTCTTTTTTCTGTTATCTTCCTTCCTCCTTCTTCTTCCTTCCTATGCCGCTGCTCTTTCCTCCGCTAGTGCTCCTTCCTTCGCCGCTCTTTCCTCCTTGCCATCGACCATGACGCAAGTCGACGAGCTCGAGGCTTGGCCGGTCCCAGCGAGTCCCGAGCTCGAGCAAGCGACCATGGCTAGCAAGAGAAGAAGTTGGAGGTGGAGGCAGCCTTGGCAATGGCCTCAACAACGTCGAGGAACGACTCCACCCACACACACTCGTGGCGGCAGGCGAGGCTGCGAGGGTAGGCTAAGCTCGAGAATGGCAAGGTGAGCCTCGGCCTCGCCAAATCTGGCGAGATCATGGCTCGCCTTGCTGTGGAGGCAAAGATCCCAGGATGCCATTTCCTCTATTCCACATTTCGATAACCACACTTAGAACAAACATCACTCCCACCATGTTCAGCGGCGGAGCGTGTAGCCTCTGAACCTGTTGCCCTTGCCCTCTGCATTCACCAATCGATCCTCTTCGTTGTCGAAGTACTCGATCGCGCTTGGCTTGCCGTTGGCGATTCTCCGCCACGACCTACTTGGTCTCGAGTTCGGAGACTAAATAGAAGGTCATCATGATCTCTGGACCCACCGGAGCTAGTAAGAGCAAGCTGGCGCTGGAGCTCGCCAAGCAATCCATCGGCAATGGAGGAGAGAGAACGGGAATAAGGAGAGAGAAAGGCAAGTTTTTTCAATTTCAAAAACTTACGTGCTAAAGAGAGGCCTAAGATGGAGGAAGAAAATAATTTCCATTTCTGAAAAAAGGAAATCATTTTCCTCATTTTTAGATCATTTTTTTTTGTTGACTGGAAAATAATTTCCATTGATCACTCATTTTCTGCCCCCAAACACAAAAAATCGGGGAAATTTTTTTTCGAAGCCTAAAATCCTAATTGTTATGTCCTGTTCCGACCCAGGAGTACGAGAGTTCTGACATAAATAAGTTTCGTGAAATAAATGAAGCCTAAAATCCTAATTGTTATGTCCTGTTCCGACCCAAGAGTACGAGAGTTCTGACATAAATAAGTTTTATTTAGAAAGAACACTTCAGAGTACGAGCACACCCAAAGAACATGATCGTGCAACCGCAAGCTACCTTTCCTCGCAAAAATGCAGAAGGCAATGTGAACGAGGCAGAAAAAGAAAAAAAAAAAATATAGCTCCCAAGGCAATTGGAACCAAAGCATTACTGCATCACAAAACAGTCTCGCCTTCAAAACTACACACACACCAAAAACAAGCAAAGCTCTTGCTACCTTCTCTACCACCTTCCTACAAGGGGAATTAGTTGGAGATACTAGCAAACACTTGATGTCAGCTGCCGCGAAAACAAAAAACAAAAGCAAGAAAAACAACTACTAAAAGGAAAAGGAGTTCAGATAGAGAGTTCACACAGGTTTCTCCACGGACACTAAAAGCTTCATGCTACATAGGCTTCTTTCATTTGCCACCCTTCTTGGCAGCAGACTTTGTGACCTTGGCACCAGAAGGATCCTTCTTCTCGACACTCTTGATGACACCAACAGCAACCGTCTGGCGCATGTCCCTCACGGCAAAACGACCAAGCGGAGGATACTCGGAGAAAGTCTCGACAACCATGGGCTTGGTGGGAATCATCTTCACCATCCCAGCATCACCGTTCTTCAAGAACTTCGGCTCCTTCTCAAGCTCCTTACCTGATCGCCTGTCGATCTTGGTCAAAATCTCAGCAAACTTGACAGCGATATGGGAGGTGTGGCAGTCAAGCACGGGAGCATAACCATTTCCAATTTGTCCAGGGTGGTTCATGATAATAACTTGGGAGGTGAAATTGGCTGCTTCCTTGGCGGGATCGTCCTTTGAGTTGGATGCAACGAAGCCACGCTTGAGATCCTTAACAGCAACATTCTTCACGTTAAATCCAACGTTGTCACCAGGAAGAGCCTCTTGGAGAGCCTCATGGTGCATCTCAACAGACTTAACTTCGGTGGTCAACCCAGTGGGACCAAAAGTGACAACCATACCAGGCTTGACAACACCAGTCTCAACACGACCAACAGGGACAGTTCCGATACCACCAATCTTATACACGTCCTGAAGTGGGAGACGGAGGGGCTTGTCAGATGGTCTCTTGGGCTCATTAATCATGTCGAGGGCGTCAAGCAATGTTGGGCCCTTGTACCAGTCAAGGTTGGTAGACCTCTCAATCATGTTATCTCCCTCAAATCCAGAGATGGGGACAAAAGGAATCTTCTCAGGATTGTATCCCACCTTCTTCATGTAAGAAGAGACTTCCTTCACAATTTCATCATACCTAGCCTTAGAGTACTTGGGGGTGGTGGCATCCATCTGTTATAAAAGGATAATGAGTTCAGTTGTAAATCAACACACACACACAGCAATATACTAACAGCACCCTGGAATAACCAGTACACCTTGTTACAGCAGCAAATCATTTGCCTCACACCGAGGGTGAAGGCGAGGAGAGCATGTTCACGGGTCTGGCCATCCTTGGAGATACCAGCCTCAAAACCACCGGTGGTGGAATCAATGATAAGAACAGCACAGTCAGCCTGGGAGGTTCCCGTAATCATGTTCTTGATAAAGTCACGATGTCCAGGAGCATCGATGACAGTGCAGTAGTACTTGGTGGTCTCGAACTTCCACAAGGCAATATCAATGGTGATACCACGCTCACGCTCGGCCTTGAGCTTGTCGAGCACCCAAGCATATTTGAATGATCTCTTGTTCATCTCAGCAGCTTCCTTCTCAAACCTCTCAATCACACGCTTGTCAATTCCTCCAAGCTTGTAAATCAAGTGTCCAGTTGTAGTTGACTTGCCAGAGTCGACATGGCCAATGACCACGATGTTGATGTGAACCTTCTCTTTACCCATTATGGCCTTTTACTGTCACATCACAACAGAGGAGACTAAAGCTATAATAAAGAAGGAATTACAAATTCCAAAGGAAGAAAACCCTGCAAACTCTAGAGTGGCAATTAGCATCACCAGAAATTTAAGCATAAAATGGCTTGAGAATACGACCAACATATGGCTTTCTCAAGGTAACTTATCTAAAGACCACTGAAGTCATTATAACAATAAGATGCATGGATTGCAGGCAGAGCATCGTATGACGGTCGTTCTGAGAGAAGCTTAAAAATAACACTTCCGCAACAGTGAATTACATTGACCACATCGCTACCATCAATTGACATGAGAGGAACAAGAAGACCGTGCCCACAGTATCACCCATCACCAGTAGGTATACAGAATCATGCATTACTGAAATTTGAGAATATTCTCAAACTTATACAGTGTCAACACCAATATTGCCGCCATTTCAAGTTCTAACCTCCCACATAACTATTCCTCGTGAAATGAAAAATGCGAAAGAACAAAGGAGAAAAAAAAATCACTCAACCGGACCAACAACAGGATTATCATTTGAACTGAAAAACACATTTCACATTTTGTCAATCGAAACCGCGCAGACTATGTTCCAAACACAATTGTGAGATCGATTCTACTGTCTTATGTTCCAACCAATTCCAGCAGATAGCAAGTTAAACTGGAATTTTTGAAGGAAAACGAACAACAGAGAATTAGCAGACACCGAAGATACCCACACTAGTCAGATTAATTCCAATTGGTCCGACCAAATCTACAAATTATTCCCGCGCTCTTGCGCCAAAGAAAGCTCATATAATCAAACCCGCAGGACTCGAGCGAACCAGATCGAGCAACAGCGAGACAACGACACTGAATCTACCGGACTCTCGACACTAATTGATTCAACAGAAATGCATGGTTTTCTCTGAAAGCAGAAACGAAACGTGATCGGAATCGGTTTGAAATTCAGCAGCTAACCACAATCGAAGTCACAGAACAATGCAAATGCAGCGGAGATGCGAAGGGCGAGAGAGTGATCGTCTCTGACCTCGATTCGAAGTTTGATGAGCTGAGAGGAGCGAAGCAGGTGACTCGGTGCCAGGGAAGATGAGCTAAATATATGCCCTCGCTGATTAGGGTTTACTCATCCGCCGTCGGATCGGAGAACGAACAGTGAACCGTTCGCGGCCAGGATTGCAACACGTGTAGATACTGGTCTGCCCTTTAGTTTTTGTTTTTTGGTCAGAAGCATTGTAGTTCTGAATTCACTATTTGTAAAACCATCAATTTCTTTTATTTTCTTTTATTTTTTCATTTTTACTTAAGCAAAATGAGAATGAACACTACAATATCTAAGAAAAATAGAGGTGAGTGATTTTAGGCTGTTACATTTAGAACAACAACCATGGAACACGTTTATCATTTTGAACCCAAAAAAATTTTGCTCAAATTATACACTCATCATGGATCCAAAGAACATGTATATGCAAAAATATAACCAAGAAAATATAAAAATTTATTTAAACTTTCCTAATTAAACCTAACCTTGAACGGAACCAGAGGATCCACGTTGGCCAAGTCCGGTTCAACCATGCTCACCCTTAAGAAGCATGCGGTTCTGCCTTTCGCATGAGGGAATTTTGAGGATTAATATTACGAAAAATCGAAAAAATTTCAATGAAAGATTTAAAGTGTTTTTATTTTATTTTTCAATAAAGACTTAAAAGTGAATTTTATTTAAAATAATAACCTAAAGTGCTTTTTTTGTATCAAAGAAGAGTCCGATAGAGGCATTTTCATCTTTTATATTTTTTTTCTTTCATTTTTTCCTTTTTTCCCTTCATTTTCGTTGGTAGCTAACCACCGACGAGGGCTGCGTGGCCGCACAGGCCACAAGCAAGGTCGACCCTCGCTTGGGGAGGGTGAGGTGAGCCCTCGCGGCTGCAGGTGAGGCCGCCTAGCCCAATGTCACCAATGAAGGAGGAAGAGGAAAAAAAAAGAAAAATAAGGAAAATAAATATGGAAAAAAATCAGAAAATATAAAGAAGACGAAAATACCTTTTATCATGCCTTTCTTTGAAACAATGATAACACTTCTTTGAAACAATGATGACACTTCAAGTCTTTATTTGATAAAATACTCTTGATCGGGCTTTTCCTTTGTTAAAGGTGCATGTGAAGAGATAGATTTACCCTTTTGTTTATCAAGTCAACTGAGTTATTGTGATGTGTCATCCATCTTAATAATTTCACAAAAAAAAAAAATTACGAAAACTAACGGAAGGTAAATATCGGTTTGGAGTTTTTTATGACCCACAAATCAGTATGGGGTAAATTTGTCATAAGTATACTAATTTGAGATTTTTCGTTATATTACCATGTTAATATGGGATTTTTCGTTATATTAATCCTTTCAATTGTAGGAGCTGAGAATATATCGGAGCCGTTGGATGGTTATCTAAGGGAGGAAGACCGTCGTTCGAACTTGTTCTTCACATGCGTTGACTTCGACAACAGCTCTGGCGGCTATGGAGAAAACCACCCATCAGGAGTGAATGCTTATCGTGGAAAACTGACCCCTCCCATTTCGAATTGAAAAATCTTAAAGGAGTATTCTTTAGTCACTCGTTGCACCTTATTAAACATATGGTAATTTAAATTCATTGTTAATGATAAACGACTTTATTAAATCGCGTGATTCTCCCACTTTCAAAGTGCCTTGAAAAATGCGATTTATTTTTTCAGTTAATTTAACTAGTACCTTGCGAATACTTGTTAACAAAACTC
Source organism: Rhodamnia argentea (assembly GCF_020921035.1). NCBI lineage: Eukaryota > Viridiplantae > Streptophyta > Magnoliopsida > Myrtales > Myrtaceae > Rhodamnia > Rhodamnia argentea. The sequence goes on along the minus strand of NC_063157.1, from coordinate 29,517,099 downwards.
CGGTCGAGCTCATATTTTTAGCTATGAGTTTATCACATCTTTTCCCGCTGACATAAAAGATCTCAAATCTATACATAGAAAATAGAATTGCAAATCATAGGGTTTTTGTCAAAATCATCGTAATACAAAGCACGTGATTTTGAAAATGAAAGCGGAAGGGCATAAATTTCGAAATGAGATCGTACAAAGTACGATGGAAGGAAATAGAAATACTGAGGATGATTTTCGTTATTTTTCCATGTAGAAAAATAATGTTCGATAGGTTAAGAAAGTGTTCCAAACGTTTTAAATTAATTAGTCTTTATTTTCATTCCTCTTGTAACTTTTAAATTAAGATATCAATGTCTCTCTCTTCTTAATCCTTTTGGTTTGGCTTAAGATACCTATGTGTCACTCTTAATCCTTACGAGTTTCTTTTACCAATGTTTCCCTCTCGGGCCGAATTTCATGTAACTTGGTTTATCATATCCTCAGTAATGATGTATTTGGAAATCCTTTCTTGAGGGTCAATTTTCATAGAGATTTTTTTTTTTTTTTGGTGGAAAGAAAATTGTATCCATTGCTTGAAGAAGATACGACTTCGATGCAGAACAAAGCCCAGAATACTGCAAAACAAAGTCATTCACAAAACAAGATGGATCAATAGAGTACGAGCACAGTTAAGTACATGCTCGTTCCATAAGACATAGATTTTTCAAGCAAAATATTTGGCTGCCGATCATTGGATCTCGTATCTTCGCTAGTGATGAGCACATGTTGGAAATTCCTTTTCCATTAACTACTAGCTGGCGGTAGCTGCTTAGATTTCACTTCCTCTACACCATCGCCATGTGGAGACAACCAAACTAGGTTGAACGAACACATATCCAACATTTGGGAGAGCACACCTTCGTTGTTCGGTAAGTCGCCAAGGCTCCTATGATCACCATTGAAACTGGAGAAAAGATTTGTTCACGGACAGAGCAAAGGGACATCAAATTCCCAAAAAACACTATCAACTCTCATATTTAGATCGGGAGAGTTCAAACTTTGAGATTCGGAACTAAATCGGGAGAAGAGAGCTTCCAAATATGGAATCGAGAGAGAAGATGAAAGAAGGAGGAGGAAAAAAAAAACGAAAATACGAGAACGAAATCAACAAGAGAGATATGGAAAGATGAGACTAGCTCAAATGCTTCCCCATGGACGAAGGTTTAAGAAACGATGGAAAGAGAGAATAGAAGTTATTAGAAAGGAAAAGAAAAGATGCAAATAATTACGATCAAAAGCATCAATCCCTTCAAATCATTTTATATTCGATCCTTTAATCAGTTTCTTTGGTTCGATTTTTTTTTTTTTTTCACTTTTTCGTCGTGGTTGTCGAAAGTTATTATGTATATATGATGGAGCGAATATTTCCTAAGCAAGCATCCACCGTGGATAATGAATTGGTGGTGGCATTAAAAATAAAAATAACTAGAAAATGAATTGATTCTGTATCCGCGGTGATCGGTGTTTGTCGTACGTAGATAATGTTGCGTCTTAGATTTGGCTAAATTTTGTGTCAAAGGATCTCGATTAGATATTATGTGCAAGTAAAAGAACTTGATTTGAAAAATGTAAAGTATAAAGACTCAATTCAATCCTAAATCTATTGCAATTATGCCGATGCAGTCTTAAACTTTTTGTATTTGTGTCAATTTACTCCTAAATATTTTACATATGTGACAATTCAATCCTTCTTGATAATTTTGAGCCGACGATATTGACAATTTTTAATAATAGTTTTTATTAATTTTTCTTAATTTTGGTCCTTTTTTTCTTTTCTTTCTTTTTCCTTTTATTTTTTTTTCTCCTCCTTCCTCCAACCGATCGCTAGGATCGACTACTAGCCAAAGGCGAAGCCGGCGAAGCCGACCTTGCCCTCGTCGGCTTGAGAGGAGAAGAAAACAAAAAGAAAATGAAAGACAAGAAAAAAGGAAAAAAAATAAAGAATTGAAAATAATTTATCCATGTCAAGACCCCGTAGGTCAAAGTTGGCCGAAAGGATTGAATTGGCACAAATACAAAAAATTTAGAACTTTTCCGATAATTTTTTCCCACGAGAAATCCATGTAACTTTTCTCACCATGTCCTCCTTTAACCTTTTTTTTTTTTTTTCAATTTTGGTCGTAAACTTCCTTTGGCCACATCAATCAATTCTCATTAGCTGACTTTAACAAAATGATAAAAAGTGGGCCCAATTCGAAAAGTCCCATGGACTAAATTTTAAAAAACCAAAGACTGCATCAAACGTCAAACAAAAATTCAAAGATTATTCATCAGTCATAACATTCCCTTTCCCTCCCCCAAAGATATTTTGAATCCTTCAAATTAATAAAATCTAATTCGGTTTTCTGTTGGAAATAAAATCGGAGTTGACGTCAACGTGTATTTCCTAGATCAACCCAGAAGCGCACAAAAGTAAACTCGCTCCATCACATTTATCACTCTAATTAATGGGTCGAATATATTCTTATGGGTTACAATGTCTTTTCTATAAGGGAGCCGCTAGCATAACCATCCACTATCGTTGAGCAATGGCCAGCGTTTGTGGCCAGCACATAAAAGTAAAAAAAAAAAAAAAAGTTGGCGAAGTTTTTTTTGTGGCTTGCATAGCACGGTCACACCATCATTGAGTAGTGTGATCATTATGCAAGCATTTTCCTTTTTAGAATGCAAAATAATGCAATTTTACTAATACATGGGAGCACCAAAGTAATTCCACGTTATACTATAAATTTATATCATTATATAAGGTAAAGAGTACCTTCTACCTGGGTGGATGCAATAATTGTTTTCTTACTCAAAATACCCTCTATTAGTAATTACACCCATGTTATATGAATATACTAATAATTTCATTTTATCTCTTACGTACTTCAATTTGAAAATGTAAATATTTTCTCTCTTAGAAAAACCTTATAAAAAGTTAAAATCATGCAATAATTTTCACTTTGTACATAGAAGTGTACAGTTTCTTCGCATTAGTGGGGAAAATTACAAAAAAAAAATCCTAAACATATTACAATTATGCCAATTCAATCCTAAATCCCCCTTTTTTTATCAATTAAGTCATAAATCTTTTATAATTATGTCAATTCAATCCAATCCAATGAATTTTGGCATGCTGACATTGATGTGGATATTGGCCGATGATCTAATATTTTAATAATTTTTTTGGTTTTTATTTTTATTTTTTTTTTCCTTTCCCCTTCCCCTTCCTTGCGGCGACCAGCCAAAGGAGGACCAGCAAGGCTCTCGTCGGCCTTACCATGACCAGACGAGACTCGACGTCGCCGTTGCAGGACGAGCCTCCGCCTTCCTCATCAGAGAAACACAGATTTAAACAAAGAGAGGGAAAGAGACAGAGAGGAACAGAGAGAATGGGTGTGCGCATTAGGAGGAGGGCGATGAACATGGCAAGATGGAAGAGAGTAAGGCAGACTTTGGACAGTGAGGAGGCAACGCTAGACATTTTCTTCATCTTCTCCTTCTTCCTACTTGATCGAGGCGAGTCTCATGTGGGACTTGAAAAACGAAACCGTGATTCCAAATGTCCTCTCTTTCCTCCTTCCTTGTCTGGCGCTCTGTTCACGGGTGTGTGAACTAAGCCTCGCTATATATGGGCTGGCAAGGCCTCGCCTCACCCGACCACTACAAGGTCGACAAGAGCCTCGCCGGTCTTCCTCCGGCAACCTATTAGAGGTAGAACATGGCCAAAATTTGCCGGATAGATTGAATTAGTATAATTGCAAAAGGTTTAGAACTGAATCAACAAAAAAAAAAAAATTTAAGACTAAATCGGCACAATTACAAAAAATTTAGGACTTTTTTGGTAATTTTTCCTGCATTAGTGTCAATAATTCCTTTCTATCAATGAATAATTCCAATATTTTGTAATAATGCGAACTTGCAATATCAAATTTTCCCAACACAAATTAATTCAAACCGTGGCATTTTCTAACTAGTTTATCTAAACGTAAACCCAACGGAAAATTTGTTGATCTTGTTTCAATAATTGTCATGGTTTTGCCAAGAAAAACAATACTTAAATGAATACTGTAGCAATCTCTTTTAAATAGTGAGTAAACAGCACAAAAAGTCAATAAAAGGAAAGGAAGGAGAACACACACAAAGATATAGTATAGCTTAGCTTTCTTGATAGTCCTTGAATCTAGACGATACCTTTAAATAAAACTTATCATATGAATAATTAAAGGGAAATAATTCGTGCCGGAAGCCGAATAAGCATAAAGAGTGGTATAGAAATTCTTAAGTGAGATTCTATCAGGGGGAACGAAAGCGATCGTGAGTAATCGAAAGAAAGAAAAAATAATATTCTCAAAGAAAATTTAATCGGGTCCTAAAAATTTCAACTAGGTCAATTAAGTCTTAAACGTTCTTCAAAATTGTGCAGCCAAATCCTTTCTATGAACAATACTTGGAATATACCTCCACGACCCTCAAAAAAGTTGCTTGTGCGACATTTGAAATTGTGTGTCTCGAAACACTTTGGGGACGTATTGTATTTTCCTTATAAAGATTGAGGGCTTAATCGAATCGATTGAAAATTTTATGACTTAGTTGCGCTTTTTGTGGTACATTTTTAGGATTTGATCGAACCGAGGTTTCGGACTTGTGAAGCAATATTCCCACAATAAATTGCTTCAACTAAATCTGGTAGAATAATATTTACCTTTTTATATGGTTAATTTGCAAGGGTAATGACTAGACAATACGTCCATAAGCGCATTATGCACGCATGCATTGAAAGTCGAGCAAGCATCAACGTTAAAAAAAGAGAAGAAGATGAATCATCTGAAAAAATCGGATGACGAACACATTTGAATTTGTAGAATTTATGCAGAAACGGTTCGTGTACAGTACAGATCAAGTTCGGATGAACCTCTACTTCTGTTTACTGTTTTCGATACAAGCTTCATGCCCTTTTGAGGATCCGAGAGACAAGAGACGCCGGCGAAATCATCGCCATGTTGGAAGTCCACTGGACTGTAGAACAGAAAAAGGCTCTAAAGGAACTTCAAGGAGAAGCAGAACCACGACGACGCCCACCGGAACGAGCGAGTCGAACTCCCGGCTCACGAGATACGTCACCATCGTACAGACATGAATCCCGAAACAGCGAGTGCGGGCGAAGCTTACCAAGACGGTCTCGTCCTCCACACGCTCCGGCGCGGCCTCAGGCTCGGGCCTGGAGACCTTGACGCGCTTTCGCTGCTGCCGAGAAGACGACGGGGCGCTGTCTCGCTGGCTCGCGCTTCGCTTTGCTCCCTTCCTCATTGCTCGACGATCAGTTTATCGCTTCAGGGAGAGGGAGAGAGAGGGTTTTGGGTGGGATCTGCGGGTTTGGGGAAGAGGAAGGTAGATGTTACCTTTTATATATACATAACCTCGCTTACACGCTATCTTCTTATGACCAGTTAATTAAATTTCATGTTTCCTAAAATAGATCCATATATTTATTTCGTATTATTCTGCTCTTCTCTTCATTAATTTCGAACATTCTCACATTTTTTATTCACATGCAGCATGTCTACTCTTTTCTTTTTTTTAATATAAATGCATTAGAAGTATTAAAACTTGTCGGAAAGTGCAATTGAGTCCTAAAACTTTCAAAGAATGCAATCAATTCCTAAAAGTTGTCACGAAGGTGCAATCGAGTCCTAAAATTTTACATACGATGATGGTGGGCAGCTCGTTCGACGTCTGTGGGCATTGCGGCGGCGACATTCTACTTCTTCGAATGGTTTTTATTTTTTCAATTTGATTTTAATTTCTCTTCCTTTCTTTTACTTACAAAAATAAAAATAAAAACAAAAATTAAAAATCATAAAAATATGAGCTGATAAGTTTTTCAAGTGAATTGTAAATGGATTTTGGGTTTGTCCAGCAAAATGGGTTGTAAATGGATTAAAAAACAAACCCATTTACAACCCACATATAATCGGGCTTAAAATTCATACACATTTACAATCCATTTATTAGAAATTTTTTTTTTTGTCAAAATTTAGTGGAATTGACTAACCCATATTTGTCCAAAATTTTGCAACCGCCTAAAAAATAGGGCAAATCCTAAAATCCAAAAACCCCCCAAATTGAAACTCTAATTGAAAGGGTTGGTCGTGGGTTTTCTCCAAATTGCAGTGTTTCTTTAGGATAATTACCCATCAAGAGAGCCTTTCAGCTTCACCCTCGGCTAAAGAAGAACGGCAAGAAACACTTCTTTAGAGAGAGCTTTCATGGAGCATGAGCTAATGCAGAGAGAGCTTTCATGGAGCATGAGCTAATGCAGAATAGCAAAGAACAGAGGAACGCCGATTCTTTCGTCGTTCACTTTCAGGCCCATATGAAAAGCATGATGAAACAAAGAACTTGGTGGGCAAAAGAACCCAACTTTGAAATGGATTAACGAAAGAGGATGAAGTTCTGCAGAAGAAACAGGCTAAGAGATGAGTTCAGGTAAAAGGCAATCTCAGAGAGAGAGAGGGAGAGAGAGAGAGAGGGAAGGAGAGAGGGTAAACGGAATCGGAACTTGAAGAACCGGAGGAGGCTGAGCATCTATGTGGATTCTATTCTACTCGTTCAAATTGGAGTTCTCGATCTTTAGGATTTTACCCGATTGCAAAAATTTGGACGAAATTACCCCCCTCAAGCCGCCTGAAAAAGCCAACCGGTGAAGATTTGGCCCGGCCGGTGACTGCAGGCCCTTATTCTGAGCTAACTCAGCCACTTTACGTCTTTATACGAGACAAGATCTATGTAATTTTTCGCGAAATATCGTTTCTTCTCAACTCCTTATTTGACATTTCCCTCTTGCGTCTTTTAAAATTACTTAATTAATTATTGGGCATATGAAAACGCATAAAATGCACACGTCATTACCAATGGCAAAAGAAAAAATTTGCTCTAACAATAACATATCTCAACCATCATCGAGATATGTCACGAGCAAATGAGCCACATTGTCTTTCGCGAGATCACGAGTCTTGTTAAAGTAGTGTCTCGAGTTTAAGCCGTTTACGGAATCCAATGCGGTTGAAGGATATACATCGGTTTTGTTAACCGATAGGAAAGAAATCAAAAGAATTTTAATGGGATTAGAATTGCTTTTGAAGAGAATATGTATACATATATTGGGGATTCATTTCTATTTCAGAAGGAAGAGGGAGAAGTCCTCTGTTGCTAGATAACAAAGATCATGGGCACACATATTATATAATATATATGCCCTCATGTGGTGGGCCCAAGTCAAAAATATGTAAAAGTTGTTGACCCATATAAAAAGAAAACAAAATTGGGGCGTGGGTTTTCCAAGAGAGAACACTATTGTCGCGGGGTCCTTCTTTGTATTCGCTGCGCAGAGAAGAAACAGAAACGAACAAAGACGTTTCTTGAGGACGTGCCGCACAGTGTGTTCTTGGAGCAGAGAAAACGCACAGGAAAATAGCCACCGCATGAAGGTAGAAGGAACGTACGAAACGTTCCTAGTTTATTCGTACGTAGAGCAAACAAGATGAGTATCATTTTTTTCTCGGTAAATTTTCTAAGTGAATTCTCTGTGAGATATTATTTGTGGATTTGCTTTGGGCTTAAATTGGTTGCGGGAAACACTCGAGTATATGAGCGATTGTAACTTTGATTCTCCGATTATAGTGGATTATATTGCTAATTTTCTCCATGAACGTAAGTATCGACATTCGAACCGAATCACGTAATTTCCGGTATCATTTATTGTTTCTCGTAATTTCGCAGCCGTGCCTACGTTTCCTCCGGCAAAGGAGGGAAACATCCCTGACTGCGTGATTCATACAGTTGAGGCGTAAAATCTGCATCATCAGTGCCTTCAAATCATCAATCTTTTTTGTATTTTTGCTTTTGACTTTTTCCCATACGTTGGTGATGCATCATGGGGCACAGCCAATGACAGAAAGCCACGTGTCTTGCAGCCGGGTGGGTATCCTAATTTAATTGCCTAGTCCCTTTCAGCATGGTATGCATGAGTTTTGTGATTGCAAACAGCTATTTTTTTGTGGGTCCCAGAGCTAGACATTTACATAACCTCACCTAGTTTCAACCTTTTGAAAATTGGATCTTGTCGAGTCTCATGACACAAAGCCAGTTGTCGGGGAGTTGCAATGTCCCGACATTATTCTTAATTTACTGCGAGTCTAACGATCTGTTTCGAATCATTAAAAAAATTAAACTAAAAATTGTTGTAGGATTCGCCGTTTCAAAGAATTATGACCTACAACATACTATTATTATTACAATCACCCAAAGACTATTGTGCTAGTAAAACCTGTTTCGCAATCTATCTTAGTATTGCGATTCCTCAATTTGACTTTTGAAGAATACATAATTCAAACGCGTTTTGTGGAATGACGGCGCGAAGAGAGGGCGAGGTCCTGACGAGGAAAGGCTTGCGGTGGACGGGAAGCAGTTTGGTCCCCCCCTCTTAGTTAAACAAACACCAACTAGAAGGGATCTGACGGGCACATTTCTGCTTCGGACAAACCGTCGCGAAGAAAATAGTGAATCTATACTTTGACTTTTGCTGTTTTCCTTGACTGTTCAAGAAAATTGGCAACCTTTTTTTTTTTCCTTTTGAACGAGAATTATATTCCGCAAATGCTCTGAAATCGAGTTACAGAAAACGTGGGAAGATTTTTGCGTCCACTAGCATTACCCCAATTAAGAACTTCCATGGATAACAGAGGAAGGTTCTGCTGATCCGGACTCCTGAAACTTCATCTGAACCATACTCTGGATATTTACATGACAAGCCCAAAAAAAAAAAGCACCATGGAATTGGAAAACAGAGGTGAATTCCTAGCCTCGAGAGTTGGAATGCAGCTCATCCGGCGAAGCCTTGACCGCAGAAGTTGTAGGGCGATCGCCGCCGTTGTTGTTGCTGCGACTGCAACTCAAGGTCCTCAAGAGCCGCCACAGCCCCCAATTCCTGGGATACTTCTTCTCGGCGCTATCCATCGACTGGAACATCGAGGCAGGGCTCTGCCGGCGGCGGCTCTGCCTCATCCTCATGTCGCTCAACTCCATCTCCATCGGGAACCTGGTCGACCCGAACACGAGGAAGTACCACCTGCCCTTTGCTCCCGCCTTCCTCGCCGACCCGTCTAGGCTCCCGAGCTTCTCCAGCGGCAGGTTCTTGGAGTGGGACACTTCCGGCTGCTTCGACCGCTTCTTCTTGTCCGCTCTCAACCTGCGGTACGAATACGAAGTCCTGGACTTCCTAAACAGGCGCAGCTTCCAGCGAAAGAACCGCCTTTTCTTCGGCTTTGCGGAACGCTTTCCGATGAGATCATCGGGGTTGTTCACGACGGGCAGCGGCTCTCCATACGGGATGAGCTTGCCACAGAAGATCACGTGCCCTGAATGGTGCCCCGAGGAAACGCTCCAGTCCTCACTGGAGGAGAACTCGAACAAGTCCTCTTGATCCTGACAAGAACCAGCCGACGCGCCTCGCGGGGCTCGTTCCGGTTCCGCTACCACTTTGGAGAAGCCGTCCTTGTCCCACTCGGCCGAATCGCTGTAGAGAGGGAGGTCACAGAGAGAGAGCGTCTCTGCTTCATCTTCTTCTTCTTCTTCTTCACGAGTCGGGTCTTGCAGATGACCCACGATGCTTTCGGGCTCCGGATCCTGTCTGGACTCATCGCGCGAAACGACCATCGCGAGCAAGATCAGCAAGAAGTAGAAGAAAGAAGAAGAAGAAGCAAAATGTTACCAGAGGAAGATGGAGAGAGATGATGACGGGATGGACTTTTGTTATCTCTTGTTTAAAACAAAGGAAGTTTCTACTTGACACTTTCTAACGATGCTCCCGTTTGGACATATATAAGAACTTTGCATGTGACCAGGAGCGCGTGTTGATATGAGAGAGAGAGAGAGTAGTTTAAAGTTTGTTGACGAGGAGGAGGGCTTCTAGATGAAGAGATAAAGATTTGTTTTTTTCTTTTTTCCCGAGATTTCTCTCCGGCCGGGCATTCAAGGCCAGGGACGGCGGGCTCCACCCACGCGCCCTGCAGCCCTCCTTGCTAATTATATCTTTTTCTTTCTTGACAACGAAAAATATCCTCTCTTTATTTGACGTGGAGGGGATCGACGAGACTTTAGACGAAACAGTCTAAAAGACTTTGTCTAGAGCCTTACTTGGATCCAACGAAAGAGAGGGACTTCTAGGTGACGTGATAAAGAATTTTTTTTTTTTTTTGTGTTTTTCGGGTCGAAGGGGCAATAAAGAGGAATAATAAAATAGAGAGGATCCGGATTGCTTAACATTCGAATTTTCGTGACATGAATGACATTACTCAAATCAGGCCATTCAAATGAAAATGAACAGATCGATTTGAGCCACCTTTGAGATTTAAAATTTTTCAAACCTCAAAAAAATTCATCCATATTTTTTCCTCATCCTTTCAACACATGACGTGGCTCAAATTAAGCCGTTCATTTTTATTTGGATGGCCTGATTTGAGTAATATTACGTATGTTATGGAAATTTCAATGTTATGCTATCCAAATTCAAATAGAGAGGGAGGAGGAAGAAGAGTCGGATGATAGAGTATTTGCTGAACTTTAATGTGATGTAGGTTTTGAAGTGCGGGCCTTCTAGATGAGGAGTAATACGTAAGACATGTTCCTAGTCGTCGACTAGACCCTAGTCAATGAGTCCTACCACGCAGAAAAGAAGACTATATCATACGTTAACAGGATTTGTCCTGATTTGCTTGGGCCCCACTGTTTCTAGATGGGGGTCTTTGTCTTTGCCTTTGTCTTTGTCTTTGTTTGTGGGTGTTTTCCACGAAGCAACACGCTTCGTGTTTTGTTCTATTTTTACGTACGAGTTATCGCATCACTAAATAAACTCGATACATTTGTTTTTTTTTTTTTTTTGAACTTTTCGTTATGGTGATTCTTACATATGGATCTCGTGGCGTGTCTTCATAGGTTTTCATTATTTAGGCGTTCATCCCGCATTTGAGTTTCTCGAACGCTTCATGCCCTATCAATGACCCAACTAATGCATGTCCGGAAGCATGAAAATGGAAAGGACGTGATTGTATTTTTTGAGAAAATTTTATGACCTAATTGCATTTTATACATAGAATTTAGGGAATTTTCTCCTAATTTGGCATTAAATTATTAAATACGGTATACCCTCCCCATAGCAAGAGCAATTTCTAACGTTTGGTGGTAGTTTTTTTAAAGGGAGTTGCTAGCTTGACAAGATTATCATTAGTTCTAACCCTATGATTTTTTAATTAATAAGTACTTTATGTAAAATACGCGATAATGATATGTGGATTTACGATAAAAAAATAACTTACAGTGTTGTTAGGGTGTCGGGAGAGCATTTTTCTTTCTTGAAAACCGGGTCATCCCCCTTCCTTGATGCTCTCTCTCACGCTCTTCGTGCCCTCAAATTCTCCGATCCTTCTTTCCACTTCCCGTCAATGTAGGAAGAAGACCCAAAGGATAGGAGCTCTCCATTGCCAATTGGAAAAGATCTGTTCCGGTGAGGATGGGAACTCTGTACCACAGGAAGAGTCGTTGTATCATCATTTAAACTTCATTGGGAAGGTCCTCTTGGGTTCACCAGATGGGAGAAGGAAAGTGCGTAATTAAGATCATGTTAGAAAGGTCGTATTAAAAGGTTGTACGGATAGGAAAAGAGGGATCACATGAGAATAAAGAGTGTATAAGGCTCCATTTATTTCACGGAAAATATGACAATACTGAAAAGTACTTTTCGAGAAGTCATTTTTCCAGAAAAATGATTATTTTTTTATATTTAGTTGAAATATGAAAATAAACTAGAAAATATTTTCTGTTATTTCCTAAATAGACATACACTATTCGTGTACGAGTGACTTATGCATGGGTAGCCAAGGAACCTAACATAGACACCGGGGTTTTAAGCCCGACTACTGGACACGAGCATTGGCCTTGGGTCCACCAAAATTGAGCTTGGCTCCTTGCGTCGAGACTCGGATCCATCGAGGTCGGCCCCGAGACCTTGGAACCTTGGCCGAGTCCACTAACGCTAGCCCCCGGCGTCTGTGGTTAGGCTCGCGTCCATCGAGACCGAGCATGTGCCTAGGACCTCGGCACCCATGCGGTGTCCATCTAGACCGGGCCTTGGTCCTTGATGCCCTAGCTTGGGTCCATTAAGGTCGGGCCCGAGACCTTAGCACTCGAGATCGCGACACTTGGGCGGGCAATTAAGATAGAGCCTAAGACCCGGATGCCGATGCTCGGATTCTCGGTACCCGTGCCTTGGTCCATCAATTTCGAGCCCAGGTCGCCGGTGCCCGAGCCCATTACCATTGATGCATGCTAGTGTCCGGGACCTTGGCGTCTCGGCTCGGGTCCATTAAGGACGGCTCGGGCACCTGCGTCCGGGTTTATCAAGGATCCGCCTAGGACTCTGGAGCTCGGGATAAGGTCTCTGGCTTGACGCCGAGGTCCTACGCCAGGCCTTGATGGACCCGGGGCTCGGCATCTCGAGCACATGCACCAACAGCAGGGTCCTAGGCTTAGCTTCGATGGAATCAAGCGCGCATGCTGGGGACCTAGGCACAACCTCAATGGACATAGGAACAATCGCTAGGATCCCGGGCACAACCTTGATGGACATGTTTCCAGTCTTTGGGGACTCGGACATGGGCGTCGGGGTCCGGGACTCGACCTTTGATGGAGCCGGGTGTGAGCGATAAGGTATGTGGCTTGGCCCATAGGTCCAAGTTCCAAGCACTGTGGACTTGATCCCGAGCACCTGGGGTTCGGCCTCGATTGACCCGGGCACGACACCAATGTCCCGGGCTTGGCCTTGATTGACCTAAGTGTGGCAAACGATTTCTCGGGTATGGTCTAGATGGACCTAGACCCGACCTCGATGGCCTTGGGCTCGGGCACTAGGGAATAGGCCAAGCTGCTGAGTGATCGGGAACGAGCAATAGCCAATCGCAGAATTTCTTATCCAAGCGTTGACACCTAATCGAAGGCATGAACGTATGAGCATCATAATCTTTGTTACATCTAACTAGCAAAAGACGTAAAACTCAAGAAAATAATTATTATTCTTTTGGTAGAAAGTCACCCGTTGCCCATTGAAGAATGCAATTTGAGTGCCCGTTGGGTCGCCTGATGTGCTACTCGAAGGAGCTGTCTCGGTAGTGAAAAAGTTCTTGATATTTGGCAACTTACGCAATTTCAACACACGCAACATAGGCAACTCACATTTGGTAAAATCATCAGCTTCTACAATCCCCCGCACTGTCCCGCAATCGACAACTTTAAGCTCTTCTAGCTGTGGAAGTTCTCTCGCCACCGAAAGAGGAAATAGAACTTCCATCTTGTGGCATCCTTCAACCCGTACTACTTTCAATGCACTGAAGGACTTGGAGGAGATATGTCCATAGCATATTTTCTCCAAGTTGATCAGCTTCTCGAGAATTAACGACTCCAACGTACTAAAATTTGTATGGGATGTCGAATGAAGGATGTAATGGGTGGAGGGGCTATCCTCAACCCGTAGATGCTTTAATTTTGGGAAACCTTTTCTGGATAACGTGCAAATACTTTGCTCAATTTCTGCCAACCCACACAAAATCAAATTGTCAGTTTTCCCTAATATGCTTTGTATGCATCCTTTTCGAAGAACATCACTTTTTTTATCCAAATCGAGCACCAATGTCCTCGATCCTTTGTACTTGGGCAACCACCGCCAATATGCTATTTGGATTTCATACTTGGTCAATTTCTCGAGGTTTAGATCCTCCGGGAGCACGTTCGGATCGCCAAACCGCATGTGCAAAGTGCGGAGTTTCTCCATGCGATTCAATTCAATCGGACAGGCATTAGTTGGTGTAGTTTGCTCCACGATACCTGGACATGGCCGCCTAAGTCAATCCAGGGCTCGACCTTTGATGGAGTCGGTGTGAGCGATGAGGTATGTGGCTTGGCCCATAGGTCCAAGTTCCAAGCGCTGTGGACTTGGTCCCGAGCACTTGGGGTTCGGCCTCGATTGACCCGGGCACGGCACCAATGTCCCGGGCTTGGCCTTGATTGACCTATGTGTGGCGGCCGATTTCTCGTGTATGCCCTAGATGGACCTAGACCCGACCTCGAAGACCTTGGGCTCGGGCACCGGGGAATAGGCCAAGCTGCTGAGTGCTCGGGAACGAGCATTGTGGTTCGCATAGCCAATCGCAGAATTTCTTATCCAAGCGTTGACACCTAATCATATTTTGAAAATGATTTCCGATTTTTTCAAAGAGAAAATCATTTTAAGCTTTTGTACAAAAATATTTTCTGTCGACTCATTTTTCTAAGCGATTCAAAAGCCGGAAAACGAGGAAAAAATTATTTTTGCGAAATAAACAAAATCAATGCAATATTTCGACGGTTGGATTGGTGGGACTTGTTGTGCTGTCGGGAAAATTAGTCCGAACGTGACGCGATCCCTAAAAAGGAGCGATGCGATCCTACGAAGAAAGTAGCACATGTCGGGGTAGGGTCAAACCACGAGGAGGACCACCGCATGAAGACAAGGACAGCGGCCCCTCTGACACCGGCCTAGGATTGGACAAAGGACCGAAGCGATTTTCTTACCAGCAAGTCAAAAGAGGTGGAGCTTTCACACCGTAATCCTAACATAATGATAAATTACAAGTATGTAATAGATAAGGTCTTGTCGCGGTGGAGTGAAGGACTTCGCTTCCTCCCCAAAACGAATTTGACAGCCTCTAGATTTTAGCCTGAGGGGCAGGGCCTACTCAACTCAAGTTCCAGAAGTTCTCTTTAATGGGACGAAACCATGTTCCCAAGGATCAAAGTGTGGTTACTAACTTACTAGTTAGATCATATATTACACGGAACGGTTACACGACATCAATTTAATCATATCACGTCTCATCACAAAAGAATTATTACATGTATATATCGAGATAGAATTGTTTATATTACCCGTCGAGTACTCACGGATGGGATTCGCGCAAATCCAATTGTAGAATATTTTAAATAAAACCGGAAGGAGAAAATCGTAGAGAAAAGTCATGAATTTCACGTGAATGACTGTATTACGTTATGGAACTTTCCATTTGTTTGTTATTGGAATTGATATTTTACATCTAGAAGCCCATGTCTCCGGAATTTTAGTCACCATGTGGACAGGTGTTACTAGAACTACAAGAGATATTGATGAGGAGGCGAATTGAACAGACAAAAAAAAAAAACATCATATGTTGGAAGGGCCCTTGTGAAAGTAGCATCGAATTAGGTTGAAGAGTCAAAATTAGGAATTCACCTTGACTATGCTCATATTATATGAAGAAGATACCCTACATTGTGGACTTATTCGGTCTTTCCTATTTCTAATGACTAATTGAATTCTCTGCCTTGGCTCTAAAGTTACTTCATTTGCAAGGCAACTCCAATTTATAAATTGTTAAATTAAATCGGAGAGCGTCTTGCTACCCCGGCATAGCCGATCAATTTCGGGCCTTCGCGGATATATAACATTATTATCGTAGAACCTACCATGGTCTTTTTAAGACTATTGGTCCATGAAATGCTTGTCCACCAAGGAACGCCAAAAAAAAAAGAGAGGGAGGGTGCTTTTTCGATACCTCAATACATCTCAACTATCGACCTATGAAATATGCACTTTTGTTTTATCCATGGTTGATATTTATCGAGACCCTAAAAAAAGTATAGTACAAATAGAAGGCCCTTTATCCTGAAGGGTTCGGAATTCTTTGCTCCGTCATTGGCGACGAACTTCTTTTATGATATATTTAAGGGAAAATATTAAAAACATACGGCGTTTTTTACCGAACAACCACTTACATACCTTATTTTGCAAATACCATTCATATACATCTAGGCAAAACTCCATATTGAAAAGATCAAATTGCCCTTCTTGCAAATTCATCTTGTCAGCATCTTGCATAGAGTTTGGGTGGTGTTTTTCAGTTGATTTCGAGGATTTTGGTCGAATATGAGATTTTAAGATCCAGCATGGGCATTTTCGGAAAGAAAATGGCATTATCGAAAATAGGCATATATGGAGGATTGATGTGAAACTCCTCCCGCTTCCTTTTTGATGTTTTCCCTCTGTATGTAAACTTTCTATATTGCGAAAATTGTACTAAAGTATATTATTGAATGCAATTTTCTTGTGAAGCCTGATATTGAGGGCAACCCCTCGGGTTGGCGTACTGCATTGGAATGTTAAGGGATTTTTAGCTAGAAAATTGAACGTCACGTGTTCAAATCTCATCAAGTGCGTGCAAATTACTCTGGATTAGGGTCACTTTATCAGCCAAAGACATCAACGCCTCGTAAGTTTTTTCATAGGCTTTCGAACAATCGAGTATCTATGCTTATGCCAACTATCTACCAGTTTAAGCTAACGGATGAACGCGAACTTTGATCTATGATTAATAAATGAGACTAATGGTGGGTTTAAGATGATTTGAACTTAGAACATCTTATTCTGATACCTATAAAAATTTGTGAGACCATCTTAAAAACTTAAGTTGTTAGATGAATACATAATTTAATATTTGAATACTTTAATACTGTCGATATATATATATATATATATATATACATCTATTCATGATATATGCACATCCAATCCATTGGTTATATAATTATTCGGTAACGGGGGAGGGTTAAAATCCAGTCAAAAACTCGAGGAAGAAGATCGTATGTTTCGCAACGAGTTTGTGTACCTTTAGAATGGGATTTCGTTAGAGAACGTTCTTGATACATTATCGCTCATAACATTATCGGTCAAATTTACACTAACGAATTCGATAACGACAGTTAAATGAGGCTTTCCCATGCATCATACCTATCATGTGTGATCATCACAAGAAATGTAGTAAGAACCGATGCGCAAACACTTTTCTTTGCGAAATATGCAAAATCGATACTTCTAAAAATCAGAACTTTCTAATACGTACATCGTCTTCTTTGGCAATCTATTCTCTATCTCTCTGTATGACCCAAAAAAAAAACAAAAATTCCACTCGCTCTCTCTCGCACGTGTGCGAAGTAGAGAGTCAATCCTGGCCAACCGTGTCACACGCGCGGGACGCAGCCAAACGAGGCCTTCACCAAAGCATCTGCGCGACGACGGTGGCCCAATCCCAGAGCCTTCAACAATCCGAACAACCCCTTCCCTTTGCTCTTGTCGCCGCAATCACCGCCCCTGACAATTTCGCCGCCGCTGGTGTCGCACGATCCCCTCTTCTCGACGTTGCGGCCCTGCCTCATCCTCATCTCGCTCAGTGCCATCTCCGTCGGGAACCTCGCCAATCCGAATGCCATCAGGTACCATCGGCACTTCCTCCTCCGGACTGCCGGCGATCGGGTCCTCCCGCTCGTGCTCTTTTGGCTTTCGCCGCCGGTTCGGAGCGGCGATCTCTTCTTCCCCGGAGCAGGTGGAGGAGGATGGCTTGGAGGCGACTCTCGGCGAGGGATGAGCTTCCCGCAAAAGACGATGCTCCGGTCGTCATCGGAGCGCAGGTGGGAGGAAGATTCGGAGTCCCCGAACGACGAGAACTCGAATGAGTCATCCTGATCCGAGGAGGACGAGGAGGAGGAGGAGGATGGGGAGGGCACATCGTCGGCAAAGGAGTGATCGGGTGCGTCGCAATACAAGGAGAGGTTGCATAGGGAGAGCGCGTCGTCCCCATCGTCGTAGTCGACGGGCTCTTCCATGGGTGGTGCATGAACGAATTCGGAGGTGGTCATCGTGGATCTTCAGAGGAAATGAGGGAGTGATTATTCTCTGGCGGTACTGGCCTTGTTGGAGAAGATGAGCTCGGGGCTGAGTGTATATATATAAAGCTAGAGAGAGAGAGAGAGCTTTCTGCTTGAGATGGGTCGTCGTCAGCTTCGTCGGTGGCCTTCTAGATGACGAAGTGTTGAACAGAAAGATAACATAAAAAAACCGGAGTTTAAAATTTTAGAAAGTTGTAAGTCCTTTTGCTTGGTCTTCTAGAGAAGCAGGGGAGCAGGCACTAGGAAAATGCATCCATACTTTTTTCCATTAAGTGACGTTTTATGCTGCGCGACTGTTGTCTTGCATGTCGTTAACTCGTCAGCAGTTGACAGATATTTTCGTTGTGGGATGGCGACCTCGTTCGATTTCGGTCGGGGACGAGAGCCTCGCAAATCAAAGGCTGCGATCTATTGGGACGACCCAAGGAGGTAACATCGTGCGGAGTGGATGGGTCCGTATTTTGTACCGAGGCACTCGAATTTGATTTCAACTTTAGGCCTATTGTATTCGGCACTTTCTATTGAGGTACTCAGATTTGATTTGAACTTTAGGTCTTTTAAATTCGTGCCCAGGAATCCTAGCGTTATGCTCGTTGTGTTAAGGGAGGTTCCGAACTATCGGCACTCTAAATTCATGTCGAGAGATTCCGGTATAGATTGTTTAAACCGATAAACTTTCATGATAAAAGGGAACTGTTTTCAACCAAAATGGTTGACTTTCGATTGTTTGGTGGTTTGAGGAAAGTGAATTCTTTCTTGTAGAAAGGGGAAATCGTTTCCCCCCGATCTAAGCTTGTGATTTTCAGTCCATAAAAAATGCTTCTCGTCGGATCAATTGATTTTCCGTCATCCAAACACTGAAAAATCAGCTAATAACTCCCCAAAAACAATTTTCCTCCGCACAAACGAACCCTAAATAAGCATTTCTTTCTATAAGATTATAAAAATAAGAGGGGAAAAAAGGAAGGAGGAGATGCCTTCCTTCATCGGATCTGAAGTCATCTTATACAATGCTTCCTCGATGCCTCGATAAATCTCGATTTATTTTGCTTAGGAGAAAAGTTAAAATGCACATCCCAACTAAAGTACAATGTGGTGTCTTCAACTATCCTGCTTAATCAGTCATTTACGGTAAAAATTTTATGTCATTTTTTGACCTAATGACCACATACATACCTATTTTCCGCAAATACCGTTCGTATACCTCTAAGCAAAACTCCACATTGAAAAGACCGTATTGCCCCTTTTTGCGAACTCGTTTTTTTTTATATTTAGGCATCTTGCCAAGGTTTCGAGCGAATTGATTTTTTAGTTGATTTTGAGTGTCTCTAGTGAGTTTGAAATTTCAGAGTTTGGCATGGGCATAAATGGAATTTATTCTGTCTTTTAAAAAACAGAGACATGTAAGTGGCACTTGGATGAAAGGCGAGGTATGGTTTTGATATTTCCTCTTTATTTTGTTTTGACTATGCAATTGGAAACTCCCCTTGCTTCCATTTAATGTTCTCTATGTACATTATCTACAATGCGGGACTAAATTAGTGTTGAAGTGTATAATTGAATACAAGTTTTTTTTTTTTTTTTTTTTTGTGAAGTCTGAAATTGAGGGTAATCCCTGGATAGGCATACTTGGTTGGAGCGATAATGGATTTCAATTCATAAACTAAATGTCAACTGGTCATATTTCATTGATTGTGTGCAGGTTATGATCATCTACACAGGTCAAAAGCATTGGCGCAACTTGATTTATGATACTTGCAGAGTTCTTCATAGTTCTCCGAATAACCGAGTCTCCAAGTACGCCAAAATCATGTTCTGTCTCGAAAAGTCGAATGCGCCAGTCCTCTTTCTATAAAATTTAAGCCGATAGATGAAGATGCATTCTATTGTTTAACTGCATTAACACTTCTCCCAACGCGTAGGCTAGACTTTGATATGAAATGAACGTGTGAAAGTATATAATAATGGAGATAAATATGATCCGAAAAGATTTAACTTAGGACCTACTGCTCTGATACCGTATAGGATCTTATAGTAACAATGTCAAATGTTCTAAAAGAAAAATTTAAACTGCAAAAGGAATGCGTTGTTTAATAAATAATTAATTTAAACCCCAATAGCCGTGTGTATACATCCTTTCATGCATAAAAGTATATACAAACCCCATATACCGGGTGACGTAATCATTTGGTAGTATGGGAGGGTTTAAAGCAATCAAGATATTGAATAAGAAGATTGCACGATACTCGATATGTAGAATGTAGCAAGAAGGAATGCACGCACTTTTCTTCTATGGAATATGTAGAATCGCTAATTTGAAAAATAATCTACTCTCTTTCGCACGTGTGCCAAACACAGAGCCGATCACACGCGCGGGACGCAGCCCAAAGAGGCCTTCACCAGAGCACCGGCGCGACGCCGGTGGCCCAGTCCCAGAGCCTTCAACAATCCAAACAACCCCTTCGCTTTGTTCTTGTCGCCGCAATCGCCGCTCCTCGCAATCTCGCCGTGGCATGGCCCCCTCTTCTTGACACCGCGGCTCTGCCTCGTCCTCATCTCGCTTAGGGCCATCTCCGTCGGGAACCTCGCCAGTCCGAACGCCATCAGGTACCACCGGCACTTCCTCCTCCGAGTCGTCGGCGATCGGCTCCTCCGGCTCGTGCACTTTTGGCTTCCGCCGCCGGTTTGGAGCGGCGATCTCTTCTTCTCCGGAGTAGGCGGAGGAGGAGGATCTGGAGGCGATCCTCGGCGAGGGATGAGCTTCCCGCAGAAGACGATGTGGCGGTCGTCGGACCGGGGGCCGCAGGAGGAATCGGAGTCCCCGACGGAAGAGAACTCGAAGAAGTCATCGCGATCGGATGAGGAGGAGGAGGAAAAGGAAGGGGAGGATGACGGAGAGGCGTCTACGTCGTCGTCGGCGAAGGAGTAGTCGGCCGCGTCGCAGTACAAGGAGAGGTCGCAGAGGGAGAGGGCATCTTCGCCGTCGTCGCCGTCGTCGTCGGGAAGGGGAACTTGCACCAAATCAGTGTTGACGAGCTCTTTCTCCGCCGGTGCTTGAACGAAGTCGGGGGCAATCATGGTGGATCTTCAGAGGAAATGGAGGAGATTTCTGGTGGGAGATCGCGTTGTTGGAGAAGATGAGCTCAGGGTTGAATGACTATATATAGTGCGAGAGAGAGAGGGGGTGGGTTCCCGCACTGCAGAGAGATGGCTGGTTCTTCGTTGTTAGCTCGTTGTTTGGCGGCCTTCTAGATGAAGCGTTGAACAGATGAAACATATAAAAGTTAAAAGTTAAAAAAACGACATCTTGGAAAAGTAAACAGAAAAAAGGGGTTGTGGTCCTTTGTTTTGCTCGGTCTTCTAGAAGATGCATCCGCAATTTTTCCCTCCCTTCTCGAGACGGACGGTTCGAACTCTCACGTCAATAAAGGACTTTTGGCCCGAGATAGATTAGTTTATGCTCGCATTCCAGGAGAATGATATACTCCTTAACGAAATAAATGGTTTTAGGCTCGTATCGAATATGGATGATCAGTTCCCGAACTGATCCGGTTCGATCTAGGGTTTTCGCAATTTCCTTTTCTTTGCTCTTTGAAAGAACAGAAAAAGATAAGTAAATATCGATCCGAGTGGTTTGGTTCCACACCTAGAGCTAGGAACCAGGATCGATTTCTCCTGATTTTACAATTTTTGGAATCATCGACCGCCCATAACCGTTCAATCCAATCTTTGTTCAATTCGGTTCCCGGGAGCATGGTATATTTCTTTATGAAGCGATTAGCCCTTTTTTGTTTTGTTATTGCAATCGGATAGTAATTAGAAAGTACAATTCAAAAAGTTAAATGTCCTCTTATTTAGAATGAAATTATATCAAACGTTTTTCATATCTATTTTTTCATTTGGCCTTCTTTTCTTCCTTATGATAATTGAAGTTTCTGTCTTGGTTTTGAAGCTCCTTTATAGGATAACTCCAATTTATCAGTTGTTAAATCAAATGGAAGAGCGTCTTAACGCTCCGGAATATACTATCAATTTCGGACCTTGGTCTCCAAGCATACATAACATCATCATAAAATTTACCACGGTCTTATGAAGAATGTTAGTCCATGCAATGTTTGTCCAACACGGATTGCAAAAACAAGGGAGGGTGTCCAAAAAGTTATAAATCTATTGCATTGATGTCAATTTATCCCTAAATCATTTTTTTTGTGCCAATTCAGTTCTAAACATTTTGCAATAGAGTTCATCATGTTGCCAACTTTTCTTGATAGACCAACCCAAGGCCTACCATTTCAAAAGAAGATCTGAAAGGACAGGTTATGCATGGACATCAAAACTTTCATCTAGAAGGGATGGAGTGGGTTGTCGATGGAACGGTTTGTAGACTATTTGCGATTGAAACTTAGCATTACTTTGGAATTTCTTGTTTCTAGTAGAGGTGGACATAATGACCAATCAAAGAAAGAAATCGAGATTTCGTCTTAGATTGCGACTTCTTGAGTTGGTGTCTTGATAAACCTATCACACGGGAAAAAAACCTTTGGGATGGTATCATCAATCGTGACATCTTAAACGTGGACGAAAGTAAAACTAGATGTTCCACAGGGTCAACGAGGTTGAAATCGGGCAAGTCAAATTAGGGAGGACATTTATGAGGGATGAAAAAGCTGGCTAAGGTCCCAACTCCCCACGATGTTGCCGACCGCCGCGCTTCTAGTTCTCGTACTAGTCGACGAAATTAGGACCAGGGCGTCGTCGATGACGTCAGCTGTGTTTCGCCCTTCCGAAGTGGGTCCCGATGGCAGAAGGTAAAGAAAATAGAGATGTGGCGGGTCAATGACCTCGTGCATTGACCGGAAAAAAAAAGAAGAAGAAGAAGAAGGCCACGTCATGGAAAGCATCTAAGGAAGTTAAGCGGCTTATGATACTCTTCTAGAGCTCTGCCTAATCAGTTCAAACTCACCTAATCCTAAGTTAATCTATGTGCTAAACTACTAGTTTAAGGGTTAGATAGTAGGGTGGAATCACGTTTCTTTGCAGTTCGTAGATTGATTTAGAGGTTATTAAAGCGGCTTTTATCACTATGCGATCCGATTAACACGAAATGACCATTTCGTTTCGGACGGGATGTAGGGAGTAGATTTTCCTAAATCTAGGAACGTCTTTTGCCATGGTATCTTCCATTAAGTAAAGTCATTAATCCTTAATTATTTTTTTTCCTAGACACTTGTTAGGCAAGCAATTTGCCCGAGTCATGCATTTTGGAGGCAGGTGTGCTCTCTAGTCAAGCAATATTGCTTTTTTTATTCCCAGAATTTGAGAACTCAAAAAAGAAAAAGATAAAAAAAAGAGAGAGAGAGAGAGAGAGAGTGATTCTATTGTTGTAATCGTTGAAGTTTTTTTTTGGTAAGGAAGTCGTTGAAGTTTGTTAGCAAAAAAAAAAAGAAAAAAGAAAATGCCTTTACTTCATCCCATATAAATGAAAAGATAAAGTGTGAAACACTTTATTAGTTAAAATGCTATTATAGTATTTTAAATAGAGAAATGGGCAAATGGGCTGAACACCACTATACCCTTGTGCGAGTATGCGATCAGCACTTTTCGCGATCGCGGATAATGTATTTTTCTCACTAATCAACGACATATTTATTTTATTTTATTTTTTGAAATTATAGTAACAAATTGACTTTGAGTCTTACCGAAATAATCTTTTAACTTTGAATTTTATATTAATTTTTCACTATCTTTGAAGAGTTGTTTCGGACGATGAAGGGTTGCAATTTCTCAGACTTGACAGCTTTTCAGACAATGAAGAGTTGTGTCCAAATAAACAGTTTTTCGGACAACGAAAAGTTGTGTCCTAATAAACTGTTTTCGGACACGAAAAGAAATGTTCCGTTCTCATTGATAAAGTAAACAATTTTGCTCGTTATCAGAGATCAACTTCCATTTTTGTTTTTTTTTTCAAAGTAATACAGTTTTCTTTTTCCAATTGTCAAGATTTTGGAGAAATATCAAAATTACTACATGATATTCTCACTTGAGATTTTGTTGTATTTTGGATAATATTTTTCAAAAATCATTAGTAATATTGCGGGGCAAATAAATAGTTAAAGAAAAAGTCATCACGTCTCAAAGTTTGATTTCATTTCATCTCATTCCCGACGATATTTTTCAACAATTAAATCTTACTAAAAAGAATTTACTGAATGATGTAAAGTAGGACTATTGTTAGAGAGCAAAGGCTTCCTTTGACCAAAAAAAAGAACAAAGGCTTCCCCCGACCGAAAAAATAAAATAAAAAAGGCTTCCAGTCCCTCTGCCTCGTGCCCCCAGATCTGCTACCCCAATGCCACCACCTCGCCCCCACTGGCGCCACCGCCCACCACCCACCTCCGCCACCAATCATCTCTTCACGGCCCTCTCTCTCTCTCCCTCTACTGTTTCGCTTGGCCATCTCCCACGTCCGTCTCTCCATTTCTCTTCGTCAGCCACCAAATGTGTGGACGAGTCGTTAAAGGTGAAGACCTTGACCAGAGCTCGATTGTCTTGATAATAGGGACAAAGCAAAGGGAGTTTGGAGAGAGAGAGAGAGAGAGAGAGCAGGCGAGGAAATAAACAGTTAGGGCAAGGATATTGACGTGAGTAGTGAGTAGAAACGAGCTCGCTCATAAGGGTGGTGGGGGGGGAGGAGGTCGTCGTGTTCAACGACAGCGAGTTGATGCGGCGAAGCCAACACCGGGGGAAGGAAGAGAAAGAAATTAGAACTAGAAATGATCATTGACATTGTTTTGGGTTATTCTCGTCGGGTTTGTCTAACTCAAATTGAGATTCAGATCGGATAGGAGTGTTTTTGGATGGGAAAAGTACCAAAAAGATCCTAAACGTAATGCATTTGTGCCAATTCATTCCTAAACCTTTTAATTGTGTCAATTGAGTCGTAAATCTTTTAACGACTTGCCAATGTAATTTATCCAGCCAATTTTGACCGCAAATCGTTGATATGGACGTTGAGCATCCAACGTAATTGGCACCGA
Organism: Rhodamnia argentea; assembly: GCF_020921035.1. NCBI lineage: Eukaryota > Viridiplantae > Streptophyta > Magnoliopsida > Myrtales > Myrtaceae > Rhodamnia > Rhodamnia argentea. The sequence continues at coordinate 29,492,206 of NC_063157.1, read as the reverse complement.
CGTTGACAACTTTTTATAATTTTTTCTTATATGTTTCTTGAATTTTTTCCTTCTTTTCTTTTTTTTTTCTTTCCCTAATCTATTCATACCACTGGCCACAGGCAATGGCCGGCGAGGATAGGCCTTGCCGGATTTGGTGAGGGTGGCCCTCGCCCTTGCCCTCGCCTAGGCCAAGGTGCCTTTGCTGGACGTCACCCGGGCCGGCCTCATCAAATCTGACGAACGACCACCGGCAAAATGAAAAGGGACAAAAAAAGAAAAAAATCTAAAAAATGTGAAAATTATCTACGTCGGCGCTAATTTTGCCACTTAAGACTTTTGGCATCTACATCGGCAATTTTCGGTCAAAATTAGCCGGATGGACTACATTGACAAATGATCAAGAAATTTATTACTCATTTGAGATAATTAAAAGGTTTATGAATAAATTGGCAAAAGTACATGACTTTCTTAATACTTTTTCCCTTTTTTTAATGGCAGATATTGATCTCTATCTTCTTTTTGCCTTCGTTTATCTGGTGTAGGCCTTGCTTGATCATAAAAGAAATTAAAACAGAATGTGAGTAAAAGTTATCATCTTTCAAATTGCAGTATGGCCTTCTTTGCTCATTCCTCTCCTGGTATCAAGCTCATTCATTTCATAAGCACCGCTCCCTTAGTTGATCTTATTATCGCGTAGTCTTTACTGTTGGAGCCAAAAACATCATTTGATTGAGCCTTTTCATTTGTGCGATTCTCGGTTTTTTTTTTTTTTTCGTGTAGTGGCAAAATTACTGTTCACGGTCCATTTGTCTCGGATGGACCTATGAGTCATCAAATCCGTCGTCGGGTCTACATCGCACATACACAATTGTCGACCTCCTTTCAAGGATCAAACTAGGATCAATAGGAATATAGGATCGATTTCGCCGTAGTTTAGGTGCCGACATTCTCCAAACTCGCGACATTTTCACATACAATAGCTTAATTTGACCGCAGTAGAACGTATGAATCCGTGGGATAGTTCTTAAATGATTTGTATGGAAAGAGACGCAAATCAAGGACCGTTTTCACATTTTGCAGCCTAAAATTGGCACAAAGGTTGGAATCATCCCAACACCATGATCAATCTCAGAGAAAATTTCTTGAATCTCGAGATATCATCGTCTCGGCTAATCCTATAGGAGCAAAGCAGCTACAAGATGATGGAACAGTTACATCAGTCTGAGGTTGGGCCGGTCTCGTTCTGGATGGCCACGCCCACGGCCACTATATCTGTAGGTTTTCTTTTTTCAGAGAACTTTCATCAAACGTATGGCATGCAGCCCATCGTCTTCTTCACCGCTCTAAGTGCATGGCCACTCGACCTCGGCACGTTCTTAGCACTCCTCGTTCCTCTCTTGACCACTTCGACATCGCCGGATCGGAACATGGTCGACGGAGTTTTCCGACTCTGCCTCGTCCTGATGTCGGTCAGCTCCATCTCCGCCGGCAACCTCTTCAGCCCGAACAAGAACAGGTACCACCTCGACTTCAACGGAGGCGTCAGGATCTTCACCTTGGCGAAATCATACTCATCCACGCACTTGTTCGGCATGTACCCATACCCGCACTTGTACTTCTCGAGCTCCAGCGGCAGCGACTTGGAGCTCGACATTCGCCCAGGCCTCGAACAGCTGTTTCTCGATTTGTTGGAGAGGAGAGATCCCCATCTGAACAGGAAGAAGCCTCTTTTCTTCTTGGGTTTGTTCCGGTCCTGATTCTTGCTCTGGGGCTTTTGAGTTTGGTCTGGTGGCAATCTGTACGGGATGATTTTCCCGCAGAAGACGATCTTGTTGTCGGACGGGTAAGTGAAGGAATTCGAGAAGTCCTCGCTCGAGAATTCGAAGAAATCTTGGTCCGCAGCCGAGCTCCGACGCTTGCCCGCGTCAGCGAATTCATCGTCCCAACCGGCCGAGCTGCTGTAGATGGGAAGATCGCAGAGCGAGAGCGCTTCCTCATTCTCTTCGTCCTCTTCTCCGTCTTCCTCGGGCGGGCGATGAGGATCAGCGCTCACTTCGAGTTGCTCCGGATGGAGCTCTCCCGAAGAAACCATGGCGGGCCGGCCGGGTGCACAGTCAGAAGGGAAGTGAAAGAAACGGTCTTTGGTGTCTGGCATCTGCTTGAGGGAAGAGAAGAAGAAGATGACTGGCGTGTGTATATATAGAGGCCATGAATTTTCAAAGGCTGTTTGCAGAGAATTCTTCTGAACCTCATGTTAAAATGGCGATGAGGAGGAGGAGGGGGGCTTCCACAGAGGGCGGGGCCCTCAAAAGAGAAGGACGCTTCTTGTCTGTGGTTGCTCTTCTAGAAGAGCGGGCGAGGTAAAGGCCAAAAGCGTGTTAAACACCTTCACGGAAAAAAAAAAAAAAAACACAAAGTAATCACACCAAGTCAAATTGAAATGTAAGACTTTTAGTGCTTTAAGGGTTTACCATAGATACTTTACGTGTGATTCACGTAATTCGTACTTTTCGAATAATCATCTAGTGAAGTGTAAATTGATCAATATTCGGCTCGAATCGTCGGAATAGAATTGAACACAATTAAAAGTTTAGATCTAATATGATCCGAAAAGGTGGGAATGTACTTTGGCCTTGAAATCGAAGAAGTTAAGTCGGGTTTCAGACTTTAAAAGATGTTGGTTTTGGCACCATTGTTGTCGTTTTCTTTATTTTTCGTTAATGTTTTAGTACAGCCCGATATAATTATTTTAAAACAAATCGATATATATATATTTTTTTTGGAAAATTCATGAAAAAGCAAATGGGAAGATTTCGATTATAGCTCACAATTTGGTTCCATTGGTTTAAGAATCACATTTTTTTTTTTCCAAATCAATCGGGTCGGGTGGGGTCGAATGACGGTCGCTCTTATATCCAAATTTAGATTGAGTGGATCCGAATTACCCCCAATTTTGTGCAAAGAAAATCTAATTGGCAATTCCTAATTTTTTTTTGCTTTTGTACCCTGATTCTCGAGGGCTGCGCCTTAACTGTGTGTATACGAGTCAACAAAAGTAGTTGGCAGGCACACACAGCAATGCATGGCCCCACAATTGGGTGTCGTGTCGCGGACTTGTCTGAAAGCATCTCGTCCGGCCCCACTTGGAGTTACATCCGGAATTAAATTCCCCGATGATGTTACGGCCCGATATTTTTTTTTTTCCACCCGAACCACTCCAAATTAATATATTTATGATAAATTTATCTTAAATTATTTTTTAACCACCAAAAATTCTAAACTAGTACATCTTTGATAAATTTACTCTAAATTGATTCATCTATAACAAATTTATCCTATGTTAATTTTCGTTAAATTTTATTGTCAATTTGCTGATTTGAATGACACGTGACAATTATCGTATGTACACATTTGAGATTTTTACCCTCTATTTATCACATATGTATCAATTTGAGATTTTTCATGGTATTAATCCGATTTAACATAAGCTAACAGAGGATAAATTTGTCATATGTGTACCAGTTTGAGGTTTTTGATGGTCAAAATAATTAGTTTAGGGTAAATTCATCACGGATATACCGGTTTGGGATTTTAAGTAGTGAAAAAAATAGTTTAGAGTAAATTAGTTATAGGTGTACTAGTTTGGAGTTTTTTGTGATCAAACAATTAATTTGGGGTAAAATTATCACATATGTACCAATTTGATATTTTTAGTAGTATTAACCACTTTTTTTTCCTGCTTTTTCCCCTCAAAAGGGTTTTTTTTCTTCTTTTATGAAATATTCCAAAAATTATTTATACGCTCGACTAAATAACAGTTGAAACGTGCGACTCCCTGAAATTACTATATAAAAGAATTATTAAATCCATCCGCAATGCAAAATATAAATTACCCAATAATTAGCATCTGATTTTTACATTCGACTCAGAAAAGATGGGTAAAAGATGGGCCTTTTTTTTTTCTACTTAGTTGCTCGCAAAAATCATTCCTTGGTTCATTTGAATAAGTTTCGCCTCCTCCTCAAGGGGGAGAACCCAAAAGAATGGACATCGAAGTATGGTTCACACGAAGTTATGTGCCTCTTCTTCCATTTGAAATAACAATTTTACTTTTGACCAAAAAAAAAAACATACAAAGGACAAAAAAAAAAAAAAGACATAAAAATGACAAAAGCTATAAGCTCATTTTAAATAATTAATTTTCATGTTGGTAGAGTACTGAAATCATCTCGTGAAATAATTCCTCCGAGATCCCAATAGAAATGGACAGCTGAATTGCAACCCAACGTATGTCGACCGTAGTAATTTTACGTTAGTTAATTGTTGAAAGTTACCCAGCTGAATACATGTAAAAAAAAAAAAATTACGATCAAGATTAACAGAAAATCAGAAATGTTTGACAAAACAACAGACCGCGACAAACAATCCGGACTTGTCCTACTAAGGTATGATCAAGAATGTACAAAGATCAAGACTAGTAGGGTTTGAGTTACCCATATTATCTTAGTATGGTCTATCTCGTATCGGATCTTTTGTAATCTCTAACGCACTGTTTGTTTCGCGAAAAAAATGAATGATTTAAAAAATATTTTCCTAAAAAAATCGCTTGAAATAATTAGTCAATAAAAGATGTTTTCATCATCGAAAATAACTTATGTCTAAACATGTTTGTGGACTATGAAAGTAATGCAAAACCATAATTTTTAGGAAAATACTTTCAAAATAATTGATTTTTTGCAAAATAAATGAAGTCTGAATCTTTGGCATATTTCCTTATCGTCTCCTCCACATTTTTGTAAGTATATCCCCGTTCCTTTCAATCAAATTGTCCGATCCCTAATTGTATCCGCCCTTTGTTTCCTCGAGGCAATAGTTCACTGTACATTTTCAGGTCCGTTCTCTAAATCTTTAATAATTTTGGGAATGACGATTTGTCTAATGAAGTATCATAGCACATGACAATGATGAAAATCTCGACGCAAGTCCAGTTTTCCGATTTGAGCACTTCTGCTCAATTCTTCTATCCCTATTATTCATGTGATTGCATCTTTCCCGTTATCGCTTATCATATCAATGTTAGTCACATTCATCACCTATTTTAGGAATGTAAAGGATTATCAAACAAGCGAGAAAAAGTGCTAAGAAATATGCTATGCATGCATTGTTTGGCTGGAAACTTCATGATAGAGGAAATTATTTCCCATGAAAATTATTTTCAAAGAAAACAGTTAGTTTTCATTTGTTTGATAGCTTAGCAAAAAAATGATACGTTTCTTATTAAAAGGAGCAGTCATTCTTTCCGAATTTAAAGTTGTTTTCTTTTTTCGGATTATGAAAAACGGTTTTCACAAATCGATTAATTTCTTATCATCCAAATCTCGAAAAAATTAACAAAGCAAATTTCGAATCTCCGTCGTACAAACGGACATTAACAATTCCTTCCGTGTCTTCCCAGGCTTAATCTCGCGTTTAATCTTTCTTAAGGTTTGACTTTCGAGCTCTCGAGTTATTGCAGGCCGGCCGCGCAGGTGACTACTGATTCCTCGAGGAAGACGAGCAAATTCAACTAAGACTTCTCGAGCAAGATCGTTGACTATTTGTATCTTTCACCAGCGTGGCTTCTAGAAGGAGGCAGCATCTTTTATTCTCGCTTACCGGGTCGGCCGCCCGGAACGGGCCGGACAAGTGCTGACAAAAAGAAAAACGCTGCATCTCTGCCTCGGGAAAAATATAAAAAAAAAATTCTAAACTTATTACATCGATATCAATTTAGTCCTAAATATTTTAATTAACCCAATTCAGTTCTAAACATTTTTGTATTGATACCAATTCAGTTTATCCGATCAATTTTTGCTTAGAATCGCTAACGTGAACTTCAACGGTGCCGCATAGAATGACCGGTGCTGACGTTGATATTCTTAATAATGTTTTTTGCACAAAATTAATTTTAAATTATTTTTTCTTTTATTCTTGAACTTTGGCTTTGGCGGCTGGCCCTAGCCGGCGGTCGGTGAAGCCTGCGGCCCTCGTCGAAGGGCGAGTGAGGGTTGCCGATGGCCCTCGCCGGCCAAAACCAAAGTTTAAGAAAAAAAAGGAAAAAATAATTACATAATAAGTTTTTACAAAATAATATTACTAAAAAATATCCATGTCAACACTAGCAGTCCTACATGGTATCTTTGGTGTCTACATCGATGATTTCCTGCCAAAAATAGATGGATGGACTAAATTGGTGTCAATGCAAAAAGGTATACGACTAAATTTGTCCAATTAAAAAGTTTAGGACTGAATTGGTACCAATTCAATAGGTCTAGGACTTTTTTAGTGCTTTTCCCTCTCTACCTCGATGCTCATCATCCTTCTCACGTCTTTTGCAAGAATATTTATTCGGCTTGTTTGTTTAAGATTCAGTAAAATCAGATAAATAGATGTTGACTTTCCCATCAAAACGTAAGAGTTCATTCCAATTTGAAGAAATTATTTATAATAAAAAAAAAAGAAAGAAAGAGATGTGCGAATCTATGTGTCGGTATTTGTAAGTTGTGAAAATTACTAGTAATTCGTATTTAAAAAAAAAGCTAAAATGGGAAAGACTAGACAGGTGGTATGAAATATGATATAACGACGTATATTCATCAACTAAACTTTTTTTTTATCGGGCTCCACGTGATATTTTTGTTTCTCGAAAAAATAAATTATTTAAAAAAATATTATTCTGAAAATGATCGCTTGTATCGTTTATAAAATTGAATGAAAGGAAAATATTTTCGATTCTTTACGAAATTATTTAGACATAAATTGTGCGATAATGTGAACTTTTTTCGTCGACTAATTAATTTGGTTGATACAGACGATTATTTATGAGAAAAACATTTTTTTTTAAATTATTTATTTTCCGTGAGACGAACGAAGTCCTGAACTCGTTAAGAGATCCGTCGATCATAAAAGTTCTACACGGGCCCCACATGTTCGACGATTGAATTGCCCTCTGATCTATTAAATCAAGTCATGCAATTATGTCTGTAAGTATTCGAATCGCAGCACCTGATGCTTCGTTTTGGGAGAGAAAGGGCGAGGAAGAAAACGAGAGATGAGATGGAAAATACATGAAAGATTCTAATTTTTTCGCGCTAAGGAATTAGAAGGAAAATGTGAAATTTTCTCCGCCTACCTGGTCCTTCCTTGGGGTGACAATTATTCATGTTCTAAGAAGCACCGACATACCGTGTCGGACATTGAGACGAGGGTCAACGAGCGGTCAACGCGCGTTGGATTCCCGGCATGCAATCGACACGCGTGTCGGGAATGGAGCCTTTTTCAGAAATGACGTGTCGGCACGTCGTATCGTTTATCGCGGGTCGGTGCTACTTAATTCCTGCTAAATCGAGAACCGCATCGAACCAGCCTTACCAGTCCAAATCAATGCTGGTTCGCCGGAGAATCGAGTAGGTCCACGATTTCAAGACCTGGGAACCGGCGGAGGTTAGTTTCATTCCTTATTTTGAGCCTCGAGTCCAAAGATTCTGCCTGGGAGCCAAACAAACCGGGCCGGTTCCCGGGTAAAACAATTCTGGACCGGCTCTATATCGTTCAATACATATTAAGAGCAATGAGCCGGAAATGGATCAAGAAGAAAACTGTGTCTGAAAATTTGCCTTTTGTCACAGAATTTAAATTAGTCCCTGCTCAGGACCCTTCACTTCCATCACCGGAACTTAGGACGAGCAATTGGATCGTGCCATGCCGGGCCGAGCCTGGCGCGGCCCCTCGTCTCTCCGACGCCGGCGCCTGGACAGAGGCCTGCCACACCCATGGGCTCTAATGGCCGGCCCAGGTCCATTTCTTCATATTTGATTAGTGTCTTCTTGGGAACTAAGAGTGTAGTTTCGATGGAAAATAGAAAGCTGAATGTCCTTCCGCCATTTAATATTATAACCCGTGTTTTGGACATACAAGCAAATTTGAAATTAGAGTGAAAGTTAATGGTTTTTTTTTAATATACAATATGTATCAACATATTAGAATTTTACATTTTTTGAGAAATGATGTGTCGACCTGTTGTGTCACGGTATCGCGTGTCGATGCTACTTAGGTTGTCGCCGGAGACATCAACCTCGTCTTACGATCTGGAGAAGCTTTCTCGATGTCGCCATCTCCGTCCTCTGTCTTCACCTGCTTGTCCATCATCCCCATCGCATTGTGGAGCTGTGGGCAACCAAAGCGTGGGAAAATTTCTCGGGCTCGTTGGGTCCTCGGCTTATGAATAGTTCAAGTCCAAAACAAAACGAGGATGCTCCGTGGCTTCTCTAATCCAAAACAAACTAATGGTGCCCGAGTCCTTCTCCCTCTAGACTCGCTCTCGCTCCCTCTCTTGGACGGCTATATATTAGACTTGCCCTCCTCGATAGATATTCTTCGATTCTAGCATTAACCAAAATATCCAACCCGAGTTGAACGAGAACTTCGATCCTTTGATGAACTCCGATCCTCCGAGGAATTTGCGCTGGGCGACGGGCCAACCAAAAATATTTTTGCCATTTGGCAAGGAGAATCTCATTAGATTTTCTTCTTCATCGTTTGGTTGAAAATTGTGGACCCGGCCTATCCTACGTGGCACGGCTGGCGTCGATGTGAAATTTATTTGAACTTTAAAAAAATTGAATTTTTTAATAGCCTTTGTATCTTTAAATATTTTTTTTATTCTTCCATTTTTATATATTTTTTAATAAATATTTTATAATTTTAATATTTTCACATATTTTATATGTGAGGCTCCACCTCGCCCGTGGCTTGCAAAGGAGGCTGAGCCTTGGCGAACTCGGGTGACGCGAGGCAAGGCCTCGTCAACCTCAAGCTTGGCCTCACTTGGCCAAATCTAGCGAGGCGAACCTCACCGGCCTCGAGCAAGTTGAGCTTAGCCTTGAAAGATCCGGCTAGGAGAGGCGAGGCCGAGCTCGTGCCTCGCTCGTGGTCGATCGCCAGCCATTGTTCTGGCCGGCAACCGATCGAAGAAGAAAGAAAAGAAATAAAGAAAAGCAATGCAAAGAAAAGATAAATTTATTTAAAATTTATTCAAAAATTAGAAAAAAAAGTACTAAAAAAATCGATTTTTTTTAAATACTTGAAAAGGTAAAGAACTGTGAAGGAGTGGAGGAAGGAAAGAGAGGAAAAATGCTCTCCTCTTTTCAAAAAGAAAAAAAAAACATTTTCCCCACTTTTGAATGTGTTTTTTTCCGTGTGAAAAATATTTTCATTGATTAGCTTATTTTCTGCGAACCAAACCTTGAATAATCCGGAAAACATTTTCTCGAAAGTTACTTTTCGCGAAACAAACGGAGCCTAATTTCTCACCTAACTTTTCCCGAACAATGTGAAAAGCACCCTTCATTCCATCACCGAAACTTAGGACGAGCAATTGGACCGTGTCGGGCCGCACCCAAAAGAAACAACGTGCCTGGACAGAGGCCTGCCACATCCATGGGCCTTAATGGCTAGCCCGGGCCCATTTCCTAATATTTGACTAGGGTCTTCTTGGCCGTAAGGTTCACCACTACTTAAGGCAATCGCTAAGTTCTTGATCTTTCTCCAAATTGTGTTGTCCGGACTCGTTGCCTTTTATATCTTTCGAATCCGCAACTCTTTCCATTAGATAAGTAAGAGAGTAGAGAGTATCTTGGCAACGAAACGTGTAGTTTCGGTGTGAAAATAAAGGTTACTTGTGGAAGCTAAATGTCGGAAGAAATACTGTTCTGACCATGCAAAACTAGCAACATTAAGAATGCATCTCTGGCCAGCCAACTGGAAGAATAGTGGCAAGTTACTCTCGGTTCAAAAGTATCTTAGGCAAAATGGAGGCAACCCACAATCACCATCACAATCCAAGGCATTCTAAAGACTATTAAAACAGTAGGGTTCAACCTTCTACCAACTCTTACACCGGTGCATATTGGAAACAGCGTTGGTCACCAAACACCGATATATTGGGAATGAGTCACCAATTAATCATTGATTACGATACCATTTGTTGAGAGCGTGCGGCGAAAAACCGATATCTTTACCGGGTTGAATCGCCAAGAGGGAGCCCAAGTCCGATCCCGTTAACATATCTAGTTGGACCCACCTTCACTCAAAAGCTTAAGTTAATGAGTTATAGGTCAATTAGGATATATTAATTGCTCAACACCACATCAATTCTTCGATATGAAACTTCCTTAACGCAACTCACACGTGCATCCCGACACGTTGATGATAATTCCATTTGATTTTGCAAGCTTTTTTCGATAGTCTCTCAAATTTCACCACAAACGAAGAAGAGAGGAAGTAGAAAAATTTGGGGCAAACCATAGACGAAGAAGAGATTTAGGACGTATCAAAATGAACCGGACAAAGAAGATGACCATATGAAGAAGAGATATTTGGTTTGGTCGGTTTTGTTCAATTTAGGGCTTGACGAGCGATTTGCTTTAACTTGGTTATGGGAAAAAGATGCTATTTTGGATTAGTAAAGGCTCCAAAACGGCATCATTTTGTACAGGTAGAGCTTATCAATTACGTTATTTGTCACGTGGGATGGAGAAATGAATAAAAAAAGTCACATTCGTGTTTTTCGTTAGCCAAATAGGAAGAAGTTAGCAGAGAAACTTGATCGCATCGACTTAATAAATTTTAGTACTCGATTACATTTTTCTCAAATTTTAAGAATCAATTGCACTTTCGCGACAAGTTTTAAAAATTCAGGTGCACTTACTTATTATCCCAACCTATAATTAGAAACCAGAAGAAACCCAACCTCAGCTTCTCTCATTCTCATCTCTCGGGTCTCAGCCTCTCTCACTCTCTCATTGAATAGTAAATGACAAAAAGAAAAAAAAAAGGGTATCAGTTTAATGTTCTTCTATCCGGTAATCAACTTCGAGAAACCTGAAACCCCCCAATTTGGTTTCTGATCACAAAGCTTGACCCGAGACACCTGGATCATTCTACTCCCTAATTTTCTTCCTCTATCTCTCAAAGATGCGTTTGTTTCGGCGAAAGTGTTCTCTAGGAATCAGTTTTCGGACATTTACTCGTTTAGTTCGCCGAAAATGACTTAGTACTGCTTCTATAGAGCTTCAGCACTACAACAGCAGTTCACTAACTCACAGCGCCTCGCTATGAGAATCTAGCTTAGCTAATGTTGGATTAAGTTTTCAACCTTTGTGCTGACCGCAATGCAAAATACTTTTTTGAAAAAAAAAGTCGAAAAACACTTTTCGGTCAACAGTAAATTCATGCACGAAACAAGTAAAGTAAATTCCTAAATCTGAAGAGGTGAAAACACTTTACGAAATTGTTCATATCGATTTTTCTATATTTTAATATTTTATATTTTTTTTACATGTTATGTGTTATTTTTTATTTTTTCTTTTTTTTCTTCCTCCGCCCATCGTCGGGCCTGTGACAGTTGGTAATCGGCTATAGACGTGCGTTAGTGAGCTGGAGGCTCACCCGATCTTGGCGAGCTCAAGGCCGCCCGGCGACAGTAAGCTCAAGCTCACAAATGGCTACCACCGACCGGTCACGATGTAGGGAGAAAGAAAAAGAAAAAGAAAAAGAAAAACATTGAAAATTCGAAAAAAAAAATTGCTCGAGATAAAGTAATGGGATTGAAATCATTTTCCAAATAAGATCCAAACACCAAAAAATGACAGAGGAAAACTAACCGCTTTCCTGAAAAATAATTTTCCGAAAAGCATTTTCTTTTTTCATGAAATTTTCCCCCAACCAAACACACTCTTAGACTCAAATTGCTCGGTAATCTACCTGAGGAAGAAAATCGATAAAAAGGGATACAAAGGACATGGAGAGAAAAGAAACCAAAGGAAGTCAAAGTTCCTTTGATATGTTTGAACGCAAATTGAAGTGAAAGGTAATCTACGCATTTTTCTATTTTTCTCCATTTTCTGATGGAAATAAAAGGTGTTTCCGGAGGGAAGTATTTCTGTTGACATAAAAAAAAAAAACAATTTTTGGTTATTTATTGACAAGTAACAAACTGAGTTGACAAAGACACCGACAACTTATCGATGAAGCCATGGACACACAATATGAAAGTTTTCAACAAGAGCTTTCATTGAAAGTTGAGAAATTGATTGATAAAGTCATCAACGACGACACCGACACGAATATAACTGTTGGATAGTTACATCCATTGCCGCTAATTTAGGGGCTTCATAACTTCATGTGAATAAGTGTTTTACGTAATAAAAATTAATAGATAATGTAACTTTTTGTGATCGCCATTGGGCAGTTATTTGATATCTAAAGCATTAATTGCAGTACGTAAATGTCTACAGAGTGTTGTAGTTCCCCAAATGTATTCATTGTAAATGGATTCCTAATCAATCACAAAACTCAACGTTCTTTTATCTCTACTTTCCTGCAATTTACGTGGTTGGGCACATTGCCTCTAGTCTTTATACCTTGAAAATTTCTCGTCATTTACATTCATGTCCAAAATCAATAAAAGACCTTTCGCAATTTTTGTCTATTGATATCGATCCACCAATATTCTCGAAGGATATTTCATCCATACTTTTTGATAAGACAATATTTTCACCTGTTTAAAACAATTTCCATTTTCTCCCTTCCTAGCTTAAACAGCCAAACCATGACAGAAATTTCCCTAGGTTATTTTTTCTATCCACCTCCCTCCACCTCCCTCCATCCAAACACATCGGCAGACAAATTCAGCAACTGGTGACTCTCTCGTGCTTGACTCGTCGCCCACTCGAGATCGGGGGGCAATCATTTTCGAGCTCAAGCCGAGTTCGACCTAAAAGAACATCGATTCGATCCTCTTGCAAGCCTGATGGAGTATGTCACGAGTTCGAGCACATCAAATCATATATGAATACAAATTATATTGGACCAAAGCATAGGCTCGGGGCCAAATTTCAGGATTTTCGTGGGCCAAAATAGCTAAATCACGGAATTTGCCCCCACTCGGCATCTCTCCTTCAACCCCGGGAATAAACCCCGGCCCCCGTTCAATCCACGTAGGATTCGCATATTCCTCTCCCTCGCGAGCGCGTGACGCACAGTTCCCAGTCACTGGAGTCCCCCGACCGCCGGGCACGCGCGGGGGCGCGAGTGACGGGACTGCTCGAGGTAGGAAGCCGCCCAAGGAGAGGGATATCCGATGGAATTAGGTGCACAGTTCGAGGTCAAAAGCGGAAGTACGGAAAGAGCGATGGGCGGGTATAAAACCGTCTCCCCACAAACCCTAGACGCCTCGCTCATTTCCCCTCCATTCGTTTCATTTGCTCTCGAGCGGCCAAAGGGTTTTTGGTTTTGGCGGCTGAGGCATCTGAAGGTGAGTCCTCGACTCGATTTCGCTTTCCTTTGAAGTTTCGTCTTCGTGTTTGTTGGTTGTTTTCCTGCTTCGTTTTGCTTGTGATGTCCGAATCGCGTGGTGGATTCTACTTTTCTTGGTCGTAATGGATGGATCGGGTGGTCTTGTTTGGATGTGTGCTTTGTACTTGTGAGATTCTGGCTCGTGGAATCGAGAGCCCTTTTCTTGATCATTGTCGAATCAGTTGAATCTGATGGTAGTGTTTAGATCTGTGTGGTGATTAGATTTGTCTCGCGAATCGTGTTGTATGTTCCTGTTTACATGCGGCCGACACTGGTCTGGTTCCTGAAAAAAGTTATTGATTGGACCAACCGCTTTCAATATAATCAATCCATGTTGTTTTTAAGCGCTAAGGTATTCACGTGTGTTTGATATATTCAAGACGATTTTCAGCTACTACTTGTTTACGTATCTCAACAACTTGCTGGGTTCTGCATATTCAATATCATCAAGTTCTTCTTGTTTGGACAAAGATTTCTTCTTTGATGAATTTTCTTTCTGGTGTCTAAAGCTAGCGAAGCCTTAAATTTCTGCGCCTTGTCTGTCGTTCTAGTATGATCGAGTACATGGGTGCATAGCATGATTTGTGGGTTCCTTTAGCTTTTATTTCTAAAGTTACAAAGAATATGGCTGAATTTTAGTCCGGTGCCAACGTGAAGACTTCAGTGACTTACTCTCTGAATGAATGTTTGGTGTGCTTGTGATCGTTCGATGAAATTCATTATTAAGATTTTTGTTGTGATAAATTTTGTTCCCTAAGTCTAAGAATCATTTTTTTCTGGACAGAATTAAGCATTACGATTCGAAATGGGTAAGGAAAAGGTCCACATCAACATCGTGGTCATTGGCCATGTCGACTCTGGTAAGTCAACTACCACTGGACACTTGATTTACAAGCTTGGAGGAATTGACAAGCGTGTGATTGAGAGATTTGAGAAGGAAGCTGCTGAGATGAACAAGAGATCATTCAAGTATGCTTGGGTGCTTGACAAGCTCAAGGCTGAGCGCGAGCGTGGTATCACCATTGATATTGCCTTGTGGAAGTTCGAGACCACTAAGTACTACTGCACCGTCATCGATGCTCCTGGACATCGTGACTTTATCAAGAACATGATTACGGGAACCTCCCAGGCTGACTGCGCTGTTCTCATCATTGATTCCACCACTGGTGGTTTTGAAGCTGGCATCTCCAAGGATGGCCAGACCCGTGAACATGCTCTCCTGGCCTTCACCCTCGGTGTGAGGCAAATGATTTGCTGCTGTAACAAGGTGTGCTGGTTATTCCAGGGTGCTGTTAGTATATTGCTGTGTGTGTGTTGATTTAGAACTGAACTTATTATCCTTTTATAACAGATGGATGCCACCACCCCCAAGTACTCTAAGGCTAGGTATGATGAAATTGTGAAGGAAGTCTCTTCTTACATGAAGAAGGTGGGATACAATCCTGAGAAGATTCCTTTTGTCCCCATCTCTGGATTTGAGGGAGACAACATGATTGAGAGGTCTACCAACCTTGACTGGTACAAGGGCCCAACATTGCTTGACGCCCTCGACATGATTAACGAGCCCAAGAGACCATCCGACAAGCCTCTCCGTCTCCCACTTCAGGACGTGTACAAGATTGGTGGTATCGGAACTGTCCCTGTCGGTCGAGTTGAGACCGGTGTTGTCAAGCCCGGTATGGTTGTCACTTTTGGTCCCACTGGGCTGACCACTGAAGTTAAGTCCGTTGAGATGCACCATGAGGCTCTCCAAGAGGCTCTTCCTGGTGACAACGTTGGGTTTAATGTGAAGAACGTTGCTGTCAAGGATCTCAAGCGTGGCTACGTTGCATCCAACTCAAAGGACGATCCCGCCAAAGAAGCAGCCAACTTCACCTCCCAAGTTATCATCATGAACCACCCTGGACAAATTGGAAGTGGTTATGCCCCCGTTCTGGACTGCCACACCTCCCACATTGCTGTGAGGTTTGCTGAGCTGTTGACCAAGATCGACAGGCGATCGGGTAAGGAGCTTGAGAAGGAGCCGAAGTTCTTGAAGAATGGTGATGCTGGGATGGTGAAGATGCTTCCCACCAAGCCCATGGTTGTCGAGACATTCTCCGAGTATCCTCCACTTGGTCGTTTCGCCGTGAGGGACATGCGCCAGACGGTTGCCGTCGGTGTCATCAAGAGTGTTGAGAAGAAGGATCCTTCCGGTGCCAAGGTCACAAAGTCTGCTGCCAAGAAGGGTGGCAAGTGAATCGTGCAGTTCAGATTCAATATTGTATCACATGGAAGTCATTGCAATAAGGCGTTGGTCATTTTCAGTCGTGTATCTGTTTTTCATTCAGGGGTTTGGTGCCCTGGTTATCGTCTCCTGCTCCTGTCCTCCTCGAGCACGTGGTCGCAGAACTGGGTGCTCGATAGGCGGTGGCAGATTTGGGGTCACCAGCTCGAGTCAATTTTGAGTCTTGTGTTTGTGCAGTGGCACTTCTACTGTACTGTTCTTTTCTGTACCAGCTGAGAGTCTACTTTTGGTGCTTTTTCAATGCAGTTCAGGCGTCTGCCCCTTTGCACGGTATTATCATTTGTCCTTGCCGAAAAATCAATTTGGAACATGCTGACCCGCCAACCCTGAGAGTGAGACTGCGTCATCATAAAACATTGATTCTGCCTGAATCGAACGTCTCGTCGCTGTGATTTTGTTGTTGGGTGCAATCCCTACCACGGTGATGATATGATCTCGCATCGTGTATGATTGTGACGTAATTCTAGGGGCGAAATCTACATTTGGAACATTTCGTTTCTAAGCGTAAGAGTCGTTTCCAAGTGGTTTTCGATCGATTACGTATTCATCAATATTCGATTGAATTGGTATGAGATTATCGACAAAAAAGATTTGTCTAAGTCACTTCGTTTCGTTTTGTCCAAGTTACTTCTCTTGTTGTCCAAGTTTCTTCTCTTTTTGTCTAACTCACTTCATTTTTTCTTTGTGAGTTTTGGGAATACCCCCATTCATAGGTCCGAGATCCACGTCTATGAATTAAAAGGTCCGAATGATCAACTCTGCAATTAGTTGTTAGAGTCAATAGGTCTTCAAATCGTTCATTTGAAAAAATGGAAACCATTATTATTGGATGATCATGATACTTCCCAAAAATCGAAATTATGGATCAATGGAGGAAGAATTCATGTAAGGCATGGTTTCGTTTTTTTTCGGAAAATGAATGATTGAAAAAGCATTTTCTTCGGTAAGGATTTCTTGTATTTTTTTTTACGAAAATGAGTTAACAGAAAATATTTTCATTATTTACGAAAACATGTAGATATAAATTGCTGGTAATAACAAAAATATATCATCATTGATTAATTATTTCAAGTAATACAAGAGATCGATTTTAGGGAAATATTTTTTAAATTATTTATTTTTCGCTAAATAAACGGAGTTTAAATATATTTTCCCTTTTTTAAGGTGACTATAGTAGCAACGAGAAGGAATTTGTTACATGTTGAAAAAATGATTTAATCATGAGTTTCAATTTAGTATAGGTATAAAATTATTGTGAACTAGCTTATGAACGCTGAAAGTATTCTCGATCAAATCAATTCGAGAACTTAATTAATTATTGTAATTACTTGAGGGGAGTCTACTCCGCCTCTTGGAAATATTAGGTGCTTGAAGAGCACATCCAGGGGTTTTACGATACGAATCAACATTTCCAAAGCCAATAATGATATTCGACAACATACGTCCGCTTTCTCGGCCTTTCGAATGGTCTACCTTTTTAGTCCTTGGGAAACTATTAATCTATATCATAAGGCTCTCGGGCCACAAAAACTTTCTAATCCACGATATTCATAGAACGGCGAGTGGAGAGCAAACTCGCAGAGCGAGCTTAACATATTGAACTTGCGGCAAAAAAAAAAAAGAGCTTAACACATTGAACTAACACCCTAACTCTAGACTTCTATTGACATCAAGGAGAGCTAGCTTATTTTTTTTATTTCTTTTATTATTATTATTATTATTATTATAAAGTTAGGTCGGTCCATATGAAATTCATGAGCTAGAAAAATCAGCAAGGCACAAGTCGAAGTCAACCAATGGCAAGCGGGGCAAAGTGGGTCCCACCCCCAACTCCTAAACGTCGCCGCCTTCCTCGAGTTTAGCGTATATATATTTTTTTAACATAGTACGTACGCTCCACGTGTAACCAAGGGAGGGGCCAAGAGAGTCGGTTTGTAGTTTTTCCGACTCTTTTCCAACCGCGGATGCTAAATTCCTGTCTTTACCCTTCCCCATTTTTTTTCTCTTTTTTCTTTTTGCAAAAACTACCAAAAGCCAAAATTATGTCCGCTGTGATACGTTTAGCTTAATTTTCTTTTTTTTTTTGTGATTCCAAAAATTTGAAACTTGTACCTCTTCGACACAATTATCATCCGTCAAAGTTTCATCAATGAGATTCGTTAAAAACCCGTCTGCACAAACGCTAAGAAGCAAACGGTATTGACATGCTCTCCATGTCATTTGAGTGAAATAAAAACGACGTTATTTTGGCTGAAAAATCATATGAAATGACATTGACGGAGGGTAAGTATGTCATTTAAATAAAATTTTGTGATCTTATACGTTACAAGAAAAAATTTAGGATAAATGTGTCAAATCGGACATAGTTCGAGATTTTTAATGTGATAAAAACAAAATTAGAGTAAATGTGCCGCATTTGGCATAGTTTGCGTTTTTTTTTTTTGGCTCTTTCCATTTTATATCCTCTCCCCTTTCATGTATTGTATTTTTTTTTTTTTTGCATTATCATTAGATTATAAAGTCGTTTTAGTTATGTAGTGACATTGACACTATATGGTACATCCGGGAGCATGACTTAGATCTCTGACACTAAATCTAACCGGTGGAGTTCATATAACTGTATCCCTTTAGAAAAATATATGTTTCATCCCTTAGTTTTAACTTAGATACGACACAATGTTCATTGATACCAGTTTTTCTTATGTTGTCCAAAAACGTATAATGAAAATCGGCTCTTAATCGGCGTAGTCGGAGCTAACGATTGAAATTTTTTCAAGTGGATCATAATTGAATAGGCAAATGTTGTGAAAATGTCATTTGTTAATTTTCAATAGGAAAGTACAACGGCATGTAACGTGGGGAAATTTGAAGGGCAATCCCGTCATAATACAAAGCAGACATGGATAATTTATGTAAGACAACTTTCTTAGACGGGAGGATTATGATGATATATTCTTACTATTATTGTTATTATCATAAAGTCAAGTCGGTCTATATATGAAATTCATGAGCTAGAAAAATCGGCAAAACAAAAGCTTCGATTACGTCCGTGATCATTCGCTCCTTCAAGCATCCCTCCTGCCACCAGAATCCTCCCACAAAGTCAAAGTCAAAGTCAACCAATGGCAATCGGGGGCAGGGTGGGTCCCACCCATATATATATATACACGCTCCACGTGTAACGAACGGAGGGGCCAAGAGAGTCGGTTTGTAATTTTTTCGACTCTTTTCCAACCGCGTATGCTAAATCCCTCCCTTTACCCTTCCACCCTTTTTTCCTTTTTTTTTTCCTTTTTTGCAAAAACCACCAAAAAGCCAAAAAGCCAAAATTATGTCGGTTGTGATTCATTTAACTTAAATTTTTTCTGTGATTTTAATCTCCGACACAATTATCATCTGTCAAAGTTTCATCAATGAGATCCGTTAAAAATCTATCTACACAAACGCCGAGAAGCAAATGGTATTGACATGCCCTCCATGTGACTTAAGCGAAATAAAAACGACGTTGTTTTGACTGAAAAATCATATGAAATGACATTGACGGAGGGTAAATGTGTCATTTAAATAAAAGTTTGTGGTCTCATATGTTACAAGAAAAAATTTAGGGTAATTGTGTTAAAGTAGACATAGTTCGATATGTTTAATGTGACAAAAAAAAAAGTTTAGAGTAAATGTTGTTGCATTTGGCATAGTTTGCGTTTTTTTATGGCTCTTTCCATTTTATATCCTCTCCCCTTTCATGTATTGTATTTTTTTTTTTTTGCATTATCATTAGATTATAAAGTCGTTTTAGTTATGTAGTGACATTGACACTATATGGTACATCCGGGAGCACGACTTAGATCTCTGACGATAAATCTAACCGATCGAGTTCATATAACTATATCCCTTTAGAAAATATATGTTTCATCCCTTAGTTTTAACTTCGATACGACACAATGTTCATTGATAATAATTTTTCTTACGCTGTCCAAGAACATATAATGAAAATCAGCTCTTAATCGACGGAGTCGAAGCCGGCGATTGAAATTTTTTCAAGTGGATCATAATTGAATAGACAAATGTTGTGAAAATGTCATTTTTTAATTTTCAATAGGAAAGTACAATGGCACGGAACGTAGAGAAATTTGAAATGCAGATCCTAAGAAAGAAAAGATTGCAAAAAACGCGAGTCTTACTAGTGCGTTCGCATGTAGGTCCTAAGCAAGACCTTAAAAGGCTTAAAGAGAAACAGGAGAAGGAGCTCTCGAAATGGTGGAGGAATCTTCTCGGAAGTTCTTTTTGTATTCCCTCTCTCTAGGGAAGAAAAACATTGAGAGGGAACTTAAGGGGCGATAGCCGGGGAAGGTAAACCCCAAGTCGGCTTCGATCGGCGACTACCCGGTAGGCCGGTATAGTAGCCATCCACGCCGAGAGTCATGCTGATGACTTTGTCGATCAATTTTCTCTTAAGCCTATTGAAGGCTTTCTTCAATCTGCGTTGTCAATTTCCTTAGCCGTCGATAACCTTGTTGTTCGTCGATCATCTTGTTCTCCGAGGGCTTTTCTTTTTCTAGACCAAAATTTGTTCTTATCAACCAAGTCCAACACTCGTCGATAATAAAGAGTCGGTCATTTATTTAGCGTTCAACATTTTGCACATGACTTACTGATTCATTTTCTTCCGACTCGCATGTTGCAAGCTACACGACTCAACTCTAACATTATGACTTCGATCTAACGGGGTTCTTTTAGGTACTCTAATGTGCTCAAACTGCTCCAAGCCATTTATGGTCACAATTTCGAGCCTTTCGACGGACACAGACGATATTGTATCGTCCTTAGATATTTTGCAATCTTTGCATGATGCTCTTTTTATTAGAAGTAAACTAGGATCTCGGATTTTTAATTGGGAAGGATGGCTGTAGAGGAGCATCTCTATAATGGATGCAATACGAATTATTTTATCGGTACATTATTGCGTTGCTTTTCCGATTCTTTTCCAAAGAAACTGCAAGCGAATAAAAAAAAAAATTGATTTGAGAATTATTTTTGTGCCAGCTGTAATTACAATTGC
Organism: Rhodamnia argentea; assembly: GCF_020921035.1. Taxonomy (NCBI): domain Eukaryota; kingdom Viridiplantae; phylum Streptophyta; class Magnoliopsida; order Myrtales; family Myrtaceae; genus Rhodamnia; species Rhodamnia argentea. The sequence continues at coordinate 29,471,486 of NC_063157.1, read as the reverse complement.
CAGCAAAATTAGGCAGAGGGTAATGTCGTAATTAGGCATTCAAAACGAGGACAATAGTGGGAATCGGAAATATTGCGAGGGGAGCGCTATAAAAGCGTCCTGAAACCCTACCTCAACCGCCCGATTCACGTCATTTGCTTCTGCTCTCTCGTTCACTGGGTTGGGAAGATTCTCGGCAGAGCTGAGATTTCTGAGGTGAGTAGGGGTCGATGAACTCGCCTTCTTCTTCTTGTCTGTGTGCGTTCTTCGTCTGTGCGATAGCTTGCCGTTGATGTTGTTCGATTGCTTTGCTTGAACTGAGATGTGCTGGACTCTGTGTTTGGCTTTTCGAACGTGCTTTTTTGTTTCCTTTTTCCCATTCTGTGTTTTTCGTCGAATTGATCGGTGGTCGCAGTCCGATGGTGGAAACATGGATCGCGTGAAATCGTTTCTTCTAGTACGTGATGAATTTTGGGCGAAAATGATTCTAGTTGATCGCTCGTGCTCTAACTTTGCGAACCTAGCCGTGTCTGATTGCTGTGCGGAGTCAGAGGATTTGATTGAGTTGTTACTTTTTTCTCTCTTTGCGAATCTAGCCGTATTGCATGGTCTCCAGAAAGATCGACGGGAGGTTTCAGGATGTGTGATCTGGTTTCCCTATCGTTTCCTCTCTTTGTACTTATGAATCGGTTATAGCCCTAGTAGTGCACGCTAACTCGGTGTGCGATGAGTTGACAACCACTTTCCCTAGTTGGGTTTTCGTGGTAATTTCATCTTGTGCTGCAATTGGTTCTTGTCAAATGGAAATGGGGTCCCAACCTGTAAAAAGCTAGTTTGTTCAGATAGAATCTTTGGTGCGTTCTAAAATAGGCTTCACTTTGCTGGTAATGGAGGTGACATCGTGATGTTTTACTTTATTCCATGTCATCATCCATGATAATACGTGGATTTCAGTAGCATAGCATCGCGTCCTGTATACTCCCCGTTTTTATCTTTCCTTTTGCTGATTTGGTTATACTGCGGAAGCTAAAGTCTCTTGTCAATGTTGTTCGAATTTCAACCCGGGAGTCACAGGAAATGGGGTGTGCAGAAATTTTTAATTAACAATATGGATGTTGATATGTGGGGCTGAATTTGTGATCTTAGAAGAAATTAAATTTTTCTTTATTACATATCTTTATTGTGTCTTCGAATTTATCTGCGTCCACTTTATTTCAGTTTGTTGCCGTATTTTCCTTTCCTCTCTTTACACGTCATCCATTTCTATCCAATTTTGGAATAATTTTTCTTCCTTTTCGCAGCTTTAAGCTTATCTCAAAATGGGTAAGGAAAAGGTTCACATCAATATCGTGGTCATTGGCCATGTCGACTCTGGTAAATCAACTACCACTGGACACTTGATTTACAAGCTTGGGGGAATTGACAAGCGTGTGATTGAGAGATTTGAGAAGGAAGCTGCTGAGATGAACAAGAGATCATTCAAGTATGCTTGGGTGCTTGACAAGCTCAAGGCTGAGCGCGAGCGTGGTATCACCATTGATATTGCCTTGTGGAAGTTCGAGACCACTAAGTACTACTGCACAGTGATCGATGCTCCTGGACATCGTGACTTTATCAAGAACATGATTACGGGAACCTCCCAGGCTGACTGCGCTGTTCTCATCATTGATTCCACCACTGGTGGTTTTGAGGCTGGTATCTCCAAGGATGGCCAGACCCGTGAACATGCTCTCCTCGCCTTCACCCTCGGTGTGAGGCAAATGATTTGCTGCTGTAACAAGGTGTACTGGTTATTCCATGGTGCTGTTAGTATATTGCTGTGTGTGTGTTGATTTAGAACTGAACTTATTATCCTTTTATAACAGATGGATGCCACCACCCCCAAGTACTCTAAGGCTAGGTATGATGAAATTGTGAAGGAAGTCTCTTCTTACATGAAGAAGGTGGGATACAATCCTGAGAAGATTCCTTTTGTCCCCATCTCTGGATTTGAGGGAGACAACATGATTGAGAGGTCTACCAACCTTGACTGGTACAAGGGCCCAACATTGCTTGACGCCCTCGACATGATTAACGAACCCAAGAGACCATCCGACAAGCCCCTCCGTCTCCCACTTCAGGACGTGTACAAGATCGGTGGTATCGGAACTGTCCCTGTCGGTCGAGTTGAGACGGGTATTGTGAAGCCCGGTATGGTTGTCACTTTTGGTCCCACTGGGCTGACCACTGAAGTTAAGTCCGTCGAGATGCATCATGAGGCTCTCCAAGAGGCTCTTCCTGGTGACAACGTTGGGTTTAATGTGAAGAATGTTGCTGTCAAGGATCTCAAGCGTGGCTATGTTGCATCCAACTCAAAGGACGATCCCGCCAAGGAAGCAGCCAACTTCACCTCCCAAGTTATCATCATGAACCACCCTGGACAAATTGGAAGTGGTTATGCCCCCGTTCTGGACTGCCACACCTCCCACATTGCTGTGAGGTTTGCTGAGCTGTTGACCAAGATCGACAGGCGATCGGGTAAGGAGCTTGAGAAGGAGCCGAAGTTCTTGAAGAATGGTGATGCTGGGATGGTGAAGATGCTTCCCACCAAGCCCATGGTCGTTGAGACATTCTCCGAGTATCCTCCACTTGGTCGTTTCGCCGTGAGGGACATGCGCCAGACGGTTGCCGTTGGTGTCATCAAGAGTGTCGAGAAGAAGGATCCTTCCGGTGCCAAGGTCACAAAGTCTGCTGCCAAGAAGAGTGGCAAGTGAATCGTGCGGTCCATTGTCAGCACTTCAACATGTGAGCACCGTATCTGCAGTGGGAGTAATAAAGCTTTGGTAGTCGTTGGCTATGTCCGTGTCGGTCGGGTAGACGAATGGTTTGCTGGTTGTGGCCTCACGTCCCTGTCCTCGTCGAGTTGCTGGTTGCAGAACTGGGTGCTCGATAGGCGGTGGCAGCGCTGCACTTCTTCTATGAGTCTGTTTTGAGTGTTTCTTTTACTAGTTTTCTATCTTTTGGGGCCAAACAAATGTGTTTTTGAGTCTGTTTTGCTTTCTGGTTATCGGTATCGACATTCTGTGGTCTCATTCTGTTGAAGTGCAGTGCAGGAGATTGGTGAGCTCCTGTGCTCTATTATATGCCTATGTATGCTTTTACCGACGTTTTGTGTTCTATTATGTGTGTTTATGATGAGTCACCGCGAGCATTTTTTGGGCTATTGGATTTGATATTGGAAGCACGATGACCTTTAATTTGCCAATTGGAAAGATATAAACGAGGTATGATTGGACCATAGAGCTTATTCAGTTGCGTAGTTCCTCTTCAGATGAGCTCTCGACGGCAAAATGACCAATGAAGATGGTCTAATTGGATTTATGTTTGCCATTTGTCACCTTACCTAGAGAGCTAGATAAATTCTTATTCAAAGGACATGTGATGGTTTTGTTGAGGACTTATAGTTTGGTTCGGCTTTCTGAAAGCCCATTGGAGCCTCAAAGCTACTTTAGAAAAATGCAGGGCATTTGGTAACTGCATTTTTTGGAGAGGCTTTGGAATGAAAGTAGAATGCTGAAAGTTCAATGTTGATAGGGATAAGCATTGGACTTTCAATATTTGGTCAAATACTGAGTCAGGGTTTTTTCTTTCAAAACCATTCTCACTATTTTTTTTCTTTCAAATTTCGATTTTGTCCCTTATTTTTTATTGAAGCTGCCAAGGGTATGCGATCCCCAGCAGCCCTTGGGCCGCACGACCCCAAGCTAGGGTCGCCCGACCTCGGCGATTAGACATGGCCAAATGAAACCATGGGCTTGGAACCGGCCCGTTGACGGGGCCTATGGTTTCGACCGTTTTTTTAAAAAAAAAAAAAAGGAAAGAGGCCCGAGGGAAAAGAGTCATTGGGTCTAGGAACAGGCGATTCCGAACCGGAACCGGCCACGTCTATCGGTGATGGTCGCCTAGGGTCGTGGGACCAAAGCGACAGCCGTTTGGGGTTGCGGGACCTCGGTGACGGCCCGGGCGACCATTGCCGGAGGTTGTTTGACCCTTAGCCGCCCGAGCCGACCGCCGCCGACCTTTGACCTAGGTTTGATTTTCCTTTTTTATTTTTAATTATATTTTGTTTAAAAATAAATATAGTAAGAAATCCCATTTATAAATTTTTCTTGCCAAATACTAATTAGACCAAAGTTGCTTTTCAAAGTATTTTTTACCAAATACTATTTATATTTTTTTTCAAAGTCTCTTAAGCTAAAGATATTTATATTTCTTCAAAATCCATTCGTAAAGCGGAACCAAATCCACCTTAGAGACCACGAAAAAGGCATCTGAAAAGGCGGGCAGCGAAGGAATGCACCATATTGTAGATGCTCGAAATAAGTTAAAAGGAGTAAAAAGAAAAAACCCATTTAGCCGAATTTAAGTAAAATAATATTTACGTGGGACAAGACAACTATAGTAGAAATATTTTAGTATATGCCAAAATATTAACTTGAAAATGCAATAACCAATCCATACTAAATCTTGACTCATTAGTTGAAAATCTTAGGCAAAATGACAGAAATAGTCCTTGAATTTTGATTCAATATTCAATATAGTTCATGAACTTTTAATTTGATCAATTTGATCCATGAACTTGAACCCAATATGCAATATGGTCCTTAAACTTTAAATTTGATCAATAAAGTCCTTGAATTTTTTAGACATGTTCAATTTAGTCCCCGAACTATAGAAAGATATTCAATATAGTCCTTCCATTGATTCAAGTTCAGGAACTAAATTAAATATATTCCAAAAGTTTGGAGATCATATTGGTTAAATTAAAAATTGAGAAAATTTCAAATAAAGGCATGAGTGTCTTTGTTTTCTCAAATAAAGGCCCGAAGTGAACCTTGTTTCAAATAAAAGCCCGAAGTGAACCTTGCTTCAAATAAAGGCCTAAAGTACCATTTTTATTTCAAAGAAGGGCCTGATTAAAAGGCATTTTTGTTTTTGTTTTTTTTTTATATTATCAAATTTTTTTCTTTTTCTATTTTTCTCTTTCCCTTTTCTTTTCTTTCTTTTTTCCTTTTTCTTCTTCCCCTCCACTCCCCCACGTCTTCCGCAACTTCTTCAACCCGACGTCTTTTGCAACCTTTCGACGATCATCCCGGCGGAGTACTGCAGTGGTCGGCAGCCGTCGTCAACCACGACCACGGCGGCGAGGGCATTCGATGCCGGTCCCAGCGAGGACATTGAAGAAGTCGTGACGGAGATGTGGGGGTTGCTGGTCTTAAGGCGGATCCGGTCCTCGAGATTAGGGGTGCGCATGGTCCAGGCCGGTGCGGTCTCGGTATGGAGCCGGGGATCGGACCCAGAATCCCGGTCCCCAAATTTTTGGGACCAAGGACCGAATCGGCGGTCCGGTCCGGTCCCTGTCCTAGCCTAGTGGGACCGCTAAAATCTAACCATTGAATTACAATATACTTTGGTTGTATGTTAATTTACAATTTATACCCCCGGTTGAATACAAAAACACGCTAGTCCAGTTTGCTTACCTTCATAATAAATGTGTGTCTTTATGGTAGGTTTAATAGTAACATTGGTCTAATCGCTAACACGATAAAGATATATAAAGGACAGAATCGAAAAAACCTAGTCGGCGAATACATACTTATAGTGGTGTTGTTTACTAAACGGATTCCACATCCAAGCAATGTACAGAAACAAAATACGGGATTACTCATTGAAATGAACAGCCAAAACGCATGAACAGTAAGAAATTGCTACCACTATATTAAATAAATCGATTGAATCATTTTTTTCCGAAAAGAACATGCCAGTGTATACTCACCACACAATGCACTAGAAAAAACCATAATAAATAGGATATATCACATTTATAACATTGAGGGACTGTCCGAGTTTCAAGAATGTACATATTAACAATGGAAATGGCTCAATAAATGAACATTAAAAACAAATGAAAGCTTCATTTTTTTAATTGTATATATCTATATATAAATAATTATATATATTATGGGTAGTCCCGGTCCGGACGGTCAGGGCGGTCCCATCCACCTGGATCCGAGGATCGGACCACCCGGCCACTGGTCCCATTTATTGGGACCGGGTACCGGACCACCCCTCTCAAAGATCAAACCAACCCGCCTGGTCCGGTCCGGGCTAGTCCGGTCTAATTTGCTCACCCCTACTCGAGGTGGACGAGGGCAGCACCGGCAACAATGCAAGTGGTCCAACCGTCATCGATGCAGAGGAGGCGGATGCGCTTGGCGGCCTCGTCACAGTGGGACAGCCATTTCTGCTACCTTTTAACACACTGAATGTCTCGCATTATCACACCACTGAGAGAGAGAAAAGGCAGCCATTTTTGCTCGAGCTTGGCGGCCGATGCCTAGAGGAATCACCGGACGTGGTCGAGAACTTCCTAGTCATGGCCGAACAGATGGGACGTGGTCGAGAACTTCTCTTGCCTTCGGTCTCGAGTGCGGCTGTGGGACGAGAGCAGATGCGGGAGCGGGAGATTGGGCGGCTCACAATGCACGGTGTGGTAGGTGTAGGGGTAGATAGTCAGAAGCTATGGTAGTCGGCGGCTCGTGCAATAATAGCTCGGTGGTTCAGGACCAGGCGTGTGAATTTTTACTTTTTTGGGGTGCTTAGGTTGTAATTGAATATAACTTCGTCGATTAGAACAGCTAGAAAACCAGAGATGACATGAATGCAATACTCTCGAGTTGCAGATTCTGTTCTTGCTCTCATTTTACTGTTTCTCTTCGATCCGGGGCATGCGTGAACAGATTGATTTTTCTTTGAATTTGTGTTGTAGAACGGAGTTTGATGAACCCGCCACTCAAAGAACCCACGAGCTTACTGGTTCAGAGTGCGAAGAGGTAACAGAAATGGCTGTCCCATTGTGTGGCCGCCAAGCGCACCCGCCTGCTCTGCATCGACGGAAGCTGGACCACTTGCATTGTCTCTAGCGCCGCCCTCGTCTGCCTCGAGAACCAGATCCTCCTTAGGATCGACGACCCCCACACCTCCATCACGATTTCTTCAATCAGGACCGGCGTCGGGGGCATCCTCACCGCCATGGTCGCGGTCGACGATGGCTCCGGCCGCGCGCTGTACTCTGCCAGGATGACCGGTTGCAGGAGACGTCGGGTTGAAGAAGTTGCAGAAGACGTTGGGGAGGGAAGGGGAAAGAAGAAAAAGGAAAAAAAGAAAGAAAAGAGAAGGGAAAAAGAAAAAAATTCAAAAATATGAGAAAGACAAAAAAACCCTTTAGTCAGGTCCTTCTTTGAAATAAAAATGATACTTCACGCCCTTATTTCAAGCAAAGTTTACTTCGGGCTTTTATTTGAGAAAACAAAGACACTTTAAGACCTTTTTTTGAAAATTTTCCTTAAAAATTTAGGGACCACATTATTTATCAAGTTAAAGTTCAAAAACCATATTAGTCAAATTAAAAAGTATAAATATTATATTGCATATTGATTTAAAGTTCATAAACTATTTATATCGTTATCTCAAAATTTTAAATGCAAATTTCAGCACTATTTCAGACACATTCCAATCTGCCCTAATTTCTGAGGCGGCACCCATTTGGCACGGGGTAAACGCAACAGTAACTATTAGAAGATGCCGCATTGGCCTTGATATGAAATAAATATGCAAATTCTTCGTTGATTGCCCATTTGTCCTTTTAGGCCAAATGTTTTGTACCTTTTGATGTAACTAATTATGTAATTATTTCCATTTACTAGGAAGTCGTAGGGAGCACGATCTTCAAAAGGGACAAAACTATGACCAAAAAAAAAAAAAAAAAAAGGGACAAAACAGCATCAGTCCATGCATGTCACGAATTTAACTGAATTTAATTAAGAATACACAAAACGCAAAAATTCGATAATTTCATCATCTGAAAAAATAGGAACAAGGTTTAAATTAATGTAAGTACAAGTATCTATAGAAAGATACATAGAGATTCCATATGTCCTTATGAAAGCACTTATACTCCTCGTCACCCAAGCTTTCTGCTGGATAGAACCAGATCGAGGTTCACAGATTAATGAACAAAGATCACGGAGCCGTTGAGATTTGAAAGACCAGAGATTTGAGAGGATTTGTTTGCCAGTACAATCAAATCCTTGAATCCACTCATCAAACTTTTAATAAAGGAAGTTATCTACGGGGTGATTGCCAATCAATTAAAATTCCTCATATGAAAAGTTACGAGAATGATCTTTTATATTGTGGTCAATCAATAAAACTTAGGAAGGGAATACCTAACCAAATCATGAACTGTTAGTGAGGAAATTTTTTACCCAATACGCAATGAGGATTGCATGAAGATCCATAGTATATCTCATCACAAGTAACTAGATGGAGTCCGCTTTTGTCCACGAAATCTGCTTCTATAGTAATATAAGCATTTAGCAGTTTGTATATAAAGCGTAATGATATATTCATGTAATGTCCTCAGAGTAATTCACAAAATCTTTTCAATGTAATATAACAGTTTTATTTCCTTCAAAATCTAATAATTTTTTTCAACATTGTGTAATTATTTCCATTGACTTGGGAGTCGTCGCACACAATCTTAAAAAGGAGAAAAAAAAAAACAACATTAGTCCATGCATGGCACGGATTTAACTGAATTTAATCAAGAGTACACGAATGCAAAAAATTGATAATTTTATCCATCTAAGAAAATAAGAACAAGATTGAGATTAATGTGAGTACAAGTATCTATACATAGAGTTTCTAGATATTCTTATGAAATCACTAAGACTTAAGAGAAGGAATATCAACTCCATACAATTCTAAATGAGATTTTACTTTTATGATCATAGAGAACATAAGCTGAAGTATACTTAAATGGAATGCTAAATATTACTATCGTAATATGTGTAACATAAAAAAGTAAAGGAACTAACAGCAAGATAGCTTTTTTTTTTTTTTTTTTTTTTGTTGAGAAACTGGATTGAAATGAAAGTGTAATTATGAAAATAATGAATAGTATGAATGAATAATTTGACTTTGTTACAGAAGTTGGGGGCCTAGATTGGGTTAACTGAAAGTTTAAGTATTTAGATTGCACATTTAACAATAGTTTGGAGATTAGATTTCGCATTTTAGCAACATTTTAGGGACTTGCGACTCTCTCTCTCTCTCTTTCTTGCTTGTTCAATCAAAAGAAGCACGTGAACGTTTATGATTAATTCAAGGAACACAATGAAAAAATTAAAAATTTAGGAATGACATCTCACATTCGGTCAAAATTAAAGAACAATTAGTTTTTTTTTTTGTGCATTTTTAAGTAAAAGAAACTCAATGTGGGAGATTGGAAAAGCGGCCTTGACACTTGACATATCCGAACTTTTGGAATATGCTTAACTTAGTTTCCGAACTATATGAAAATATTCGGTATTGTTCTTTCATTAATTCAACCTCAATGATGACATTGAACTTTTTTTTTTATAGTTCAATGACAAACTTGAGAAGTTTAGGAATCACATTGAACAAATTAAAAGTTTAAGGAGTACATTGTATATTGGACTAAAGTTCAGGGATAATTTTGAATAAATTAAAATTTGTGGGATCATATTGGATATTATGTTAAAATTCACGGACTATTTGTGCAATTTTCCAAAGTAGTAAATGCACTAAGGTAGATTGGGGGAGGGTATTCGGTAATTACCGAGAGAAATGAGGATGAAAGTGAAACGAAGATGCTTCCAAGGCCAATGTTGAGATTATGAGCGCACGATGAGGACACTCCTGGGAAACGAAATGGCATTGCGGGGTGCTATATAAGCCAGAACTGGTTGTCCTCGGTCCCAAACCCTATCGCAACCCTTCACTTCTGCTCATCATCTCTCTGGCGGCCAGGGTTTTGGAGCTCGACAGCTGAGATTTCAAAGGTGAGCCTCCAATCTGCTGCCGGTCTTGTTTTTTGATCGGCCTTGTCGTTTAATCATCAGTGTTCGTGCTCGGTTTGTTTTGTTTGTTTGTTTGTTTGGTTTTCTGAGCTCGAGATTGTTGGAACTCGGCTGGGTTGATATGATCTTTTCAGCGTTTTCTGTGATTGGAATATGCTGCGTTTGCGTCTGTAGAATTTCGAAGTCACCGATGGTTGGAGTTTGAGCATTTGATGATTGAAACGGAGCGATTCGAAGCTTTCGCTTCGAGTCTGTTGAGGAATATGGTCGTGGATTTGCTGTTATGGATGATTTTTTGCTTGGTCTGATTTCTTAATGATGTTATGACTCTAGAAGCCTAGGAAGGCGTTCTTCGATGCTTGGTTCTATGTTTCTGGGGATCTGATCTGATCTGATTTCCTTTTGCCGCCCTTATGTTTGCATGCGAGATTAGTGTGTAACGTTTCGTGACTTTTGCTTTGCCTTTCCTATGTCTGCTTTGGTTTTTGAGAAGCTAAAGAATCTGGTCTTTATCAATTATCACTTAGCCTGCATTCAGATGCCTATTGTTCCAGATGCTCATTATAAATTTTAGATGTACATTTCCAAAGTGGTTCGTTCAACTCCCTAAAACGCGCTTACTGGGGAGACTCTACATCAGTGCCTTGGGTAAATACCTGCCTCTGGGAGAATCTTACCGAACACATTTCAAACCTGTGCTCTTTGCTTCCTTTGATATGCAGGCGTCGTGTCGGTCATGAAGACCAAACTTTGAACTTTGGCTCTATGTCTCATCATTGTCATATGACTGAATTTGATTAGTGTTTTATGGGTAATGATAATCATTTGCATAATTTCTTGTTGATCTCCTGACTTTGACAAGCTGGAGACATGGTGTTAAAAGATGCTGCGATTAGCAACAAGGATATGTTTAATTGAAATAGATGTGTCCCTACTAATATGAGTTTTCTTGTTTTCCCATTTATTTCAAGCTACTTTAAATTCTCATCCTAAGATCTAAGAATTTCCTCTTTGATCATTGGACAGTATTTGAGCCTCATACATCAATATGGGTAAGGAAAAGGTTCACATCAACATTGTGGTCATTGGCCATGTCGACTCGGGTAAATCAACTACCACTGGACACTTGATTTACAAGCTTGGAGGAATTGACAAGCGTGTGATTGAGAGATTCGAGAAGGAAGCTGCTGAGATGAACAAGAGATCATTCAAGTATGCTTGGGTGCTTGACAAGCTCAAGGCTGAGCGCGAGCGTGGTATCACCATTGATATTGCCTTGTGGAAGTTCGAGACCACTAAGTACTACTGCACCGTCATCGATGCTCCTGGACATCGTGACTTTATCAAGAACATGATTACAGGAACATCCCAGGCTGACTGCGCTGTTCTCATCATTGATTCCACCACTGGTGGTTTTGAAGCTGGTATCTCCAAGGATGGCCAGACCCGTGAACATGCTCTCCTGGCCTTCACCCTCGGTGTGAGGCAAATGATTTGCTGCTGTAACAAGGTGTAGTGGTTATTCCAGGGTGCTGTTGGTATATTGCTGTGTGTGTGTTGATTTAGAACTGAACTTATTATCCTTTTATAACAGATGGATGCCACTACCCCCAAGTACTCTAAGGCTAGGTATGATGAAATTGTGAAGGAAGTCTCTTCTTACATGAAGAAGGTGGGATACAATCCTGAGAAGATTCCTTTTGTCCCCATCTCTGGATTTGAGGGAGACAACATGATTGAGAGGTCTACCAACCTTGACTGGTACAAGGGCCCAACATTGCTTGACGCCCTCGACATGATTAACGAGCCCAAGAGACCATCCGACAAGCCCCTCCGTCTCCCACTTCAGGACGTGTACAAGATCGGTGGTATCGGAACTGTCCCTGTTGGTCGAGTTGAGACGGGTATTGTCAAGCCTGGTATGGTTGTCACTTTTGGTCCCACTGGGTTGACCACTGAAGTTAAGTCCGTTGAGATGCACCATGAGGCTCTCCAAGAGGCTCTTCCCGGTGACAACGTTGGGTTTAATGTGAAGAATGTCGCTGTTAAGGATCTCAAGCGTGGCTACGTTGCATCCAACTCAAAGGACGATCCCGCCAAGGAAGCAGCCAACTTCACCTCCCAAGTTATCATCATGAACCACCCTGGACAAATTGGAAGTGGTTATGCCCCCGTTCTCGACTGCCACACCTCCCACATTGCTGTGAGGTTTGCTGAGCTGTTGACCAAGATCGACAGGCGATCGGGTAAGGAGCTTGAGAAGGAGCCGAAGTTCTTGAAGAATGGTGATGCTGGGATGGTGAAGATGCTTCCCACCAAGCCCATGGTCGTCGAGACTTTCTCCGAGTATCCTCCACTTGGTCGTTTTGCCGTGAGGGACATGCGCCAGACTGTCGCTGTCGGTGTCATCAAGAGTGTTGAGAAGAAGGATCCTTCCGGTGCCAAGGTCACAAAGTCTGCTGCCAAGAAGGGTGGCAAGTGAACCGTGCAGTCCAGCTCGGGCGCTTCAATACTTGAAAATCATCTCTATAGTATTTGGAATAAAGCTTGGGCTACCTTTAGCCTCTTCTCTCTTGGTCATTTAGGCGTGTCATTTGCAGGTTGTGGCGTCGTCTATCTGTCCTCATCTTGTGGCTGGTTGCAAAACTGGGTGCTCGATAGGCGGTGGCATGGTTTGGCCATGACCTTGAGTCAGATTTGAGTCCCTTTTGCTTTCTGGAATGTACTTTTTAGAACCCTGGGATTCGTTTCATTTGGACTAGTCTGTTATTTTTACATGTCATACGCTGTCTCATATCCTGTTTACCAATTCTTCTTTGTGAGTCATATCATCGCTGTTGTGCATCTAAACTAGAGCGGTCGTTTGGCAAAACCGCTACACCCCTTTTTAGCTGTTGGGCCTTGGAAGTTGGATTGCAACTATGGTTTTGCTTTGTGTGAGTACGGCATAACTAGTTCCGGTCAGGGATTTCGAGAGAAGAAATGGTAAGTATGTCTGGGTTGGTCTGAAAATCTTATGCCACTACAGAATTGATCTGCAGTAAACACATCATTTGCGCATAATATGGCTAGTTCATATTCGTTGTTGCTTGCAAAAAATCATATCTTCAGTTAAGTCTACGGGCCCTTATTGTACTCAAAAGTAGCGGATGAAGAGCTTGTAGGGAAGAAACAAGCATTTTAATGAACGTTGGATTTGATCCTTCAAATTCCTTTTCTTTCCAATAGAACTATGGGTGTTCAAAACGCCTTGCCATCGGATTGTCTGTCGTCCGATCATCCTCGTCGCACAATGTACCGGGACAAAAGGGTAGAGTCCGTAGTGGTACATATGTTCCTGTCTAGGTTTTTGCTTTTGTTTTTTGTTTTTAAATAACAGAAGGAAAACGTAGCACGTTCCGAATTCCAGTTGAACGAAGAACTTCTCAGGGAGTAGATTGAACGTCCGCAACAGTTCAAAAGGATAATGGTGTCCGTGTGCTAAAAGTGGCAGGAAATTGATCTGCGTTTGAGTGCTACGCCCTTCCAATGTCTAATTTCACTTGAAGTTTTCCGTCTTTGAAATTTTCTAATAGCCCAAATTTCGCGCAACCGTTGTCTATGGAACTTCTCCTTCCAGAACCAGAACCTTCCTTGACCATTCCTTTCGCCTGATGCCAACAAGAGATCTCTTGATTGTTGTAATAGCCTCGGACCTGAGTCACAACATAAACTGAGCGACGCATGACCGACCCGATACCGAATGCCCATTTTTCACAACAAAATGTCGGCGAAAATTTTCTGCACAATTTCGAAACAGCAAAACGGAGAAACTACTCGCCTCTTCCTGGAGAGTCAGTGAATTTCCTTTTTCCTGTTGCAACTGACATCGCGTGCGGGGTGAATCTCATCTCGACTTGAGATTGAGTATAATCAGCATCAACGACACAGATCCCCACCTATGATAGTTCTCATGAGCTTAATTTCCCTGAAGATACTTGAGATGTGGCAATTCCAATCATCTTTATTTTATGCAGAATGCAAATATAGCCAGTCAAAAGACAACAAAAATCTCCAATGTGATTTCATAGAGCTCAAAAACCCTCTAGAAGTGCAGAAAAGAGAAGAAGATATCCGGGTTACCATTCTACGCAGTTGTCTCTTGAAGCTCATCAGAAGGAAAAAGCGACAGCAAAGCCTTGAACGAAATATCCTCCAAAGTTTCCCATGGTTCAATTACAAGTTCTTAAAAGCAGACTGATGAACTGGAGGTTTCTGTGGGGTCAGCCTGGCCAACAAAGCCTTATTATGGCAGTGGCTTTCGTCAACGAAGTAGAAATCACCATTCGCCTTGAATGTCACAAAGGGCCTGTTAGTCTCTGGAGGTTTAATATCCGAGAACTTGATTGTCCTCGGAATATAGCTCGCTAACCATGACATCATCTCCACCTCGAAGCTATCAGAGCCAGGCTGCCATTTCAATTTGTGAACGTATGGGTTGACAAACCAGTGAAGAGCCGCGGTGGTTGAAGCGCTGAGGAATATTACAGAAGATGCCACGGCACCCTTCAAGATCACGTTCATTTCCGGTGATGTCATGAAGGTTATGACTGGTCCCAAGGATACAGAGAGGCAGCATGTGGAGAGTGATAGGAGTTTCACTTTCTTAATAGTGGATGAAATTGGACCATAGTAAACAATGCTGTTGTCTTTCTCATCTTCTCCAGGTGCGACCCCCCTTCGCGGTCCAATGCTGATCTTGTTTTCTTCTTCAGCAGCTGGGCTCTGAGATAGCCATCTTCTGTTACCAGCTGAAAATTTGGTGGCAGTATTGAAACTAGGTCTGGAACTCCATTTATGAGGTGATGCTAAAGATCTACACAATAGGTTTCCTGAAATATGGGAAGAACACAGAAATTTACATATTGGAATAAAAAGAGAAACAGAACTCAAGCAAAGTATTTCATTTGTAGCATAAGAATGATATTGCCAGAGATTGACTAAAAACTGCTTTTCAATTTGAATTTAACATCAACATAATTCTATATGAACATATGAAGTTCCTTCCATCATTTACGGCGATAAACAATCTTCTCGGCCACATTTTTAAGATACTTCTGTAACTTCCATGAAGCAAGATAAAAAAAATCACCATTTTGCTTGGGTAGGCAATCATTATGTCATCTAAACTTAATATTACTCTCTTATTGTTTAAGCTGTCATCTATGGAGGGGGAGGGGGTTGCTCATGCTTGCAGGAGAGATTCATGGGGCAGTTGATACATTAGTTGACACGGCTACAAAAAATAAAAAAAGATACAAATGGGAGAACAGTGTAGTAGAGAGCTAAGAGAACAAGCTACTGGGGTGCTGCAGTCACAACAACAATGAATTGAACAATTCAAGTACTCGAACTCAGACATCGATGCAGTGGCACTGCAAAGGATGCATTCAGATAGAAAATTCCAAGGAACATAATAACTCCACTCGATAACAAATGATGCCAAACATCACAAGAAAATGAGTTCTTGTAATGCATGCTTGGACTCCATCTCAGACGTATTGAGTTGATGTACAGTTACCCGCAAAGTATACTTCACCAAAGTGACAAAAAACTGTGAAGTATGAATGTCGGTAAAGAACATTAAAGAATCAGTACCTTCTCTTACCCACATCGAGAATTAGAATGGATGTAGATTGCACCCATTGCATCACATTTTTTTTTCTCGAAAATTCCACATGAGCACAAAAGATGGGCTAAGAGTGAATATAGCAATCACAACTAGGTTCATAGCCAGCCCTCTTCTTACAACACAACCTCTTCATCGACCCAATAGCATATCTTCTGCGATGTTGAGGCAAAACCTTACAGAACCCCTCAACACCTTCGACCAAATCATGAAACAAACAATTGAAGTGCAAGAGATGTTTAACCACACCACCGAATCAAAAGGGTCATGCCTGTTTTCGAAGCCTACCCTCGACAATGAAAGTTCAATCAAACGCAAACCCACATCCACTGAGCAGCAGAATCTCTCCAGTAAAGGAGCGCCCCAAAGGAAGCGACTTTCTTCTGTCCTTTTAGGTTAATGGATTGGACGAACACGGCTTGACCACTAGAACAGAGAGGAGGGACGAAAGAGGGAGAGAGAAGCGAGAAGATAACCTGAGGAAAGATGGTGCTTCGACTGAGTGCGGAGCAAGTGGAGGAGAGCTGATCTCGCCATTTTCGATATGCACTCTCCGGGTTCAGGTTCGCAGCAGGGAGGGGAGCGAGGGTTTTGGGTTTGTGGGAACGCCTTGGGCTTAGTACAACTGTGTTGTCTTTGGGCTTTTCGTAAATTTCGCTTCTTTAAGGTAGATGTTGAACTAGATGTTTATTTTTATTTTTTGGTCGAAGTTGAACTAGATGTTGAACTGACTATTTTGCAGGAAAAAAAATTGAAAAAAAGGTCTCTATACTTGTTTATTCTTCAAATGGAAATAGCCGTCTTCGATCAAATGAAAGTTGCACAGACGATATCGATTTCGAGCAACTGGGCGCCAACATCATTCTCGTTTCCCCAAACTCAGGAATGAGGATTGAGAATTGGATTCTTTTCCTGGTAGTCACAATGTCAGTTAAGTTCAGGGCATTTCAAGAATCAAGAACCAGAACCATGCAAACACTATCCCATTCCTAATTGCCGATTCTCTGCGGCGACTCGGAGAAGTAGATGCGAAATCATTGCTGTGAACTATCCAGTAACGACAAGACAGAGAAACCAATGGCCATTTTCCGGAGACTAGCAGTGAAAAGATGATTTCGGTCACGGGCACTTGACCATTCATGTAGCAAGTGCCAATCTTTGTTGTTTGGAAACATATCTTGTCAAAAGATGAAACAAAAATCCCGGACATGGTTTCACAAAGATCTAAAAGGGTATAGATGCATGAAACGAAAGAAGATCTCTGCTCAAAGTTCGTCAGAAGGAAAAACTGGAAGCCATAGCCCTCGAGATCTCCTCCAAAGCTCCCACCAGCCCTGTTCCAACTACGAGTTGCTAAAAGGAGGCTCAGGAACTGGAGGTTTCTGTTGGGGTCAGCCTGGCCAACAAAGCCTTGTCATGGCAGTGCTCTTCATCCACGTAATAGAATTTCCCATTCGCCTTGAATGTCACGACGGGCCTGTTAGTTTCTGGAGGCCTAATGTCCGAGAACTTGATCGTCCTTGGAACATAAGTCGCTAACCATGACATCATCTCCACCTCGAAACTATCGGAACCTGGCCGCCACTTCATTTTATGAATGTATGGGCTTACAACCCAATGAAGAGCCGCAGTTGTTGAAGCGCTGATGAGTAAGACGGAAGATGCCATCATGCCCTTCAGGATCATGCTCATATTTGGTAATGTCATGAAAGTTATAACAGGTCCCAGTAATACCGAGAAAAAGCAACTAGAGAGTGATAGGAGTTTCACTTTCCTAATGGTGGTTGAAACTGGACCATGGTAAACAACAATGTCAACTTTCTCATCTTCTCCAGTTTGGCCCCCTGAACGTGGCGCATCACTGAACTTTCTTTCTTCAGCTGCTGTGCTCTGAGACAGCCATCTTCTGTGACCAGCTGAAAGCTGGATGGCAGAGGTCAAACTGGGTCTGCAACTCCATGTTCGAGGCGATGCTAAAGATCTACACAACCGTTGGCCTGAAACATGGGAAGAGCATAAAAATTCCGTAAGAACAGGATGAAGAGAACTCAATCAAATTAAATTGACTTGCAGAATAAGATCGATGATTTTGAGTAATTGAGTGGAAACTACTTTTGAAAATGATTAAGTCACCATCATCATTTCAACATCTGTGGACTCATCTACCCATTAAGTACAACGATGATCAGCCTTCTCAGCCTCAATTTGCATAACTTTTTATGTTACTTCAGCAAGCTTGCCAAAGAGCCAAAAGTTGACTCCAACCATTCGGGGTGAAAAGATTACTTGCTTGTATTAGTAACCTTAAGAGGGATAAAGCAACGGCCATTTCGCTCATGTAGCCAATGGTCACACCGTCTAAAGCTTCAATGACTCTCTTTTCTACTTAAGTTGTCTTCAAGCACAGATGAGCTCAAGTGATCGAGCTTCTGAGAGAGCCTAAAAGAATGAGCTTCCGAAGTGCATCCGTAAGGAGATGAACAGAACAGCGCAAGTACTTTGGACTGAGGTATCAACATTGACAATTATGCTATATGCAATGGCCGCACTCGGTATAACAACATGCTGAACATCAAAGCGAAAAGGTTTCAAGCAATGCTTGGACTCCATCTGCAGAAACATTGAACGACGTCCTACAAACCACCAACTATGAATTTGCCAAGGAACCAAAAAGATAGTGAAGTTCCTATTAAGCAAAGAACATTTACACCATCAGCAGTGAATCGGAAAGAATTGATCGCATCAATAGCATATCCTTTTCCTTGATATCCGACACAAGATCAAAAAATGACCACCGTTACAGCGCGAATACAGCAAAAGCGATTAACTTTCCAGCAAGCCTGTCTTTAAATAATCTTTTCACAAGATAGCAAAAGATCTAACCTTTTCTCGTTCGGTGGCACAAAACGGACTCAGCCACCGAATGAGAATTGGCGTCACGGGCTAATCGAAACTCGAGCAATTCGTGACATCGCAGGTCCCAAAAGCGCAATTTGCGACACATCATTTCTGAAGCCGCAAGCAAAGTGGTCTTCCAAAAAGCTGGAGCGAGCGGGAGCAAAGCACACACTCTCTCGAAAAAGGAAAAAAAAAGCACCAGAAACAGCGCTAACTTCCTGTTGGGGGCAGTCAAACGAAAACGATGATGCAGAATATCTCTTCCCTTTCCTTTCACGATTGCACACATTTTAACCTTCGAGAGACAGAGTAACAAAGGTCGAAGTTAAGGTGGAGAGAGAGATAGAAAGACCTGTGTAGAAGTAGGTGGAGGAGAGACGATGCTTCGACTGGGAGCGCAGTAGGTGGAGAAGAGCTGATCTCGCCATTTCCTTCTCTCCGCACTTCCACTCTCCTCGCCGAGGTTTTGGTTCGCACCTCGCTGATGACGAACAGGAGACCCAGACAAGGTTTTGCGTCCCACGGACTATTGGCAACTTTAAATGTTTTATTTCGATGGAACAAGGCACAGCCATGGGCATTTGGTCTAGTGGTATGATTCTCGCTTAGGGTGCGAGAGGTCCCGAGTTCAATTCTCGGAATGCCCCCCAAAGCCTTTCCTCTTTTTTTTTTTTAGTTTTTTGGCCGATGGATATGCCACTTGATGGTTTCATTTTCAAATATTTTCAATTTCAATTAGAATAAGATCTCAAGAGTTACTAATTAAAAAAAATGACGAGTACAATTATAAATTTTTCGGCCAGTCCATTCGAATTGTAAACTTTTTTTTATCTTTAAATAGTGAAATCAAGTACTTGAACGAGCTAAAGTTGGGTTTGAATATGTTCATTTGAAATCTGGATTCTTATACTTCATTTTCATCTACTTATTTTTTTTTTTTTATCTTTTCCTCTCTTTTTTATTTATTTATTTTATTTTTTTATTCCCTTCCATCATTCCTTAAGTTCTATAGATTTGATCTTGTAGAATCTAATCCATTTTTTGATTGAGCGAAGCGTTCCTTTTTATCTTCAAATAGTGCAATTAAGCATTTTCGATGAACGAGCTAAAGCTGCTTGTGCGACACTCAAAAACTGAATATTCAATATTCTTTAATTTTACCCTACGATGTAAGTTTTGGAATTTAATTGATCGATTGCATTTCACAAAAAGACTTAGCCCTTGAGGTGCGCTTTTTCCATCAATGGAAGGAAGGCAAATCAAGAGCATAGCTGAAGGAACCAAACATGATTTTAGGGAAAAACAAGAGCATATTGGGTCTCCATATATACGTTATTCTTCGAACTGGCCTTCGAACAAGATTTATGCAATCAATCTCTCGAAATATTTGTGAACATTCAAGTCTCTTGATATTTAGTTTTGAAAAATTAGAATTGATGTGGTTGACAATGTCGATTAAAGGTATGGTTGAAAGAAAGTTAATGTCACGATGCCTACCTAATTATACGAAACATTGTCTTCGGAAAAAATAAAAAATAAAGAATGAAATGGAAAAAGTCATTAAAAAAAAACCTCAAACTATATTCACTGTGAGCCTATAACACATTCACTCTAAACATTTTGTTTATGACACCGTCAATCCCAGATTTGTATTTGTATGACCCATTTATCCTCTTTTAAAATTCAATTAACAAATGCCGCTAAAGATCTTATATGGCTGGCTACATAGATGACGAAAAGTAAACGTGCTCACTTGGCAAAAATATGTCAAGGCCATTATATCATTTTTTTTCCTTGTTTTCTTTTTCATTTTTTGGTACTTCCTCCTTCGTTTTTTCCTTGGTTGGCGACAGTGAGGACGACAATGTAAGGGCAACGGCTGCGGTAGCCGGCGAGCTCCCCTAGTGGCCGGCGAGGGTGCCTAGGCCCTTGTCGGCCACAAAAATAAGAAAAAGAAATAGAAAAAAAAATGAAATGAACACTTTAGATCCTTATTTTAAAAAAAACGAGGACACTTTAGGCTTTTATGTGATTTTTTTTTCAAAATCCAATACTTGAAATCTCGAAATAAACTCAAGAAGGGCCTTGGAATTTTCTCCCAAAAAACTTAAACATATGCTTAAACAGGGCTTAAGTACACCCCACGTGCTATAAGTTGTGTACGGCGCTCACTTTAGTGCCAAAACTTTCAAATCGATCACTTTAGTGCTAAGTTTTTGTAACTTCGATCACTTCAAGGCCAAAACTTTCAAAACGATTACTTAAGTGCCAACTTTTTTTAAAAATGATCATTTAAGTGCCAATGTTTTTAAAAAAACGATCACTTTAGTGTCAAATGCACCGAGCCACGTCATCTCAAATAATAATAAAAAATGGCACGTGTCGAATTTTCAGCAAGCCACGTCGCCTCCGGCACTAAAATGATCGTTTTTAAAAGAAGTTGGCACTTAAGTGATCGAAGTTACAAAAACTTAGCACTAAAGTGATCGATTTGGAAATTTTGACACTAAAGTGAGCGCCGTACACAACTTATGGCACTTGTGGTGTACTTAAGCCCTTAAACAGCATAAATCTAAAACAAAAAAAAAAGGAAAAAGAAAAAGATTATCCTTTTATCGAGCCCAGACCGGAGAACTCTCCTCCACGGGCAAAATCGCCTCGGAGTCTCACTTTCATCTTCGCTTCGGTAAGAAATCTTCTTTCAAATGCTCAAACATCGATCTTCCCTCCTTCTTCGTGTTCGATTCGATTCCGTTTTCTTCGCTCTGTGTTCGCTCTTCCACATTCATGCCATCGGGTACACTTCATCGCGATTTACTGGTCGGAGCGGAAATCGCCAGCAGAATGGTGCTGTGGAGCTCGCACGAGCCCCGACGATCTCCGTCCCAATGCTCGTTCGATCGCCGGACGGGGCAATTTGGGATCTTTTTCATACCTGCATCGTCTGGTCATTTAGAGGCTCTTCTCGTTGAGGAGTTCATCACTGGCGTTGCTCGAATTGATATCTCGACGATGGTCGTTTGAAATTTCGCTTATTTCTTGATCTCATCGTACTGACTAAACGTTAATTGTGCAAACCAAACAAAAAAAATAGTTTAATTTAAGCGTCTTCCATTGGTGACGATGTTTTTCCCAAGTCTACGCGCTTCCTTGATTAGGTGGTTTGTATTGGAAACGATTTAGCTGGGTTCGTTAGGTTTCTGTTGTTCGATGAGAATGTCGCTTTAATTTGTAAGTGCATCTGCCCGTGACTCCATTCTCGCCATACATTTCCTCGATGCTGTGGTTGCAGCCTGAGCGGACGCCGGTGGAAACTTTCGCATTGTGTTTGTCCATGTCGAACATTGTTCTGCCTTTGCAATTAGGACTTAGTAGTCATCATGATTTTGAAATGACATTGATTTGTTATGGTAACAGATGGAAGTGATGGGTGCGTCGGTAGACTCTGCACAAGACAATGATATAGCTGGAACAGGAAAACACGAGGCCAATGTATCAGAGTTGGACGGTTTTAAGCACCGTGTAGATGAGATTCTCATGAAAGTCGATCAGGTAAAATATGCAGGTTTTGAAAGGATGCTTTTCCCTTGTTGATCAGGATTTGAAGGAATTGTGTGGGTTGCTCGTGTATATGCTCTGCCAAGCATCTTTAGATGATTTTTGTTTGGGTTGGGGGGGGGGAGGGGGGTTGGGGAGCCGTTTATTCGCGTGGCTCAAATTTTAATTATGCATACCTGTTACAGGCTCATCAAAGATATCGAGGCAATGTTGGATTTTCTTTTGCTTGTGAAGTTGCCATGTTCTTTCTTCTTGACGCTCCCCCTTTTGTACATATAGCTGAATAATACAATGATGAAGAAGCATATGCAGGTTACTTTCACATTGTGAGTAGCATCTGCCGTTATGCACTTTATCTTACAGTAAAGTGCAAGCTTTTTCGAGTCTGGCAAAAAATGGTCAATTTATGTTAATGATTGCTTTTTCCTCCGCAGCTCGAGCAAAGAGTCAACGGAGTTGAGCAGTTCTATCTCAACGCAAGTAAAAAGCAAGTGAACACTTTGAAAGGTAGCTCAGTAGTTAAGGATAAAGATAAAGAGAGGCAAATCCCTAGCTTAAAGAAGCAGCAACTGGATGCATCTCGCAGAGAAGCAGCTGCTACAAAGAGAATGCAGGAGCTTATGCGCCAATTTGGCACAATATTGCGCCAGGCAATCATCTAATGTTTATGCGCATTTTGTGTATAATGCAGTACACTGCAGTGACTCCTTTAACCAAGTAAATTAACGAGTTGCCATAGCATGCGTCCTGTTTTGGCCTCTCTATTAGAACATGATGGTTTTGTGTTTACATGAATATATTACTTTGGCGATGGTTTACAATTTTATCCTATCAACTTTTAAGATGACTGTTGTAATCGCTGGCTAGCTTAATGAACTTGCCGTTCATTTTGCATCATTGTCAGGTTTTCATGTCTAAACTTTTGGTTCTGACATAGCTTTTAGAAGATACTCTTTAGGTATAAATCCATTGCTTAGTTGGATTGATCAAATTAGTTTCTTTACATGCACATCCTTATAAGTCGTGGGTTTCTTGGAAGTGCAGAGCCAGGTTGTGATAATTCTGATCTTTTTACACTTCCGAGCAGTTAGATCCCATAGACTCTGGGTTTTTAGCATGGAAGAAGAGACAGGTTGGAATTAGCTAACTTCTTTACTATGTTAATATACTGGGTGAATTTGTCCAGCTGTTAACTGGCTATATTATGATGGATTATCCTGATTAGACCTCTTCTATTTTCCCCCCTTCTTTTTTCCTTTCTATGTCCATGTTAACGTGTTCCCATGTTTGTATCGATTGGAGGGGGTTTTCTTTTTCTTTTGTTTTTGCCGGGGGGGGGTGTGTGGAGAAGTTCTTTGAACTGTCTTTATCTTTCTAAAATGTTTGTTTCATTGGTGTTTTATTTAATTGATCAGTGTTTTGCTTAACTGAACCTCTGGCCTGTTTTAACTTTCCTCATGGCTTTTGGCCTCAATTTTCTTGCACAAGAAAGTATGTTTTTCCATTAGTAGAGATAGAGGAATCCTCATTTTATATTTAATCTGTTTCTATGTTTGGTGTCAGATCACTCAACACAAATGGGCATGGCCTTTTATGCAACCCGTAGATGTTAAGGGTCTTGGCTTGGACGATTATTATGAGGTACATATAATCATCTCTTTCTCAATACCAATGATTGCTATGCACTTCCAGGCGCCTCATGCAATATTTCCCAGGATTATCCAATGAAACAAGATGGGAAAGTTTTATAATTTGAACACATTGCAGATGGATCTCTGATCTTAAGATATTTTAGCAGTGATAGTTTGATTGCTTATCAAAACGTAACACTGCTTCATGGTCATTTGATATCTGAAAAGGGTATTTGCTTTCCTTTATGCTTGCATAAGCCCACTCATTAATATCATTAACTAATCGACACCAGTCTTATCAATTTAGTATGAGTTAAAAGATGTTCACCATGAATATATTGTTGACTTGTAGGCAATTTTATTTATTTATTTATTTATTCTATTTGCCTATATTCTGGATATAAGATTTTGAGAATTCAGAATATTGTATCAAGAGGCAGCCTTGTTGTTCTTCTTATTTTCCTACTCTATATGCAAATCCTGTTCCATATGGCCTCCATAATGATTCGTTTTCTATTATGTTTTTGTCATTCAGTCGCTTGATGCATATGTCTGCTTATTATGGTTGTTGGCATGAAGTCTTGTAGGCATGGCTGGTTTGGGAAGTTTTTGTGTTTAGTACATCTTCTTTCTTGGTCCACTAATAAAGATACAAAATTCAAGCATATATATCATCATATAAGTTTATCTTAGAAATCCTTATCATCTGGACAAAAGATGAAAGCATTTGGATCTTGGATTTGGATCTTAAAATATCATTTTTCATATACTAGTGGTCCGTTCACTTTCCAACTGGTTGGCCTTGTCTTTCTTCTTTTTTCATTGATCTTGTGGGATCTGATGTACTTGTGGTGTTGTCAGTACAATGGACAGTTCTAGGGTGTACTTTTTGGTTCTTGCAGTTCCTTTTTTGACAGTTTTACCTTTTGTTCTGGATGATCTGTTTTAGGTGATTGATAAGCCAATGGACTTCAGTACAATAAAAAATCAAATGGAGGCTAAAGATGGTACTGGTTACAAAAATGTCCGTGAAATATGTGCTGATGTGAGGTTAGTTTTCAAGAATGCAATGAAATATAATGCTGAAAAAAGTGACGTTCACGTAATGGCCAAAACTTTGCTGGAAAAATTTGAGGAGAGGTGGCTGCAGCTATTGCCCAAGGTTACCGAGGAGGTTAGTTGGCATCTGGCTATCAGATTGAAACTTTTCCCTAGGTTCATTAACATTAGAGCCATGACTTCCTTGGATGGACTGTCATGATTCTTCAAATATCCTTGTGATTTTTTCAATCTAACATACTCTTGCTCTTTTTAATGTTCTTAATATCATAATTCATACTTATTTAGGAGAAAAGACGGGATGAGGAGGAGTCAGTTGCGCAGATGGACATGCAGCTTGCTCAGGAGGCTGCTTATGCAAAGTTGGCAAGAGACATAAGTAATGAGGTATTGCACTCGTCAATATGCATAATATGTGTTTGATAATTGGAATTAACATGTTCCTTTACATACACATCCATAGACAACCAAGTTGCTTTCTTTTAATTGCAAATTCCTTTTTCTGTTAAATATGCTTTTTCTAGGATTCTTGAGAATAATAAGGGATGTTTTCTCCTGTTTTTCCATGAAATTTCAGCTCTATGAGGTTGATTTGCATTTGGAAGAGCTCAGGGAAATGGTTGTTCGGAAATGCAGGTGTGTTTCATATGAGTGCATTTTTGTTGTGGAGAATTTAAATGAAATCGGCTTTATGATGATTGCTCCCATTCTGGTTTATGCCTTTGACTCTATACATATGGAGCTTCTAGATGAAACTATATCAATCCTTTTTTAGCTTTGAGATTGTGTTTTCTAGCTTCTGGGCTTATATACTGATATCCATTTGACTGCTTTCAGCATATACATTATTTGCGCCAAGACTATGCAGCTGTTAAATGAAATGAACCATTGAATAATATATTGTCCTGACTAAAAATGCACGACGGTTGATGCTACCCTGAAAGTGGGTGCCTTCACCATGAATTGTTGGCCTGTACTATCATTGTTATGCCTTGTTCAAGCTTATAACATGGTCTAAGTATGATGAATTATTTGGAGTATCCCGGTGCCATTGATGAATTCAGGTACACAAAGGAGGCGCAATGATTAATTTGAAGGACTTTTAGATCTTGCTAGTTGGGTGATGAAACATTAGATTTTCAGGATTGTTCATGTTTACATGTGGGAGTGGAAACCTCCATTGAGTTTACCCTAGTACTTGATTAAACCTGCCTCAGAAACCACCGTCTGAGAATCTTGATTGCCCAAATTTGTGTGTCTGAGTTCGACAACTTGAGTTCCATACTGAGTATGGCTGAGAAAAATTGTGACAGGATGTTATCTTTCGCTCATCTTTCAGATTATAATAATTACTGATTGTTTGGATTCTCAAGTTATGTATGCAATTGACTCGATGAGGCCCCCGCTGTTCTGCTGGCTTGGTGGTTCAATGAATATAGCACCAGGTAGATAGAAGAGATGTTTGATGCATGTAACGAGGGTGCATAAAGTTCTACATAGATTATACACAGGGAATTTGTTGTAAATAACTAAAATTGGAGGAGCTTAAGCCTAGTCATTAGTTGGTTGGAGTACCATGGAGTCCTTTTCGCACCAGCTCCTTTTCTTAAGGAAACAATGGTTTCAATATGCTTTATATTCATCTTTGATATCTTTAGGTTTCTTCATTGTTAGAGCTTGCTTTACAAATAAGGCTGATAAGATTCCTGCCAATTTCTCTCTTCTAGATGAGGAGGAACTCATGAGAAATTCATTTCAGGAAAATATCGACTGAAGATAAAAGAAACATCGGCACAGCCCTTAGTTTATTGTCTCCTGAAGATCTCCTCAAGGCATTGGAGATTGTCGCTCAGAATAATCCAAGCTTCCAATCAACAGCTGAGGAAATAAATCTGGACATGGATGCTCAGGTCCTGATCTGTCCCTTGTCATGAAAGGCTTGTTTTCTATAATTTGACGGTTTTTATTTGCTGGACATAGTCATGGACAATTCATGATCTTCGGTTATGTGACTTCTGCAGAGTGAATCTACTTTATGGAGGTTGAAATTCTTCGTGAAGGATGCTTTGGAAGTTCAGGGGAAGACTTCATTAAGTACTGGGGCAGATAACAACAATACCAACAACTCGAATAAGAACAAAAATAACCACAGTAACAGCAACCAGAAGGTCCAGAACAACAAGAGGAAAAGAGAGATATGTGATGCCATCGCGATATCTGCCAAGAAAAGGAGTAAGAAACCTCATGATCGCATCACAGAGAACATAGTCAAGGGAGATGCAGAGTTTCACATGAATTCCGAAAGGGCTTTCAGCTGATCAGAATTGTTGACCCGCGCTGTAACAGTTCTCCCCTGTCCTGTCTACTGAGTCGTAGTTTATGCAGCTAAGTGTTGGCATCAAGCAGAAACTTGTTCTAGACACTGACATTGTAAATTCTCCCTCTGTTGTTGCTAAGATTTTGTTTTGCTCTCCTCAATTCTTTCATATCTTTTCTTTTTGCACCGAACCGTGAACTCCAGTATCGTTTAAACCTGCACTGTTTTAGGGCGAGTTATCTCACAGCACCTACAGATGGCCATACACTCAGTAAGTTACTTACTCGTCAACATGGACTGAAAGAAGAAGAAACATTTGTCAGTCTCGTGTTAAAACTTCCGTTGATGCAGGTGATGCATTGGGTTATCATCTACTTTGCCATCACTTAGCCAGCTTGTGCTCCACTGACCTTTGCAATGACCGGACAGTACTCCCGGAGCACCGGTCAACGGTCATTAATCTGATAAATACCTATGATCGGAAGCTCCGAGACATGTAACATTTTTTTTTTCTTCGTGGTTTTCTATTTTTCTTTTTCAACATGTGCAAAAAAATGGCATGGCAACTCGCGTGACAGATTTGCCCATCGGTACAAGTCTGGAGTTTCGATGTCGAGCTTCCCAGATAAACCATCTGGAGTTCATTTGCTTGTTGAGTTTGTACTTGTGGTATGATTTTTCTCATGTGTGATGACAAAGGCTTGAGATTAAGCTGGGGTGATGCCGCCATGCTTGCTGAAAGTGCAAGACCATAGGCGAACTAAGCACAATTTGCCAACACTAGTAGATTAAAATCTATTTCTGTGGGAGAAAATGAAAGGGAAACTGAGTCTATCTCGCATGAATTTTTTAGGACCCGGTCATTCCTTTATAATTAAGGGTGTGTTTGAGTGAAAGTGTTTTTTCTGGAGTTGATTTTTTGGATTTTCACTCTTTTGTCGTTAAAAATGATTTAGTCAACGGAAAGTACTTTTCAGTTAATGGATAATTTATGTATAAAATTAGAAAAATGAATTCCTAAATCTAAAGAGGTGAAAAAACTTTTCGAAATTCCTCCCATCGAATTTTTTAATATTCCACTTTCTATTTTAGCTTATATGTTTTATACCATTTATATATTTTTCTTTTTCTTCTTCCTTCGCCTTGGCGACGGCCAGTGATTGGCCACGCGAGGCGCAGCCTTGTCATATCTGACGAGCAGTGATTTTTTGATCACAAAAAATCTTGAACCGGTACACCTATAACAAAATTACCCTAAACTAATTTTTTGACAACAAAAAATTTCAAACGGGTACACATGTAACAAATTTATCATCCATTAAATTTGGTTAATACCGTGAAAAACTTCAAAACTGGTATACTTGTGATAAACGAAGGGTAAAAAACTCAAATTGATACACCCGTCAACCGCCACTTGTCATCCAACTTAATAATTTGACTATAACATTTAACGAAAATTAAATGAGAGTAAATTTCTCACAGGTATACTAGTTTGGAATTTTTGGTAGTCAAATAATTAGTTTGGAATAAATTTATCATATGTGTACCGACTTGTGTTTTTCATGGAGTTACTCCCTTAAGCAACGCACCTGAAATGATACTCATATTTTGGCACGTGCTATTTACGCGTACGGAGATAACAATCTTAATTAACTTTTCAAGTCATGAATTTGTTTAGTACTTGATGTTTTTTCTTGACATGTGTATGCAATAAAAACGTTAAAATTGAAGATCTGGATCAAACTAATGACCGTGAACAATGATGAGCGCACAAGAATCATTAAACGCCTAAATTAATGAAGAGTTGTTATGAAGCATCAATAACCGCTCCTTGACACCATTATAAAAGCACCCGTATGTCTCCTATCAAACACATCCTTCAAATAGAAACCAAATAAAGAAAAGTGAGATACAGCATTCGAGGAAAAAAAAAAAAAGAACATGGCCAAATCCACCATTGCCTTTTCTGCGCTTCTTCTTGCGTGCTTTGCCCTGTTCGAGCTGGGATCTGCCGAACATATCCCTCAACCTGCGCCGGGTTACGACAGCTCCCTCGAGCAATGTATCAAGAACATGACTGAAGAATGCGGGATCGAGATCTTTCAGAACATCTTTCACAAGGGCCCTGAGATCACCGACTCTTGTTGCGGTGTCCTGCTGAAGTTTAGTCATCCTTGTCATTCCGAGCTCGTTTTGGCCGCGCTCAGCACCGGCAAATTCGCTTCTCGCGAAGTGAAGATCTTGCAGAAAAGCACGGCCGCATGGAAGCGTTGCCGTTCGATAGTCGAAGGACACTGATATATATAATCATTTGTTTATGATGCATTAAATGTTATGACTGTCGTACACATTATTCTTTTGTGGAGATGGTGATAGGGAGAGGAACTTATTAAAGCGCATGATTACCATATTCGAGCACGCCTGCGTAATAAGTATACAATATGTAATACAGATCGTATGTTATATCAATTATGAAGGAGTTCATCAGATAACGTGGAAAAAAGTTAACATAGGATTAGTCAGAAAATAAAAAGGGAAAAGAAGAGTTGCTGAGTTCATGAATTTAATTTTTTTAAAATCTAAACTTGTCATTCAAATGAATTAATGACTGATCCTTTATAATGGCAAAAGTGTACTAAATTTTATTATTTATGAGGCTTGAGATTTATCTGGGGTGATTTAAGTGCAAAGGCCAAAATTGTCAAGCTAAGTTCAACCTTTCAACACGATTTGTCAAACCGTTAAAGCGATATTGACACTATTGGTCTCTGATCTTCTATGCAATACCCAATGTTATCCCTAAATGCTCCATCATTTTCAATTAGGTTTCTGAAGTTTCGTTCAATGTGCAATATCTTTTTTGAACTTTCAATTAATCTAATTTTGTCTCCCTCTATATTGAAACGCGTTGAAGAACAACCTTCTAAATCAGAACAAAAACAACTCGCTGGATATTAATAATGTCATTATTGTTGAAGTTGTTGTCCCACATCGTTTGAGAATGGGTTGTATATGCTCTTTATATTCACGTGTTTTCCCTTCATTTATCAGTTTAAGCTTTTGATTGGACTTTCTAACATGGTATCAGAGCAGGAGGTCTTGACTTGAAAACTTTCCAAACCCCTATTTGCCTCCCTAATGAAATATGTCCCCACTTTATACTAGGCAAAAAGATGCGACTCAAAATAAGGCTTTAGAAAGTTCTCCATATAATTTTTTTACGAGCAGATATGTTACTGTTCTTATTCTTTTACGAATTTTTGCTATATGAAAATGTCCATTTAAAGTGATTGAGTGAAGTAAAGTTTTTTATTTGAAGGGAAACATACGGGAAACGTATACGTAGACTTTCACGAAAAATTAATAATAAAATATTGTTCGAAATTATCGTTTGTATTGGTTGCAAAAGTCAATAAACGAAGAATATTTTCATCATCCATGAAAATATTTAGACAAATTGTTATCAATATTGAAAATATTTCCTTTTAATCATTATTTAACTTGATACAATTTATTGTCTTTAGGAAT
The DNA here is from genome assembly GCF_020921035.1 of Rhodamnia argentea. Lineage (NCBI taxonomy): Eukaryota > Viridiplantae > Streptophyta > Magnoliopsida > Myrtales > Myrtaceae > Rhodamnia > Rhodamnia argentea. Next base: position 29,440,925 of record NC_063157.1, on the reverse strand, counting down.
TTTTTTTTCAAATAATTTATTTTTCACGAGATAAATGTAGTAGTGGAGAAGGACCACATGCTCTTTCTGTAATATGAGTGCTTTTTTGAGCATATGAAATCCACATGTATAATTCTCTCTAATTCTATGGTAGTTTTACTAAATTGGTGTCCTTAATGAATATTGTTAGCACCGAACATCAGTAAAAGGGAAAATTTCAAATAAGGGCCCCAAGTACCTTCATTTTTTCAAATAAGAGTCCGAAGTGGTTCTTATTTCGAATAAAGGTTTGAAGTGCCCTCATAGTTTCAAATAAAGGCCTGAAGTGGCTATGACCGTTTCAAATAAGGACATCACCTTGTCGACCGGCTAAAAATTCCAACGAATCAGGGGTATTTTTGTCAAAATACACTTTTAACCTAATTTTTAGTTAAATTAAATTAAAAATTTTAAAAATTGAAAAAAAAGAAAAGAAGAAGAAAAACACAGGCGAGTGGGGGTTGCCCTCTTGCTTATGGCCGCCATCCCAACATCGGTGGGGCAACGGCTCTGGTTGGTAGGGTCGTCGATGCCTCCGCCCCGCCGAGCGGAGGCGAGGGGCGGCAGGCCCTCACCTCGGCGAGGAGAGGGCCCCGAAGCAAGGGTCGAGGGTCGGTCGCCGTTATCCCGGATTGGCCGAGGACAGCACCCCCGGACCTAGGCGAGAGCCGGCGACCCTCACCCAGATTGGGAGAGGGTCGGGACGACAACCGCCCCTCGCCTCTACTTGGTGATCCCGCCGGCCCTCGCCGAGGAGCCGGCAACCCCGCCGGCCAGAATTGCAGCCCCACCGATGTTAGGGTGGTAGCCACGGGCGGGAGGGCAGCCCCCTTCCGCCTACGTTTTCTATTGAAAAATTCAAAAAGAGAAAATTAATAATAAAAATTTATTAAATGACTAAAATGCCACCAAGAATCGTTGACTCAAGCCATTTTTTGAGACTGATAAGGTCACTTCAAGCCCTTATTTAAAATAATATCTATTTTAGGTCCTTATTTGAGACAATGAGGACACTTCAGACCCTTACTTAAAAAAATGAAGACACTTCGAGCCTTTTTTTGAAATTTTCCCTCGAGAAAATGATGGTAAACATTTTAACGTACAATGATAGCGCAAATACCTGAAATTTTGCAGGTCTTACAACCGAGTACCTAAAACAATTTTTTTTTGTTCAATCAAGTACCTCGACTTTTCAAATTTGACTCAATATGTGGTCTCCATTTTAAAAGAAAAAAAATTCCAAAAAAGAGCACGGAATGTCTTCATTTTCTCAATACGGCCATTAAGTAGATCTTGTTTCAAATAAGAGCCCGAAGTTCCGAAATAGTTTCAAAGAAGGGACTGATCGAAGGGTATTTTGGTCTTTGACTTTTTTTTTTTTTTTTTGCATTTTCCTTTCTTTTTTCTCGGTATTCCCTTTACTTTTTTTTCCTTTTTTTTTCCCTTCTTGTTTTCCCCTCCCCCTTCCGGCCATTGCCGGGCTCGGGCGGCCCTCGCCTTGACCGGCATTAGGCGATCCTCACCCGGGCTAGCGTCTGGTAACAGTTACCCTCGCTTGGGTTATGCTTGGTCGGCGAGGGTGATCCTCGCCTTGGGGAGAGGTAGGCGGAGGGTCGATTGGTGTTTTTCTTGTCTTTCTTCGGGGATCCACGATCTAAAAACGGAAAAGAAAAAGTCGGGTGTATGCGATTATTGTCGAAAAGATCGGATTGATCGAGAACGTTTCGGGGCGATTCAAGGCTAAAAAAGTTATCTACTTGTTACTCAACAAGGCTTGGAGATGAATGATCATACCTCCTTCATGGGGTGGGAGAAGCTACCCCTCTTGATTCCTGGTCTGAGGTAGTTTGTCCACCTGAGCCTGCAGCTCTTCCTGCACCTCAACAACCTTTTTGCACCTCTCAAAAAAGAAAAAAAAAATAGATAATCAGCAAATTGTGAGATTAATGTAACTCGTGCAAGATCGATCGAGGTCGAACTTGGATCTGCGTGAACAGGGTATGCCGACCGTTATCTGTATTGGTCGGGACGGATCTCCAGTTCCTGGGGGCATCCAAGGTCGATCGAGGGTGACCGTCTCGATGCTAGCCCGGGCAAGTGTCGTCCGACACCATTCAAGGCAAGGGCCGCTCGAGCCTGAGCTTGGCGATGGTCGGGGGGGGGACGAGAAAAGACTTGCCGGAGGGGAGGGGAAAAGAATGCGGAAAAGAAAAGAAAAGAAAAGAAAAAGAAAGGTAAGGGGAAAATCAGAAGAAAGGAAAAAATGCAAAAGAAAGTAAAAAATCAAAATGCCCTTTGGTCGACGCCTTTTTGAAATAATTTGAGCACTTCAACCCTTTATAAAATAAGGTTTACTTCAGTCTCTTATTTGAAAAAAAGAAGTCACTTCAGACCCTTATTTGAATTTCTTTCATAAATAAATCACCATACCATGTGATTTTGCTTGCACACCTCACCTAGGGGTGAGCATGAGTCGGGTGGATAGGTTCTGAATCTAGATCCTAAAACCGACCCTATTATAAGCGATTCCAAATTTTTGAAACTTGGAACCTACGTTGTTTGTCCCGAAACTTATTTTGAAACCTATCTTGTTTTTTCGGTCCAGTTCTAGGATCTACCCGAGAACCTATTTTTCTTTATTTTTATTTTATTTTTTAGTAAAATAATATGAGTAGCAATGAAACGATTTAAAGTAAAAGATGAATAATAAAACTCACTATTCGTCAAAAGCAACAATTCATGATATGAGCAGTAGAAATTACAATCCACCAAAAATAAAGAAGGTGAGGCGAGCAAGATTAGAGTTTTTTTTTTTATAACAGTAGCTAAAAATCAATCGGCTAGGTACTTGGAATCGAGAACCAGCCTAGTTCCAACCAGTTCCTAGAATTTAGAATCGATTCCCGGACCGGTTTGAATGAGAACCGATATTCGGACCTATTTTTTAGGTGATCCGATCTGATCTGAATTTTGAATAAACCCGATCCGTTTGCACACCTCTAACCTCAACTATCTCACTGTTTTTTTTTTTTTGGTGACGTAGCTAACTTTTTTTTTTTTTGTTGGTCCAAGACCTAGCTCACTTACTTGGCAAAAGTTAGGCACATTTAGTGGCATGACTCTCTTCCTCAGGAAAAATCTATGTAACACGGACACTCCTCCAAAGCAAATTTTCGCGTGTCGGTTTCCGACATGGGTCGGACAAATACGAACACTTCTAGACACGCGGTCAATGCGCATCCGAATTTCGACACGCGGTTAACACTAGTGACACGTGTGTTCGGAGGGGGATCTGGTGGAGATCGGAGGAGGAGAGGAGCTGGAGGAACACACGGTAGTGGAGGACGTTGGCGAGGGAGGTGGCGGGGGGAGGCAGCATGTGAGGTTGGAGGAGGCGAGGTAGGCGTTGCGAAGACGGTGATGGCGCAGCAGGGCCAGATGCCGCCGCGTGAAAAGAAGTGACTTTGTCGAGATAAAATCGGCGAAATTTGAGGGAGAGGATCAAAGTTGAAAAGGGCTGGAGGATGCGTTCGATCGTTACCTGAGATTTGGTTCTGGTGATCGTACTACCTTATCTTCAATCGGAAACGTCGACTGTGATCTAGCCAGGAAGAAATCTGTGCTCGGAGGGAGGGAGATGATGGAGATTATAGAGAGAGAAAGTAAGGAAGACGACAGGATTTTGCGATATAGTTAAAATGGTGCAAACAGAAGAAGACATCGTCCCGTCATGTGATGTGAGCTGCAACGCACGAAGCAGCCGAAGAGAAAAATATTTATTTACTCAATCTTTATTTTTTTTTGGATCTTATGTTGATTTTTCTCATTTTTGGTCAGAGTTAACAAGGCTAAAATTTATCCCATTTCTAATATAAATTTATTTTAAGCTCTTTTTTTTATTTGTTAATTTATGAATTTGAATTAAATCAATTTAATTGAAATAATCATAAAATTCAAAATTTTAAAATATATATTTAATATAAAACGTGTCTGAATGTGTCACAGAATTCTCTATTTTTTGAGAAATAATGTGTCAGCGCATCATGTCATGTCGCATGTTGCCTTTCGTGTCGGTTCTACAAAGGCAAAAACTATGCCATGTTCATTTCAGTGTCAGGCGATGAGAGGAGAGGGATTGAGAGTGCCAGTTTGGACGAATTTTAATAATTTAACATGTCTTCAGTGAAGTGACATCTTCTCAAGAGGCATAACTGATGCTAATGTGGACAAATAATAGCTATGTTCTGTCGTTGTCGTCCACATTGGTATTTTTTCTTGATTGCAACAGAGGCTTCACACTGATCCACATTTGAATAGTTGAGGTACTTAATTGAAAAAAGCACAAAATTAGGTACTCCATTGTAAAACGAGAAAACAATGACATGTTAAGGTTCTAATTGAATCAGTTGAAAGTTTCGAGAGATATTGTTGTTGGGAAAATTTGCTACAACGTTTTGAAGATGGCAAAGTAATCAAAGGTTACTGATGTGTGCATTATTGATGGAACATCATTTGATAGATGCACAATATGCGGATCAAGTCCTAATAAGTTTGTAAGAAGCTAGGATTGCGCTGCCTCTATAAAGGGTGAACAATCTATTATGCGCAAAAGGCGTTTGAAAGTTGGATGGACCCGAGTAGAGGGTGAAAAAGTAGCAGAATGGGGAAGTTCCTGAAGATTTGGATGAACAAAAAAAAGGTGAAGTACTGAGTAGAACCAGCGTCGTCAATACCAATTGGAAGGGCCAAAGGATAGACCGTGAAGAACAAGTGTAGTCATTATTTGTGGAGCACCATTTTATAGATGCTCAAGTGATGTGCTGATCGTGTCCCATTAGGATCGTTACAAGCTAGAATTGCTCTACCTCTATAAAGCAATCTATTCGCTACTCTCTAGGTTGTTGTGCTCAAATTCAACGGGAGATTACAAGACACATGTTTGACATGCTAGCAGAATTTTATCCTAACACCTTGAATGCCAATACCACGAGAAATGGTGAGTCTGACGACATGATTTTGTTTGTAAGTGCATTCTATTTTGTCGACTTGTGTATGTGGCGAAAGTAAGAATGCCATTATGGTTTAATTAATGAGGTAACTTGAAGATTTCAACCGGACTAATGATCATGAACAATGATGAACTCGCAAGAATTATTGAAGGCCAGAATTTGTAACTTGCTATCCGCCTAGTAATTAATTTTTTTTTTTGGTCGAAGCCTAGTAATTACTTGAAGAGTTGTTATGAAGCATCAATAACCACTCCTTGACACCATTATAAAAGCACCCGCATATCTCCCATCAAGCACATCCTTCAAATAGAAACCAAATAAAGAAAAGGAAGATACAGCATTCGTAAAAAAAAAAAAAAAACATGGCCAAATTCACCATTGCCTTTTCTGCGCTTCTTCTTGCGTGCTTTGCCCTGTTCGAGCTGGGATCTGCCGAACATATTCCTCAAACAGCGCCGGGCTACGACAGCTCCCTCGAGCTATGTATCAAGAACATGACCGAAGAATGCGGGATAGAGATCTTTCGGAACATCTTTCACAAGGGCCCTGAGATCACCGACTCTTGCTGCGGTGTCCTGCTGAAGTTCGGTCATCCTTGTCACTCCGAGCTCATTCTGACTCTGCTCAGCACCGGTAAGTTTGCGTCGCGCGAATTGGAGATCTTGCAGAAAAGCAAGGCCGCATGGAAGCGTTGCCGTTCGATCGTCGAAGGACACTGATGTAATCACTTGGTTATGATGCACTAAATGTTATGACTGTCTTACACGTTGTTCATTTGTGGAGAAGGGGATAGGGAGAGGAGCTTCTCCCTTGACAGTGTATTCCGCATGCTAAATTATATACACTTGATATTGAGCTTTTTTTAGTATTGTATCTTTTGCTTATGTGGACTAGAATCCATTAAAGCGCAAGATCACCATATTCGCACCTGCCTGTACAAGTATACGATGCATAATACATGTCGCATGCCTAATCAATTGTGAAAGAGTTTATCAAATAACGTGATAAAGTTAAGATATGAAAAGTGAGAAAATAAAAAGGGAAAGAAGAGTTGCTGAGTTCATGAATTTAATTATCTTTTTTTCCATCTTTTGATCTTAACTTGTCATTCAGATGAATTTAATGACAGATCATTTATAATGGCAGGAGGGTACTTAATTTTGTCCATTGATAAGGCTTGAGATTTATGTGGGGTGATTTCATACATGTTAAAAGTGCAAAGGCAAAATAGTCCCGTTAAATTCAATCTTTCAACCCGATTTGTTAAGCGGTTAAAGCGGTGATGACATTAATCTGTCTCCGATCTTCTATCTAATGCTCAATGTCATTCCTAAATCGACTATTGTTTAATGAGGTTTCTCAAATTTTGTTCAATGTGCAATAACTTCCTTAAACTTTCAATTGATCTAATTTCATCTCTCGCTGTATTGAAACGTTCGATGTGATATTTATGTTAAAGAACAACCATCTAAATTGGAACAAAAACAGCTCGCTGGATATAGATAATGTCATTTTGTTCCTGAAAATATGGCCCGGGGACGCGTAAAATGGAGAGTGAATGAATGGCTGTTTGCTATGGCTCGAACAAAAACAACTAAGTTGTCCATACATTTTACCAACAGACATGTCGCTGTTCTTATTCATTTACGGATTTTTGCTATCACGGAGTGTAAGATAGAAGAAAATGTCCATTTAAAGTGACTGAGTGAAGAAATTTTTTTATTTATTTGAAGGGAAACGTTATGGAATATGTATACGTAGACTCCATTTGTTTTGCGAAAAATTAATAATTTCGAAAATATTTTCCTAAAGATGATCGCTTGTATCGCTTACAAAAGTAATAATTTTCATCATCTACGAAAATGTCTAGATATAAATTGTTATGATACTGAAATAATTTCCCATTGACTAATTATTTTAATTCACTACAAAAAAACAAGGTTTTAGCCTTGAAATTTGCGACGTAAATTTTGGCAAAATTCGTCGCTAATTGATTTTGCGACGAAAAAACATTTGTGGCTAATACGGTGTTGCAAAATTTAGCGACGAAACATTGACCATTCGTCACCTTTGCGATGAAATTTGTGATGAAAAAATATCCATCGCAAATTAGCGACGAAATTGTTCATCGCAAATTAGCAAAGCACTTTCCGACGGAATACATGCGTGGCAAATTAACACAAAAAAGTTCTTCGTCGCAAATTTATTGACGAATTATTTTCCGTAGCAAATTAGCGATAAAAAATTTAGCGACGTAAAGGTTTTGTGGCAAATTAGCGATGAACTTTGCGACGAAGGTTTTTCCGTAGCAAATTATAGCTTTGCGACGAACAGTTTTCCGTAGCAAAGTAGTGACGAACTTGTTCGTCACAAAGTTTGGCGACGACGTTTGCGACGAATTATTTTCGTTGGTAATTATGTTTTGCTACCAATTTCGTCGCTAATGCCACATTGCTGTTCAAAGATTTAGCGACGAATGTTTGGCATTTGCGACGAAAAGTTTCGTGGCTAAAGTGATTTGTGATGAAAATAGCAACGAAGTGGCTGAAATTAGCGACATCATAATTTTTTTTGGCAAAGAATTTTTGTTTATTCTTTAGCGATGAATTTTGCGACGAAAAAACGGATGACGGATTTAGCCACAAAATTTGCGACGACCAAGCATGGGATAACCAGGCACGGGACGATTTTATAATTTGTGATGATCGCATGGTAAGATAATTTTTTCATTTTTCGATTTTAAATCTAACTAAAAGAAAAATTAATTTCTAGAATTTATATTTACCATTGAGTAAGCAAGTAATAAAACGTAAATATTCAAGGACAGATGTTATAGGCACCAAAAGAAGAAATTGTAACATCTTAATCAAAAGTAAATACCGACCGATACAGTATATCTTTACATCTATATCATCAATAGGAGATCAGGAAAATGATACAGTATTAGATTTTCCTAATAGAAATCCCGAAAGTAATGGAGAACACTTTCATGATTGCACATGATGAAATTAATTGAAGCATACAAAATAACTTATAACATTTTAACCCAAAGCAAATGCCAACTGATACAATATATCTTTACATTACCCTTTGGTTACTCCATGTTAACTTGGTACTTATAACTCCACAGCCAATCTTCAAGAGATATCCCCAGCAGCTAGTTTCTGTCGAAGTCTTTCAACTTGATTCCGTGGAAAAAGGAAACAGAAAAGGTAAAGAAAAAGAAGATGCCGGTTAAAGTTGACTCCAACATAATGGAAAGGAAGACACCATAAGTAAATGGCTTATACAGCTCGATTAAATGGTTCATTAGTCGTCACTAAATGGAAATGTCAAAATCAATGTAGGTTTTAGTAAATATTTTCAACTATCAGAATAGACTGAACAAAACAGCCCTACATACTAACAGAGACAACTACAACATCATTTAGCAAATCAATGAACATAAGAAAATTAAAAAAAATGAAACTGGCTAAAAAGAAATACCTTGTCAACTCCAATTCCTCTTCTGCTAGAAATCTGCACATATGACAAGAGATATCTCAGGAAAAAAAGCAAAGAAAACTACATATTTACCATGTGATTGGCACTTGTCAAAATAGAGGTGTGAACCCTGACCAATGATCACTCAATTTAGAGAAAGCAAGTCATTGGATCTCTCTATGAATGGAAAAGGGATGCTTCAGATCGGGACAGCGAACATAATACCTCCAAATTCTGCACTAACAGATTCTTGTGCATGGCTTGAGATAGCCATGAGTAAGTTAGATCACTAGCCTCTGCATCTGCATCAAGAGCATATAACATGAGCAGTTGCATCCTTTAGCAAGCACAAAATTAAGCGAGCACAGTCTCTCCGACTATGCATATATAGGCTAATCTGCGATTCAATGCATGCAACCAAATAAGTAGCTGTGCACAAAAGAACGAAACCTGAGGTACAATATCAACAATGATAAATTTGCAAAATACAAGCCAGAAAAAATGAAACAGTAATGGCCACTAAAGGTGGAAAAGGACTTAAATGAAAAAAACGATGTCAACAACTTAAATCACAATATCATTACAGCTGTTGAGAAGTTTCGAAACAGGCTAAAAAGCAAGTCCACACAATCCTTGAGCAGCATATTTACCATAATCATCACTATGACAGGAGCAATGACACCATTCAGAGTATTGTGAGTTTGCCTATCGTGCCCAAGAGTGATTTCTGACAGGAATTAACAAGTAGGCTAAAAGTTAACAATGATATTCATCGGCATGCCACGCAACATACATGCGCAGATTTATAGATAAGATCACCAATAGAAATGTACAACATATAGCTTCTTTAAATACCTTCTCCAATAAGCTCTTGATCTCCACAAGACGAGGTATAACAGGATGATCACGAACTGGTTGCCAATAGGCCAGCAGCAGAATCTGCTTCACTTCCAACTAGAATGATCCTCCTTTCATTGTACTTTCCCTATTTTTAACCTTATAGAATAGAAGACACATGTCCAACAACAAGAAAATATGAGCTGCAAATTCCACATTCAACACAAACGGGGAGGCAGCAACTAATAAAGAAAAAATGCGGGAAAAGTACACTAGAAGTGCCATAACTTGTATATGGCGTTCACTTGAGTGCCAAAATTTTCAAAACGTTCACTTAAGTGCCATAACTTTTAAAAATCATTCACTTGAGTGCTACGTCGGAGCAAAATCGTTCACTTGAGTACTACAGTAACTTTTCGGGCGTGCCACGTCGGCTTTCCAGCGTGCCACGGTAACTTTTTTGGCGTGCTACAGTAATTTTTCCGGTGTCTACAGTAACTTTTCCGGCTGCCACATCAGCTTTTCCGGCTAACACGTCAACATGGCACTCCAATGACCGATTTTTAAAAGTTATGGCACTTAAGTGAATGTTTTGAAAGTTATGGCACTCAAGTGAATGCCGTACAAAAGTTATGGCACTTCTAGTGTACTTTTTCCAAAAAATGCCGTATACGAGCAGAGTGGACTTGAAACGTCATAGGAATACAGGTCATACAATCAAAAACATTAAAGACCAAAGCAAAGAAAACTTCAAAGTGAGACACCATACTATTCTACCAAAAGCATTAACAAAATATATTGGATAACTACAATTCATCCCCTTTAGTGAGATACTTCCTAGGGACCTTCAAAGTGATCGGTGTAGAGAAATAAATTTCTGCGAATAAAACTTGAAGAAATCTTGAGTGTAATCATTCCACACTCGAGAGATTCAAAGAACCAGTCATCTGTTAGCACGTGCTTCTTTGACAGACGATAAGTACCTTGCTTAGAAGCACGTTGATTCTACTTTCAAGCTCTTCAACTGCATCATTCAGCTCGGCCAGCAGTCCCACTAATTCTGGAGCAAAACTACAACAAAAACATTGTATAAAATAGAGAGATAGGAACATAAAGTACATAAACAACACGCGTATTCCCTTTCCCTGGTAAGTAGGAAATTCATTCAACGCAGGAGACTTACTTCATGCATATCACTTATGTGAGAATGGTAGAACAAAGAAGATAAAGTAGAACAGCCATGAAAAACTCAGTGATCAATTCCAATGACCAAAGCAGTTTCTTATGCTCTTGTTAAAAGCTAATTTACCATATCTCTTAAACTGATTATTCCAATCACCAAATAGTCTGTCGATAAAAGGTCTTGAGATAAAAACAATTATAGATTATCTGGGAAAATAGGAAAAAACTTTAATTGGCAGACTAATGGTTTTTCCAATGACTCAGGCAATATATATTTGTAAACTTTGAAGGTGCATGAAAAGAAACAATGAGGGAGCTTGAAAGTTATCGTACTACATATAGTTGAGATAGAGGATTATCACCAAAGGTAGTAAGCCTTCCAAAACATTACTAATAAAAATCAATAAAGCTATAGACAGCTGCAAAAACTGTTCTAACCTGACTGCCAAACAAAAAAGAACTATGATGTCGGCAAACATGATGTTTATGGAATTAAATCAAGGAGAAGATCCTTAGCATCAATGTCATCATCATTGCATCGCTCCTCGTCATGCCCATGATCTATTTGATTAGCTGGAGGTACAGGAGGAACTTGAGCTGAATTTATGTTGAGGGTTTGCAAGACCATTGCCATTTGAGCATGCAGAGATCTGATTTGGTCATCATTCTGTGACAATTGTTCTTTTGCCGTTTCATTTGTTCATCCTTCTCTGCAAGCAAAAGTGTCGGTCGGCTCACTTGTTGTGCTGTTTCCTCATTGAGTCGTCTCCTCCTTGAAGCAGCCGCATTGGAGGATGAACTTCCACCATCCTTTGCAACCAATTCCCTTGACAAGTTCCCTCACCCATATTGTCGTATTGTCGGCCTTTGGCTTAGACGCAGCCCCATCATCACCGCCACTAACCACACTCATTAAGAGCTTGTCATATTTTTCTTTCATCAACAAAATAGATATGAAAATAAAATAAATTCATATATGTAACTGCCATAAATATTGCAAGCATTCATGGTTTTCATTCTAGTTTCCATAAAGTTAAAAGTATAACCTCACATACCTTAACAGATTTTGCTTGGTCGCCAACCCACGTCTTATCTTTCTTTTGAAAAATGCGTTTGAATGTAGCTGGATACGTCGGTTCGGTCCCCAAATCATGTGCCAACAAAATTGAAACATAAATGAGTAATTGAATTAAATTAACTTACAACATGTTTAACAAACTTACCAATCTTTTCCTATGCTCCCCAATGTTGATAGAACCCCTAGCATATGTTGCGGACGAAGAAGACCCTTCTCTAGAACTGGAAGCTCGATTCTTGGCATTTTGTTCACTCCTTTGCTTCATTTTTTCACCTTCCCAAGTTATGTTCATTTTAGTCCAATCTTCACCAGTAATAAAGTATGGCTTCACCTTTTTTGTCTTTGCTTTATTCATCACATTGCGGATGTGATCACTAGCTTTTTTCTTAAATATTCTTTTAATTTCATGCTCTTGCGATTCATCCCACTGAATTTCCACTTGTAATCAATAGAAAAACAGCTGGCTTATAACATCGAACTTAGTTTTTGAGAAAATTGAAATAGAAAACTTACCTTGAACTCGTTGCACCACAACTCTTTTACTTCTTCCGGCACGCTGCTAATCCACGGGCCTCTTCAATAGTTATTCGTTATTTTATTAAGTTCCCGCACGACATCCGTAGCATCTTCAAATCTGCAAACAAGGACAATTCAGTTCACATCCATATTTACCACCGAAACGATACCCTAAATATTACATTTACTTAAAAAATTGAAGTACTTACGAGTCTCCCTGTGGGCATATCACACGTCGGCTATCTTATGCAGCTAAGCTCTCCCGATCATTCGATTGTGCCACTAGAGAAGGTGGAACCGAGGCAGATGGAGGGTTAACATGTAGTGGTGGAGGGTGAGATGAAAGGGAAGGGGAAGATTACTGGGACGGGGATGAGGACGAGGAAGGGGAAGGCGAATGTGAAGGGGCCGCTCGCTTTCCTTGTGAAAATGCACCACGCATGTGACCTCCACGTCTATAATACTGACAAATAGAAATGTTAGACAAATATCAACAAAAATAGACACATGTAATGACGTACATTACGAAGCTTATCATTTTAGTTCGGAGTGCACGTGAGAAACTTGAGAAATCGAAAGAATCAATGGTTGTCTTTGATAAGGAAATCATATTGAAAGTTAATCGTAAGTTCCATCTAAATAATATAACCAATACCATATAAAGCATAATGCCAAGAGTTAAAACTCACCTAGGTTTTTCCTAAGCGAGATTTGAGGTCCACTTCGTAATCTCTATGCTTCAATGGCTTCCTTTGCACAGGTAGAACTTTTGCTGCACATAAATATCCACATTACTCCTCCAACATCTACACTCCTTTAACACACACAAGCACCAGCTACCAATCTATACCATCTCACACCATAAGTGCCAATCTATCCTACTTTTAGCATCATCGCAACTAGTCCAACAGATTCATCCATTCCAAACCCGAAATAGAAATTTCCCAACTAGTCTAACCAATTCATCCATTCCAAACCCGAAATAGAAATTTCCACTCAAAGCCTTTCAATTCAATCCTAGTATACATCCTTCATATGACCCGAACCCGAAATATATCATGTGAAGAATTCAACTACAAGTCAATGTCTAGGGAAGCAACAGAGCAACGCAAAAGAAAGTGGCCAACATGGTCTTAATCGGAGTTACTATAAGCAACGCAAAAGAAAGGCACTGACCGAAACCCTCATAGTCTTAATCTGAGTTACCAGAAGCAACGCAAAAGAAAGTGGCATACTATCTTGATCCAACTCGAGCAGAGGCGCGAGCAGAGGAGGGGGAGCAGAGGAGGGTGATACCTTGAGGCGACGAGCCGAGGCCGGAGTAGGGTTTGGAGAATAAACAAAAGTGGCCGATTTGATCCCGAAAGAAGAAAATAAATGGGATGAATAGACCCTGTGCCGGCTATTCGACGAGCAAATGGTTAGTGAAGTACTAATGATTCCTTTGAAGACTCAATTTTCACACGATGGACCGGTGTGGATAGGAAGAAGATCGGGTTAGTTTAATGTGAATAGTGCATATACCATGGACAGAGCTGCGGTAGATCAGAATTTCACAAGACAAGCCTCATCATCATACCACACCCCGCAAGTTAGGGAAAAGTATTTGGCATTTAGATATCCCACCCAAAATCAGAATATTCCTAACCGGTTTATGCCAAAATGCAATCTCGACCATAGACAACCTATTCAGGAGAAACATATTACCTCGGCCTACATGCCCTCTTTGCAATCAAGATGCCAAAACAGTGGAGCACTCGTTCTTGCTTTGTCCTTGGACAGATTTGGTCCGGACTAAACCTTCCCTACAAATCAAAATTTCAAGTCAAGGGGGAGTAAGGATTCGATATTTGGCTGCAATCTTACAGTACCCACTCGACAAACCCATCTTCCCTTGACAATGTGGCTTGCATTCGTTTGGCACCAACTCCCAACTCCCGCTACCGTAGTGGAATCAACACACATACTCAGAAATTTTCGAAGATGGAATGCAAAAAAGGGCGAGAACTAGTAGGAGATCGGAGACTTACCTCAACGCAGGACTCCATCGAAAGACAAAAACTTTTGACGGAGCGAGCACCGGAGCTATAGCCAGCTTGGTGGGTGACTCATCGGGAATGCTTGTCGATGGTTTTGCCGGATCGGTTCCAGCGGCTCCTACTCTCCAAGTTGAAGCCCTAGCACTTGTTGAAGTATTCTCTCCGCACACGGCCAAAGCAAAGTGGGAGAGGGAGGCTAGAGTCGACACTTGGGCTGAGACCGCGAGTGGGAGGCATTGAGCGAGAGGGACGCAAGTTGAGGCAATCGGGCTATTAGGGTTGTTCTCCACACGGCCAAAGCAGAACAAGCTTTTCGGCGCTACTTTATTAGTGGACGTTTAGCGACAAACTAAGATGTTCATCGCTAATTAGCGACGAAAAAAATTTTCGTCACTAATTTCTACGAAGTACATTTGTGACGAACAAAATGTTTGTTGCTAATTTAAAAGTAATTAGCGATGAACATAGTTTTCATCGCTAATTTCTATGAAGTAAAGTAGCGACAAATAGGCTTTTCGTCGCGAATTTATCAATGGACGTTTAGCGATGAAATAATATATTCGTCGCTAATTAGCAACGAACAAAATTGTCGTCGCTAATTTATATGTAGATGGTTAGCAACGAATTACACTATTCGTCGCTAAGTAGCGACGAACATATTAGTTCATCGCTAATTTATCGAGACTTAGCAACGAACATAGTTTTCATCGCTAATTTCTATGAAGTAAATTAGCGACAAAAATAACGTTCGTCGCAAATTAGTGATGAATGTATATGTTCGTGGCTAATTAGCGACGAACGTTATGTTCGTCACTAATTTATATGTAGACGATTAGCGACGAATTTATATGTTCGTCACTAATTAGCGACGAACCATTTTTTCGTCGCCAATTTATAAGCCAAATTACAGACAAAAAATATGGTTCGTCGCTAATGTTGAGACGCACGCCCTCTTTTCATCGCTATTCCCGCGACGAATTCTTTTTTTTTTTTTTTTTAATTTTGTGACGAATTGCTTTTGGTTGCAAAATTAGCCATGAATTTTATATTCATCGCTAACTTTGGTGATGCATAACAATTGTCTTCCACATCAAAGCAATAAAAATATATAATAATAATAACATTTAAATTCACAAACGTCGTAGTAATAGTAACAAGTACACATAATTAGTTAAAAGTGTCAAAAGGTCTAATCTTCGTCTTCATCATCATCTTCATCTTGACTTTCGTCTTCTTCTTGATCTTGATCTTCTTCATGAGCATCATCTTCATCCTCTCTCGCAAAATTAGATTCTTCATCACCATATACATTTGATTTACGAATTTCAGTTGGATCCACATCTATCACTGCTCCACATGGATCTCGTAAAATCGGAACGTTATATTTCTCAACTTCAACCGTGTTACAAACTTCCTCTTGTTGATACGATATATCCTTCCAGTGTGCCTCAATTTTCCTTTGTGCTTTGGTTTTACATACAGCCCCCCAATCAGCTTGGTCGCGTTTCAAACTAGGATATGATGGATAATATACTTGAATTGCTTGTTGTGCTAAGACAAATGATTCATATTTCATATACATTTTTTTGTGATTTACTTCAACCAAATTAAACTTCATATGCACCTTCATTCCTCCGACGAGGTCGAGCTACATGCACTTAAATAACATAACCCGCATTGATGGTCCGGGGTACTCTATCTCTATGATTTCATCCAACAAGCCATGAAAATTATCTTTCGCATTGCCACCATTGGATAATCGAACACACACACTACTAGTCATTGTGGCTTTTCCTATTCCGTACTCTCAAGTGTGAAAATTGTACCCATTTATGAAATATGCTGGCCAAGTTCGTACCCTTCTTTGTGGACCCCATGACAGATGGTTTAGCAATTCTTGCTCTTCGACTTGATCATGATTGCTATGAATCGGAAGTCACATACGCAAAGTCAAAAATATTTTTTAATTAATGATTTATAAAACATTAATAACTTGCTTTTCGTCCATAGACAACTTACATATATTTTGAACCATGTTGCAAATTGTTCATCGCACAAACGGTCAAACTCATTTGGTGGTAGTCCATACATTGAAGTTTGAAAAATCCTATTAACAAATACCATTTATATATTAGCAAATGTTTGACACACAATAAATATATTTGCAGAAGTACACTTACTCGAAGTATAACCCTACTTCGGGACAGTTCATCAAAATATATGTATGGGATGCTCGCCATTCTTTATCTATTAAGTAACGAAACTTACATGCACCGCTTGGTTGACCAAGATAATTGAAAATAGAGAATGATTTGCAATTGGGATCAATGAGCCTCTCATCATTTCTTCCTGCTCTCCGCCTCTTGCAATGCACGTGTGGCTCAAAATAGTATGATGCAAATGTTGTCACTTTTTCCACAATATATGCATTACAAATTGAAACTTCAACACATACCTTGTTATTTGCTTTTCTCTTCAAATGATAAAAGAACCTAGTTGTAATAGGAAAAAGTTCGTAAGAACATAATAAATAATAAAGTAATTTCAAACTTATTAAAAAAAATATTTTACCTTTCAAATAGATACATCCAGTGAAATTGGACGGGACTTGCAACTTTGGCCTCATAAGGCAAGTGAACTAAGATATGCTCCATTGAATCAAAGAACGATAAAGGGAATATCCTTTCTAAGTTGCAAAGAATGATTGGAATATCTCCCTCTAGCTTCTCTATGTGTGATGTTTTTAACATCGTTGAGCAAATATCATGAAAAAAATTACTTAACTCTGTAATAACGCTCTATACAAAGTTTGGTAGAAGTTCCTTGAAAGCTATTGGAATTAGTCTTTTCATAAATATGTAGCAATCGTGGCTCTTCGGACCTGTCAACTTACATTCATTCAAATCAACACATCTCCCGAGGTTCGAAGCGGGTCCATCAAGAAATCGCACAGATTTCAACTATTGACAAACAACCCGTCTCCGCTCTCTGTCCAATGTGTAAACTGTTTTTGGTTTTGGTCTCTTGCTGCTTGCATCCACATCTAGTGTTGGTCAATCACAAATAACTCTCATATCTTTTCTCGCATTCAAGTTGTCTTTCATTTTTCCAGTGACATCCATCGCAAGATTGATGACATTATCGAAAACATTTTTTTCCACGTGTATGAAGTCAAGATTATGACAAATAAGATGGGTCTTCCAATATGGTAGATCCCAAAATATACTGTGCTTAGTCCACGTATGTGCGCTTTCGTACACAATAGTCTTGCCATAGGGGTTTTCAATAATAGTCGGGAAGTCATGCACTCGCTCCCAAATTTGATCATCGATCAACCTTAATGGTGGGGGTGTTCTTTCAATCCTATTTTTGATAAACACTTTTTTATTCATTCGGAATGTATGATTTCTCAGCAAAAATTGTCTGTGACAGTCAAAATAGCTAGCCTTCTTACCGTGTTTTAATCTGGATGACTTTGATCTTTCCATACATATCGGACATCCTAAGATCCCAGCGGTACTCCATCCAGATAGCATCCTATAAGCTATAAAGTCATTTATCGTCCAAAGAAGTGCAACCTTCATTACAAATGTTTGATCAAGAGAAACATCATACGTAAGAACACCTTCATCACATAGCTGTTGTAACTTCGCAATCAATGGTTGCATATAAACATCTATCAATTTTTTCGGATTTTGCGAGCCAAACATGATAATGTAAAAAACATATAAGGTGTCTTTATGCACATACCGGATGGCAGATTGTATGGAGTTAAGATAACTGGCCAACATGAATAACTTTTTCTTGATTTTTCAAATGGGGCAAATCCATCAGCATAGAGACCTAACCCGATGTTTCGAGGCTCTATCATAAACTCAAGGTATGTTCTATCAAAACATTTCCATGCCTCTGCATTTGAAGGATGGCACATTAGACCCTTCTCGGTTTCATGATTTGCATGCCAAGTCAAGTATTTAGCACCGGCTTGAGATGCATAAAGCCTTTGCAATATGGGGATTAAGGGCGGATAAAACAATTGCTTGTATGATCTACGCTTCTGATTACGACCCTGCCTCTTGCTAATCTTGTACCTCGGTTAGTCATAGAATTTGCAAGATTCGTCATTTTCATCATCCCCCCAATATAACATACAACCCTTACTACATGCATCAATCCTTACAACTGGAAGACCTAAGTCATCAACTAGCTTCTTCATGTCATAAAAATCACCTAGTATGATATTATCGTGAGGTATTGCTTCCCGCATTACATCAACAAAAGAATTGATGCAATTCTCGGACACATTATGCTCTGCCTTGATGTTTAATAGTCTCGCGGTCACCGATAACTAAGTGTGGTTGTCACAACCTGCTCATAAAGGTTAATTTGCTGCTTTCAACACTTCCCGGAACCGATTAGAAGTAAAAGTTTCATTGTACACATTTTCATGAAAACTTGTTACTCCCGCCACTTCAAATTGTGATACATAGCTAGTGCCCACTTGTTCAAATGTAGGAGCAAAACTAGTACTCGCATGGTTCGTTTCCGAAATGAAGTTCGACCAAATTGTATCAATCACCATCCTCCGGTATGGGTTCAATTGGTTATAATAGCTACATTCTTCTCTAACTAAAAATTAATCACTTCTTCGATATTCTTCATCAGATATAAATTGTTTACTATGGCAAGTCCAATTATAATAGTTCGAATCGAACCCAAATCTACAAAGATGTTCTCTAACTTGATCACACTCATAAAATTTATTATTACTACGCCTTTTACACGGACACCTTAACTCACTTCCATCCATCAACTCAAATTTACTACTAGCAAAGTCAAAAAATGGTTCCAACCCAAGACGAAACTCATCGATCAATCCTCGTCATCCAGATAAGTTCTTATTATACATCCAAGCTCTCTCACTTTGCATTGTGTCTATATAAATATTAAAAAATCCCATAAAATATTAAAAATACCATATCCACTATTTATTATTCTTAATTAAAACCATAAAATCGTAAAAATTAAATTCTATCTATGATGAAACAATTACTTTGAAATTGAAAAAAATGAAAAAAAATACTATGTCAAGAAGACTTACCCAAGTATTTGACTGAAATCTTTATAGTAGAAAGCGGTCAATTTGATGAGAATTACAATGTTCACTTGTATTGCGAGACCTTCAAATGGACACGTACCTAAAAAAAAGGAAAATTACTTAAGATTCATGAAGCTTATGGCAATTGATAGAAGAAAATGGTGAAATAAACAAAAATTTATTCTAAGAATAGCATAAGACACGAATTTAGTGATGAAAATTTTTTTTTGTCGCTAATTAACGACGGACAGCTTTGTTCGGCTCCAATTAGCGACAAAATGTAAAGATCGTCGCTAGTTATCGACGAACAAGAATTTTGCGTCGCTAATTAGCGATGGAAGGGAAGTCTCTAATTAGCGACGAACAAGACTGTCATTTGCTAATTAGCGACGAATTAAATGTTCCGTCGCAACTTAGAGACGGACGTGCTCTTCCATCTGTAATTAGCATTATGAACATTTAAAAAAAAATGTCGCAAATATTATTGTTAATTTCGCATTACTACACATTTTACAGAGATACCTTAACTTATTTCAATCCTTGAGCTCAACTTTACTTTGAAATAAAAAAAAGTTACAATGTCAACAAGACTTACTGAAGTATCCGATTGAATTTTTTTGTAGGAGAAAGTGGTCAATGATGAAAATTGCAAAGTTCGCTGGGATTGCGAGACCTTCAAATGGACACGTACCTAAAAGAAGAAAAATTACTTAGGAATCAAGAAACTTATGGCAATTGATAGAAGAAAAAGGTGAAATAAACAACAAGTTATTCTATCATTATCATAAGACACAAATAGGAATGAGAAGACAAGAGGCAAAAAAGAAGAGAGAAAAGAGCAGACCAAAGACTCTTGTGCGGATAGAGAGAAGGAAAAGGGGTTTTAAAGAGAGAAGATAAAGCGGTCTAAGTCTTCCTCCTCTACAGCTGATTTATCGCTAATTGCTGCTGCGCCTGTAGCTTTGATGGTTTTTGATGACGTGCTTTCTTTTCGGTAAGCAGAGACTTTTTCTGACATTTGTGAAGAACTTGTATTTAGCGATGAAAAGCAACATTTCGTCGTTAATTAGTGATAACAAAATGAATTTCATCGGTAATTAGAGACGAACAAAATTTTCGTCACTACTTGTAACGTAGACATTTTACGACGCAAACAGCAGTTCGTTGCTAATTTGCGACGATAGTTTCGTCGCTAAATCTATCTAGCCAATTTACGATGAACAACTATATTCGTTGCCAAATTGAAAGTAAAAACTAGCGACGAAAATCAACGTTTGTCGCCAAATTCAAACTAAAAATTAGCGACAAAAAATATTTTCGTCCCTAATTAGCGACGAACAAAATTTTTTTGTCGCTAAAGAAATTTTCATCGCAACATTTGAAGTGCCCAATTAGTGTGATTGAGCGTCTCATTAGTACGGTTGGTGAACTCAATTTCATATCAAGCTTTTCAATTTGCTTTAAGTGACGTTATGTTAATGGCCAGAGGAAGTGACGTTATGTCAGTGGCCATTTAATGATAGTTTCGCGCAAATGAATGGTTCAGATGTTTTCGATTTGAGACGGAAAAAGAATTTCATTGCTAATTAGCGATGAACAGTAATTTCGTTGCTCATCACGTTTGGTTGCTTAAATAGACAATTGGCAACAAACGTACGAATTCGTCGCTTAGCGACGAATTTATGATATTTCATCGCTAATTTCCCACTATTTTCTATTTTAGTGGTACAGTTTCTGCCCCAAAACAACAACACCCCCACCCACCCCCCCCACCTCTTCTTTCTTTGTACGACCAAAAGGAGAGCCACACTTTTTCCTCAAAAGGAGAGCCACCCTTTTTTCTTTTCAATGTTGAAGAGGCAGAAAACTTTTGCCTTCAGAAGAAAATGTGTGGCCCTAGGAGTAAAGAAAGACTGCAGAAGCCGTACCAATTTCAAGTTCCTAAAGTGAGAGAATTAGGGACAAATGTTTAACATTTAGTCGCTAATTTGTGACAAAATGTTAAAAATTGTCGCTCATTAGCGACGAAACACTTTATTTGTCGCTAATTAGCAATGAATAATAATTTTGTCGCTAAATTATAATTTAGCAACAAACCAATATATTCGTTTCGGTGATAAATTTTAGTTGTCACTCATTAGCGACGAAAACTTTCTTCGTCGCTAATATGGCCAATAAGCGATGAAACATGAATGGCCTGCATAATAACCATTCTCATTCTCTGATTTTGATTTTGGAAAAAAAAATGGATGAGAATCGCATTTGGTAACGCAAATAAATTTGATTCCGATTCCGTCTCGGTCCCCTGAATTAGTTTTAGAGTAAAATCCAGAATAAAAAAAATGGTTCCGGAAAAAAGGAATCACTTTTGAGAATCACAAAATAGAATGAAGTCTCACATCTTCACTTTTCCCTTTTAGTTTTCTCGTCATTTTTCCCTCAACCTAATAAAAATAAAAATAAAATAAAATAAAATGAAAAAATTAGAAAAAATTAGAAAAAATGGAAAATTTTTAAAAAATCACAAAAAAATTAGAAAATCCCTAAAAGTAGAGGAAACTTAGATTAGGCTAGTTTGACATCATTTTCATAAATTTGGGCCTAAATTTCTTAGATATCATGGATTTCACTCTTTTACAAAAAATGTCGCAAAGATAAGGGTATCCAACATGCAAATGATAAATATATACTCGTAATCGTATGTCACAAAATGTAATCATTTGCAAGTGGAGCTGGAGCCAAACACTTACTTGGATTTAAGATATAAGCTGTAAAATGATAGTGAAAGACTTGTATTTCGTATCAAGGAGGATAATTTTGTTTTTTTTTTTGTCAGTGGATAATTTGGTTATTTGGCTGCCATGTTTGTATGTAGGGTTAATACCACGGAAAACCCTAAACCGGTACACCTATGACAAATTTACCTCAAACTATTTTTTTGATCATAACAAATTCCAAACCGATACATCCGTGACAAATTTACCATAAATTGGTACACTTGTGACTAATTTAACATATGTTAATTTTCGTTAAATTTAACTGTCAAATTACCGATTTGGTGACATGTGACAGTTGACGGGTATACCAAGATAGGGTTTTGACCTTCTATTTGTTACAAGTTTATCAATTTGAGATTTTTCGTGATATTAAATCAATTTAACGAGGGTAAATTTGTCACGGGTGACCGCTTTAGGGTATTTCGTGGTCAAAAGAATTAGTTTAAGGTAAATTTATCACAGATATATCAGTTTAAGATTTTTGGTGGTCAAAAAAATAGTTTGGGGTAAATTTATGACAGGTGTACTAGTTTAGGGTTTTTCATGATATTAACCCTTGTATGTATTTTGGACAACACAACATTTAAAGAAAAAAATGAGTTCTTAATATGAGAACTGTCCCATGTTTCAATCGAACTTCAAACATCATGTATTAAAATTTGGATTTCATTTATGACATGCTAAAAAAATAATGTGTTTTAAATTATTTTAGTGTGCATTGCAAATTTGTTTTCAATTTATGATGAAATTTTTGCAAAGTAACTATATAGTTATTTGACTTAAATGAAAAAAATTAGGAAGAGAAATAGTTTTTCGAAGCAAAAATTTTGTGCGATTATCAAACGCGTTTCTATTCTAGGAACAAAAATTTTGGGCAGTTATCAAATGCGTTCTGATTCTCTAAAACTCATCTAGAAACATAATAAAAAAAAGTCATTTTAATCATAATAAGTTTTTCGGAACATAATGGCTACCATGTGCAGCTAAATTAACCTGATAATTAGCGCCGAAAATAGTTTTCCTCGCTAATTGCTGAAGAAGAATTTAGCGACGAAAGATATTTTCGTCGCGAAATTTTGTTGTCCAACAGTAGCGACGAAAGCATTTTTCATGGCCATTTTCGTCGCAAATGAGCGACAAAAATACTTTCGTCACCAATTAGCGACGCACTCGTTTTCATGGCCATTTTCTTCGCAAATGAGCTACGAATATTTTATTTGTCGCTAGTGTCGTCGCAAATTAGCGACGAATTTTTTTCGCTGCTAATTT
Organism: Rhodamnia argentea; assembly: GCF_020921035.1. Taxonomy (NCBI): domain Eukaryota; kingdom Viridiplantae; phylum Streptophyta; class Magnoliopsida; order Myrtales; family Myrtaceae; genus Rhodamnia; species Rhodamnia argentea. The sequence goes on along the minus strand of NC_063157.1, from coordinate 29,417,619 downwards.
TTCGTGGCTAAATCATTGTTTTTTTGTAGTGATTGATACAAGCGATCGCTTTAAGAAAAATATTTTCAAAATAATTTTTTTTCGTGAAACAAACGGAGCCGTAGATAATGACCACATGCTCTTTCTATAATATGAGTGAATTTTTGCGTGTACAAAATCCACATGTATAATTCTCTCCGATTCTATGTTTGTTTTACTTAATTCGCGTCCTCCTTAAAAAGTTTCATTACCACGGAATATTAGGAAAATGATGGTGAACATTTTAAAGTGGCACTAATTGCGCAAGTACCTCAACTTTTGCATGTTTTACAACTGGGTACCTAAACATTTATTTTTTGTTTCAATCAAGTATCTCGACTTTTCAAATTTAACTCAATGTGTTTTCTCCATTAAATAAATCGTCGTGGCATGTGATTTTGCTTGCGTGGCTCACCTAGCTCGCTTACTTGGCAAAAGTAAAACATAATTGGTGGGGTGACTCTCTTACTAGCAAAAACGGTGCCATCTTTATTTAGGTGTTAGGTTATGAGAGGAGAGAGATTGAGGATGCCGATTTGGATGGATGAATTTCAATCAGTTAATACGTTTAATTGACGTGACATCATCTCAAGAGGTCAGAAGGGATGCAAATGTGGACAATTAATGGCTATTTAATGGCGTTAGCTTCCACATTGGTGCTTTCCGTCCGTGATTGGAATAGAGGCTTCACACTGATCCAAAATTGAATACTTGAGGTACTTGATTGAAAAAAAAGTTCAGGTACTTCATTGTAAAATGAAAAAAATTTCATGTACTTGCGATGGTATTACTCCAAAATTATATTATGTTAAGGTCTTAATTGAATCAGTCAAAACTTTCGAGTGATATTGTTGTTGGGGAAACTCTATATAGTGGTTTGAACATGACAATGTAATCAAAGGCTGCCTATATATGCATTATTGGTGGAGCACCACTTATAGATGCACAAGTGATATGTGGATTGTGTCCCCATAGGATCGTCAAAAGCTAGGACTGCCTGCTCTGCCTCTATAAAGGGTAAACGAAATAATATGCGCATAAGGTGTTTGACAGTTGGACGGCCTGAGTAGAGGGTGAACAAGTAGGCAAAATTGTCCAAAATGTCCTAAACATATTGCATTTTTGCTAATTCAATAATAACCCCATTAATTTTGCCAATTTAATTATAAATCTTTTCACGTTTTGCCATTTGAGTCAATCTAGCTAATTTTGGCTAAAAATTACTGACGTGTATGCTAGTCTCCTACGTGGCATGATGAGCATTGACGTGGCTAATTTTCAAAAATATCATATTTTTTTGAAAATTTAAATAATTTTTTCCTATTTTACTTTTTCGTTTCCCTCCATCAACCTCAAGCTTGGGCCACGCTTGCTCGCCCAGGCGAGGGCCACCCTTGCCAAGGGTCAGCGAAGGTAGCCCTTAGCCAGATTGTGTGAGGGTTGCCATTGTTAGCCCAAGTGAAGGACGCCCATGCTCGTCCAGCGAGGGGCAGCCCTAGCCGGGGCCGATGAAGGAGCCTTTACTTGATCCAGTGAGGCCGATGACCTTTGCCAGCCATTGACGAGGCTTTGTGATGGCCGACGGAGGGGGAAAAAAAGGAAAAAGAGTAAAACATAAAAAAGGAAAAGATGGAAAATGTAAAATAAAAATTCAAAAAAATGTTAAAATATTATCAAAAATGTCCACGTCCGCGTCGGCCGTGTCACGTAGAATGGCCAGGGTCTCCGTTAGCGATTTCCCATCAAAATTGGCCGGATAGCCTTAATTGGCAAAACGTGAAAATGTTTATAATTCAATTGACAAAATTAAAATGTTTAGGACTTGATTGATAAAATTGCAGTAAGTCTAGAATTTTTTGGATGATTTCCTCAGAAAAAGTAGCAGAATGGGGAAGTTCGTTTTGAAGAATTGGATGAAAAAAAAATGGAGAAATGCCACTTGGAAGGATCAAATGATGGATCGTGAATGTTAAGTTTGGGCAATAAGTGTGACAGAACTACGAGGAACGTTAGTAGAAGGAGCTCCTGATATCGACGAGGAAATGGGAAATGGATCCCCTAACATTACCATTGCAATGTTAAGGGTGACATTGATTAAATCGGGCTGTCCAAATTAAAATGGACAGCCTGATTTGATCCATGTTACCTCTTCAAGAAGGGAGAAAAATGTGAGCGGAAATTTTTCAAAATTTTGAAGATGTGACAGATCAAATCAGGCCATCCATTTTGATTTGGACGGCCCGATTTGATCAATGTCACCCCTGACAATGTTAGGAGATCCGGATCCAAACTCGGCATTGCCTACTTGTCTTCCTGGGACTGCATCGGGAGGGTCGTCACATTTGAGCAATACATATGCTTGTGTTTTGTGGAGTTATTTACTCGTTTCAAGTAGAAGCAACACCTGCTGCTATCTTTAATCTCTTGAAGATTACTAATGGATTTCAGTGTGATTGTCAATTGTTAGTTCAAGAGAGTTGATGTAAATATTAGTATAAGCCGAACAACTGTATATGTACTTGCACATTCTTTTATTTATTTATATCATTCATTATCTATACGTAGAAGTATCGATATTTGCTTACTTTTTCTGCATCTGCTGAAACGTACTCGCAAGCATTTTGCGAAAAAAATTCAAATTTACTTAAAACAATCTATTCGCTCCCCTCTAAGTTTGCCGTGCTCAACCTCAACATGAGATTGCGAGTCACATGCTTGACATGCTAGCAAAATTTTGTACTAACGCCTTGAATGCCAATAACACGAGAAATGGTGGGTCTTTCGACATGATTTGTTTTACAAGTACATTTGTATTTCCTTGACATGTCTATGTGACAAAAGTAAGAATGCCATTGTGGTTTAATTAATGAGGGGTAAACTGAAGATTTCAATCGGACTAATGATCACGAACAATGATGAACTCGCAAGGATTATTAAAGGCCAGAATTTGAAACTTACTGTAATTAATAGAAGAGTCGTTATGAAGCATTAGTAACCACTCCTTGACCTCACTATAAAAGCACCCGCATATCTCCGATCAAACACACCCTTCAAATAGAAACCAAATAAAGGAAAGTGAGATACCTCATTCGCAAAAAAAAGAGAAGAGAACATGGCCAAATCCACCATTGCCTTCTCCGCGCTTCTTCTTGCGTGCTTTGCCCTGTTTGAGCTGGGATTTGCCGAACATATCCCTCAACCCGCGCCGGGCTACGACAGCTCCCTCGAGCAATGTATCAAGAACATGACCGAAGAATGCGGGATCGAGATCTTTCAGAACATCTTTCACAAGGGCCCCGAGATCACCGACCCTTGTTGCGGTGTCCTGCTGAAGTTTGGTCATCCTTGTCATTCCGAGCTCGTTTTGGCTGCGCTCAGCACCGGTAAATTCGCGTCTCGCGAAGTGGAGATCTTGCAGAAAAGCACGGCCGCATGGAAGCGTTGCCGTTCGATCGTCGAAGGACACTGATATAATCATTCGGTTATGATGTAACAATCGTTGTGGAGATGGTGATCGGGCGAGGACTTGTTATTCCTTCTCAGTGAAAGGTGTATCTTACATGCTAAAAAAAAATACTTGATATTGATATCTTTTTTCTTTCCTAGTAATTTATCTTTAAGCGCAAAAAATCACGCATATTCTCGCACATTGACTAGAATACATACATACATACATACATACATATCTTTTGTGGTGTGCTTGATCATTAGTGAAAGAGATTATCAAATGACATCCAATAGTTGAAATATCGAAAGTGAGAAAATACAAAGGGAAAGAAGAGTTATGGAGTTCATAAATGTAATCACATTTTCGGAATTTCTTTTGTCAAATCTTGTCATTCAATGAACTAATGACATATTTTTTTTTGTAATGGCTGAAGGGTACTAAATTTTTATAGTGATAATGCTTTCGATTTAGCTACAGCGATGTCATACGTGTTGAAAGTGTTACGCGAAACACTCGAACTTAGACTTTATTTATTCCTCGAAAAATAATAATAGCTTGTATTGTTTAAAATAATTGGCCAATGAAAAATATTTTTATCACCGGCAACAATTTATGTCTAAACATTTCATGGACGATAAAAATATTTTTCGTTCATTCATTTTTGTAAGCAATATAAGGGATCAATTTTAGGAAAGTATTTTTCAAATAATTATTTTTTTGCGAAACAAATGGAGCCCAAATTCAATCTTACAACACAGCTCCGTGTGTGATTCTCAGAAGTTGTAATGACATTGGTGGTCTCCGTGGCGAGGCCAGCGAGAGCCCTGATCTCGTCTTCTCTCTCTGCGTGTTACTGCACGTGTGGTGTTCCTAGGCGGCGATGGTGGCAGCGACCGCCTGTGTATGGCGTTCCAAAGCGGCTGCGGCCACTGCCTGATCTCCCGTGACAGTCAATGATGTTGACTGGTTGTTCAACTGCGAGCGGTCGCCTTCGCTTGGATGCCCTTCCCCTCCCCCACCTTTTGTTTGATTTTTGCCTTTTTTTCCCCCAAAACGTGGTAAACCTTCTTTTGCATTTTAATTGCAATGTAGGAGGACACTTCAATGTTTAATGGCAACTAAATGACGGAATGACTAAATAGAACAAAAAATTGTATATTTTCTTTACACCATAAAAGTGAGGAGCTAGACTCAAAAAAATTATTTTGTTTTGCATTTGTTTTTGGAAAAATTCCAAATAATGGCCGAAGTACCTTCATTTTTTCAAATAAAAGTTTAAAGCGAATGTTGTCTCAAATAAGGGCTTGAAACGGCAATAAAATCTCAAAAAATGGCATGTTCTCAAGGGCCTTTTTGTCATTTCACTTTTTAAAAAAAAATTTCCCTTTTTTCTTTGTATTTTTTAAGAATTAAAAATTAAAAAAAATACACAGATCCTCCTGCTTGTGTTTGTTCCTTTTTTTTTTTTTTTTTCAAATTTTCAATTTCTTTTTTAATTTAAAAAATATTAAAAGGAAAAAAAATAGAAAAAAGTCAAAAAATAAAAAAAGGGAAATGACAAAAAACCATTTAGGCTAGGTCCTTTTTTGAGATACTATGACCACTTTAGGCCCTTATTTAAAACTGCTATATCACTTCAGGCTCTTATTTGATAAAATAATATCACTTCGGGTCATTATTTGAAATTTTTCCTTTGCTTTTTGTATGTGAATTATGCTTAGAACTTGAAAAAGTCAATACAATTGCAATCTTTTCGTGTAATTCAAAATAATGAAACAAAGTTAATTAAGAGAAAATTAATTACCATGACCTACACCATCATTGAACGAACTTTTAAATATGGAGTCCGCACTTCCAATGACCAAAAATTTCTTATTCCTTATATAGAAAATGTTTCCAATATGAAAGAATGAAGAGCAAATTATGTCTTATTGTAATGAAAATCCGATATCTCTAAGCAGCTCTCACAAATACCCCATTTCATGGAGCACATATCTTGTATTTGAGATCACATCTCTATTATCTAACTAGAGACGACTGGATCGATCTCTTAGCTGTCACACGCTTAGCGTAGTTAAGAGTTACAGTTATATTACAGTAAACTAATTAACATATGTTAGAACAACCTAGCTCCATCCTTGTGTTCTAGTTTAAGTAATTAAGGGTTTGTTTATTTTATAGAAAACTCAAAATTTGAAAAACATTTTCTGAAAAATGATTAGGTGTACCATTTATAAAAACTAGTCCATGAAAAATGTGTTTGTTATGAATAACGATTTATACCTAGTTATTTTCGAGGGTAATGGAAATATTTTTCATTCAATCATTTTTGAAAGCAATACAAGCAATTAGTTTTGAAAACATATTTCCAAATCCTGAGTTTTTCGATATTTGGTTTTCTAGACTTTCACCTATTTGATTCGCCAAAAATGACTTAGTCAATGAAAAACACTTCCAATCAACAAAAAATTCATGCATAAAATTAGAAAATTGAATTCCTAAATCTAAAGAGGTGAAAATGCTTTTCGGAATTGCTCATCTAGAAATTTTTAATATTTTATTTTATATTTATATGTTAGATATCATATTTTATACTCTTTTATATTTCTTCTTCCTTCACCGGTTGCGGGGTCTCAGCGACTAGCCACATAAGGTCAAGCCTCGCCATATCTAGCAAAGCTCGAGCTCCCTCGCTCGATCTCATGTGGCCGGTCGCCGACCGTCGCCAAGGCTCCGTGACCGGTCGGCGACCGTCGCCAAGGCTCCATGACCGGTGAGGGAAGAAGAAGAAGAAAAAATTAACAAATGAAAAGCAAATATAAAAATAGATAGAATATAAACAAATTATTTAAAAATTTGAAGTATATCTTTGGCCTCAGATAAAGTTATAAGATTGAAATCATTTTTCAAATAAGATCCAAATATCAAAAAACATTTTCGGTCATATATCACTAAACAAAGGAAAACAAATCGTTTTCTTGGAAAATGATTTCCGAAAATCATTTTCCTTTTTCATTAAGTTTAGGATATTAATGTCACGGTGGGCATAATTTTCTAGCCCAAACTTTTTTTTTCATCCAATGATGTCCTGGTAAAGATTTGACGTACTCAGAAAATTCTTGACGGAAACTCGATGGGGACTAGATTTGGATACCAATTGAAAGTTGGTGCATTTTCACAAGACAAAAAAAAAAAGAAAAAAAAGAGGGAGTTGAGAGATGAGCCAAAGCTGGTGTAGTTCTATTAGACAAAGAAAAAAGTTTAAATCAAAATTGAGATCTGAGATAAAGTTGATGCTTCTTTATTAGACAAAATAAAGTACGAGGTCAAAATTAGAACTTGAGTTAAAGTTGATCCTTTTGAGAAGAATTGAGCCGCATATAATTTAGGATTTTTGATGGCACGACATTGATGTCGCAAGGGCATAGTTTAGAGTCTTTTACGACACTAAAAACCCCCAAAAAAAAAAAAGGTTTAGGGCATTGTTATTACAGTGCGCATGGTTGATAATTGTCGGTGGCACTGACCCTTCTGTATTTGAGTCGAAATCCCTATTTGTCTTACTTTCTTTGCTCTGCGAAGTTACCCTTGCTTTGTCAGTACTAATTTTTTTCGTTTTTGAAGATATCTCCTTCTTGTTCTCCATTTTCTAAAAGCCCCACTAGATTGCCACAGCTGAAAACCACCGACTACTATCTTGGAGAAGTAAACCTACTCAAATTCATTTGCCAGATGGATACAGGTGGCGAGGGTACACTCGAGCGATGCAAACCTTGAGATCAAGTGAATTGGGATGCAATGGTCATTTCCTATGCCATGAAGGCATCAGGTCCTTGCACTTTTGAACCGTTGGATCACCAAAAAGTGATCCCGTATTGACAAATAGGCCTTGAATTTGATCAAATATGTAACGTAATTCCTAAACTTTAAATTTATTCAATGTGATTTCTAAACTTTAGCCTAATATGTAATGTCTACATTGAACTTTTGGTATACGTTTAAGTTAGTCCATGGACTATATGAGTATGTTCGATGAAGTAGAATTCAAGTTCATGGACTAAATTAAACATGTACCAAAAGTCCAAAGATCGTATTGAATAAATTAAAAATTCAGGGATGGTATTGCATATTGAACTAAAATTTAGAGATCAAATTAAATAAATTTAAAGTTCAGAGATCACATTACATATTGGGCAAAAAAGTTGAGTCAATTATTTGTATCACTTACTCGTGTATTCTTGATCGTGATGCGCGTGGTAGGATATCTAATCCAAGGGTGCTAAATGGAAGTCAACGAACGCGTGCTTCCCATAACTTTCCCCCAAAAAAAAAGGAAAAAGAAAAAAAAATAGAAAGCGGTGATCACCCCACGGCACTACCGGTTCAACAAAGCTGACTGTTGACCTGCCCAACCAAACCGGGTGGTCCCACCCCACCCGTTTCAAGGCGTCGTGGTCCTCGTGGGCAACGTCAAAAGAGGCGTGTGGCCGTCACTCGCTACGTCGTCGTTTGTCTCTGTCCTCTCTCTCCGGCACAAGACACCAAAAGCCGGAGAAGGCATCTCTCCTTGCCCCTCTTCCGCTTCGATTCTCACCTACTCTCCTCCATTGCTCATCTCTCTCTCTCTCTCTCTCTTCATTGTCCGTGGCCCGTCTGCTTCGATCCGGATCGAGGTGATTTTCTTGAATTCGCTAGCTTTCGTTCTCCGATCCGTTTCCTGCTCGTGAATGTCTTAGGGGCTGATGTTGTTTGCTCATCCTTGTGGACTGGTTGCTTGACCCGAGGAAATCCATCTGTTTCTTGTCTTCTTTTCTTCTTTTGTTCGGTGACGTCCTTTGTAGTACTGTTTTGTTGATCGTTGGGTCGGTTGTTCGTCCGAGACGCAGCTGAATTTGGGCCTCCGTCATTGGGTTGAGTGTATATCTGTGTTGATCTTTGTCGTTCGTGTGTGTTCCTGGTCGGCGGAGCGATGATTTAGCTGTAATTGCTCGACTTAAGCTAAGTCCTCGTCTATTGATCAATTATTTGGTTTGGTGTTGAAGCCGGATAATTTGGGGTTTTGGTGATTTTACGGTTTTTGACTCGAATGATCTGAGGATCGAAGGTCCTGGCCTTCACAACAGGATGGGTGTATTATGACTGGGTAGCAGCATTTTTTGTGTCGTGTGGATCGTCGGTTGACTTTTGTCTTTCTAAGTGGTGTCGACGAAAATCATCTCCTTGTTTGGCTGTCTAGACCTGGGTTCCATGTCGAGAGGATTAAATATTCTTTAGCTTGATGGAATCTGTAGATTCTTGCATATGGTGCGAATATGGTTGCAAGAGAGCTGGTGGTCGACATGACAGCCGTCATTTGATGTAGATTCTAGGTCAGAAATCTCCTACACACGTTTTAATTGGGAGTTTTTGGAGCTGTGGTACGGTTGAGGGTTCCCTATTTTCAATTGGTGAGTTTCCTTATGGAAATTGGTCATCTTTCTGCCTTGTCAACTACTTAGGAAAGATATGACCAAAAAAAAAAAAAAAAAACTACTTAGGAAAGATGAGAATTTAAGTATGACATATCATCTTGGGCTACATGATGCGTCTCCCTTGCCTTACGCTGCATATTGAAGTTTGTACCTTTTCTCTTTAGCTGTGCTAATTGCCATACATCAGTGTGACAAATATACCTGTCGATTGGCAATCACATTTCTGAAGAGTGTTCACTCAATGTGTGCGTTGCTTGTAATTAGATTAAACTCTGATCTTCCTTGGGTTTTGTCTGCTGTGTGTTTCAATCTGTCCATCTATTGGAGTGACTGTATTTGGTTGTTCAACTCTGGGGAATTCAACAAATACCCATCTTGTATTTCGGCTTATTTGAGGTGCCAATCTTTGAGCATGCTTACTTTTTAACTTCTGCACAAGTGTTTTCAGGGTCCTAAAATGTTTCCTGTGCTCTTTTCTTTTACATTGATTCGACCACCATCTTGTTACTTATTTCGTGATATCGACATCTGAAGTCACTTTTCAGTTATTTATGTCAATTGCATGTCAGCATGAGGATGTTGGTGTTCACACTATTCTTTGTATGTGCAGGTTATTTTGGTTCCGTAAAGATGGACCTTTTCTTCAAGAACGAGGATTGTTTACCTTCTCAGATGGACATCGTGAAATGTCCCTTTTTGAGGAACATTAATGAACCCACTAACTTCTCTTTTACCTCATCGATGCCTTTTGCAATGCCCGTAAGCTTTCTGCTAGTGATTTGTATTAATGTCTCAAGCCCCTTTTTCTTTATTCTCCAAATTGCAAATCGTTAATTGGTTTTCTGGGCAGGTACGTGGAGCCAAAGGTCCCATTTTTGAAGATGGCCCCAATTTTGACATGGCATTCAGGCTTTTTCATGGTCGTGATGGAGTAGTCCCGCTCTCTGGAAGGTCATTCTCACACCTGGAGAAAGTGGAGACAGCGCCTGCACCAACGCAGTTTAACCCACTTGCTGCAAAGGCAGCAACAATCAGTCTCTCTTCCTTTGGACCTGGAGGGTTATTTGGCTTTGACGCCTTCTCTGAGAAATGGAAGAATCAGAAAAAGAAGTCCAATTCATCCAAGAAAGACTCTTCCTCACAGGTACATCAATGTCAATGTTAAGCTCTTTGGTCTCTTTTAGTGGGAACCTCTATATTGCTAGTTTCTCTGCAAATGCAAGATCGATGGGATTGAGGAATGTGCAATGAATTTGGGTCTCTGCAAGTGGGAAGCTCTGTATTGTTTCTGCATGTGAGGTGAATGCGTGTTGACTCAAGATTAATGAATTTGTTTGTAGGGAAATTCACAGCATGAGGCTATGAGCAATGAGTGGCTGCAAACAGGGAATTGTCCAATTGCAAAGTCATACCGAGCTGTTAGCAACATCATCCCCCTCGTGGCAAAAGTTATACAGCCTCCCCAAGGCATGAAGTATAGTTGTCCTCCTGCAATTGTTGCTGCCCGAGCAGCTATAGCAAGAACTGCTCTTGCAAAGAACCTCCGACCTCAACCTTTGCCTGCAAAAGTCCTTGCGATTGGGCTCCTAGGCATGGCAGCTAATGTTCCGCTTGGGATATGGAGAGAACACACAAAGAAGTTCTCTCCTTCATGGTTTGCAGCCGTCCACGCAGCTGTTCCGTTTATAGCGATGCTCAGGAAATCCATACTGATGCCAAAATCAGCCATGGCCTTTACCCTTGCAGCTTCCATGCTGGGACAGATGATCGGCTCTAGGGCAGAGCGTTACCGGCTGAAGGCAGTGGCCGCTAAGAAACCAACCATAGCGGAAAATTCTGTAGGTGTATCAAGTCCATTGCAAGCAGTCGAGATGAAGGGCGGGCACTGCGGTAATGCCGCGGGGTGGGACCGAGTCACTCTTCAGGTGGCGGGACCTTCTGCTTCGGCCGATGTGTTCTGTTGATTTATGGACTGGGGTGTCTCTGTGTGTTTGTTTGATCCCTTGATTTGCAAGGTGATATTCTTTGCGTCTTGATCTGCACTCTGCTGTGGCTCTCCTTGTGATCTTGTTTTCTTTATCTGATCGGCTGTTCATGCAATAAAAACGAGGAAATGAGGACCATTTTGTCTTTAAATAATGAATCTTCTGCCATAATTACTCCTTTGTTAAATTATTCTCTTTCTGCGCTAGTTTTTGCGGTTACCTTATGTGGACGGTTTGCTGGAATAATTACTGGGGCGTGAAAAGGCATGGGATGACGTGGGCGTTGTGATAAGTCAAAGCAGGAACGACAGCTGTGGAATTTCAATTGTGGTGGCCGGCATGAAACTTTGACTATTGGGCAGCAGCTTTAGTATTTGAACTAATTTTGTAATTCATATTTTGTTTTTTTCCCTATAAACATAATTGACATCGATCGGCAGGGCGATGAATGATCAAACTCTGAGTTCCGAAATCCGGGCAGTTGCCTGTTAAAGAAAGAGATGTTTATAAGGCGCTGTCATGATTTCGCGCATCAGATTAGTCGTCGTCATAATTGGGTTGGACTTTCTAATAGAATAGCATCATTCAGGTCCACTTGACATTTGCCCCCCGATTTTTTTTTTCCGACGGGCCTGAGTGACCTCGAGTCGTGGGCCAAAACATTTTGTCCTCTCACAAAAATCCCCAAATTGGTGTCATTAAGCCCAATTTTCCTTCCCTTGGCAATACGTTCAAGTTCGTCTTTTACGATCCTTTGTGTCGTTCAATACTTCAATGTGGTGGATGCATGCATCCAATCAAGGATTAATACCATTAAAAAAAGGGCTAGTACCATTAAAAAAAAAAAAAAACCCAAACTAGCGTATTGGTGTCACATTTAACTAAAACTATTTTTTTTTTTCCCAAACGCCTCCAAACCGATACATTTATGCCATATTTAGCTCAAATTAATTTTTGTTTCATAAAAAATCCTAAACTGGTATGTATGTGCCATATTTTTCCCAAACTGATACATATGTGTTGTATTTACCCCATATTATGGTAAATCTAGAATTTTTGGGGTTAAATATGGTATGGATGTATCGATTACGGGTAAATGTGACACAAATATACCGGTTTGAGATTTTTTGTGACACAAAAATTAGGTTGAGATAAATATGACGCGGGTATACTAATTTAGGGTAAATGTGACTCGAATGTATCAATTTAGAAGTTTTGTGACATAATAATAAATTTCAATCAATTGTGGGACGGCTTATCAATTTGGGATTTTTGGTGGTATTAGCCCAATAAAAAAAATCATCTACTGTTATGGCTTAGACGCATTTGTCTCAAGTCTTCTCCTTGTCCTATAAAAACGCCTTTGACTGGTTGAGGTAAGTGTCGGGGTTCTTCATCTAGTTGTTGAAGCTCTTGTCCTTGACCTTGCCGCAGTGGCAAGCGGCCGTCGAGGAGGTCGAAATCGATGTGGCGGACCCCCGGCCTAGTCCACCTTGTCATACTTGTGGTTGAAGGTCCGTCCGGCGGCCTAGGCAAGATCTCGATGCTCCCGAGGAGGTCGCTAGAGTTCGACTAGTTATGGTTGGGACGGTGAGAGGTCGAGTGACTCGAATCCAATGGCGTCCGGTGGAAGATTGAAGATACATGATTGAAAGATGAAGGTTTTCATCCGAGGAGAAAAAAGAAGATCTAAAGGGGAAGTAATAGTGTAGAAAATAACAATAACCGGTTTATCAGAATTGTATTTAATTATTTAAACGGGTCAATACCATAAGAACCGTAATTTTATTTAGGGCTATGTTCACTAGAAGTTCTAAAACTTGTCATAAAAGTACAATTGAGTCCTAAAACTTGCAAAAATCGCAATGAAGTCCTAAAACTTGTCAAATTGGAGCAATCGAATCCTTCCGTTAATTCTATCTAATTTGGCCATCAAAAAATGTTGATGTGGTTTTTTTAATATTTTCTATCTGCTACGGGGCGATGATGTGGTTAAAACGATGTCATTTTGGTCCAAGTTTGATTTTTAATATAATTTTTATTTTAAAAAATCACGTTAGCATTTTCCGTTAGCCAAGTTGGACGGAGTTAACGGAATAACTTGATTGCATCGATTTAACAAGTTTTAAGACTCCGATTGCACTTTTTGTAAGTTTTAGGACTCAATTGCACTTTCGGAACAAGTTTTAAAATTTCTAGCGAACATATATCTTCTATTTATCTCTAATACTAATGTTTTGCAAATTTAAGATAAAGTTATTTATTGCCGAAAAAGTCTAATGGATGCAAAACATTATTAAGATAAGCTCCAAAAATAGAAATATTTGAACGCGTGCGTGCACATCTTGTAACGGATCCTTTTTAAGTATGAGAAGGTTTTTTTTTTTTTTTTTTTTTTTTCCGGCGATTTAATGATGTAGATAGTCTTCTCAGCCTGCGATGAACATTTGAAGATTTGGTCTACTGTATAGAATTTAAATCAGCCGAGAAAGATTCAAATTCAAATTTGGAAAAGGTTAAAGATTTAACGATATGGATGCTAATTATTTCGAGCGTGCGCGGAGATTAGTCAATAACGTCCGAAGGTTAAGCGGCCCACTTAATCTTTCCTAGGATTAATTACAGAAAAAATATGACATGAACATGCTCCGAGCACCCTAGTTAAACAAACTCAGATAAGAAAATATTCGAATTTTCAAAAGCACTGATCACTCGTATTTTGAGAAAAAAAAGAAAAAAACAGTTAAACGACATAGTAACAGATCTCTTTGATAAGCTTCTTGTCAAAATAGGAAAGTGATGAGCAAAATCTACTTAGCAACGCGTGTTCTCTGCGCGCCTGTTTATTTGTTTCCGGTCCTGGTTTTATATAATGCGCATCGTATTCTTGGAAATAATTCGTGCTAGTTTTTTTAAAGAAACTTCATTAGGGCTTGCCCGTCTGGTCTGCCTTGCTGCGGCATCTCTCTCGTGAATTTCTTGCGAAAAAGCATGGATTTCGGTATGCTGGAGCCTTACTGCGCCCCGTACCAACTCCCAGATTGCTACCAGCTCGCAGTATCGAGCCGGCGTGTGTTCGACATAGGAGTTGAGGTCGAGTTCGTGCACTTGCCCGAGCCTCCTGGCACGACGATGTCGGGCTGCCATGATGATCGCTTGATGCCGGAAGTCTCGCGCGAAGAGATGTATGAGTTCTCGTTCCCTGCCGATCAGCTATCGCGAGACGCCGCTGGGGAGCAGAACGTGCGGGACATGTTGACAGAGGTGGGCGTGATGTACACCCGCCACCACGAGTTCATGGTGCAGATGGTGCTGAGCAGGGCGGCCTCCATGGCGGGCGATGAGCGCAATAGGGAGGCGAAGGTCTTGCCGATGCGGGTCTCTATCTCGTGTGCCGACCCCCGCATTCACAGGGAGCTAATGATGAGCGAGGAGGAAGAGGACGAGGGGCTCGCCACGTCCTACGACGAGGGCGAGGACATGGACACCAGCGAGGACAGCGACGAGGAGGAAGCGGCGATGATCGGGCAGTGGTTGGCGGGGCTGATGGAGGTGGAAGCGACGGAGAGAAGCGTGGACTGCGCTATCTGCTGCGAAGAAATTATCGTGGGTTCGACGGCGAGTTCCATGCCTTGTTGCCATGTTTATCACCGCGGGTGCATCGCGAAGTGGCTCAAGAACAGTAGAACTTGCCCGCTGTGCAGGTTCGAGTTGCCTTCGACATATTATCATTAGGAATTGTCTGCATCGGCCCGCTGGGAATCATTGAATTTTCTCTTTTTTTTTTTTTTTTTGGAATGGGATTTACGATGAACACTTTCATGTGAAAAAACATACATGTCCATATATTGTTTTACTTTGATTTGGTCTTGTATTTTGAATCTAGGGTTTTGACAAGAGAAACGATACATTCGTCTTTTTATCAGTTGGTCAGAGTGTGTTGTCTGATCTTTTCAAGCGAAAAAGAACAACTTATCTTTCATGTGAATAGTAAGAATAGTACACATTATTGCTATTTTTTTTTTATGTAACATGACTGCGCGCTTATTTCGCTGAAAACTTTATGATAAAGAAAAGCATTTTTCCATGAAAATCATTCTCAAGGAAAACAGTAACTCTTAATTTGTTTGATGGTTTAAGGAAAGTGTTTTCCTTCGTCGGAAAGGAAAGCCGTTCTCCTCCAATCTAAACTTGCTGTTTCGGTCTATGGAGATCTTTGGCCGTAGATTGATTATCCTTCCGTTATCCAGGCGCCGGAAAGTTGAAAAGCAAATTCCCCGAGAAAGAAGTTTTCTTTCGTACGAACGGGTTCTTAGAGGGAATACTTAGGTTAGTGTCCATCGTGCGAAATATGAAAAAACCCTGAACGAATTTTGAAAATGACTTCTGTGGATATTACATATGTACAAAAAATGAGTACATATGATTATATTATTAAAGTGAATGAACATTCTATTTACCTTTTCCAGATAAACGACATGCCAGGAAACTATTGTTTTTATTTGTTCACATACTTTCTACCCAATATTTATCGTATTATTGATGACGTGGACAAGAGACTAGAGATACTTTTCTGTGAAGAAGTTTCCGGTGGAGAAGTCACAGTTTATTTCATTTAACCTTTCAACAACAAAATCATTCTTAGCGCTTTAATTCTATTTATGGTGAGTGAGAAAATTGTTTTAAAATTTATTTATTGGCATGCTATATCCTTAAAAATAGGAAAATCTCTATTATACTTTCAATCTGAAAATTTTAAAAAAATTGTACCTTTCAAGTAAATAGATTAAGGAAAATTTCAAATAAGGATTCAAAGTAGGTTTTTTTTTTTTTAGTAAAAGAAAAACTAACTTTGACGAAAATGCCCCGCTGGCCAACAAAGAATTTAGTGAAGTTATTTTTTTCTCGATGCGTTAAATCATGTCCATTTTTTTTTTTGGGGGGTGTTCAAAACAACATGTCCAATCGGCTTTCGGATTCCTTGCAAATCCTTACGTAAGTCCAAGGTGAAATTAATCAAGTTATCTCTTTCTTTTCAAGTTCCCTTCTTACATCCAAATCAACTATAGGAGACCAAAACCCACTTTTTCCAATTACATTATTAATTGTTTCCCCCGCCCCCAAAACAACCAAACGACATTCCATCCAACTCTTTTAGGAATAAATGTCATCATCAAAACACTCGGGGGGATCACGTGCCTTAAAATGTTGTACATAACCCATTGTACAAATTGGACAAACAAACAAACTAGGGGTGTGCATGGTCCAGGCCGGTCTGGTTCTAGTATGGAATTGGGGACCGGACCAATAGTCCAGTCCCCAAATTTACGGGATCGGGATCGAACCGACCCGAGACCGTCGGTTCGGTCCTGTCCCGATCAAGACCATCCATGCAATAACCATAAAGGACATTGCTCCGAGCCACACCTTGTACATGTAATGTTAGCTGTTTGAAATTGTTCAGCATGGATAAAATGGAAAAAGCCTAATAGGCTCTTGTTTATGCAGCAAAACCCGAAAACTCATGCTCGAGAATTATATGATGTATGAACACAGCATTTATTCGCCCAAGGAACAAAAATTCTTGCAAAGTTCATAGTTGTGTAGACTACCCCTCCATTCATCTTCAATTAGAAACCCCAAAGGAAGATGATGCGACGTAATTAGAGATCTTATAACATTCATTTTCGAAATTCAGTTCCTGTGTTATTTGTATTTGTATCCAAATTCATTTGCAGATGTCAAGATTTGGTAATGGAACTATCATATATATATATATATGGGCGGCTCGTGCTGGTCCGGTCCGGTCCCATCCACATGGAATCAAGGACCGGACCGCCTACTCACCAATCCCATTTATTGGGACCGAGGATCGAATTGTCCCCCTCAAGGATCGGACCAACCCGACCGGTCCGGGCACATCCCGGTCTGGTCTGATCCAGTTTGCTCACCTCTAAAAGCAACTTGAGAATTTTGCAACTATCCACTCTATTCTAATTCGGTCAAGACCTTAAAAGGAGCATTCATTCAAGATTGCCATCTTAACAGGAGTCTTTAGTTATAAATCACGTCACGAATTCTCTTCCATTTTGCATAGGATTTGGGGAAAAATTATCAAAAAAGTCCTAAATCTATTGCACTTTTACCAATTCAATCCTAAACATTTTGCATTTGGGCCAATTCAAACCTAAATATTTTTTTATGCCAATTCAGTCCTAAATTCTTTTATATTTGTGTCTTTTCGGCCCTAAACTTTTACACTTGTGCCGATTTAGTCCTTCCGTTCCACTTTGCCTAGTTGGCGTTGACGTGAATGCCGGCTAACGCTAATGTGGACACATTTTAACAACATCTTAATATTTTTTGAAATTATTTTTTTATTTTTCCTTTTTCTTTACCTTTCTTCTTCCTTCGGTTGACCGCCGCCGGTGAGATCGATCTCGTCGGCCTCAGGCGAAGCTCTCTCCCGCCGATGTTGGCCTTGCCATGGTTGGTGGAGGTTGACCTTGCCTAGCGCCGCAGGGGGGCGAGCTTCGGCTATGGCTAGGAAGATCGACCTCGCCGGCCCAAGCCTCTAGCCAATTGCAGCCAACCACCAACTAGAGGAAGAAGAAAGGAAAAGAAAAAGGAAAGAAAAATAAAAATAAAAAGGAAAAAATAAAAGATAATTTCAAAAAAAATATTAAAATATTATTAAAATTGTTCATGTTAGTGCTGATGTTGATGTCAACGCCAGGCATCATCCACGACAACGTCGATCGGATGGATTGAGTTGGCACAAATGCAAAAAATTTGGTACCGATTTGGCACAAAAAAGGTTTAGGACTAAATTGACACAAATACAAAAGGTTCATGACTGAATTAGTAAAATTAAAAGGTTTATGACTGAATTGACAAAAGTGCAATAGGTTTATAGATTTTTTGATAATTTTCTTTGGGTTTGGACTAGCATGTAAATTTCATGATTAGTCAAAAAAGAAAAAAAAAATGCCAGCACTGTGATGAACCCTTAACCAAGCCCAATTTTCAAATCTCGAGCCCTTAATTAGCCATAACAAGCAAGCAAAAAATTGTCCAAAGATTCCTAAATCTATTGCACTTTTTCCAATTCAGTCTTAGACTTATTAATTTTGTCAATTGAATCCTAAATCTTTGTTTTTTCAATTTAGTCCATTCTACCATTTTTTGCCGAAAATCATTGACATATACGCCATTCGTCCTACGTGACATGGCCGGCATTGACGTTGATAATTTTAATAATATTTTAATTTTCTTGAAATTGTTTTTATCTTTTATCTTTGATCTTTTCTTCTATTCTCCTTATTTACCTTTTTCTTTTTTCTTTTTCATTTATCCTTTTCCCTTTTTTTCCTTCGTAGGCGAAAGCCGGGCCTCGTCAATGGGTAGTGGAGGTCGACAACCTCAAGTGAGAGCCGCCCTCCTCGACCTCAAGCAAGGGACGCATGGGTGAGGCGGACTAGGCCCGGGGTGCATCAACCGAAGGGGAGGGCGCCCCTCGCCCGAGGCCATTGAACTCCACCGCCCATTGATGAGGCCCAGCTATGGCCGACGAAGGAAAAAAGGGAAAAGAAAATGAAAAAAAAAGTAAATAAGGAAAGCAGAATTAAAAGATAAAAAAGGGAAAAAAAAAGATAAAAAAAGGAAAAAAAAAGATAAAAATAATTGAAAAAATATTAAATATTATTAAAAGTTATCTATGCTAATGTCGGTTATGCCGCATAGGATAGCCGGTGTCTACATTAGGGGTGTGCAACCGGATCGGGTTTACCCGGAACTCGGATCGGCCCACTCCAAAAAACAGGGTCGGGAATCGGTTCCTACTCAAACCGGTTAGGGAATCGGTTTCAATTTTTGGGAATCGGTTGAAACAGATCCGGTTTCCTGTTCTAGGTGAAGACCCATTCGGACGGATTTTAGAACAGGTTTTTAGTTACTTAAAAAAAAAAAAAGAACCATAGTGTCCAATCCAGCATTGCTTGCCCTTTGGTTGCCTCACGGCCCTCACCTCCTCTCAATCCTATGTTTCTTCCCATCTCGTCATATTATCTATTATTATATTTTGATTTGTTGCTTTTGGTGGATTGTAATTTTTATTTTTTATTTTATCGATACTCATATTATTTTGATAAAAAAATAAAAATCAGGTTCTTGAGTAGACCCTATAATAGGACCAAAAAATAGGGTCGGTTGCAAAACATGTTCTAAGACAAGCAGTGTCGGTTCTCGGTTCTAAAAACTGGGAACCGGTTATAACAAGGTACGTTTCGGGGTCTAGGTCCGGATCCGGCCCACCCGGCCCATGCTCACCCCTAATCCACATCATCGATTTTCAATCAAAATTGGCTGGATGGACTTAATTGGCAAAGTATAAAAATGTTTAAGACTCAATTGACAAAATTAATAGGTTTAGGGCTGAATTGATAAAAGTGCAGTAAGTTTAGAACTTTTTTAAATTAGGGATAGTATACTTTAATTATAAATAATAAAAATAAAGCTTAAAAAGGGGTTTGCGCCCCCAAAATTCAAAGAATCGACCCGATGGCGATGAGAGTCTAGAAAAGGACAATCACGCTCTAGGTGAAAACAAAGAATATTTCAGGAGCCAATCGAGAAGAGAATACATGTATTCTATCCCCACTAGAAAAATGAACTTGATTCTTGTTCCCATCTTGCCTAGGAAAGAAGCAAAAAAGTGGTCCCATCGCGAAGATGAAAAGCATACTCCCATCCCCAAATTCCCTAAAATTGCAATGCTATGCTTTGCTTGCCTTGGCCAATTGCATTTGGCACCAACAATGCCTTGTCTCCCCAATCCAGGGGAGAGCCCACAGCATTGAATGGCGTACTAATAGTTCCCTAATTAAGTCACACATGAGCGATTAACGGTTACGGCTCGAACCCAAGACAAAGCAGCCGAAACGCTACTCGAGTCCCTGACACGGAGGAGCACGGGCGAAGAAATCCGACTGCCTGATGAAGGTTTATGAATTACTCTGCAAGGTTATGAACCGGTTAAGTTCAGGCTTTTGGCCGATCTGTTTTAAACCTGTTATTCATGATTGGCTTAATTTAACAGGACATAGCTAGACCATAGGAGGGTTAGGAGGATTCGTGGAGGCTGGAGTCTTCGGCCGCCGAGGAGCCGATCCAAGATGAGTCTCGATCATTTAACCTGAAAAAGAACACCAACTTTGATTAATTTAGGTTGTTTTTTATCACTGGACTAAAGCCCTTATCAGACCGAGATGCTTAGTGATCGAGTTTATCAGACACTTTACACGAGAGAGTGCACTGAATAATACCCTAAGGCCTAAGCCATGGCGGAAAAAAGCAAACGGATGGAAAGCAGATGGACGTTATCTTTTAAAGGGTGTTGATCAAAAACAAAGAGAATGCAGCAACACAAAGCGAGGGAATAAAAAAGGGAACATAAAAGCAGCTTGACAAGGTACACACTCAAGCTAATTGCATGGTCATTAATTTAGTCTTTCATAAGACCATATGGTTCGAATATGCATAATGTGGAGATCAAATCTGAAAAAGATTTCTGCACTAAGATTTTTTTTTTTGTTTATTACTGTATGTACTCCGAATATATTGTCATTCATTTAAAGCTAAAGTTGAAGGAAGACAGCCTCTCTTGATCTCTTCCATCAGAGAGAGAGAGAGAGAGAGAGAGAGAGAAAGAGAGATGTATCGGTTCAGCAACACCGTGATAGGCTTCCTCAACCTGATAACCCTCCTGGCCTCCATCCCCATCATCGGGGCCGGCCTGTGGATGGCTAGGAACTCCACGACGTGCGAGAACTTCCTCCAGACCCCGCTGCTTGTCCTCGGCTTCATCGTCCTCGTGGTCTCCCTCGCGGGCTTCATCGGGGCCTGCTTCCATGTCGTGTGGGCGCTCTGGCTCTACCTCTTCGTCATGCTGCTCCTCATCACGGCCCTCACCGCCTTCACAGTCTTCGGCTTAGCCGTCACGAGCCGCGGCAGCAGCGTGGAGGTCCCAGGGAGGAACTACCACGAGTACCGGCTAGGGGACTACTCGGAGTGGCTGAGGAATAGGGTCAAGGACCCAAATAGTTGGAACGATATCAAGAAGTGCATCTTGGGGTCCAAGACTTGTGCTCAGATTCAGAATTGGACTCCTCTTGATTATCTACGGAAGGACATGAGTCCTGTCCAGGTAAATGATGTTGTTCTCTTCTTCTAGGAGTTTCTGTTCCTGGCTTCGACTAATTTTCCGAGAAAATTGATGATGTAAGATGTTTGGCATGGCCATGAAAAAAAAAAAACTATCAAGACAAGAAAAAGCTGGAAATAAAAAGACTCAATCAAAGACTTCTTGCATGTCTATGAACCATTCAAGGTTTTCATTGAACTTGTTTTTCATTTTGCTTCCTTAATGTTCTTTCCAGTATCCTCTTTGTTTTGCCACATTCTCTTAGTATCTAACTTATGAGTTCATTCATTGGTGCCTCGGTTTCGTTGGAGTTCGAGATTTTCTTTATCTGAATCGTAAAGAATTAAAATAAGAAGGATGTTCCGGTAAATCCGGAATACGGCAGGAGAAACATTCTAGGAAAACGGAGGAACAGGAAAAGTTCGGACCCAGGATGAAATTTTTCTCCTAGTTGAAGCTTATTAAGAGACATCATTAGTTTCATATAATCCTCTACATTTCTTAGCTCAAACATGCGTACGTACGTACATACTACCATATATAACTTATTTCGCATATGCTCTGACTTTATATGAAACATTGACCGATGAACTTTACAATCTTCTTTAATTATACTTGCATCACAAATGACTAACTTACTACATAACTAGTCTGGTTGCTGCAAGCCGCCAACATCATGCAACTACAACACGGCCGCCACGGTGGCTCAGGACCCAGACTGCTATCGGTGGAACAATGCCCCGACCATCCTGTGCTATGACTGCGACTCGTGCAAGGCCGGGGCTCTTGAGGAGATGAGGCGTACCTGGCACAAGCTTGCTGTCCTGAGCATCGTCATGCTGGTGCTTCTCATCTGCATCTATTCCATCGGCTGCTGTGCCTTCCGGAACGCGAAGCGGGCAGAGACCGACCACCCATATGGGGAGAACCAGATGACCAAAGTCCGGCCCCGGTGGGACTACTATTGGTTAGTAGTTAAGCCCACTGCCCACTGTCTTAATTGTCCAACGCGCACACGCACACACACACAACAATCCCCCCCAAAAAAAAAATCCTTTTTTCTTTATCATATAGATGATGTTTACTTAATCGATTTTATAAGCATGTTATATTTTATTAGGTCTCTAGAATTAGATGATAGCTTGCTTAATTTAATTGCAAAGTTAGTAAGCTTGAGAAACCAAAGCATAATTCGACAGTGACAGGAGAGATGAGACTACGATATTTCGCCAATATCTTTTGTCAGCAGACCAATTAATTATCCTCACAAGATAGAGGACGGGGTTTTGAACCCAGTTACCCTCAAAATAAAGTATCTTTGTTGCTTTAACTTTTGTTCCTTTTTGAGGAAAACCAGTTAGACTTTCAGTGAGATAACATCATTGAGTTCATTTGGGTGCATACAATATAGTAAGTGCATCACTGAAAACAAATGAATTTGAATAGAATATGGTAAAAGCACTTCTCATTCTATCTCTGTCTTTGCTTGCCTTTTTTTTTCTTGGGCATGTTCTGAAGGATATACATTGTTGGTCCACTTTGGTGACAGGTGGAGATGGTGGTATGACTGTAAAGAGCGGCTTTATTAGCACACAGGATCCAATCTTCTCTTTAATCTATAACCTTTCTTTCCCTTTTTCCCCCTACCTTCACTTTCTTTTCTCTTTCTCTGTGTTCACATTATCAGTTTGTATTCTGGCTACCAGCAAAAGAGAGGGGACAAGTCCATTGTTCCTTTTGAGGAGATGGGGTAATGGTCAGAGAGGTCTCTCGTTGTCCAAAGTGATCTCGTGAATGCTTTCTTTTTACTGTACAAAGATGGGTTTTGCTTTTGTCTTCCATACCATGCCTCATGGTGTTTCTGCTATCTCGAAGATTTCCCAATTCTAGTCTCCCTATTCAGGGAATTAGTCTACAAATGTTGGTGCCACAAATGTTCATGAGAATGAACTTATCTGACTGAAGATAGATATCTCATTATTCACATAATGATGAATTGCAAGGAGAGTCGCTAATTCATTATCGTCAGGATCAATGCACATGCAAAAAAGGAGACCCGCATATCTGCACGACATGACTGAGACGATCTTGATCAGGACGGTAAAGCACCACAGAACGAGCCAATGAACTTTCTCACAGTAACGAAAAAAAAAAAAAGTTTCTCATGGTACTTTTTGTAGACAACCTTTAAACCTCCCCACTCCAAAAAATTGCGCAGCTTAGGAATTCTATGAAGCACTAACTCACTGATTTCTCGGATGACCTTGTCAGATTACATTCCCATCCATAGAAAGATGTTAGTCTTAGTTATTATTAATAACGGGTGCAGACAACCAATATCTCAACAGTGCATTGACAAACAAGAACTCGAACAGTTTCAAGTTTCAGCACACAATCAATTTACATGGCGTTCAAATCTTATCAATCCTACTGAGAGCTCCTGATGAGGTTGAAAGAAACAATCTCGCAGATTGAGGATAATACCTTAGTTCGTTCCTTCTGCGATTATGTTGAGTACCATTTTGTCAACCTGATCTTCCTTTGAGGATTAATTGCAAGAACAAAGTGAATCTACAACATGCCATCAATATAAGGAATTAAACCTCGAACAGAACTTCTAGAAAGAGATCAAAATATGCGGCTTTATCTGTATGCAATGGTGGCCTTTGCTTTCAAAATTGCAGCTTTTGTCCTATCTTTTGTAAACATATCTACAAAGAAGAGCATATGAAATTAACAGACGACAAGATGATAACAGCAGACGAAAACCCTGCTTGCAATTTAGTGCTCCCGTTACTAATAAGAAATCTATCTTCAGTCAGATAAGTTCATTCCAATGAACATCTGTTGCACTAACAAAATCTCTGACGAACAGCATTAAGGAGCTAAATGTAGCCTCAAGCATTCCACCATGCAATTTCTGCACTGTGAAATTCATATTGTGCGAGAAATTCTCGTGGAAAGCAGATAAAACTCATTAATGTGCAAGTCACGCACAAATATCCTGCCATAAATGATGACACCACGTAGATTCGCTTTCCGGAACCATCATACCAAGAAACTACACCCACAAGCCAGGAATTTGACAGGGCTTCAACAAAAGTCTAGAGGTCTTCCACTGAATTCATCCACAAAATGTCGAAACAACCATGAGTTTTCTTAATTACCAGAAAACAAGCGAAATGAATACATTTACCGCACAACAGGACTGCAGATAGATTCAAAGCAACTAATCGTCTCTGAACAAAAAGGGCATTCAATTGATTGTACATTGGCCCATACATTGCAAATTTGACCATGAGCTCGCGAGAAAAGCTAAAATGCAACAAACAAAAAAAGTTTTAAAATATAATTGCTCTTGATTTTAGAAAACAAAAGGATAGATCACTAAAACTAAGTTTGGCATTTGGCCGATTTGTTAAGAAGAAGTTTCATTGCTCATACAATTGAGACCCCAGAGATTGGATCAATAAAGTTAAGAAATTGTTCGGTATAGTTGTGGCTGAACTATAACTGTGTTGTGTTGTGATATCATATGATGATCTATATGTCTACGTGGACTATCTTAGAAAACCATCAAAATATTTAGGAATACATTGTTCATTTTGGAATGTTTAAGACTGAATTAGCGGCTATACAATGGATATAGGACATCTTGGGCAACTTTCCTTCTTTCAAAGCGGCAGCGTTTCTTTTTTCAACTAAGTTGCCGCGAGAAAATTGTACTGAACAGAATCTAAGTAGTCCAGTTTCATGCCCTACCAAAATTTACATTTTAAAAGGTGAGCTCTGGTTCACGATGAAACAGCGGAACCGACTTTAACTAGTTCCGCATTAGTTCTCGGACACTATCGGTACAAAGGCGGGATCGAACCAGTAATTCGATGAGTACACGCGAGTGAACCAGCTGATTTGATCCTATCCAGCTCAGGCTGATTTTCGAAACATTGGAGTGTCATTTCCTTATATTTTTCTTACTTATTCAATACCAATTCTTTCATGTGGAAGAATGAAAAATAAATTATGATAATGATAGAGAACGATTCTTTTGGGGAAAATTATCAAAAGAGTCCTAAATCTATTGAAATTATGACAATTCAGTTTGAACTTTTTTCGTGTCAATTCAGTCCTATTCTTTTTACATTTGTGCCAATTAAGTCCATCCGACTAGGCACGGATATGGTGCCGTTGGCGTTGACTTGGCAATTTTTAAATATTTTTTCAAAATTTTGATTTATTATTTTTACAATTTGTTATTTTCTTTTTTTCTTCTTCTTCTACTACCTCCATCCGGTCACTCGATCGGTGACTAGCTAGAGGCGAGGCCTACCTCGTTGGCTTGACCGACCTCGCCTCCGGTTAGTCATTGGGCCTCGGTGACCGGCTGAATGAAGAAGGATAAAATAAAAAAAGAAATATTATATAAAATTTAGTACTTCAGTACTAACAGTGCCACGTGAGCGGCGACTAGCCAAAGTTACTTGAATGGGCTGAATTGACTCAAATACAAAAAGTTTAGGATTGAATTGACAAAAAAAAAAAATAAGGACTAAATTGTCACAATTCCAATAGGTATATGAATTTTTTTTATTTATAATTCTCCCATTCTATTGCTTTGTGTCTTGTCGCAAGGCCAAACAAATGTCTTGTAAAAATTTAGTAATCACTTGTTTCAGCGTAATTTTCGCGATATTTCTAAACATAATAATAATAGCACAAAATGTATGGAAGTATATATCATATAGATGACTTGAAAGAGGAGGGGCCGAATTGCTTCATGTATCTAGAAAATCATTGCATAACATCTTCACCTCATTCACTTTGGCTGGCGTTGCTTGAAATTGTTTGACCTTGTCATCGCCGGTGCGAGTTGCTACTACCGAGCCACGTATTGATATCCTAATCCTTGTCGAAAATTGTGTTGGAATATCGAGGAATCTGTGGTGGAATTTTTATAATGTCTTCCTAATTGAATAGTTCATCTCAATTCAGATTATATTTTAGGGTATGTTTGTCATGGGAAAAACTTCATAGTAAAAGAAAATACGAAAAATTGTTCAAAAAATCCTAAACCTATTGTATTTTTGCTAATTCGGTAAATCTTTTAGTTTTGCCAATTGAGTCTTAAACTTTTTCATATTGTGAATTAATTCCATCTAGCTAATTTTGGCTAGAAATCGGATGTGGACACCGACCGTCCCGACGTGACTTGGCCGAGCTGATTTAAACAATTTTTAATTATATTTTAATATTTTTCATTTATCCTTTTCTTTATTTTCTTTGTTTTAATTTAGATTAAAAAACCAAAAGAGAAAAGCTAAAACTTCATTTCAATAAAACAAAACTGAAAAAAAAAAAAAAAAGAACGACAATTGGGCAATGTCGGCCCTCCCATGGGGCCTACTATCATCTCTCACCCCGTGTGACGCCTCGTCGGCCTTAGGTGAGGTCTGGCAAACCTCGCCGGGCTCGAGCAAGGGCGCCCGGATTGGGCAATGCCGGCGCTAGCACCGGCTTAGCAAGGGTAGCCAGCCCTCACTTGAGGTCAGCGGTAGTAGTAACCCATGAGCTTGCCATTCCTCATTTTTTTTTTCTTAGTTTTATTTTTATTTTTAAATAAAATTTTATCTTTTCTTTTTTTTAATCAAATTTTAAAAAATAAAATAAATATATAAAAATAAGAAAAATAAAAAATATTAGAATATTACTAACAATTGTCCATGTCAACGCCGGTCGTGCCACATAGGATAGCAAGCATCCACATTAGCGATTTTTCGCCAAAATTGATCGGATTGACGTAATTGGCAAATGGTTAAAAGGATTATGGCTCAATTGGCCAAATTAAAAGGTTTATGACTAAATTGGCCAAAGTGCCAAACGTTTAGATCTTTTTGGACAACTTATTAGGGTTAGTCGCGCAAACACAACAAAATAAAGAATAAAGTACAATAAAGAGTTACAATTATTCAGACGCCATAGTTTTCGGACAATGAAAGGTTACGTCCATCCGAATGGTTGTTTTCACACATGAATAGTCATGTCCGAATTGTGATTTTTAGGACATGAACGGTTATGTCTGAATGGCAGTTTTCACACACGAACAATCATGTCCGAATTGCGATTTTTCAGACATGAATGGGTGTGTTTGTATGTCGGTTCGGATACCAAGAGTTGGGCTTTACTGGTATTATAAAATGGACAATTATGTTCATTTTCAGTGGTTCCTTTTCATTCTTTCGTTTTCCTTCAAAAGAGAAACAACCATTTTTTCAATTTTTTCCGCATAGAGTTTTAGGAGGTTCACTAGAATTGCTATCCGGTATTTTCACCGTGACTTTGTTGTATCCTAAAGGGAATTTGTCGAAAATCTATGGCAACTTCGTAGGGCAAATTGATCCTAAAGAGAGTGATTACTCGCCTTAAAGTCCGACGACATTATTACTCCATTTCCTCTGATTATTTTTCAACATATACACCAACACCAAGGGACTATCTAGTACGTGACATGCTTATCTCTAAGTTTTTACACCTATTTAGGATTGATGAGGTATTAATTTGTAATGATTTTTTTTCGTAATTATGTATCTACATGTATCATGGCTGTAATTACTCATTGTTATGTACGCATATCGTGCAACTCTAGTTAGGGTTATATCACCATAAACACTTCGTCTTTGTTCTCTCTACGACTCCAAAAAATCATCATATTTGTCTCAGCCAGCTAAGGCGTTGTGAAATCTATCAAGCTCTAAAGTTGCTGTCAAATAGTAATCACATTTATTGTAGGTACTCTTTAGTAGTGTAGGGAGTTAAAACGGTTGGAAATAGACTAGTTCCTAAAAGTATATGTGGTCACGTGCCATTTGGATCTTTTAAACTAATATTTATTTTGCAAGTTGGCTAAGGCGTCAAGGGCTTTCTTACTCAGGAGCTCGAATCCCACTAACTGTATACAAACACTTTGGATGTGAGTTGATTGCGCAGGCCAGGCTCAATAGATTCATAGAACTGGCATAGCGTTTCGTTAGTCTCTAGATAGCCAAAACCAATGCTCGTGGCCCTATATTAATTATACATATACGTATATATGTGTATGTGTATATTTATATGTATATATATGTGTGTATATATGTATATGTATATATTGGTTTAATCACATTGTACGTGCTTCCTCTATAACTTAGTTCAATAATTGTGAATGAATTTGATTATGATGTGTGCAGTAACTATGACCGAATATCTTTCCCGCTTAAAAAGGATCGGATACAAATATCATTAATGCAAATGGACTTTCAGAACATTCAGTGAAGTGTAACCGAATAGATTTTGAGTCTTTGAAATACTCGCTAAAATCATGAAATATAAAGGCGGATTGAAAACCTCAATTGATGGCCCATTATATAAGTATATATATACACAATTTGCAAACTTATGAATCGTCAGAATCTCACGACACTCGCTTCGACAATTCTCATGGATTTGTCCATGGGTCCATTAAACAAATCCACTAAAACCCTAAAAAGTAATTTAAACATCCCATGTAATTGACGCCTTGGAAATCAAAGTGTTTGAATTTTCTACGCCAAACCATAAGGCTAGTTCTAGATCTAGATCAAGACTAACTATTATAGAGGATGTATCGAAACCATTGAACTGAAAACGTGGTAAAGTAGCCCCTGGAGGTGGAACTAATCCTTTGATGGGTGTTTAGGGACTTGACAATTAATCAGAGTAATATGCTAATTAAGCATGCAACAGCTGCAAATTACTCTCTGGCTTGTAGTTTTGATCAATAAACCCTGTTTGTTATGCAAAAAATCAATGTCTTGAAATTTTTTTTCCTAAAATTAATCACTTGTATTGCTTGAAAAACTTAGTCAATGTATAAAATTTTCGTGGATGGTGAAGATGTTTTTTGTTCATTCGTTTTGTTAAGCGACACAAGTTATCATTTTTAAGAAAATAATCTTTAAACAATTTATTTTCCACACAACAAGTGAAACCCTTAAAGATAATATAACTACCATGAGTATTCATCATTCATCCATTTTAAGGTGATGATCTATGGAAGGTCAATGAAGCAAAAGTCTGGCTCGGGTCTAAATCAACGTGGCCCATGATTTGAAGATCGTTGACCCACGTCTTTTTCCTGCTATTTGAAGTTTGAATTCGTTTGCTCGAAGCCTAAACTTTCCATAAGATATAAAGTAAGAACAATAAGACAACACTCGGTAATCACTTTTCTGAATGAATCCACATTACGTGGGTGGGGGGGTCCAAATTGCTATTTGCAGTCCTGTTGAACTTGAAGCACTGGAGAAGATTTGCCTTGCTCTTGCATAATTTTCATTGACGGAAACTGAAGAGTCTTTTCAATATTCCTTGGCATAGCACCCTTCGTTGATCAGTTGTCTGGTTTCTTCTGTTTTTCGCTGGGGCAGAGATTATGCTCCTGGGGTTCATAAATCTAATATATCGATCGTGTCTGTCCCCAGGATTTTGCTGCTTATTGAATGTGTCTCTTCTCTTGCAGCCCACTCAAGGTGATCCTATAATTAGGCGACAGCAGCAAGGTGGTCTTAAATTAGCAGAGATGACAAACGGAAGTTGTTCAGCACGTAACGCATCAGGAACGCAAATATGTGCATAGCCAACTCATCAACTGAGTGTCGTGTGTGTGAGAGAGAGAGAGAGAGAGACCTGCGCACGCACCAGCCCTACAACTGTTTTAATGCTGGTTTCTTGAATTTGGCCGGCGATCACCAGCTCGTCCAAGACTTGGTAGGCCTGAAATGTTCACAGCAACAAGCATTTCTCAATGTTGTTTACGTTTACCATCACAGACAACTACAAAATCTCTGCAAAAAAGGGACAAGTACCCAAGCGAAGTAAAATGTGAGCATCCACTCACAAGCCTGCAAGTAGTGAAAGAAATTAAGGTGAGAGCAAGGACATATCATATGGACAAATTAGTATCTGCGGGATTGAAAAAGTAGAACTGTTCACTCACTATGCCACATTGGCGGTCCAAATTCCGCACATAATGATCAATTAATTCGAGCGCTTCGAGTTCATTGTCGTCAGGATCAATGCACATGATATACAAGAGATTCCCGTAGCTGCACAACATGACTGCAACAAACTTGAGCAAAGATCACAAAGTGCCACGGAATGACCCTATTTAACTTTCTTGCCGTACCTTTTGTAAACAACGGTTAAAGCCCCCCATTCCAAGAAACTGCACATCTCAGGACCCCTACGGAGCACTAGCCCACTGATTTCTCCGATGACCTTATTAGATTATATTTCCATTCATAGAAAGACATTAGTCTTCATATTGTTAGAACCAGGTGCAGGAGGGCCGATATCTCAACAGAGCATTAACAAACAAGAACTCGAACAGTTTCAGTTTTCAGCAAACAATCAATTTACCATGAAGGTTAAATCTTATTAACCCAATGAGAGTTTCCTAATGAGGTTGAAAGAAACCATGTCTTGGAATGAGGACAATACCTTAGTTCGTTCCTTCTGTGAATACGGCGAGTACCATTTTGACAACCTGAGCTTCCTTTGACGATTAATTATAAGAACAAAGTGAATCTACAACATGCCACCAATACAAGGAATCAAACCTCAAAACAGAACTTACAGAAATAGATCAAAACATGCGGCTCTATCGGTATGCAATGGTGGCCTTTGTTTTCATTTATGCAGTGCCAATGTAGTTTGATACATACACAAAATTCCTCCTTATGTCCTATCTTTTGTAAATATATCTACAAAGAAGAGCATATGAAATTAACAGACAGCAGAAGAAAGACCTGCTCGCACTTTAGTGCGCCCATTGTTAGTGAGAAATCTATCTTCAGTCAGATAAGTTCATTCCAATGAAGATTTGTTGCACCATCAAAATCTCTAATGCACAGCTTTAAGAAGCTA
The DNA here is from genome assembly GCF_020921035.1 of Rhodamnia argentea. Classification (NCBI taxonomy): domain Eukaryota; kingdom Viridiplantae; phylum Streptophyta; class Magnoliopsida; order Myrtales; family Myrtaceae; genus Rhodamnia; species Rhodamnia argentea. The sequence continues at coordinate 29,386,557 of NC_063157.1, read as the reverse complement.
AATGTTGCCTCAAGCATTCCGCGATGCAGTTTTTGCATTATGAAAGTCATATTTTGTTAAATTCTCATGGAAAGCAGATAAAACTCATTGTGCAAGTCACACACAAATATCGTCCCGGAGCTCCACGTAGATTCGTTTTCCATAGCAATTACACTAAGAAACTATACCCAGAAGCCAGAAATTTGACGGGGCTTCAACAAAAATCAGACCTTTCGACAAGAAGTCAAAACAAATTCCACAATTGCAGTCTCCAACACGAGCATTAGGGTCGTTCAACCAAAGACCTGTCGTGTTACAAAGTGAACATGATAAATGACAACGAGGGGTTTCTTCCCTACTTTACCATGATTCAGATCGGAGATTGAGCTCGAGTCCTTCAAATCTGCAGGCGACTCTGCACCATCGACGATCGGCAATTTCTGTGGGAATCTGTACCGTTCGGAGGCAAATGTGAATCTGAGATTATTGTTGCGCCAAGAGCTATTCTAAGCGAGAGAGCTGTTTCTCCGCCGAGTTGGCATAGCATCACCTCTTTGAGACTTGCGGTAATGTTTTCAAAAGTTCAAAATACCGTTACAACAGACCAAAGCGGTCGTCAATACACGGTTTAATCGGCTCAATGCCTTAATCCGACCGGTTTGATTTTACTTGAATAAATCTAACTGTACGGCTAGTTTAATTGGAAAAACATCTGTACCAAGTAAACACGTTATGCCCATCACCCGATTCGGTGATGTATGATTAAAAGATATTGCAAAGCAGCCACAGCGAATTTCGGGGGAAATTTATCAAAAAAAAATTAAACCTATTGCAATTGTGCCAATTTAGTCCTAAACCTTTTGCTTTCGTATCAATTCAGCCGTACACATTTTGCATTTAAGCCAATTCAATCCTTCTGACTAATTTCAACCGGAAATCCTGACGCGGTGAGGAGTCAACGGCCGGCATGAGGAGGAGGAAGAAGAAGAGGGAAAAAAAAAGGAATAAAAATAAAAATAAAAATATGTTTGAAAAAGTTATTAAAAATTTATTAAAAAATGGCCACATTAGTGCTGGCCTTGCCGTGTCAGCGATTTCCAGCTTAAATTGGCTAGAAGGACTGAAGTGGCATAAACGCAAAAGGTTTAAAATTAAATTGGCAAAAAATAAGGTTTATGACTAAATTGGCACAGTTGCAATAAGTTTAGAAGTTTTTTGGTAATTTTCCCCGAATTTCGGCGTGCAACGTTAGCATATTTGGCCATGAGTTCATCGTAAGAGCTAAAATGCAACCAATGAAAAAGGATTGAAATTTAATTGCCCAGGATTTTTTAAAACAAAAAATAATAATAATAACTAATGCTAAGTTTGACATTTGGCCAATTTGTTAGAACTTGTTTGGAATAGCTGTGGTTGCACTGTACTATGTTGTGTTGTCCTAAGACTAACCTCCATTTCAACATCTTTTTATCCAGAAGAGTCGGATAGGCTATATTGACAAATCGTCAAAATGTTTACCAATATATTTGCCAAATTGAAAAGTTTACATTTTTTGGATAATTTTCCTTCTTCCAGAACAACAACGTTTCTTTTCACAACTGAAGTTGTGCGGGAAAACTGTACTAAACAGAATCTAAGTAGTCAAGTTTCATGCCCTACAAAAATTTATATGTTAAAACGTGAGCTCTGGTGCACGATGAAACGATCGAATAGACTTAAACTAGTTCCGATTTGGTTCTTGGATTCTAATGGTACAAAGGCGGGACCAGATCATTGGTCCGATGAGTAAAACGATTGAACCAGTTGATTTGATCCTATTCGGCTCGGGCTCGGGCTGATTTTCAAAACATAGGAGGGTCATTGCCTTATATTTCCTTACTTATTAATGCCAAACTAATTAATAGCAGCTATTCTTTCGTGTGGAAGAATGCACAATAAATTGTGATAGATGATACGGATAGAACTATTCTCTTGCTTTGAATTTTAAGGCAAGGCCAAACGCGTGTCCTGTAAATATTTGGTAATTTTTCGCTGTGATATTTGGATAGTTCCTAGACATAAACATCACAATAATAATAATAACAATAATAGCACCAAGCACGAAATTTGACTTGAGAAACAAGAGGAGCAATTCATTTCGTAAGATTAATCTCGAATTGCAAATTTATAAAAGTATTTATTTTGTGAATGAATTGAAAGGGGAGGGGCCGAATTGTTTCATGCATCTAGAAAGTCAATTGCATAACATCTTCTTCATCTCATTCACTTTCGTTGTTTCTGGAAATTGTTTGACCTTGTCGTCGCCGGTCCGAGTTGCTGCCACTGAGCCACGACTTGATCTCCTCATCCATGTCAAAAATTGCGTCGGAACATCGAGGAATCATGTCTGCTAATGCTATGGTGGAATTTAGTAATGTCTTCCTAACTAAATGGTTCATCTTCATTTCGATTATGTTTTAGGGTGTGTTTGTTTTGAAGGAAGTTCCATAATAAAGAAAAATATTTTTCGGAAAGTTATTTTCTTAGGAAAATGTTTTTTTTTTTCCATTTTCAAGCTGGAGAATTCATTTTCATAACTTTAAGCATGTATGTTTTTTTTTAGCGTAACTGATTTTCCGTTGACCGATCATTTTCAGCAAACCAAATGCATGAAAGTTCGGAACAAATACTTTGTGGAAAGTTCTTTTGCTCAAGCAAATACACCATTTAATGCTTGAAAATTCCCAGATGTGTTTTGACATTTTGATGATTTGGGTGCGCCCGAACCCTTTCTCTGACCAATTTTCAAGTCAAATTGAAAAGGTGCCTTTTCATACGCTTGTTACTTTACAATTTTCATGTTTGCACAATATGTATCACGCTTGCAACAAACACCTCAAATTAGATTTTCACTTTATTCGAGGGCGGGTTGCTTCTTGTGATTTATGCGTTCGCTAAATGCTTGTATCGGTCACCTAGATAACATATTCGCCAAGAGACTGCTTTGTCCATCACATTCGTTATTAAGATTCAATCTCTTTAGTTGTTACACCTATTTTGAATTGATATGGTATTAATAAGTAATGTATATGTATTATGGGGTTTTTTGGCAATTATGTTTCAATGTGGATCATGACTGTAATTGTTTATTGTGCAACTCTAGTTAGGGTTAAGTCGCCATAAACATTAGTATCTCTATTCTCTTTATGACTCTAAAGATGATATGTCTTAGTCACCAAAGGCGTCGTGAAATCTATTGAGCTCTAAAATTGCTCTCAGATAGCAATCGTGTTTATCATATGTACTCTTTAGTAGTGCATGGGGTTAAAACGCTTGGAAATAGACTAGTTCCTCAAGTATATGCGGTTGCGAGCCAGTTGGATCATTTAAACTACCATTTATTTTGCAAAGTTGGCTATGGTGTCAAGGGAATTCCTACTCACGAACTGGAGGTTCTACGTTCAAATCCCACTAACAATATGCAAATTACTCTGGATGTGGGCTGCCTGCACATGTTTGGCTTAATCGATTCCTGACATTTGTGAGACATTTTGTGAGCCTCTAGATAATCGAACCTCAACTCGTGGCACCATATCAACAATTTATATATGTATGTATATGTATTGGTATAATCACATCGTACATGGTTTCTCCACAAATTAATTCAATAATCGAGAATGAATTTACCTATTATGTGAAGTAACGTATCAACGAATATATTTCTTAAATGGAATGATACGAATATAATTGATGCGAATGCAATCTCAAAATTTTCAATGAAGTGTAAATCCATCTTAAGTGAATAGAGTTCGAGTATTTGGATTACTCACTAAGATCATAAATTATAAGGGCGATTGAAAGCCTCAATTGATACATAGTTTGTAAACTTATGAGTTGCAAGGGTCTAATAATACTCACTTCGACAATTCTCTTGGATTTGTCCATAGGTCTATTAAACAACTCCACCAAAACCCTTAAAGCAATTTAAACATCCCATGTGAGTGACACCTTGGAAATCAAAGTGTTCAAGTTTAATTAACCAATCTCAACTTGGCACATGTGGTAAAAAGATTTTAAAAGCTTTTTTTTTCTTTTCACGTGTTGAAAATGGCCACGCCGAACTGTCGAGGGCAGTTCTACATCGAATTATTGCAGAGGATGTATTGAAACCATTAAATTTATAATGTGGTAAAATAACTCCTGGACGAGGAAATACTCCTTTGATGGGTGTTTTGAGACTCGACAATTAATCGGAGTAATTAACTAATTATGCATATAACAGCCGGACATCGCTCCCCAGTTTGTAGTTTTGATTAATACGCCCGGCTTGATTTGCCAAAAATTAATTATTTGGTTTCAAAAATATTTTCCTAAAGACGACTTTTTGTATTACTTTAAATAGTTAGTCAATGGAAAATATTTTCATTAGCGATTACAATTTATGTCAAAACATTTTTCGTGAACGATGAAATTTTTTTTGTTTATCTAATATATAAGCGACACGAGGGATCATATTTAAAAAATATTTTTTTTTCTAAATAAGTGACTTCTTGCGAAATAAACGGAGCAATAAAAACTATATCCTTCACATAAATTTATCATCTATCCATTTTAAGGTGACATCTAGGGAAGGTCAATGAAGCAAAAGTCTCGACCGCGATTTGAAGATTGTTGACCCACGTCTTTTTCCAACTATTTAAAGTTTGAATTGGTTTTCAGAAGCCTGAATTTTCAATAAGGAAAAATAATAATAATAAAAAAATCATGACTTGGACTTTATCCAACCTTTTCATGATATATGTCACATGGGAATTGTTCATGCGTAGGTGAAAACCACGTTACTGAAAAAAATAAATTAATATCCGATAATCACTTTTCTAAATAGGATAGGTTTAGGGTCAATTTCATGCATAATCTAGGTCAAATAATTCCTTTCTTTAGGTATTTTATTTTGGGTCTTCATTAAATCCGAAAATCATACAAAAAATGTCATTCATGTTATGTCGTCCTCCATACAATGTCATCATGGATTTGCCATGTCAATTAGAATTGCATGTTTAGATTAATTTAATTCATCATGCAGGTTGTACGTTAGAATTAGTTAATTAAATTGTATGTCATTAGGATTCAATTTAATTTTAGGCATTCTTCAGTTAGGTTTGCATTTATTCATCTAATTGCATCTTAGAATAATTTTATGCGTAGCTTATGGCGTATTTTTCATTAAAAAGCGAAAACTAAAAAGAGAGAAGATTGTCCGGCACATGCTCCCTATTATTTATCTTGAGTTCTAAATGTTTAATTTAATTGATTGTGCACCAGCATGATAGCCTATGTTAGTGACTTAAGTTAAAATCAATTAAAATTGTTTGATCAAATTTTTTAATAAATTGAAGTGGTACCGAAAGGGCGTTAATAGAAATATTAGCATATTCAAGTCCCCGGACTCATCATCTTTAGTTCGTAGAAATAAAGTATTTCTCTCGATATTTTATTTAGGCATCTAATCAACTTATCATGAATCAATTAATGGCGACTTCGAGTTAAATTAACCTAAGTTGCAATTTGATAGATTTTGAGAGAACTTGAATTAAGTTAGTTAATTTAGTGAACTTAGAAATGCATTAATCTAATTTTAGGTCGTGACAATTATAAGGGGGATTGAAAGCTTCAGTTGATACATAATTTGTGGACTGATGAGTTGTAAGGATCTGATAATACTTACTTCCTCAATTCTCTTGGATTTGTCCATGGGTCTATTAAACAACTCCACTAAAACCCTAAAAGCAATTTAAACATCCCATGTGACTGACACCTTGAAAATCAAAGTGTTCCAAGTTTAATTTACCAATCTCAACTTGGCACATGTGATAAAAAGATTTTTAAAAGCCATTTCTTTTTTCTTTTCGTGTGTTGGAAATCGTCCCGTCTCTTCTGTCATATAGATCTCCATAATTGGATTTAACAAACTGTCGAGCGCAGTCCTACATATGGACCAGGATCGAATTATTGCAGAGGATGTGTTGAAACCATTAAATTCAAAACTATTTTTTCTTTTCTTTTCACGGGAACTATTCCATTGACAAGAGTTCCGAGACTCGACAATTAATCGGAGTAATTTACTAATTATGCATGTCATAGCTAGACATCGCTCTCCAGTTTGTAATTTCGATTAATATGCCCGGTTTGTTTTGCCAAAAATGAATTATTTGATTTTAAAAATGTTTTTTCAAAAGCGACCTCTTATATCGCTTAAATAGTCAGTCAATAAAAAATATTTTCAGTATCGACTGCGGTTTATGTCAAAATATTTTCGCAAACAATGAATTTTTTTCTTTTGTTCATTTAACTTGTAAGCAATACATGTGATCATATTTGAAAAAAAAATATTTTTTCTAAGTAAATGATTTCTCACGAAACAAATAGAGCAATAAAAATGACATATCCTCCACATAAATTGGTCATCTATTCATTTTAAGGTGACATCTATGGGACGTTAACGAAGCGAAAGTCTTGCCCATGATTTAAAGATCATTAACCGGCATATTTTTCCAACTATTTAAAGTACGAACTCATTCTCTCGAAGCCCATATTTTCCAATAAGGGAAAAAAAATAATGATAATAATAATAAGACAATCATGACTTGGCCTTTATCCAACTTGGTCATGAATCATGATATATGTCACATGGGAATTGTTCATACGTAGTTGAAAACCGCAACCACCTTTCTGAACGAATCCACATACGTAGTAGGGTCCAAATTGCGTGGAAAAAAAAATTTCAAATTAAATTATTGTTGCCAAGAGGAAGGAGTGGAGAAAGAGACAGGCAAAGGACAAATGACCATACGAACGGCAGACATTATTGTACTTTCCAAAATCGAACAAAGATGGCTGGCGGCGGTCTTCAATGGCTGCTAAGGGAATAAATAAATGAAAAAAGAAGAAGGAGGAGAAATGGTCCTGCTGAAATCCAGGTCTTGCGATTGGCATAGCCACAAGGATCTAGGAATATTTAAATGGAAGGCAAAAGCACACATTCTGCAATTTTTTTTTTTTTTGCACTCTAGTCCTCGAATTTGCATATGTGTACAATTTAAGTACATGAAGTTTTCCAATAAAGTCTCCTAATCTTTGTTTTTGGTAAATTAAAGGCAATCAAATTGACGATCAAATTATAGGAATGGTGATCCTACCATTTGATTTCTAACCCAAAAAAAAAAAAAAAAATTCTGCCCATCTAATTCGACAATTCCAATAGTTTTCGATTCAATAGAGCCGTTGGTCATCACCACCGTCATCATTTTGGCGAGTACCAATCGGCAATCGCCCAACCGGCTTCCAATTTATTAGAATTGAAGGTTCATGGATTCGACTAGAAAACTCATACAAACTTATATATTTGATTATACAAAATTGGAAAAATTTCAATTAAGGACCAGAAGTGATTTCATTTTCTCAAATAAAGGTCCGAAGTACCTTCATTAGTTTAAAAAATGGCCTAACCAGGCCTATTTTCATCTTTGATCATGCTATACTTTCGTTTTCTTAATAAATATGGACACAACGACACATTATCTCCAAAAAATATGAGTAATTTGAATAAACTTGAGGAAAGAGACATTATTTCGAGTGAGGTTAGAAAACACTAGAGTCATTTTCATATCACTATTCAATAACGAATTCATCATTAAACAAATAGAACATTCATCTTTCCCCCAACCGTGTTGATTTTTTTTACGATGTCGCTCTAATGCGTAAAAAGGGAGGAATCATTCAAGAGCTTCTTATGACATTAATAATAATAATAAAAAACAAACATATGTCGTGAAAGTGATTCCAACACTTCTAGAAGTTGAATCAAGAATTGAACGCGTAGACATCCCAATTTCATGGCCATATTTAATTAAAAAAAAAGCATGGTAAATTCTCCATTTCACACCTATTTTAATGACATATTCTCTCTTTTTTCCCCGTTCGTTATAGAACAAACTCGTGTTGAAAGTCGAGCATCCTCCCCCCTGCCCCTCCTTCCCCGCAAAACAAAAACGTTGAAAAGTCAAAGTCTTTGATTGTCAACTCCGCTAATATTTATAATCCCCATTCGATCTTCAGTAGCGCAACCTGCTTCACATCTTCCACACCCACCTCCCTTCTCCACATCTCATTCCTCTCGCCGGCGCGGGCTGATTCTCAGGCGACCTTGAACTACCGGCGAGGAGGCGTCGATGGCGGAGGATTTGAAGGAGCGTACTCTGGAGGAGACCGCGACGTGGGCGGTCGCCATCGTTTGTTTCGTGATACTCGCGATCTCCATCTTGTTAGAACATACCATTGACCTCTTTGAGAAGGTGGGTTGGGGGTGGTCTTGATCGCGGTTCTCTGTATTGCTTAGAGGAAGAAAAAGTTCTTGGAGAGCTTGATCATCACTGACTACTGGATCGATGACTAACTTGATGAATGTCACTGATTGCGCTGTTCTTTCCATTTCCAGTTCTTGAAGAGAAAGAGGAAGGGATCTCTTGTTGAAGCATTAGAGAAGGTTAAATCAGGTGATTTTTAACATTCGACTTGCTCTCGCCGATCTTCAGTCACAGAAACGCAGAGTCTCTTTATGATTTCTTTTCACATCACCCTTCGTTGATCAGTTCTTTGTTTTTCCTCTGTTCTTTTCGCTTTTGGCAGAGCTTATGCTGCTGGGGTTCATATCATTGCTTCTGACAGTGCTTCAAGGTCCGATATCGAGCATATGCGTCCCCAGGAAGATCGCCAATTCTTGGCTTCCTTGTTCCGGGGGGATAAAGACCGTCTCGACCTCCGAAAAGTACGGCCGCAGACTCCTCGAGTTCTCGGAGTTCCATGGGGTCATCCGCCGGAGTCTGGCCACGAAAGGGTACGATAAATGCACTGGAAAGGTAATACTACTAAGCTTCCCCTTCATTTATATGTCTCTCTGGATGCGGATCAATGTGAAAATCTCTGTCTCTGCATATGGTGTTCACTTGTACTGAACATTTCTGTGCAGGGGAAGTTTGCCTTTGTCACGGCGTACGGTATTCATCAGCTCCACATATTCATCTTTGTGTTGGCCGTCTTCCATGTTCTGTACTGCCTCACAACCTTGGCTCTGGGCAGCATTAAGGTACAACAGAATGTTACAAACTGAAGAATCTCTCTCTCTCTCTCTCTCTCTGAGTGGCTTGGTTTGGTTGTTGCTGCAGATGAGACGATGGAAAGCATGGGAAAAAGAGACAAAGACACAAGAATACAAGTACTTCCATGGTAATCTCTAGACTCCAAACGCAGAAGACCGCGGCTTGATTTGATTAGCTTCCTCGATTAGTATTCGACTAGGAGCCTCGAGAATTATGGGTGTTTTGGTTACACTTTGCCTGATTACTGAATCTGCGCGTGCTGTTGGCATCCATGAATTCTAGACTAGCAATGCCATCAACCATTACCTTGTGGTTAACCCCCTTAAATATTCGCGTCGAAAAGTTAGGTGTGCGCATAGGTGAATTGTTTAGATTTGTACGTTTGAAGTTGCATCTAATGTTTCTCTTTCCACTGAAGTTGTGGTATTTATACATTGATCTGTTTGTAATTAGTGGGTGCTTTCAATTTTAGTCGAACATGAATGGCGTTCGATTGTCATCTTCTCTTTGTCCAATTATGGCTAAAGCCAGAGAGCCAAATCTCTGTTGCAGATCCTGAGAGGTTTAGATATACGAGAGATACATCATTCGGTCGAAGGCATTTGAGCTTCTGGAGCCAATGGAGAATATCTGTCTGGATAGTAAGTACATTTTCCCAGAAAACATACAACTCTTGTGTACTAGAGTCCAAACTGTTTTCGAATATATGTCAGCAGATCATGTTTATTTCTCGAACTGGATCAAGAGAAATTGGTCATGAGCAACTCGGGATCGACACATAATTGACTAATCGTCTTGTGTGTCTAAAATCGAGTTCTGTTCACACGCGATGCCAAATGTGAAGACTCACAGCCCTTTCGTGTTAATTTACATGAAATAGTAACAAACTTCAAACTTTTTATCACAATTAAGTTACTTTCTCCGTTGGGAGGAAAAAACCAAATCCTCCCAAGAGTTGAGCTAAGTTTTCTTCCCCTTCTGTCAGGTGTGCTTTTTCAGACAGTTCTTTGGATCAGTCACAAAGGTTGATTACTTGACACTAAGACATGGATTTATCAAGGTAAGCACACACTTGTCGTCATGTGAAGTAGTTACATTCACATAACCGAGCGCGATCATTGTTATGAAGAAGGTCAATTAAAGGCTTACTTGAATCGCAATGGCAGGCACATTTGCCACCCGGAAGCGAGACGACATTCGACTTCCAGGATTACATCCAGAGATCACTCGAGGACGACTTTAAAGTAGTCGTGGGAATAAGGTAGGAGCTGCCTAATGTTAATGTGCAGTTCATTTTGTCTGACTACACACATATGTCTCACAGTTGTTGACTTTTCGACATGCAGTCCGGTTATCTGGTTCTCTGCCGTGCTGTTCCTTCTGACCAATACGCACGGTAAGCTCAGATATGATCATTGCTGCCTTCAATTGCAAAGGAAGGGAATAATTTTGATTAGTCTCTTGAAAAACTCTGCATTCTGATATTGTACTACTTGTTTTACTTTCAATCTTTTCGGCTGCTCTATGTTTCCTCTCTGTTACTGAGACACTGATTTCTTCTTCGTTCTATTCCGCAGGATGGCGTTCTTATGTATGGTTGCCGTTTATTACTCTGATTGTAAGCACCAAAGCTCGAAAGAACCGATATTTCCTTGTCCTCTCGAAACATCTCTTCTGAGGATGTTGATGATTGATGTATTAATCAAAGGGTGAATCTTGCAGATAGTACTCTTGGTGGGGACGAAGCTGCAAGTTATAATCACGAAAATGGGACTGCGGATTCAAGAGAGGGGAAATGTGGTCAAGGGCATTCCCGTGGTTCAACCCGGCGACGAGCTTTTCTGGTTCGGACGCCCGCGTCTCCTCCTTTTGTTGATTCATTTCATTCTTTTTCAGGTACTAAGAACTTCTTCTGTCAAATAACATCCTCGTATGGTTCATATTTAGTATCTCTATCTTAAAATTTTGTTCTTTGTCCACTTTTCTGGATTGCAGAATGCTTTTCAACTAGCCTTTTTCGCTTGGGCCACGGTAAGCATTTTTATCTGATGCACCGCTTTTTGAAAGTATGTGCGTGTCGATTGCGAGTTCCGTTTGTCCTAATCATGGTTGCCGACGCTGTTTTCAGTATTCGTTCGGGTTCAAGAACTGCTTCCATGAACGCACTGCGGATATCATCTTCAGAGTTTCAATGGGGTCAGTGTTACCTTAATTCAGATTTGCTTACCATGCATCACTCGAAAAACACAGCAGTACACGGAGAAGGCGGCTTGTTCATCGTCGATACTTTCGAGCAAAATAGAAAAGAAGATTAACATGGGAGCATAATATGCAGAAAGAGCATGAACAGGTCTAATATTGCTTGGAGCTAATGCCTTATTTGATTTTTTTTGTTTTTTCCAATATACAGGGTCTTCGTCCAGGTCCTGTGCAGCTATGTGACCTTGCCTCTCTATGCTTTGGTGACACAGGTGGGTGTGAATTCTTAAGTTATTATCCCTTTTTCGCGATGGATTATCGGCGAATCTCCTTATGTCTTTCGAGAATTTGAATGACTAATCACAAGATCAACCCCCTTCCATCAAATTCGTATAAACATTTCCAGAAAATTGGTGTCAAGAGTGTTTGGAATTCAGACCGGGAACTTTGCGATTCACCGGCATAAAAAACTTCGTTTCCTTTCGGTTATTCGCAGATGGGATCGACCATGAAGCCCACAATCTTCAATGATCACGTCGCCACGGCTATCAAGCACTGGCATACCACTGCGAAGAAACACACCAAAGCAAGCCGCCACCCCCATGCCGACCCGTCCGCGTCAGCCGGGTCGGCTTCCAGCCGGCCGATGACGCCGGCTCGTCTCCTGACCAACAACCTTAGAAGCGAGGAGAGCCTCCAAGAGGCCGAAAGCGAGCGCTGGCACGAGTTAGAGTTGACCAACGAGTCTTCTCACGGCCGTGAATTCGGCGACGGCTCGGAGATTGCTAGGCATTCTGATGTGGCGGAGGAAGAGCAGCCTTACTCGGCGAACCAGCCTCCGGCGACCACCGCTCCGGACCACAGCGACATCAGCTTAGCGGGTAAATAGATCCACCAACAATGAAGGCTGTTTTGCGGCGATCACGGAGCATTGGAGCTCGAAAGAGCTGGGCGGGGGAGTTGCGGAAGTACCATGGTTTCTAGAGTTTCGTGACAAATTCTTTTAGCTTCTGAATTGTAAATCTCCCCAGCTCTTTCGAGAGAATGTCTACTCTACTGTTTATGCAAATATTCTAAGATATTTTATACCATTTAGCTGGTAATAATTAATAAAGAAAGAAAACCACCAGGCAATAGCTATGTTAAAAACATGACAGACAAGTTTTACAAGTACTTAAGCGGGTAAAAAACACAGCAAAATCAAGAGAAGAACTATGGGGACATTTGACCACTCGGAATCTCAGAGAATGTCTACTGTTTAAGCAACTGAAACACTCTCTTCACACGCAGAGGGAGAGATGAAGCGCTGATCACATGCCGGTCACTTGTCCGAAAGTGTCAGAGGGTGTCGGACACAACACTACATGGAAGCTTTTGAAGAGTGTCAGTACTTCCTAGATTACATCAAGGAAGCGTGGTGAAAGGCAAGAGAAGGAGCAGAGGAGAGTCTCGCCGGGCTGATCCGTTGCTCTGTCCATACTAAAATCGACATCAGTGATGGGTTCGCGAACCTCGTCCTTAGAAGCCGAGGAGGAGCCCGGTAGGAGAGCTCTATGGTCCTTAGTTATGGATGCTACACAAACAAGTAACGGAGGAGTTGATGGCAACAGTCAAACATTAACGGGATGTTGCACAAGCCGGTTCCACTAGATCGCCGAGGTACCGGACGTGATCGGTCGGTCTGGACCACAATTTCGGAATTTTGGAACCAGTCCCTCCGGTCTGGCTCTTGATTCTAGGGTGGGGTAGGACCGAACCGTGAATCGATCACTCCTAATCGATAATGAACCTAATTAAAAAAAGATCCTCATTTTTTTTTTTTGCAACCCAGGAAAAGGGAAAATAGAAAAACCAAACAAAACCCCACTTTATTAAGCAATGCACGTCCACGTCTAATTAATTGTACCTCAATTATTTGTTGATTAAGTGCAATAATGATTTCTAACAATAATGGTGATAGATAAGATAAAATAATTAATATTGTATTATATTGGTGGTTGCGGTTTAAGCAACAATCACACATCTTTTCCTTTTCCTTATTCCTACGGCCTCCTCCTTCTTCTTCTTCTTCTTCCTCACCGCCATCAACGCTCATCTCCGACGAACAGGTCGTGCATATAAATTGCACGAGCAAAGCATGTGAATTCTCAAAGAATTTTAGGCGAATAAAAAGGGTTTTTGCTCTGGGAAATCTCATCTCCGACCGTCGCAATGGAAGTCCGTCAAAACCCGACGGCGGACAACTCGTCGGTGCCCGGTCGCCGGCAGTCGCCGAAACAGGCCAAGCCCTCGCCTGTTCCCGTCGATTCGACCTCCGTCACTCAGAGGTGGGTTCTTTCTTTTCTTTTCGGTAGCTTTTTGTTGGGTTCTTGTCGTGCAGGAATTAATTTTGGGGTTCGATTGATGATTTGTGTCGCTTCTTGTTGTGTTTCGCAGGCTCCAAAAGGAACTGATGGCTCTGATGGTATGTGTAGTGTTCCTTGTTCATTTGGCTGTTTTCGGATTGTGTTTCGCTCGACAAATTTGTACCCAGTTCTGTCCCGTCTTCATCGACTTTTGCTGTTTGTGCCGGCCAAAGAACGTGCTTTTTCTTGTTCTTTCTCTTTGCGTTGAGCTGTCTGGACCATGGTCATTGGAATTTCTGTCATTACTCGGTGGAGTGTCATAGTTTCTCTGAAGTTCACTGCCAAGTACGTTGGAGGTGGGTAGTCAAGTTAGCAGCAAACCCCATGGCCATGGGTTCGTGGTCGTGGAACGAACTTGTGTGCGAACTAGAAGAGGTTTGGGTTCTCCTGATGGCAAATGAGGAAGGAAATACGTTTAGATCATAAGGAAGAACTACTTAGGCGTCCCTGAATGATCACATCGCCATCTTCCGTGACGGCAGCGATGCCCGTCACTGATGTGTCAGGCATGTAGAGCTCAATCATGTTCGCGGCATAGATAGGTGTATTCCTTTAAAGTGGAAATTAGAGGTGTCGTGTGTGGATAGTCATCTTCTAACGTTTAAATAATTTTAGACTTCTTTAATCAAATAGGTGAGCTTGTTGTTTATGTTAACCCAATGCATTTATACACATTTAAACGCCGTTATACACGTTTATGCATCTGACTTACGTGTTTATGTACCAAAATCACTTCTTAATATTTCAGCTTTTAACGTCCCATAAAAATTAAACATATATATCCGGCCTAGACAGATATATGTAACATCTTCTTTTGATATGACATAATTATTGTGCCATAAAAAGAAAAAATCCCTGGCCCTTGTTTGCTTTAGGCAAGAGAAAATGCAGATTCTATGTGAAGCTTCTCCTTGCGTTTGCATCTTTTTCTGGAATCTCTAGTCGTTTAGATGCTGACCTGATCGGCAGTCTCCAACTCCTATGTTGTGAGAGTACGAAGTTACTACGTTTACTTCTCCCATACGAAGGAGCATTGTGATTTAGCAGTCTTTTGAAAGATAGAATGAAGGTACTAATACATTTGCCAATGTAAATTGTTAAGTAGGTCAAGATTGGTTAGGAGACTTTTGGGGGAAAATGATTAATGACTCTAAAATGCTTGCAATAACTTCAAGATTATTGTGCTTTATACAGAAAATCATATGCTACATTGTAATAAGTCATCATTTTTTTTTTCCCAGCCAGCATTGCAATCAGTGATTGGGTAAATTTAAAGGTCATCAATATATATCATACTTTTTCAAACTTCCAATGATAAAGTTTCTGAAATTTTTTTTTTTTTGTGCTCTTCTGTCTCTTGCCTCAACTCATTATGCATTCAACTCTCCTTTTCTTTTATGTTTTTGTCTGGCTATTTCATCATAATACCAGAGAATGCTTTCCTGTGCAGATGAGTGGAGGAGATCTTGGAGTATCAGCATTTCCGGAAGGTGAAAGCATTTTCGCATGGATAGGAACGATTGAGGGTGCAAAAGGTACGGTGTATGAGGGTCTCTCTTACAAGCTTTCCTTGCGGTTCCCATTGGAATATCCATTCAAGCCACCGCAAGTCAAGTTTGAGACTCTCTGTTTCCATCCGAATGTCGATCAGTTTGGCAATATATGTCTTGACATCCTTCAGGTATTGTCCTTCTCAGCAATTAATAAACCTTTTCAAAGACACTTAATGGCACGAAAGCTCTTTGTTGTGGGGAGTTTGACACTAAACCTGCCCTTTTGTTTTACCTGGTGCTCGCAAAAATCATTTGGACATGTACTCTTATCGCTTTCTTGTAGCCATTCCTGATATTTTTCCTACAAGGATAGAGTCAAGTCAGACATCATGTTCATTGGAACCTAGTATGTCAGCAATTTGATTGAAGCTGAATGTTCAAAGTGGAATTTAAAGTAAATACTCTTAAAGCAAACATCAACTTATGATGTGTATTAAAGGACATGGCATTTTGCAAAAGGATTCAGTTTCCTCCATCCCTGCAGAAATTTCCTCTAATGAAGCCTTTAATTAATGGCTCCAAATATGCCATTGCTCACATTCAATTTAAGCAAATAAATGTGAAAGATGTCCATGTTTCGAACCCAACAATCAGAAAATTAAGTTGGAGGAGGGATGGACAAAAATATAACCCTTCTCAAATTCGTTTTCCCTTCAGTTTTCAAATGCATAATCGGGTTGCATTTGTAACGTTTTTACTTGAATTTCCACTTTCCATCTCTGTTTCGCAATAGTGTGATTGGTAATTCATGTAAATGGATTTTAGATTGAAGCAGAAAAAGTGATGGGCCAAACTGAAGCTTCTGTAGATTAGGAAAACTGAAAATTTTGTCATGAAATCCGTAGCCTGGGTGATTGATTCAATATTATTGGATTCAGAAAAATGAAATTTCAAATGCTTTACTAGATATTCCTATACTGTTTCTTTTATATTGACTTAATTTTTATACAATTGATGACATCTCTTGTGAAATGTCGCAACAGGATAAGTGGTCATCAGCATATGACTGCAGAACCATTCTTTTGTCCATTCAAAGTCTGCTGGGAGGTCTGCATAACTATTTCTATCAATCTCCTGTATTTATTTGAGTTCCCGTCTGCTCAAATCTTGCATTCTTGCAGAGCCCAATCTTGAGAGTCCTCTCAACAGCTGTGCTGCAGCTTTGTGGAACAATAAAGAAGGTTAGGATTTCATCTCTCTTGCAATGTTCTGATAATTCAACCCTAAATTTGATGCGTTTGTCCTATTGCCTGTGCTGCTCCTTTTAGTTGTGCTATAAACAACAAGAGTAAATACCATGGTTGTAACTTTGCACATGCTGGCAAGAAGCACAAACTCACCATGTGGGTTTGTCTTTGATGAATGTGTTGATATGACTGGTAACATTCTGGTACAATTGGTTAAGACGTTTACGTCACTGCGAATTCACAGATTATGGAAAGATGGTCCATAGACAAAGTTTTGCTGGAGAGCTTTTTGAAGAGTGATCCGTCAGGCACTTGTACTTCTATAGTCCCATGGGATACACTGCATTGCCAAGTTCTCTCTAGAATTCGAGAAAAAGAGCTTGGCACTGATCTAGATTTGTATAGTCTCTTTTTGATGATAATGGAATATCGTCTCTGTAAGATGGATTTGTTAGTCATGACAGACCAAGAGAAGGGTGAAGACTCGGCACACATTGGTCTGTTCAAGATGTAAGTTTCAACTTCTGTCCAAAGAAAACTGGGGACTTTGTACGCCATTTGTGGTCCGTTTGGATTTGAATTTGTACTGCTGCTTAACGTTTGTGTGGGAAAAATGCAAATGATCTTGATACCAATAAAAGGGATCGTCATTTCTCCTCTGTGGATAGTTTAGATGATGGCGGTGTTGGCATGGAATTCTTAATAAACCCACGACCCTTCTCAGTATAATCACCATCTTCACTTGGGCATAGGGGGATCGTGGCAGCATTTTTCGACCAAAAAAAAAAAACAGAAACTTGGGCAGAGGGTATATATTTTGCAACTATTCTTAAAAGATAACCTGTTGTTCTAGCGACAGAACGCATCAGAAGGAAGCAAGAAATTTGCACGAGTACCAGAGAGGACGTCAATTTCGCATTTTCAGACATTCTTGTGAACTTGTCTATTAGACTGCATGCTTTGTCCCCATCCCAATTCTCTACCGGAGGTCTAGCTGCATTCATGTTCCGTTGTATAAATCTGCAAGTTAGTCGTTACATTTACAATTCAGAATCATTTCCACATTGGGTAGTTTGGATCTTCACTACTTTCGCCAACAGATTATTGTATGTCTTCACAAAGTCTTTTAGAGATAACCAGATGGATAATCTCATCTCCACCTATTCCCAAAGTAGCAAATACTATTCACTACAATAGAGTTCCCTTTCATTGACACTTCCAAACCGGTTAAGTCATTTGTCAATGGATTGAATTTGTTTTGAACTGGAATGACATGTACCAAATTGTCACGAGAATCGATTGCAGAAAGAATGCAATGTTGTCAACCAAAACAAATTAATGCTAAGAAGCGATGGAAAGTAACTGTTCTCAGGACTCGCGAACAATTTTCTTTCTATAGTCATCTGACGTATATTTGGCAACAGCAAAAGCAAAATAGTGCAAAGGAAATGCATCAAAGAGGACGAAATTCCTGCACTGTAACATAATCCACAAAAATAGGCACACAAGAGCCGCATCCAGAAATGCATACTTTCGGACTTCATCATGATACATACTTTCTGCTGTACTTGTTCCAAACTGGAAGTCGTCCCTCGCCATCAAACACTCTCCGTGGCATCTTTCCCAGATTCTTGTGCAGTCTGTGCAGCTGCTAATCTCTCAGCTGCAAGTCTTTCTTCTAAAGCCCGGGCACCTCGTTCTCTGAAATAGAAGTCCATTGCAAATTATCCATAACCTGCATCACTGCTTACAACTATAACGATCCCCAGACCACAATTTTTATTGCCGCACTAGTGCTCCCATTGTGTATCATTATTGACAAAAGAAGCTGTAAATTTGTCTGTTCATGAATTTTCATGGAATTTTACATTGCACTAGTGCCTTCAGATTTCCCTTTGTACTTGAAAGCCCCAGAATTTGTAGACTGGCATTACCTTCACGAGGACTTCAATTTTTGTCAAAACCAAATCAGGATCAAATCCCTTGCTATTTCATGATGGAAAATTTAGATGAGAAGGATTGGGCTATTGATTCTGTTCTTTCTCTTGGAACCATTTCTCTTGTTTCCGGTTTCCCTTCTCTAATTTAACTTGTGAGCATCAGTGAAAGGTACATAACTTGTATCACTGTTTCTATATGGAAAATCCGATTTGCGAACTGACAAGTGATAATTCAAACGAAAATAATACCTCCTCCTAGATGCTTCGATCGGATCAGAACCAGGCAATGGGTTGTCACCCAGCTCATAGTCCTGGGCCGCAGATGAAGTTTGACGTTTTCCACAAAACAACCTAGCAAATATTGCTGCAAAAGGATCAATTATGGGCCTGCAGGTCAAACAGAGAAGAGAAACACTCGGTGTGAGATGTCAATTTGGGGAGGAGATGATTGAAGAAGCACTACTAAAGTGTATGATAAGAACCCTAGAAAAAGTAGCACAGTTACATGCCTAAACAAACATATAAGGCATCAATCTTATCGGTCAGACATAAAGAAAGAAACAATCATGAAATTACCTTAATAGTTCCGGGAAAAAGGAAGAAAAGGAAAAATCATCACTTGGATCACCCATGAACTTAGTTTCAGGCCTCCTTTGCAAGAACCTTAGGTAAATCCAGCTTGTGTATGTGCCAAATACTAACATTGGCAGATAAGCTGCAGGCTCTGGTATGAAGAAGCTTACGGCGACAGACAGTAGCAAAATGATAGATGGCAACCACTGCATGGGCCAGTAAGACAACCAGTGCATTAGTGAGAAAATCTACCCCAGAGATAGCTGAAACAAAGGTTGATGCCTTTACAAAATACCTTTGCTTTAATCCTCAATAAAGGCAACTCATGGTCAGGTAAAATTTGCTTAATGCCAACGAGGAACCCTGAAAGCACCCCATAGAAACCAGATAGTGGCATATACCTAGACAAGTATTACGATAAAAGCAAATAATAAGGTTAATAATAAGACGGTAAAATTCCCAAGGAGCAAATAATACAAGAATTAAAATCCCAGAAGTCGATATACAGCAGAATTAATACATGCATTGAGCTAATTCAAATAAAGCAGCGGTAACAATAAACATATGCTTAAGATATCCAATCCACCATTAAATTCCAGATGCACAATTGGCATTTATGAGGTCTCTTTGACACTAACATGTTTACTTCTACCAGCAAGTAAATGAAAACAACATAGAAGGGAAAAACATGTGGACCCACAGAAAGTTGAAAAACCTCTCAAAACATCAGCCAGAATGAATTTGCACTCATTTAATATAGGTAATATTGTACTTACAGATAATTTTCCTCCATTCTTATGTAATACAAGGCAATGGCAGTGACAAAAACACAGAGAGAAGTTAAAAAGTTGACAATGAAGATGAACTTCACGAATTCTCTAGCACCCCATATGGGCTCAAGAATCTTTCCCATGAATAGTAGACCAATGGTGCTGATAACAACCTGAAGCACAGATAAGCTTACCAGAATCACGAAATGAGA
Organism: Rhodamnia argentea; assembly: GCF_020921035.1. Classification (NCBI taxonomy): domain Eukaryota; kingdom Viridiplantae; phylum Streptophyta; class Magnoliopsida; order Myrtales; family Myrtaceae; genus Rhodamnia; species Rhodamnia argentea. Next base: position 29,366,605 of record NC_063157.1, on the reverse strand, counting down.
AAGATAAAAAGAAAAGAAGCATCCCACTAGAGAAGCTAAAAAGAACAACTGGTGCAGTCTATACCCCATATATTGTTTGCTCAATATAACCAGCTGTTATCAGATTCCAAGCAAAAGGAATTGTCCTACAAAGAAGAACAAATCACAAGAGAGACTCAGAACCGATACCAGAACATGTACCAATAATCAGATGATAACAATAATACATTAGGCCTACACCAAGAACCGTAGGAGGCCAACATAGTCAATAATAAAAGTTAAAACTAATCCATGGTACGGCATTTTCATTTGCGGCACTGTTTAGATCTCATGCTGGTAGAGGTGGCCGGTTCCGTGGAACCACCGGTTCCGGTTCAGGATCCGGCGGTTCCGGTTCCGGTTTCTAGGCCCAATGGCTCTTTTCCCCCAAGCCTCCTCCTTTCTTTTTTTTTTTTAAAAACCGGATGGAACCGGCCCGGAACTGCCGGTTCCGGGCCGGTTCCGAAAATTTAGAAACCGGCGGTTCCTGGTTGGAACCGTGGGCCCGGTCAACGGGCCGGTTCCAGGCCGGTTCTGGGCCCACGGTTCCATTTGGCCATATCTACATGCTGGAAACTCTTAACATAGAAGACATTTCAAAACATATGCTGCTGATATATGTGTCGGTCATCTGCCATAATTGTAAATATCACACGACAATAATTAGAACCAATTAGATATGAGTGCACAAATCCTCCCCCACTGTGACAAATTACGAGGGAAAGTGAGTCCATTGAAACTCCATCTTCTATAAGAAACAAGGAAAAGATCTTATTGTAAAGGAGCAAGGATTTAGATGATTTTTCTGCTACGAAGGAGGACTTGAACCTTAAAGTCGACTGGCAATAAGGTAGATAGTATTACTGCAAAAGTCACGCGACAACTGTTTAATTATTCTCTAGTCATTCAAATCATAACTACAGCTCTTAATTAGTAGATCATTTGGCATCACTTTCTGAACTTAACGTTCTCTCAGCAAATCCTGTTGGCCCCAATTATAGCTCAAGATCTCATCATACAATGTCCGTGCACATCAAGCAAAAAAGAGCTTAAACCATGTTTGTTTGCATTTAAAGAAAAGAAAAAAGTGCTTTTTTGCTTTCCTACAAAAATTTAAAATATATTTCAAATTTCAGGATTAACGAAAAGATTAGATGTGAATCTCCGTGTCAACAGTTGAGCGCACAGAAAGCTCAAGAAGTTTCAAATTTAATAAAAAAAGTCAATGTGTGAGAACAAGATTTAGATTAACCAAAATAATAAAAGTAAAAGTCCATCGAGACAGGCCCTTATTCCCCCATCTTCTCTAGTCATATTTTCATGTGAACTCTAGAAGCTCCAATGAAGAACTTCCGGGACAATCGCGTTAGGTTTTTCAGGAAATCTGTATGTTGCCAAAATATGATCACATGTACACTCATACATAGCTGCATACTCTCTATATCGGAATCCCAACTTAGGTCTAGTTAATGACATTTTATCCATTCCGGGGGCCAAAATATGCAACAACATAAAATACTTGCAAGTCATATGCAACATGCTCAGTGGCAGCAAACTCAAACTTAAGCAGCAAGTGAGTACAGGGCCTATAACTTGCCAATCGGCCATTGCCCTGAGGAGTTCACATCAGTTCAAGAAACATAGAGCTGCATGTATGTAAACTCAACCAAAGGACCTAAGTAGGGTAAAACTGAAACTAGTTACATTGCGGCAGTATTAAAGCTATAGGTAGGTTGAGCAGCTGCATAGCAAACTCTTGAAGGAGACATGCCATCATATTCACTTTTTATGTTTCAAAAGTACTTGTTCAGAAATAATTCCACAGGTGGGAAAATTATGTCGACAAATACTTAAAGCTTGTTTAGAGGTTTAGGAGGAGTATATGGCAAAAGGGAGCACCTCCCCTATCCTCCAGATCTTTTTTTATCTCTATCTTGATACAAGGTTATTTTTACTCAAGTATATAGTTGACTGTTTTTAAGCTCTTATTGGCCAACTAAAGATGATTAAATGTTTTCTTGAAGTACAGTATAGTAAGCACGTGGTTGCCTCTCATCAAATAGGAATTTAACTACTCTTTAATTTTCAAGTCGAGATATAGAACTATCTGTTGAATGCGGTAGGTTTTCAATCCGTAAGGAGTCCATGATACTTAAGGAATATGAAGCCAACTCAGGACTTTGAAGTAAACACATGCCTCTGATCTTGAACATCAAATCTTAGTATTAAAGCAAGAAAACTGCTCCCTTATATCCCTAGCCACCTGAAACCCCTCCACACTCTAGACTCCTTGCAGAAGGGAAAATCAGTAGCTTTGAGTCCCACTTTAGAATCAGCTAGAGACTTCAGGTCACAGAAGCTCAATTGTACTTGCTTGGGAACCCAGATCAACTAGTGCAAATATCTGTCCTCAAGCATCCTACTATGACCTTCCATTCAAGCCACTCATTCAAAAATCAAGCGAACACGGAACAAGCAATCACAAACAAAAATCTGCCATTTGCAGCAACAATTCATGCACTGGACCACAAAAATCCACCTCTCGGACTTCCACTCCCAGACATCGAGCAACTCGGACCACTAATCCTAACAAACGAAGCATCCAAGCACAACAAGCAAACCGGACTAACGATACCTCGCGGGAATCAGAGCGAGATAATTGACAGCCGCCGGGAGGATCTGCACCACAATGTGGCCGCCCACGAGCACCACCGCTATGCCCTTGCAGAGCTTCGTGAACCCAGCGAGCGAGCTCGTTCCCTGCAACACGTTCACATAGAACTCGCATCGTTACGAATAAACCGCCAAAACCCCAAGGAGAAAAAGCAGACGACGCGGGAAACGGCGGCTTCGCCGCGCCATGGGCGTGAATTCGCGGAGTTTCGGGGGGGAAATGTGAAGCGTACTCCGGAGAGAGAAGTCATGGCGGTTCGAGATTGGATCGAGCCGATCGGTCGTCGCGGGCGGCGGAGAACTGATCCGAGTCTTGTCCGTCGTTTGCTTGGGGCTGGGGGTTGAGTGAAATCGAATTGCAGAGACTTTCTGCCTCTCTCGTAAACGCCCCTAGATCGGAGAAGAGGAGGAGGCGCACGGGGAATTAGGAAAGAACGGAAATGGAAATAAAAATAAAAAGACGAAAATAACCCAAGTCAGGACGTTTTTTTAAATAAAGAGGGCAGCCCTTATTTAGAAAAAAAAAATCATTTCATGCTTTTATTTTTAAAAAAATAATCACACTTAGGCCCCTTTTTATGAAATTTTTCTTTGATTTAATAATCCCAAAGAGAAATAATAACCGTGAGTTGTACGGCCACGAAAATGCGGCACGCTCGAGATCGCCATAACCGAAATGAGAAGCGCAATACGTTATAGAGGAAAGGGGATTCACAAACCCGCACACCTGGTTTGGAATCATTCGGAATTGACGCGAAACATCGACGGTTCGGAACAAGCCTTCGTAAATCTATTCCCTCCAAATTAATCGCTGGTCGATGAGACAGCCATCAAGAGAACGAAACAGTACGTTCTCATTGCTGCAACAACATGGCTAGAGGGAGGGGGGGGGACTTGTGTCTCTTGTAGAGTTTTCGGCACGGGCATTTTCATCACGAATCGGATCTAACTCGATTCACACTAACCAGCCCATTTTATAACTAATTAAGTGCATATATATATCATGTTTGAAATGTGGACCACATTATAAAAATTCTAACACGAGTTACTATCCTAAAGTCCGAGGGGTTTTATGTAATTTCGTACAAATTTTTTTCTCATCGTGGGTTTACCAACTAGTGTTTTGAGAATTTATTAACCATGCTTACTGGATAAACGTTTTCGTTTTCAGCGCACCGGTTAGATGTAACACGAGACCGATAACACATTAATAATTAAGAACTTTTGTGTCCGTGATAAACGGATTATTCGTCTACGTAGACCGACGATTCGATTCACGAGTTCTACATTTGCAAGTATGTCCAATTTTACTGACAGTCAATTAAGATTGAATCTTTTCTTCTTGTTTTTCTAAGATTGAATTTACTATGCATAATAATGACTTCCTCATTTTCAACTCTAATCCGTATAAAGGACTCGTTCCATGGAAAAAAAAAAAAAACATAGGATGGCATTTTAGATCCTCAAACCACAATTTTAGCTCACTGACTAATAGGAGAGACATTAAGAGTAACTCGCAGCTAACAATTCTCTTCCAACTACAGTCATATCGACAATTTTTCATCCCACCGGTTGTAAACTCGTTCGGACAGCGTAAAAGCTTATTATAGTTTCGAGTGCCGATCTCGACTCTCGACTGTCACGTGCTCTTCTTCTTCTTCTTTTTTTGGGGTCGAAAAATTTGATTTGGTTTGTTACTAATAAAGGTGACGAGCATTAATCATTAAGGTTTATTCATGCACACGTCACACGTTAAATAATAGTCGGAGTGAGTTTTGCTTGTGATGGGGAATGCGGACATTGAGCGCCATGACGTGATGTGCACGTCTTGTTCAGTCAGCCCCACAAAAACTCCGGAGCGGGCAGGAAAAAGATGGGACGAAACGAATCAGACACGAGAATAACATGTGGGATGGGTGGATGGATGTTCCTCGTTTTTAAACCGGCATCCGTTGCTCACGCAATTCATTTGTTTCGGGGAAACCCGAAAGGAAAACTGACGGACCTGTGTGTATGTATGCATGCGGGGAAAAAAAAAATTTGTCCGAGGACTAATAAAACTTGTTGTACTACGATCGATTCAATCATAAACTTTTAAATTGTATCAATTCAATCTTGATGTTTTCTAAACGATTGGACAATTTTGGCTAGAAAATCGCCAGCGTAGACGCCGGCCCTTCTACGTAGCTTGACGAGTAATTCGTGAAAACGAGAAAAAATGTGATTGTGATCTGATGGGAGGATAATTACAATGAAGGTGCACGAGATTTGTCACTCAGCTACTCGGGGAAGGCCTAAAGTACATGGGATAGGTGGGGGTGGTTGATATTCTCTCCCGGATGAACGCTATCACGTTCCCAACAAGCATGCACATTGCAAAGTAGGCTTCAATCTAGAATGGGACAGCCATAGAATGAACCGCGAGAGCTTTCTGCGAGAAATTAGCAAACGCTATTAGGTGGAGGGGTGATACGTTCCCGTCGGGGCTAACGATGCAACCTAAAAGGAGAGTGAATAGGTTGGTTTCGAAAACTTTTCACGATTTCGCGGAAATTGACAAACGATGTATGAAGATATGATCCAACAAATATTTCAAATAACGTGAACAAAAGCAAGAGAGACAGGAGAACACAACAATTTATGGTGATCCGGCTTATTCACGAAGCCTATGTCCACTTTGCAAACTAACAATCACAAGTGGAGCTGGATTGAATAATTACCAAATTTCTTCTTCTTTTTTTCCCTTCTTTTTCGCTTTCAGGAGGTCCGAGAAGGCCATGACCGCCTAACTCTTTGCCATTTGAGTATATGGTATGGAATGTGTTTGAAGTCGTATAATCTTCACCGATGAACTTTTCTCAAGGAGACTAAGTAACCGTTGCCCCTGTTGAACGATTTGAAAGTTGATTATGAGAGCCGCAAAATAGTATCCCAAAATCTCCATATTCAGAATCCAGAACATCATAAGGATAAGAATTAATAATACAGTGAAACAAAATGCACACGGCGGACCGGATTGAGCAGTCCCCATCTCCACCTTGCGCCCCGAGCACGGCGGGAAATCCATCTCCATCCCCGCCTCAAGCCTCACGATACGGACGTATTCCCGGCCCTACTCACTGGGATTTTGTGCAAGTTGTAAAGAAGCAGGAAGGTTATCAGTAATTTTTTTTTTTGGTGTCCGGGTGCTACTTTATCTTAGATGCCTCTAGGATTTAGATTAAAGAGGGCAATATTTAGTGTTAGATATCTTAAGAGCAGAATTCGGAGTTGGAAAGTGTTACATTACATGCCTTTAGCTGAAATTGAAAATTTTAAAATCTCTATATCAATGGAAATCACCCAACAAAACTTTTTGCTTTTTTTTTTTTTCATTTTCCCCAAGTATTAATGCAGCTTAAATCTCCACCACAGAAAAGCCATACATAGATCCAGCAGAAAATCCCACGTAGACATCAAACTGGATCGACCAAAGACACGTGGCGCAATCCCATTGCATCTCCGTGGATAACGAGCCAATGGAAACCTAAATTCAGATTCGCTAATATCTCCTCCTTCCACGCTCTGTCTGCTACAACTAGCACAAACTCCTCTCTTCTGCTTCATTCATTCATTCATTCATTCTCTCACTCTCTCTCTCTCTCTCGCGCGCTCTCGCCACATTCCCAGAAGACTTCTCGCTCATCTCCGTCCTCCGAGAATGGCCGCCAACTCGTTGATGAGCTGTGGCATCTCCACCACCTCCTTCCCATCCGTGCTCTCAGCTTCCAAGTCGAAGTTCGCCGCTGCAGTCCCGCTCCCGAGCGCCGCTGCCGCGAATGCCACGTCCCGCTTCTCCATGTCGGCTGACTGGATGCCCGGCTCTCCCCGGCCGCCCTACCTCGACGGCTCGGCACCCGGGTAATCAAAATCTGGATGCTAATAGCAAGGGACCCCTTGAAAGAGTATGTGTAATTACGCCCTATCTTTAACCGATGTTTTGGGTGGATGCAGTGACTTCGGGTTCGACCCGCTCCGGCTCGGGGAAGTTCCGGAGAACCTGGAGAGGTTCAAGGAGTCTGAACTCATTCACTGCAGATGGGCTATGCTTGCTGTTGTAAGTAGACTCTGAATTGCTCTCTCTAGTAGTTGATACATGGACTTGGTATCAATATCATGGTATTAATCTTCTCTTAAGATTTCTCAAAGTTTACAATTTGATTGGCTAATTGCTCTTTCGCATCGACGGGATCATCGCAGCCCGGGATGTTGGTGCCGGAAGCGTTGGGGTTAGGAAACTGGGTGCAAGCGCAGGAGTGGGCGGCCAAGCCCGGCGGCCAGGCCACCTACTTGGGAAACCCGGTCCCGTGGGGAACTTTGCCCACCATCCTCGCCATCGAGTTCCTCTCCATCGCCTTTGTCGAGCACCAACGCAGCATGGAGAAGGACCCGGAGAAGAAGAAGTACCCCGGCGGCGCCTTTGACCCCCTCGGCTACTCCAAGGACCCCGTCAAGTTCGAGGAGCTCAAAGTGAAGGAGATCAAGAACGGTAATACTAGCATTTAACTCATGACGTTTCTCCAATCAAAGTAGAAAAGTTTTGCCTAACTTGTGTCTGTGTCTGATGGAAAAAAGGTCGTCTGGCGTTGGTGGCGTTCGTCGGATTCTGCGTCCAGCAATCGGCTTACCCCGGCACCGGGCCGCTGGAGAACTTGGCGACGCACCTTGCGGATCCGTGGCACAACACCATCGGGGACATCCTCATTCCCAGATCGATTTCGCCTTGAAACAACATCAAGAAAGATAGAAGAAGAGTTTTATATTAGTTGGACACCATCCTGTAAAATCCCTTCGTAGTAATCACCTGTAACGAAACCGTGATCTTATGCTTCGAGTCTCTTATGAATCATATGAAGAGGCTGTTTGGTAATATTTTTGTTCCTCTGATTCTATTATCTGAAAAAAAAAAAATCAGAAATATGTTTGGTAACATAAATGATTCTGATTTTGATTATGCTCCTGGAAATAATTTTGGACCAAAAATAAAAACAAAAAAAGAAAATTGGTTCTCAAGATAAAGAACACTTTTGAAAATAAAAAAGGTAACGATAGTCTTCTCTCACTTTTGTCAGCATCGCGAGGCTTGGGCCAGGTCAACCCGACTTGGCCTGGACAATTTTTTTTAATAAAAATTTCAGAAATTAATAAAAAAATAAAAAATCAGAAACTGATTAAAAAAGTCCAAAAAATGAAAAATTCATAATTTTTTTTAAAAAATTGGTAAAATCAGAAAAATTTCAAAATTTTTTTTTTCAAAATTTAGGACATGGGTCATTTCAATTGGCCAATCCTATTTTTGACGATTTTGGCTTCCGATTTTTCCCAAATGATGATTTTGCCCCTCGTGGGCAAATTGTTCAGAAAAATTTCGAAAATTCCCAAAAAACTTCAAAAAGTAGGAAATTGGTCCATTCAGCTAGCCAATTCTATTTTTGGTGATTTTGCCTTCCGATTTTTCCTAAACCCTATCTGATTTGTTGCCGGAGTATCATGTTGTATAAGGGAAAATGGAATTTATTCATTCCGAGCAATAAAAGATAATTATAGCCACATCTTTCATACTTAGCATATGTACAATCTCAAGAGAAGCATGGCAAAATAAAAGGTTTAGTGTATTATCATTCCAAGAAACAAATCTGAAGCATCCCTATTTTGGCAAAAAAAATTGTCTTGGTCCAAGAGAATCCCAACTTTGGGGGCCTGAGGAAAGTTATCAAATGTGATTATGTAGTTATTTGATTTAAATGAAAAATTGGGAAGAAAAATTATTTTCCATAATAGAAATTTTATGCGATTCTCGAATGCATTTCTATTCCGCAAACAGAAATTTTATATAGCTACCAAATAGATTATGATTCTCTAAAACTTATCTAGACAATATAATCAAAAAATTCATTTTAATCAAAATCACTTTTTTGGAATAAAAACGTTACCAAACAGGCCCTAATTGTTTGAAGTGCCAAGGCTCTGAACTTTGTTCCGCTTAACCCCTCATGGAATGTGAGGGTACATACAGTAAACTACAAAAAGATTGAATCCTTGAAGGAACTCTTCCCTATCTTAATGAGAAAATCGCTTGTATTACTTGAAATAAATATTGAATCATTGTGAACATAAACTATTACTTTTAAGAAAATACTTTTCGAATTCATCTATTTTTCACGAAACAAACAGGGCCTAAATAATGATGATCAAGAAGTGTACAAAATGTGAGTGTTCAATCTTCGACCAAGTTGCGATCCAGAACTTTGTTGTTAGCTTTGACAATCTAATGCAGTTTAGGAAATTATTTACAACTTATTCCACATCATAATGTACATATTCACTGTACCCTTTTCGTACTTCATAACTAAAGACTTACCCCCCGACAAAAAGAAAAATAAAAAGTTCTAAAGACTTACCCGAATCTTAAAACTTTTTCAAAAAAATGCACCTCAGTCTTTTTGATGAAAATAACACAAAAAAGTACCCGCACAAAGCTCGAAAAGCCTATGTTAACCTCAACTTGAATTTCCCGACGTACGTACGTGCGCCTCCTAGCGAACATTAAGAATTCGATCTGCACTTTCTAAATATTTAGGATTTGATTTAGAGCTCGTACATGCACTTTCTAGCGAAGATTTAGAATTTGATCTGCACTTTCTAAATGTTTAGGATTTGATTTAGAGCTCGGCCATGTAACGATACATAAGTATTAAGAAGTTGGTACAATTTCGCACAGAATTTCTTTTGGAATTAATTGCGCCTATAAAGCGCAAATCCGAAATTGCTTTTAATATATGATGTTAGTTACCATATAGAGGGAGATCAAAAAGGCAGACCTTAATTGATTGCAATAATTGGTGATTTGATTACCAATTGTAATGAAGAGTATATTGCATATTCTCTCTTCAAAATGTACGACGTTCTAATTCAATCGTCAGAAAAACATTATAAAAAAACTCTTTTGGGAAAAACTCTCTCGAAGAACGATCAATCGGAGGATCGTTTTCTCATGTGCGATTGGAGCTCTTAATCTATGATTATCAAGGTATGTTCGTTCTATGTGATTAAAGATGATTCTAGGGCATATAATTTAGTGTAATCCGCTACGTATATATACGTATATGTATTGGGATCCGTTCCCTTCAATATCAATCACCAAAAAAACAATATCTCAATTCAAAATCAAACCGAACATTCGGAAAAAGAAACGAACACTCAAAGGAAGAAAAAAAGGGAAATTCTAAATTTTATCGAAACGTTTGAGCAAGTGAACGAATCTTGAACCAAAACAGAAGTATAGAACTCGTTGTCTCTTTTGTCTCTTCTTCCCTTTCTGTTCTGCATCGAGTCTCAAGGATTGTGGAGGCAGACACAAAGCTTCCCAACCGGCAAGACCTGGCAGAAAGCCCGGATGAGCTTGGCCCCGTACGCCTCCGTGCACTTGTTGGTGCAATCCGGTTGGCTGCACTCGATGACGACCTGGACGTGGCTTGCGACTATCTCGGGCATCGCAGAGTCCACCACCGAGGCGGCGAGCATCCACACCGCCAACGCCACGGCCACGGCCACGCACTTCACCATCGACTTCGCCTCCATCTTGGCGGATCGAAAGAGGAATAAACAGCAACTCAACTACGAGTTTTGCAAGGATCCACCAGGGAATTGTTGCAGAGGCATTGTTGGGGTTGTCGCTGCTTCAATTTATAGGCCTAGCGAACATTGGTTTCTTTCATGGCAAAGATGGTAAGCGGATCTAAAACATTCTCTTTCCAGAATTAATGCTTCATATCCAGAATGTGATTTCACAAAGAAAGGAAATGTATCGATCTTGGGAAATAATGAAGAATCCAATTTATCAATTTCCAATTATACATTCACTTATGAAGCACTTGCCAACTGAGACACATCTCAAGAAGAGCCAAGATTGCTTCCTTTTTCGCTTGGAAGAGGTCCATCTGTTCCATTCATAACTATGAACATCAGTATTAAACCACTAAATGCCTAAGGGCATTTTTGTTTCACGGAAAATTGAAAATTTGGAGAACATTTTCCGAAAAATGAATGATTCTATCGCTCGGAAAAATTAGGCAGCAGAAAATATTTTCACGGTCGACAGCATTTTACTCCTGAATATTTTCATGGGTGATGAAAATATTCTTCATTTATTCGTTCTTTTTTTAAGCTATACGGCCAATCTCTTTTTCTTTTCCGGAAAATGTTCTCCGGATCTTGAGTTCTTCGTGAAACAAACGCACCCAATGCCTGATTTCTCCATCACTGATTGCAGAAGCAGCAGGCTAGTGCCGCCGACAGAAGCACCCACAACATGGAATATTGATCTGTCAAGAAATTTGCAAACATCAACAGACGATTCAGTTGAAAACTTCCTTTTTCCAATGGAAAACAAAGGGTTTTTTTTTTTCCCGTTTATTTCATGAAAAATAGGGTCTGACCTGGGAATGAGTTTGCACTGGAGGCAGAGCCCTCAGCTTTCTGGGTCTTCAGATGTTGTATGCTCTGAGAAATGGAAGCTGATTGCCCCAGATATGACCTTGTGAGTGTCTTCATCAATGTGAACTCCTGAGTGCTGCAGAAGAAGAAGAAGAAGAACAAAAATGTACTTTGTGTTTGGATTGACAGAATTGCCGGAAAAAAGTGAACTTTGATTTGCTATGAATTTGCGCAAGAAATTGTTCCCACCTCGGACTGACCATATGGATGGAGCTAATTCTCTCTGCGTAGGCAGCTTCTATCCAGGACGAATTCGCCAATCTCTCCAGGATGTTCAGTCTCTTGTGGTTCGGGATCGAATTACTAGCCATGATCATATTCGCCGGAACCGTTCCGAATCTGTCAATGACCACGATGACTTTTGGTCAGGAAGCACAAGGGGGAGAAAACAGCAACTCGGTTTGCTGAATAGACCGAGACCAGACTGTCAAGATTATTAACTTCTTCTTCTCCCCCAGTTTATCTGCGAGCGAACATCAAATTCCCACCTGCTTTGCTTTACACAGACCGCGGTTTTACTGTTCTCGCGCGTCTTTAAACAGCTTTTGAAGTGATTAATGCAGGGCAATAGGCTTATGCTCTTTGATCTCAAACGAACTTTCTATGGGAAAATTAACAAGACTTGGGACTTACGAGCATGCGCCGGGGTACCCATTTATTTCTCTGCAGCCCCCCTGGGGACACAAGTACCTGCATTTACATGGAAACAACAGATTACGCCGATGACCTGATCAAATCTCGAACAGTCGACTACGAGATTCAAGTAATGCCAGCTTAGCTCAAGCTATGTACGAGAGTCCGAATACATACATGAAGTCTCTTACTGATCTTTTAGACCATGACTGATTATAAGGCCCTTCCCTGGAATAGAGCAGAGCAGTGTCTCCTCTCACAAACGCAACATCACCCAAACCTCCCATGAGGCACCTAAATGCGCCCGTGTCACCGTAGTACAAGCTGTCCCGGCGGCAACTAGTGCCGTTCTTGTTCTCGTCATGACATCCGCTGCAAATCCCTTGTCCTCCTCCGAGGCCAGAATCGGATGGAGCGCAGACCTTGGAGAAGAAATTTGCCGCGATGTCAACGTCGTTCATCTTTTTGGAACCGAACAACTTCCTGATGTGATCAACGGGGTAGGTCCACCCGGAGGCGGAGGAGCGTCCTCCGTGGCAGGACCTGTGGCCCTTGAAGTCCATTAGGCTAAGGCTCCGTTTGGACTCGCAGGACTTCCGGTGGACGACGGCAACAGCGGCGTAGGACTCAGCGCGGTTGCAGTAGATTTCATTCGCGATGGCTTTCATGGAAGAGTTGAGGAATGCAGTGAATGCCGCGCCTGCTTCCAAGTTTATGATGTCTGCTTCGCCTTTTCTGATGGAGTCGACGCATTCATCGCTGCTGTCTCTAATGACACTACCAGGAGGGAAAAATTGCAGTGGGATTACTTAATTAGAACTTACGAAGCTGAGTATTTTTCTCTACTCTTGAACTTACCATGTCCACGTGTAATTACTAGATTGGCTCAACAGATTCAAAAGGAACCGGCAGTCCTCCATTTCCCCCCTCACCGTGCACCACCTCACCGTCTCCTCGCCGGAGTCCTCATCTGCACTTCCGCTTGCTCCCTGCGCCACCGGTGCTGGAGACAGAATGTCCGCTGCTTCTTCACTCTGCTCTGCTGGTGCCAACGCCGGGGCAGGCAGATGTGACGGATGCTTGGATGACCTCGGGGGTGCCGGCGGGGAGTAATCAGTGGAGGCAAATCCGAATCCGGCATCCGGAGACAGCTCCCGCTCCGGCGGCAGAAATGTGGAGGCAGAGGAAGAAGGCTCTGGGGTGGGCGCGAAATCTGGAGAGAAACAGATATCCAAAGGAAAAAACCAGTTAGATAGGAATCTTAGAAGCTTTGAGCTTTGCATGCGTTCAGAATTGGAAGGTGGTGAGATTTACCGTGAATTACTGAAGCGCAGGCGAAAGAGGAGGAGGAGGAGAAGAAGATGAGGAGCGAGAAGAGAGATGAGATCTGCATCTGGGAGGTCAGAGATTGATCGTGAAGAAGTGCATTGGAGAGAGTGGAGAGGTTTGAGAAGAATCTGAACTTAACCCTTCTTCTTCAGTGTCGAACTTGTTTCTTTTATGATGCCAAAGTCGATAGCTTTAGAGGGAAGAAAGGACCGCCTCTAGATTTGCAATTTGAGTTGACTTTCTCTTAGTTTTCTAGCCATTGTTCTACTGGTAGCAGTGAGGAAACTAGCTTTGGAAGCAATTGCTCCCTTTTCTTTTTCCTTCTTTCGTGTTGGACGCAATTCTATCGAGTTGACTATTTTTTTTTTAGTAACTTTTATTTGTCTTTCTCGTCAATTTGTAAAATTTCCCGAGTTTTATAGTAATTCACCGATTTTTATTTCAGTGATTTCTCAACGCGTCACGTGCGAAGAGATTCACACAAATAACGAAGTACATTATAAAAAGACAACACAGCTCTTGAAGGGACTACAATCAAAGTTATAATTTTGACAGATTCTTTGCCTTTTTGGTCGTGTTTAGCACGAAAAAACCTGAAGATGCTGGACTTTAGTGTAAGCCTAACACGACCGCGTGTTGTGATTCTTGCTGCAAAATCTCAATCTTCATCTTTGCTTTAATTGCCAATATTGGAATTGGGGTTTCTCATAGGAATTAGGGCTCAAATAAGAGGGATTGATTTGTGGGAATTTGGAGATTTGAGGTTGATTTCAAGCTTTAGTTACAAGACCAACAAACGACACCATTCATCTAAGCAAAAACATCTAGTTTTGTTGAATGTCGGTCCATGCCATGCTGTCGCCATTGCATGTCGGACAATTGGAGATGATTGGATTACCACATCAAATAAGTAGGGCGAGACTTGGCTTGGAGGACATCAATGCACTTGCCCTCAAAGGTTTATGACTAAATTGATTCAATCAAAGGGTCTAAAATTCTATTAAATTCCGCATAATAAGTCTATGCCTTATTGTACAATCTTTGCGTCTAATTTAAGGTTGGTAATATTTTTTTGATAAATTTAAGACGTTAAGAAATGCAAATAGAAGATTGCAAACGATAAGACAAGTTTGTGAATTAGAAAAAAAATCAAATAAATATCCGTGAGTAACTCAAATGAGATTTGGTAATGCAAGAATGTACGGTTATCTAATGAGAGAAAAGCCGGTGAGTCAAGTACATTAGGTTGAAAAAATCTACAAAGAGTTCACATGTTTGGTAAAACTAAAAATTTAAGTAATGAATTTTAAATGTCCATAATCTTAAGTGCTGAAATACAATAATTTTTTACGCTAATTTAGAATTGATAGCTAAACTTTGTTGATCTCTCACCATATATATCCTTGCTTTTCCATTAATCTCTAATTCTAATCTTCCTCTCCAATCAAATATTGCAAAGTCCCGGTATCTATTACCGATTAGAATTGGACCATAACGGAATTTCGGTCTATACCGAGTTCTAATGATGATCGTTCATTTTTCAATTTGTAGAACTAAGTGACCACTCCCTTACTAGACTAAGAGGATTTTTTAGCTAGTTGAATAATTTAAGTCAATTCTTGTTTTAGGTTATCAAATAAGCCTAATCACAAGATGTTCTTAGTTTTTTAATTTTCAACATTTAAGTGGGTTATCAAACCGGCCTTCAGTAAATATAATGGGTTGCCAACCAAAACAAATAAAAAGTGGTAACTCGCTTAAAAACTTGACAAATTTTACTTATTTAAATGGGCATTAGTAACCTAAAACTAGTTGGTAATTAATCTAACAAACGTTGCTAAATCATTCTCATTTAGGTCGAATTGCTGACAAGTTATGCACGTAAAAATTTGTAATTCTTGAACTTCCTTGAAAAAAAAAATAAATCAAAGCCTAGATGAAGTCAGCAAAATCATGTGTGGACGATCCTTATGATTTGTTCCTCATGGAGAAAGATCATCAAGCGCAGTGTGTTTTGCTTGACCGAGGCATCAATTAGGCGGTCGGTCTGGGCATATTTTAGGACAACGGCGAGACTGTGAAATGGGGATGAGAGATCCATAGGGTGGAGGGATGAGCTGCAGAGTTGCAGGCCGCTCACCGCGGTCTCTGTTAAATTTATGTCTCGATTTTAAATCGTTTACGGATATAAATCGATTTGTTAAGGAAAAAAAATCTTGTGAATATCCAAGATTGACCATGTTGACTTTCATGAACACTAATATGTGGTACATTATACATGGACTTCTTTTGGCGGAACACAGGAAGAGAGGGCTCACATATATTCTCAATTCATATTTTATCTTGTGGGCCCAGAGAGTAATTAAAAGGAAAGCTAATAAAAGCTTAGGTTTTGCTTTTATTTGATAGTTTGCAGTAGTCACATATAGAGAACTTAAGCTCTTGATTGAAGCCGCATAAGAAAGAACGTATAGAGAACTTAATTGAAGAGTTCTTTGTTATGCTACACGAAGTGCTTTGGAAATAGAAGAGATTTGTATCGTAAGTTTCTTTTTTTATTATATCTAATTGAATTATTTTATTTGTAAATGCTTTGGGTTTGGGTATAATATGGGTGTGCGAAACAAGAGCGTATTGAACGATTGTAACTCTGATGCTTCGATTATAGTGGATTGTTCTTACCGGCTCTCCCCGTGGATATAGGTACCGATATTCGGACCGAACCACGTAATCTTTGATATCATTTATCGATTTTCGTTATTTTTCCGGGCTTTTTCACATTAACTTAATTTACAAGATCCTGATTAGTTTCGCGTTATGTTACAACAATTGGTATCGGAGCTTGGGATCAGATTTCCGGATTGTAATTTGGGGCTTTTACTTATCTGATTATTATCTAGGAATTCTGTTGTTGCAATTATGTATGGAGTGAAAACAGAAATCGAGAAGTTTGATAGGAGGAACAACTTTGGGTTATGGAGCCTTAAGATGGAGGCCTTATTGACAACTTAGGGTTTGGCAAAAGCATTGGAGGGAAAGGCTAATTTTCCCGAAACAATGAAAAATGTTGAAAAGGATTTGTTAATGAGGAAATGTAGGAGTTTAATCTTGTTAAATTTATCGAATGGAGTGTTAATAGAGGTAGGCGAGGAGAAGGATATCGCAGCATTGTGGGCAAAACTTCAAGCGCTCTATGTAACTAAGGGTTTGAACAATCACTTGTACATGTTGAAGAGGATGTTTCAGTTTAGATTTACTAAAGGTACGTCCATCAAAATCCACCAAGATGAATTAAATAAACTCATGATGGAATTAAAGAATGTCGGTAAGACACTTGATATGACGAGCATGGCATGATGTTGTTGGCTTCTTTACTAGAGTCATAGGAGCACTTTACTGATTCACTGTTATAGGAGTATACTACGATTACCTCGGAAGAGATAAAGTCCGCCTTATTTTCTAAGGAGTGGCAAAGAAAATTGCGAGATGAGAGTCTAGCGTAGGATGTAGCACGAAGACTAGTGATTCGAGGTAGAGAGCAACAACGAAGGTCCACTAGCAGCAAAGCTAAAAGCAGGTGTAAATCACTCCATAGAAAATCCAAGGGACGCGTGAAGTTTTTTGAATGTTACGAGAAGAGGCACATCGGGAAAGATTGTCCTAAGCTAAGAAAAAGAGGTGATAAATAGAAGGCTACAAGTAGTGTAGCGAACATTGTTGAGGAGAGCACTAGTAATGCGGTAGCTATCTTGTGTGTGACTATAGGTTCATCAGGAGACAAATGGGTGCTAGATTCGGGTTATTCTTATCATGTGAAGTATCATAAGAATTAGTTTACTACTTACCGGACTACGGATGATGGTAAAGTTATGTTGGGAAATAACGCAACTTGCAAGGTTGTAAGAATTGGGATAGTTTGGATTCATATGCACGATGGTGTGGTGCGCACATTGAGAGAATGGAGACATATACCGGAGCTCAAGAAGAACCTTATTTCTCTAGGGACACTTAATGATATTGGGTGTAAGTACACTGCTAAAAGTAGAGTATTGAAGATTTCTCGAGGTGCCATGATAGTGATGAAAAAGAAGAAAGTGAGTTCTCTCTATCATTTACTAGGAGAGACCGCGATAGGAGGTAAGTTAGATTTTGACTTGACTCGGTTATGGCATATGCATTTTGGGCACATGAGTGAGGTAGGTATGGTGATGTTGAGTGATAAGGGATTGTTAAAGGGTCAAAATATAGGTAAGTTAGACTTACGTGAGGATTATATCTTTGGGAAGCGACGCCAGATTAAGTTTACTACAAGTATTTATTTGATCAAGTAACTAATTGAGTATATTCATTCGGATGTCTAGGGCCCATCTTCGGTTCCTTCGAAAGGATGTGCCCGACATATGCCGACTTTTATTGATGACTATTCCATGAAGGTATGTGTATAATTTCTGAAGCAAAAATATGATGTATTTGATCGATTCAAGGAGTTTAAGGCATTGATTGAGAAGTAGCCAAATAAACTAATCAAATGCTTGAGAACCGACAATGGCATGGAGTTTTGTGGTAAAGATTTTATCGAGTTCTGTGAGAGAAAGTGGATTATAAAACACTACATAGTACCCGGGACACTACAGTAAAATGGGCGTAGCATAATAGATGAACATAACTTTACTTGAGCGGGCTCGAAGTATGCTTTCACATGCTGGAATAAGTAAGGAATTTTGGGCCGAAGTAGTGAGCATGGCATGTTATCTAGATCAATCGATCTCCATCATCTACTATCGAGTAAAAGACTCCGAGAGGAAGTATGGTCGGGGAAATCCGTTGATTACCTTGAATTACGAGTATTTGGATGTCATGCGTATGCTCATGCGAGTAATGGTAAGCTTGAGCCGAGGTCGAAGAAGTGCATATTCTTGGATTATGCACATGGGGTGAAA
Source organism: Rhodamnia argentea (assembly GCF_020921035.1). Lineage (NCBI taxonomy): Eukaryota > Viridiplantae > Streptophyta > Magnoliopsida > Myrtales > Myrtaceae > Rhodamnia > Rhodamnia argentea. Next base: position 29,348,477 of record NC_063157.1, on the reverse strand, counting down.
GGCTACCGATTGTGGTGCACCGATCCCGGATCACCTAATTTTCTAATCAGCAGAGACGTGATCTTCAACGAGATTGCAATGCTTTGATAGAGGAGTCCTCATACACTACCGGCAAAGTAGATAGATCATGGTGTAAATAGTGAGGTGGAGCTTCAGGTGGAGACTTTGAAAACCTCCGAGGTAACAAATGTTGAGACCGTAGATGGGGCAGCAGTTTCTTAAGTCGGTGATAATGAACATCCAGCACATTCGTAGCATAGTATAGCCGTAGACAGACAGAGAAGGCAAATTAAACCACTAGTATGTTATACTTATACGGATATTGCTTATGTCTAGGTGATGAGATGGAGATAGATGAGCCTTCGTCTTACTCTAAGGCGATGGTTAGCTCTAAGTTGTCCCAATGGCTAGGGGCTATGAGTGAAAAGATGAAATCACTCTATCGAAATTAGACATGGGAGCTAGTTGAAGTACCCAAAAGCCAGAAGATTTTTGGAAGTAATTAGGTCTATAAACGGAAAGAATGCATTCCCGGTATCAAGGCAATGAGGTATAAGGCAAGACTTGCAGCAAAGGGGTATACACAAATGGAGGGCATTGACTACAACGAAGTGTTTTCTACTGTAGTAAGACATACCTCTATTCGTGTTTTACTTGCCTTAGTTGCTGTATAGGATCTCGAGTTGGAGCAACTTAATGTGAAAACAACATTTCTTCACGGTGAATTGGAGGAGCAAAATTACATGAGACAGCCGTAGGGATTTGCTATTTCGGGTAAGGAAGACCACATTTACTTGTTAAAAAAAATCATTATATGGGTTGAAACAATTTCCTAGGCAGTGGTATAAGCGTTTTGATGATTTCATGGCTAGTCATGACTATTCGAAAGTCAAATGGATAGCTGTGTTTACGTTAGGAGATTAGATGATGGGTCTTTGATATATCTGCTATTATATGTTGATAATATGCTCATAGCAACTAAGAATATATCTAATATTGATATGCTAAAGAGGCAGCTAAGTGTTAAATTTGAGATGAAAGATTTAGGTTCTACAACGAAAATTTTGGGTATGAGGATTTTGCATGTTAGGACTGCAAGAGTATTACGTTTGTCTCAAAAGAAGTATATTGAGAAGATTGTAACACATTTTGTGAGTACACTATTAGCAAAACACTTTAAAGTTTCTAATAAGTTATCACCACAGATTGAGGAGGATGAAGAGCTTATGCCTCGTGTTCTTTATTCTAGTGCAATGGATAGTATTATGTATGCTTTGGTATGCACTATGCCCGATATTTCATAGGTTGTGAGTTTAGTCATTCGTTATATGAAGTATCTTGGTAAAGCTCATTGGGAAACTATGAAATGGATCCTCATATATTTAAAGGGGACATCGGACATTGATATAGTATATCGGAGGAATAGTAATGGCATAAAGACCATTAGTTTTGTGGATTCTGATCATGCGGGTGACTTGGATGAATGCAGGTTTTTAGCGGGGTACATGTTTATGCTTGCAAGTGGTGCAATTAGTTGAAAGGCGTCCTTACAAGACCATGTTGCCTTGTCGTTGTCTAGAGCCGGAGTACATGGAACTAACATTTATAGCGAAGGAGGCGATATGGCCATAGGATTTGCTCTTGGACTTTGGGTTAGAATAGAAAAGTGTTGATCTATACTATGATAACCAAGGTGCGATATATTTGGTGTATAATCCGGTTTATCACGAGTGGACGAAGCATATTAATATAAAGTACCACTTCATCCAAAATGTTTTAATAGAGGGTAAAGTTGTTGTGAAAAAGATTGCTATAGCAGAGAACCATGCAAATACTATGACTAAGCCTATTCCTTTAGCTAAGCTCAAGCTTTGCTTGAGCAAGAGTGGCGTCTGTAGAGAGTGAGCACCCATTGGGACGATGGAAGAGCAACATAGCTAATGAGCACTATGAGTTGGCTTCAAACATCGAGTCAAGGTAGAGAATTGTTAAATTTATATCTCGAGTTTAAATCGTTTGCATATATAAATCGGTTTATTAAGGAAAAAAAAATCTTGTGAATATTCAAGATTGACCACGTTGACTTTCATGAACACTAATGTGCAGTACACTGTACATGGACTTCTTTTGGCGGAACACGGGATGAGAAGAGAAAGTATACAGTGTTTGTCAAATTCCACGTGGTTAGTTGATGTGGCACATAAGAACACATGTGGACCACTGAAAAAATGACACGTGGTAGTGAGGAGAGAGAGTCAGTTCATTTTTTCACCGGCTTAAATTTTCCTCTCTCCTCTACTTTGCTCTACAAATGTAGCTTGCAACAAGCAAACATTGAATGCTATCCCTTCCTCTTTCTCTCCTCCCTTCAAATTCGTTTCTCCTTCTTTAGGGTTAAGCTATGTCACTCCTTCGGTTGAGTTGCCATCGATATAAATCGGAGCATGAGAAATGAGAGAAAAGCAAGTGAGAAAGCGCATTGGCCGAGCAAAGGAATGGCGCATGTGCTCCCTATTGTCTCAACCACCGTTGGAAGAAACTGAAAGTTTGTCCCGCTCGAAGTTCCGTTGATGGTGCCGGCATGTGTTCCCGACCGGAATCTCTCCCACGCGAAAGGTAAGAATCTCACTCTACTCTCATTTAGGAAGAAAAATCCTCATATGTTTATGCAAATCTATGATTTTTGTGCCCTTTTTTGCTTCAATTTCTCAAAGCAAAGACGTTGAGGTCATCATTGTTATACTGGTTTTGAAGTGAATTGCTATCTTATGTGCACTTGAACAAAAGGAGAAACTTTTTGGGTGAATTTGATTTGGAACTTCAAAAATGAACAAAAGATTTAGCCAGAATAGAACAAACTTATAGTTTCTTATGTTGCGTGGGAATTAGAGGTGACACCCAAATCGATGTTTAGCTTCAAGAAGCTCCAAGTCCATGGAAGAGTCCAAGAAGAAACTTCGTGGTATTCATCACGCCTATTCGAGTAGATAATCCGTTACTTTCAATTGTCCATATGTGATTTCTTATGCTTTTCGTACTTTGCGATAAAAATTGGGATTAAGGAGATGAGCAGTTTGTTTTCTTTTTCTGGATTTTTGTGGAACAGTGCTATCTAACACGAACAAGAGGTTCTTGTATGATGTAGGAGTCTACAACAACGATGATGACAACAATGCAGTCTTCTTCATTGCCCTCTCATTCTACCTCAATCTTCTTTGTTGTCTCCATCCATCGAGATAATTAATTGAGCATCACCCATAGGTAAGCTTTAAATGCCGCTACTCTTGTGTTGCAAGTTTGTTGCTTTTCGATTACATTAATTTTGTACTCTAAAAATGTTGCTTGCTATAACTTGTCGTAGCTCAACCTTTTTTTTTTTTTTTTTTCCAATTTCCGAAAGGTAGCAATGTTGAGGTCATCGTTGTTATATTGTTTTAGAAGCGCGTGTTTACAAGGTGCGGATACTGTTTTACGTACATTGTTTTCACGAAACCTACTCTTGATCTATCATAATTGAAATAAAGTATTGACATACAAAAAAATTTGCATTGGCTTACATTTTTACTATTATTTTGGAGATAATTTATAGTCCTTGGTAGCTAGTTTGACTTGTTCTTTAGGAAAACGGGTATGACTTATCTCTTTAGATTTGAAGTTTTCTTAGAGTTTATCTTTCTTCGTAAAATGATTAATTTTTTTTTTTGCAAAAAACTTGTAGAGGCTGTAGAGCATGATATCATCGTGCATAATGTTGCTAAAGAATTTGAAATTAGAATTGGCATGACATTTGCTAATGAGGACGAAGGTTGTAATACATATAATGCATATGCAATTTGCAAGGGATTTAGAGTGCAAAGAGGACAAAAATCAAACAATAGGAAAGGAATATTACGAAACATGCACATTTTTGTGTAATTGTGAAGGATACTCTCCACCAATCCTACCTCATTAACAAAGAGATGTTTATAGGATCATGAAAAGAACCATATATAAAGCTCGCATTAAATTCAAAATCGAAGATGGAGTTTGGGTAATTACCAAGTTTGAGGAGGTTCATAATCATCCATTCATTGATGAAAAAAAAAAATCTTATACGGTAATATCGGTATATAACAAAAAGTGATAAGAGTACTTTGACTTCTTTGGTTGGGGCCAATATAAGGGCTATGAAAGCGTATTCATACCTTAGTGGTAAAGAGGGAGGACAAGAGAATGTTAGCTATACTTCTCGTATTGTCAAAATTTCTACCAATCAAAGAGAAGGGATCCGATTAGAATGGGTGTTGTCAAAGGCTAATTAATCATTTTAATGGAAGCAATTTTTCTTATACTTTTCAATTGGATGAGGACCAAAGGCTAACCAATTGTTTTTGGCATGATTGTGTATCCAAGTTGGATTATGAAGCTTTTGGAGATGTTGTGGTATTTGATACTACTTACCGTACAAATAAATATAACATGATATGTGCACCATTTGTTGACTTGAATCATCATTGGAAAAATGTTCTATTTGGATATGCATTTCTATTGGATAAAACTATTGCTTCTTTTGTGTGGGCATTTCAATCCTTTTTAAATGCAATGGGTAATAAAGCACCCAAGACTATTTTTACCGATCAAGATCATGCAATGGCAAATGCCATTAAAACTGTTCTTCCAAGTACTAATCATCGTTTATGTATATGGCATATTGGAAAAAATGCTAAGCGTCATATAACACATCTTCTTGCAAAGCTAAGCTTTTGCGATAAGTATTGGCATAAGCTTTTATATTAATGCCAATCTAAACTTGAAATGAAGAACAATTGGAAAGTTACATGCCACGAGTGGAACTTGGGGGACAACAAGTGGTTGGATAATTTGTATCGCTTGTGTCATAAATGGCGTCCTACATTTGGTCGGGATACTTTTTCTGTGGGAATTAGATCTACGCAAAGAAGTGAGAGCACTAATAGTGTCTTTCAAGATATGACTTGTAAGACCATGACTTTGTCTGAATTTGTTAGTCATTATGAGAAGCAAGTAGAAAAAATGTGCAATGTTGAAGTTACTGATGATTTTGAGTGTGCTCGAGGAAAGCCACAAATTATGACTACAAATAGTGGAATATTGAAACATGTTGAACATGTCTATAGTCATGTCATTTATAGAAAATTTCAGGCTAAGTTTTTGCATGCTATGTTTGAACATATTCCGAGATCAGATACTGATGGGTCATTGCACACTTATATACTGGGAGTTGAAAGTAATGAAAGAAAGCATGTTATCCATTTTTTTCCAAGCGATTCTACCATTACATAAAGCTGCAAGTTAGTGGAGATGCAAGGATGGTTATGCAAGCATACTTTATATATCTTGACACATGTTGTAAATGTTTTACAAGCATTCCATCACAATACATTTTGAAAAGGTGGACAAAAGCTACAAAAGAATATAGTCATTGTGATAATGTTGGAGAAAGCTTTCATGATGCGATAAAGTCAAAGAAATTCCGCTTGAAGAGGTTGATGCAATTGTCTTTCAGTGTTATGAACATCGGTGCAAATCATGATATTACGGAGAAGATTGTAACATCATACTTGTTGCATCTCCGCTCTTGTATCACGAACAAAAAGCAATCTTTCATAAGTAAAGATGATATTAATTTCTTACGAGAAAATGATGACTCTAAATATGTAGAAAATTGTGGAATTCAGATACTCGATCCCCTTCGAAGAAGGCCAAAAGGTGTACCAAATACTCGCTTGAAGGGCGCTAGTGAGAAGCGAAAAAGAAATGAATCTCCATGCACAAAAGGGATTTGACCCCAGGTGCATGATGTGAGAAAAGCCCTTTTTTTCCCTGTTTGTGGTTCATTAATATGTAATTATGTGTTGTTGAGTTCTATTTTTCCTTTTATGATTAAACTGCCACTAGTTTTCCTTTTGCCCACTATTGTTTGATACTATTTACCATGAAACAACAATCAAAGATGCCATTTTCTTTTATGTTATGTCTGTAGGTCTATCCAAAGGATGTTGCCATGTTGTCTTCAAATGTATGCTTTAAGTACTCCTGTCCTTTGTCTAGCTTAGTTTCCTCTCCATTTGCCTACTAATGCTGTAACTCTCCCTGGAGCGTTGGTTCCACTAGTCTAAAAGTTCCTTATGTGATTGGTTACACTAGTATAGGCAATTAATAGGAAAAATATAGAGCGTTGTCAGTTGCAATTTAGTTTGAAAATGGTCATGTTTTGTTTAGCTTCTTCATTGAGTGAAGGTATCAATTGTAAATGCATGAAAACTGTTTTGTTATCTCCGGTTCATATCTAGTGAACAACTTACTAATCATAAACTACTTTCCCATTCTATTTGTTGTGTTTATTTTTAATGGCATCTCCTTTATGTAGTTAGCTTTAGAAAATTTCTTTTTTTCTAGATGAAGATAGTAGCAAGCATTAATGGTTTTTTGCGACATCAACAAAAGGCAAGATTCTTAGTTAATGTGAGCAGCTTCCTACAAATTATTCCTAACGTGTGCTCAATTTTTACCCATTTGAGAGCATATTTATAACTACTATTTATCATTATGCTCCGGAAACCTTCGGAAGCACAATTCCCTCTTTGGCAAAATATGGCCTTTCTCTTGTAACCAATAGCCTAGTAGGCTGCTAGCAATTTTTGTTGTTGTTGTCAGAATTGCTAGTAACTTGACAATGTCAATTTTTTTGAATACTGAGATTACTTATTGCCTTCTTTTTGAAAGAGCTTGCCATTTCCACTCCCTTTTGAGTTCGTTGTACAATATCAATTTTTGTGATACTGAGGTTACACATTGCGCTTGACAATGTCAATTTTTTTTGTGATTACCGAGGCCAACAAGATGTCTTTTGTCATAATTTGTCGATAAGCTTGTTCAAAGGAAATTTGTCTGTAGCAAAGACAAATTATACTTAATGTTGTAGTAAGATTATTTTGAAGTTTCTTGGGTGCAAGCTTGAAACAATATGAATAACCATAAATGTCCTTAGATTTACTCAATCCCCCTGTTGACTTGCTCATCAAATAGACTAGCACTCTCTAACTTATAACAATGCAACTAGCTTCATTGAGCCATAAAATGCCATAGAGAATTGTAGATGCAAAAGAGTTAATAGACAAAGCACTTCATGAGCAATCAAACATTCAGAAGGTTGAGAGCAGAACATCTTTTGGATTAGGTCCTTTGCACTATCAAATATTTAAGGGCCACAGTTTTGAATCAAAGTCATTTAGACTATTGGTTCTTGAAGAATAGTTGGTTTGGGAGGGGGGGGGAGGGGATCAAGGCATGCTTTGAAAAGTTGACTGGTGAGATTCTGGCTTGCAAATCCATTGAGATAGATTGGCTTAGTTTGATTATCAAACTTGGTTTTGTCTTTTAATTGCCTATGAACTTCTCTCTATCAAGCATTTTTGTTGCTCAACTCTCTTCTGTTTCAAGTCCTCTTGTTGTGCATAGTAGTGATAGGGTAATCAAATTGAGTCGACCCAGCATAGCACCGGTTTCAAATGCGAGTTCAATTCCACTAGTTATGGAACCAAGAAAGGCAAAAATTCCTCGTACTCTAAGTTTCTTTAAAATCATAATAAAGCAAGTTCTACATAACCATCAAGATTGACTATTGTAATTACCTATATAGTAACATAGAAATCACAATTCCAAAAAAGAAATATATGATGACTCCATATAATATTAGTAGTGGCATAATAAAGCCTATTTTTTCCTAACTTCCTTCAATTGTCCTTTCATGATTGTCCATTCTTCATTTTGGCTTGATGCCTTTCCAGAATTGATCAGGTCCACATTTTTAGATGAATAAATCCTACATTCCTCAATATAATCTTCAACCCATTGCCCAAACCCTCGACAATTATCTGTTTGAACAAAAAAAAAACCTAAGGAAAAGCAATATTATTACATATGTCACTACATGCACAATATAATAAATTGATACACTTACATTATAAGTTGAGGCATAATATAATCTTCCTCAATTACTCAGATTCTTTTGCACTTTTTTAACATGGCATAATTTCCCTTGAAGATGTAGACATATCTTGGATGGAAAATCAATCGACCAATTTGCAGATCCTCGTGATGTCATACTAAATAATACCATATAATCAAAATTAGATTAGATAATCAAGCACAACATTCTAATTAGAAGCAAGCCATACTTGACGTCCCCCCATCCCCGTCTCCACCGACCCAAACTCCATTGACGCTACAGAAAAAGGCAAAATAGAGTAAACCCATAAAGCGAAGAAAAATGAAGCGAACCCAGTTCAAATATTTCCTTGAATAAATGGTAGGTGACTTGGCAAGATAGTTTAGGCTCAAAACTCAAGCAAGAATTCAAGACAGATTACTATGCTTAGCGTTCGCACCGCATCGCTTCATAAAAAAAAAAAAGAACTACACAAAAATCACGGATTTGCGGGAAACACATGAGGATTTTCTTTCTAAACGAGAGTAGAGCGGGGATTCTTACCTTTCTTGTGGGAGAGATTCCGATTAGGAACGCACGCCGGCACTATCAATGGAACTTCAAGCCGGACAAGGTCACTTCCGGTCTCTTCAAGCGGCGGTTGAGAAGAGTGCGAAAAGCATAAGAAATCACATATGGACAATTGAAAGTAAAGGATTATCTACGCGAATAGGCTTGATGAATACCATGGAATTTCTTCTTGGACTCTTCCACGGACTTGGAGCTTCTCAAAGCTGAACATCGATATGGGTGCCACCTCTAATTCCCACGCAACATAAGAAAATATAAGCTTGTTCTGTTCTAGCCAGATCTTTTGTTCACTTTCGAAGTTCCAAATCAAATTCACCCAAAAAGTTTCTCCTTTTGTTCAAGCACATTAGACAGCAATGTACTTCAAAGCCAGTATAACAACGATGACCTCAACGTTGCTGCTTTGAGAAACCGAAGAAAAAAAGAGAAGGTACAAACATCACAGATTTGCGGAAACATATGAGGGTTTTTCTTCCTAAACTAGAGTAGAAAGGGATTCTTACCTTTTGCGTGGGAGAGATTCCGGTTGGGAACACACGCCGGCACCATTAACGAACTTCGACTAGGATGAACTTCCGATCTCTTCAAGTGGTGGTTGAGACGAAAGGGGAGCACATGTGCCATTCCTTTGCTTGGCCGGTGCACTCTCTCATTCGCTTTTCTCTCATCACTCACGCTCCGATTTCCATCGATGGCAACTCAACTAAAGGAGTGACATAGCTTAATCCCAAGGAAGGAGAAATGAATTTGAAAAGAATATAGAGAGAGGAGGGGATAGCATTCAATGTTTGCTTGTTGTAGGCTACGTTTGCATAGCAGAGTGGAAAATTTGAGCTGATGAATTTTTTTTTTTTACTCTCTCTCCTCATTGCCATGTGTCCTTTTTTCAATGGTCCACATGTGCTCTTTTGTGTCACGTCAGCTAACCACGTGGGATTTGACAACCACTGAATATTTTCTCGGAAGAGAGGGCTCACATATATTCTCAATTCAGATTTTATCTTGTAGGCCCAGAGAGTAATTAAAAGAAAAGACAATTCTTTAATTTGATAGCCTGCAGTAGCCGCATATAAAAGGAAGAAGACGCGGAGCCATACAGTAAGCTCTTGACTGAAGCCACACAAGAAAGAATGTACAGAGAACTTGATCGAAGAGTTCTTTATTCTGCCGCACGAAGAGCTTCGAAAATAGGGAAGATTTGTATGTGAGTTTTTTTTTTTAATATTATATCCAATTGAGTTATTTTATTTGTAAACGTTTTGGGTTTGGGTATAATTTAGATACGGGAAACACGAGCGTATTGAATGATTGTAACTTTGATTCTCCGATTATAATGGATTGTTTTTGCTAGCTTCCACCATGAATGTAGGTAATGATATTCCGACCGAACCATGTAATCTCCGGTGTCCTTTATCGTTTCTTGATATTTTTCTAGGGCTTTTTTGCATTGACTTAATTTGCAACATCCTGATTAGTTTCCGCGTTATGTTACAACAGTCTCGCCGGTGAAGGACTAAGCCGAAACTGGCGCTGCAGAGCTGTAGAGCTACAAAGTTGATGCGGCGGGCTGTTATCGGGTATGTTCGGTTTCCGTCCATGAGTAGCGACGTAGTCCGAGAGTGCTTGACGGCCCGAATTGGTAGTCCAAGGCCCACCATAAATGGCAGGGTACACAGCCCATGTAGGGATATAACCTATAGGCTTTCCTTTGTCCAAAAATATTTGACGTATTCAATTCATCCCTTTAAATACTAACAATAAGCTTCGATTTAACGGCCCAGATTATCTCTTGCAATGCGAATTCCTCATTTCAAGTTGGGGAATGTTGCATAATCAATGCTTGAATTGGCATTAACTTTCTAAATTTGTCTTCGAATTGTAGTTTGTGCGATCAAATCATTTGATTTGTAGAATCGGTCAAAACAAGTTCCGTTCACCATTAGTTCCAGCAAATTGAAGTTAACTCAGTTGATGCTAGCAAAACATCTAGTATTGAAATAGTCTTTGCCATGGTGAAAAACTAGAAAGCTACCGAAAGTTTCTCTTAACGTTGTATCTTCAAAGTTATTCTTGCAACTTAGTTAGCACAAATTCATCGTCCAAGGTGATAACGGCTATCGGTTATGTCGAACGATACATTAGTTTCAATTTGCTGAAATTAGAGATCAAAAGACTGTGATAGAATAAGTTGTGCAATTCAAGGATTCAATGGCATAGATTATCTCACGGCGCCTCCTCCAGATTTAAAGCCATTAAATGTCTCGTTTTACTACGAAGTGGCTATATAAATCATCTTATCTTATTAAAACCAAAAGGCCATACCTCGATATGCATCTTTCCTGTAGTCCAGAATTCATTCTAACCGTTGATGTCATATTGTCCTGTCTAAACCTCCGCCATTGCTTCATGAGTAATGCACAATTGCGATGGGTGCTGTAGTAAAAAACAATCATGGTGGAAACCCTACTATCCTGCCATGCAATAGACTTTTCAAAATGGGTCATGAATTTATTTCTTAATTTATACTTGATGCACTGAGTTGTTATATGTGTTAATAAATGTGTTATAAATAAGTTTAAATGTTGATATGTATTGAATTAATTATGGGCTTGGGCTAACATTGGGGTTTGAGGATAGTAGTATAAATATTGCTCTTTCTTAAACTATTATATTTGACCCGCCTTTTGTAATCCTTGATTCTATAGTGGATTTTGCTTCTCCTCTCACAATGGTTTTTCCAGCAAGGCTTTCCATGTATATCTTTGTGTTCTTTTCTTTTTCTCAGTTTTAATTTCGTTTTAATTTCTGCATTGTCATATCATTAAACATGATATGAGTGTTAAATGGGTAGTAAATGGGTTATAAATGATTTTACAACTTAAACCCAACCCACCTTTATGACTTTATCTTCATTCTCTCTCACCCTCCTTCGATCTCCTCTTGGTGTTTGCAATGCAGCCAGGGTAGTAAATGAGGGACGCTGAACTCGTGACGGTCGACGTGAGACAGCAGAATCGAGCCGCGAGGTGCTAACAAACACAAAGAGAGGGGGCACTGATCTACTGCAGAGAAGCCAAACCAAAACCAAAACCAAAACAGACACCACGATTCCCACCCTTGTTCCTTCCAACACTCTACACGATAAAAAAAAAAAAAACCCACCCCCAACCCCCTCCCCCCCCAAAAAAAAAAAAAAAAAAAAAAAAACAGCAAAACAACATTTCCCATTTTTTAAGGTGGCGTAGGTTTTTGCTCTGCCTCTCTCTCTCTCCTTCTCCCCATTTTCTGCATAGAAAGGGAAATGGGGAAGCTTTGCAGCTTTTTCTTCTACACATGGAAATATCGATCACTCTCCTACCAGAACGCCACCTCCATCTCTCTACCTTCGTTGGACGGCAAAAAAACTAGATTTTCAGTTGTTAATTCAAAACCTTTTTTGCAAGTGTGTGTGTTTTTGTGGTAGACACTTTAGTATGAGAATCATGATAAAAGTGCAATTAGATCCCGGATATATATATCTCCTCGAGTGACCTTAGAAAAGTTCTTCTCTTCTTCTAATATAGGTAAATTGTTTTGTCCAATGACATACGGGAGATGGGTTACTAAGAAAAAAAGAAAAGAAAAATGATGTAATAGTCCATGAACTTTTAATTTGTTCAATTTGGTCCCCGAACATTAGTCTGATGTGCAATGTTATCTTGGAACTTTTACTTTGTTCAATATGGTTCCTGAATTGTTGGAAAATATTCAAACTAATCCCTACAGTTTAGGGACACTAATGAACATTCCCCATATAGTCAATGGACAAGTCTGAACATATACCAAAAGTTCAATGATTACATTGAACATATTAAAAGTTCAAGGTCGATATTACACACTGGGCTAAAACTCAAGGGCCATATTGCATGTTGGGTCAAAGTTCAAGAACCATTTGCGTCATTTTTCAAAAAAGAAAAAAAGCGAGGAAAATAGGGGTTCTTGCATATTTATCATATGTAAACCCCGTTTCTTGTTTTCTTACCTAAAGAAAAATTTAATCTAGGAACTTTAGTAAATTCATCGATCAGTGAATGTTCACATGCGTATGTAGTCTCTAAACATAATCACGGATTTTCTTTTTCTATACTGACGATGGACCTAATAAAAAAAAAATACAGTTTCCTTTCTCTATATATCACTAGTGGTGTAATCGCGGTGCGCTCCAATTCTTAGTCAATGATCTTCTCATAATATAAATTATGTCCCGCTGTCTCCAATAGGGTTTTGTTCTTATACACTTTGTCCCCTAGCGTTTAACCTTTTGTGATGATGGTTTTATGTACAGATAGAAGTATCTGGTTCCATTAGCTATCCATCTGACGTGCACAAATTCCTGAGGGTTGAGGCCGACTGGCAGGGCATGTATGATTTGTGCATAGGAGAGTTCAGAAAAGTCAAATAAGTATCGTATAACCACCCTATTGACTACCAGAGTCAACCATGTGTTCTCTAGGGTTTTGGGGTTATGCAAGAATCTGTTTATCTGTACATGCTTGACTTGCTTGAACTTTATCTTTTTATTTAGTTTGGGCCACTTTAAGCTTTATAGCTAATTGCTAAGGAAGTAGGAAAAACTGCATAGTTGTTACTTGATGAATCTCTTGATTTAGATACGGCAGGCCTCGTATTAAAATTACATCTCCCGCTCACAGGTGACTTCAAAGTATGGCTGTCCAATTTATAGATGGAGCCTTGTCTTAGGGTATCTTTATTTCAGGAAAAAGTTCATGATAAAGAAAAATATTTTTCATGAAAATTACTTTTGAGGAAAATGTTTTTTTTTTACTTATTTAAGCATTCTTCCTCTCTCTAGAAAGTTTTTTGCCTTTTTTTTTCCCTTCTCTCGTCTTTCTGCTAAAGTCTGTTGTCTTTTATTGATAATTTCTTTGGCCGTAAATGATTTTCTGTTGTCTAATTATTTTCTGTTGTCTTTCTTATCAATTTATGAGAATGAATGATTTAATTGTATTTGAATTTTTTGCCAACCAATTATAATGTTCTATTAATTGTAAAAAAATTAGGATGACAATAATGTTGATCATGTACTTTTTGAAACTCTTAAGTCTTTACTATTACAAAAGTTTGATCTCGAACCTCTGTTTAGAAAGCATTGGATGGGAGTAAAATGGAGGAGGTATGGAAAACCTAAAAAATTTCTCCTCCCACTATCTTCACAAAAATTTGAAACTATATCCAAGTTTCTTGAAATCCTCTTTATTTTCCTCCACACCAAGAAAAAAAGGTTCAACAAAATGCAAAAAGTGTCAATAGAATTAATTTACCGTACACCTTTGCAAATTTCTAGTCAAGTAATGGTAGAAGTAGATATGGCTGGTTCTTTGGAACCACCGGCTCCGGTTCAAGAACCGGCGGTTTCGATTCCACGAAAAGGTGGAAACCGGAACCGGCCCTTGAAGGAGCTGGTTCTCGAGCCGGTTCCCGGGCCAGGTTCCGTTCGAAACCGGCGGTTCCGGGCCGGTTCCTAGGCTGATTCAGGTTCTGTTTTTTAATTTTAATTTTTAAAATAATAAATAATAAAATAAACATAATAAATAATAAATTATAAATTATAATCAAATTGTACATTATAATAAAATGTGGGGGGAAAAAAAAAGAGAGGATGAATGAGCTTGAACTTAATGAATTATCATTAAGCACCTACATATCTTCTTGGGGATAGAAGAATCAAAACCCATGTAGTTCTTTTACCTTTGATAACCCCAATTTATCTCATCGTCAATCGTCGCCACCCGTTGTGGTATCCATAGAGGTGGTATCTCCACAATCCTCACTAAAAAATTCGTGTTCTCGATCCAGCTCTTGATGTCAAAATTTGGCCTTCGTCTAATCGTCGACACAAGCTCGAGCTTCCACAAACTCCGGGCTTAATCTTGAGCGGTGAGAGTCCAAAACTAATCCTCCAGCGCTAAATGCTTGTTCAATTGCAACTCTTGAAAAAGGGATTGCTAATATCTAGCGAGCGATGAGGGTGAAAACTGGGTAATCGATTGAGTGATTCTTCCACCACTTTAGGATTTGGAAATCTATACTATGTTTTGCATCACGAAACTCAAATTGAGTGGTTAAATATTTTTCTAATTCAGAAATATTACCTGTTACCCTTTTTTTTTTTTTACCTACTCTTGAGCATATTGTACCCTCTACTAAGTGAACTACCAGCTTCGTTACGTGAGGTAGTAGATTGTAAAGATCCAAAATCACTTAAACCATATCTAATACAAAATTCTCCATATAATACTACTATCGATTCTTTAACATCTCGTTGTATATTTGAAATATCTATTGAATCTTCCAAATGTAAACAATCATGATAATACACATTCAAATAATCTAGTAAACAATCTAATTTAATACGTGGATAAAAAAAATACAAACTAAATAGACAAGAGGAATTTGGCAATAATAATGCAACAATTTTTCTCGCATTACTAAAATAGTCCAATTTAATTTGGTATCTTTTTCATATTCACTAAAAACACTACTAATATTAACACACTCTATTAAAAATAAATGCTTAGTAGGATAATAAATACCAGATGAAGTATTAGTAGCATTATTAAAAATTTTCAAAAAATCTAAATTTTTTTACAAACGTTCTAATGTTACGGAAGTAAAGTAATTTTGGGAATATTTTGCGAAACAAACATACATAATAAATATTTGTAATCAAAAGTTTGACGAAGTAACTCATAGGTAGAATTCCAACAAGTCGGAATATCTTTTGGAAATCTTTTTGCCTTTCTCCCATGTTGTTTACAAAATTTTCCCCATGCTTTCATAAAATGGGCACCACTTCATAAAAATTTAATTGCACCCTTTATTGGGGTTTGAGAAGACTCAAGAGTTTGTAAACCATCTTGTACACATAAATTTAAAACATGGCAATCACATCTAATGTGAAAAAATTGTTCGCCAAAAGAGGGTTTACAAATATTTTCTAATTTGAGAATGGAAGCGGTATTTGCAGCGGCATTATTAAAATCAATTGAAAATACTTTATTTATCAAATTATATTATTCTAAAAATTGCCTAATTATTCTATAAATATTATGAGCCGAATATTTTTCATCAAAAACTCAAAATGCAATAAGTCTTTTTTGAATGGTCCAATCGTCATCTATTCAATGACACGTGACACCCATATAAGAATGAATTTGCCAAGGATCATTCTAAATATTGCTACCTAAATGCACACGTCCATTGAATTCCGCAAAAAATTTTGCTAAAGATTTTTTTTATTTTTATAAAGATGAAAAAGTTCGCGTTTAAGAGTACTTTTTGGAATAGTTGGTGCTTGTGGAACCAACGCATTATTTATCAAATATTTCAAATTAAAATTTTCACCAAAAGTAAATAGAGCATGATCAAGGGCAACATATTCACCTAATGTTTGTTTATAAAGTGCATCGGTGTAATGGAACAAAGTATAAGGATTAGAATTGGCGTATCCGGAAATTTGTTGTTGCGTAGTGTCGTTCCTCGCTTGCGTTGGATGTTTTTTCATCAGATGCCGACAGAATATTCCGTAGTCGTCTCCTTTCGTAAATTTGTATGTTTGTGAACAATATTTACAATTTATATTATACTTACATTCGCCTTTATCACTTACCTTACGTTCTAGCTCATTTGCCGTCGACCTTTCTTCTACACCAGCAGGAGGATGAAGATTTTCTTGTGTTGCGATGTGCTCGACGTTCGTAATCGGAACAACGTTGATATTATCGTCGTTGTCTTCCCAACATGCATACTCATGAGGATCACATTAGGAATAGGATACTCGGAATCTCCCATAGTCATCTTGCCCTTTCCAGTATTTCTGCTTTCACTTGCCATTTTTTAGAGAATTGATCGGAAATCCGATTGAGAGAATTGAGGTGGGATTGAGATAATTGAGCGGATTGAAAGAATTTGGGAGAATTGAGAGAATTGTTGAGAGGATTTGTGAGAAAAATGAAAGAAGGAATAAAGGTATTTATAGAGAAGAAATAAAAACAAATTAATTTTTTTTTTTAAGCAACGGCCAAATTGGCCGTTGCATTGTCTACAACGGCTCTTTGGGCCGCGGGGGGTGGGTGGGTGGGTGGTGTTGTTGGGGCAAAGAGCCCAACCGGACCAACCCAATTTTTTTTTTAAATAAACGGGTCGAAGCCATGGGCTCAAGCAACGGGCCGGTTCCGGGCCGCTTCCGAGCCCCAATTCCAAATGGCCACGTCTAGGTAGAAGTACATAGTAGCTAGCTCGCACAATTAATGGAAAATGTGAACATAATGACGGAATGGCATGTTATATCAATAAACACATGCAACATGACATGGCAAATTATGTGGACAAAATAACAATGAGATGACATGATAAGGCAATAATTACCGAAACATGATGTGAGAATTCTCATGTAAGAAATAATGATGTGATGTGCAAACTACTTGAGAATTACAAAAAAAAATCTTAAATCTATTACAATTGTGTCAATTCAATCCTAAATTTTTTTTTTTCTTCTCAATTTCAACTTTTTGCATATGTGTCAATTCGGTCATAAATCTTTTTTCTTTTTGTCAATTCAGCTCTAGCAATCATTTCTAGATGAACTGAAAGCGACAAAAGCGAGACTTGCCTTTGAGAGGGCGAGAATTATATAAAAACTTAGCTTAATTTAACAGAAATTCAATACAAGAGCTCAAAAATAGACTTCAGCCCCCCTCCCTCAAAATGCAAAATTGGGTGGTACATTTCGAGTCGAGGTTCGCTCTTTCTCGGGCTGTAACTCCTCCATCTAAGGTGTGAGTCGTATAATTTTGGCATAATAAGAAAGCTTGTGAGGAGATCTTTTTGACAGCCTAATATTGCAAAGTGATATTGCGAATCACGGATCCGAGATTTCAACGCATATAAGGTCTTACAGCTCCAATGAATGAACGTGCATCGTTTCGGTGACTTATCAATTCCAAAAGATCATTGTTTTCCATGACATAGGGGTCTAGACAGTTAGTTCTATTCTGATAACTCTAGGTATGGTTTTGTGCTTCGAGGCCTTTCTTTCGGGTACTGAAAGGTTTGATCGAGGTTTGGCCACCGATTACTCCCTTGCAAGACATCCATCCGACCCCCAATTTTTTTTTTTTTCAAGATGGGATGCTCGTGATTCCTAATTTCGGGATGTGCAATACAAATTAGGAAATTGCAAACTTCCTGATACTGCAAAAAAAAAAAAAAAAAAAAAAAAGGGCTATCAATTCCGAATTTAGCTCTCTCGCCAATTAGACTTTAATCAGCTCTTGATTCAAGACTTTTGCATAGTGACGAAGCCTTAAGAGAAAAAGCTAAAAGTGTTGGTGTGGAATTTTGAAAAAAGCAAATCCCGCCTGCCTTCGTTATAATAAAAGCTGTACCAAAGCTACCGAAAAAGCTAATGCACTCATCTTGAGAAGAGTGGAAAACCAAAAGTCATGGCAGTGCAATTGCGCGTGCAATTTAGCATACTATTTTTTTTTTTTTTTACGAAAGAAAGATTTTCATTTTATATCAAAGAGAGATACATTATTTCAAAATACAAATGAAAATCCCACAAAACAAGTAAATTTGAAAAGTAAATCAACTTGATACAACCTGCAGAAACTCGCTCACTCTTCAAGGACGGATCTGTCATTACATCCAAGCACAACTGGCAACCGATCACCAATTCTTGCATCATCATATGTGATGAGCACACACTGAAAAATTCATATCCGGTAGATACGGCTTTGTCAAAAGACGGTGTGCGCCCAGGTTTGGCGTCTCCAACACCATCACCGTATTGAGACAAGAACAACGCAAATATATTGAGAAAGTATAGAAAACACATTGTAAATTTCAGATCTATATTTAAATCGAAATAGAAGAGCACCCAAATTTAGTTCTAACTCTAAATTGGGAGAGGATACTACAAAATGATACCCATTGATCACAAAATCATTTTTAGTTAAGTCGATTGACAGGAAAAAAGCTTCAAAAACTTGGGGAGCGCTCAACAATTTGAAGGAAGCGCCGGGAGCCTATTAGCGAAATTAACAAAGAAATCCCGAAAATAAAAGGATGGAGAGATCTAAAGGAGTACAGAGAAGAGGGAGGGGAGGGAGAGAGAGGGGAAGGACTCTCTCCCAAGGGAGTGCAGCTACAGGGGAGAAAAGAAAGGAGGCGGCGGGGAAGTCTCTAGGGGAGAAGAAACCCTAGAGAGAGAACCAAGCGGTGGGGCAGTTGGCCAGTGTTTTTGAATTTATCATACTATCAAAATGTTGTAATTGCTCCTTTTGGCGACGACAATATGCTAGAAAACTTTTTGGCTTGTGGTTCCAAATGATTGTTGGTAGTATTGAAGTGATACATCATTAAGAAAAGACGCCCTCAAAGTTATTACTTCGAGTACTCATTTTGTGGCATGATCCCCTTAGGCTCGAATCGGGGATAGCGTAACAAAGTATCCTAGCCAAATCTCAATTTCATGTGTCCTATTTCATATTTTATTTCGCTGGGTGTTCCCTTCCATGCTTTCTAACGGGATTCAAATTTTTGACTTGTGCGCTAATATCGTACTAATAATTTGTTTAAGGGATAAGTACATTAAAAGTCCTAAAATTTGTCACGACAGTGCTATTGAGTCATAAAACTTACAAAAAATGCAATCGAGTCATAAAATTTATGAAATTGGTATAATCAAGTTCTAACTTTAACTTCGTCCAACTTGGTTAGAAAATGCTGACGTGATTTTTTTTTTCTAACAGACATGGTGATGGCATGGATAAAACTACGTCATTTTGGTCCAAATTTTATTTTTTAATACAAATTTAGTACCCTAACTATAGGGAATCCTAACCCAATCTCAACATATCTCAAGATTGTTGCCAATATTAGGAACATCTTTTTGGGCTTTGCTAGAACAACAATTTTGGGTAACTTGTAAGAGTAATAACATTTTGTGGGCCATAAATTTTTGAAAGGGTAAACCCAACAACAATTTCTAATTATTTGTTATTTATTTTTTGTGGCCTAGAACAGGCTTTGAATTCACAATAGGTTAAAGACAATTATATAATCATTTCTCTATATTTTTATTTATGGAAGGTATTGAACATAGAGGAAAGTTTCCCCTTTGAATGGAAACAAAAGAAAAAGTTGAAGTTTTCATGCCCTTAACCTTTTTCACGCAAATACACGTATCAATGTTAAAATGTTGGCTCCAAGGATGAATCGAATTCCTACCTGAATCATCAGTATTCTTGACCGTACTTGAAAGGACGAATGCCCCCGATGTGAAAAATGCATTTCTTGCACCTGCTAAATGACAACTTCATATGATTGCGACAATATATCATAGAGGTTATCATTATTTCTTGCTAGACATAGGGTACAAGATTTTCGCATAGATATACGTACCAACGTGCCATATATATCATGCAACTATGGTCACACATGTCCTCTTGTATCGTATTATTTTGCTTTACCTGTTCAAATTAGAGGTAGTTAATTGTCGAGATCATGTCGCCCAAGTAGATGTGCATGATCCATAGATCGGTTATACCATGTCATTTGAGATATGTGGTATCAATGTTGCCGGACGAATATGTCTATGTATCTCATTTAAATTTAGTTAAGACTGTTAATCAATTGAATATTTATAGAAGGGATGCATCGAAACATTTTTTCACCTTGTTGTAGCTTGATGTTTCAAACCAGGCTTGAATTTTATAACCGAGGCATAATCTTCAGGTCCTCTTGTCTATTTTCCTTAAGATGCACAAATATGTCACAACATTTAAGTTCCCACGTACCGGCATATCATTTATTCAAGATAATGGTATCTAATGAGAAAAGAGGAAAATTATACGGATGAAATTCCTAAAAGATAAGATGACCCTCTTCGCATTATATAATCGAATCTCATGTTGAATCTGAAGTAAAATATCCGTCGTTCTTTGACCGTTTTAATTTTAAGAAAAACAGTCACGCGTCTGACTTCTATATGGTATCAAAATTGAGTGTTTTGATTCGTTCCTCCATATTCACATTGCACCCTGCGTATACTCATTTTGGAAGAGGAATGTGTATGTCAATTTTGGGGGTAAGAAAAGAGTCCTCGTGGATCGTTGTACTACATTGAAATAATAATAATATTAGATAGAAACAAATAAATAAATCACCATAAGATAATCCAGCACATATGTTCATTTGCACAAGTTGAATGTTCAGCTTGTCATGTCCATGTTTTGCAGCAACAATTACTTTGACGATCACAACCGGAGATGTTGGAAATCATCTTGGCAATTGTCATAGGCAGAGTAAGAGAAAAAGAAGAGAGAGAGTGAGAGAGAGAATACAAGAGGAATCTGATCTGACACGACTTTGTTTTAATGTCAAACTCTGAAAAATACGACTGGTGGCCTTTTATCGTTTCAGACAGCTAAAAGATTCGCGTCGAGACATTGACTATTCGTGGGAAATCATATAACGTTAGGGAGAATGATTGTAGTATATTGGGCTATATAGCTGGTCATGTACGATATTTGAGAGCCCTATACACCAAAATGTTGCTATATCATGATGGGAATCATTGTCGTGTCCTCTCAAATAACATATCGTGATGGGATTTGCCCATGCACTCAAATGATCCCAACGGTACATGTATGCACGAATAAATTGGAGCCGTTGTTTCACGAAAAATCATAAATTAGAAAGTAATGTTTCTAACTTCGATTGTTTTTATCGATTAGGAAAAGAGCAAAAAACCTCAACTGCCCACATTGTGACACATTTACTGTTGGGAGCGCGCAGCAAAAGTATGATATATTCACCTGAGGAGATCGCAAAAAAGGAGCCCAAATCCGAGCCCGTCAATATATCCAGTTGGATCCACTTTCGCTTAAAAGCTCAAATTGAATTTTCAAGTCATTGCAATGCATCCTAATATAACTCACATGTGCATCCTAACATTTATCATAAACTTTTTTCTATGGCACCAAGAATCCCCGATTTGTACCTGTATGACACATTTACATTCCGTTAAGGTTCCACTAATGAATACTGTTAAAAATCTGCCTATATAGATGTCGAAATCAAAAGGTGTTGAAATGGCGCCCACATTGCTTACGTGAAATAAAAATGACGTGGTCTTGTTTGAAAAATCATCTGACGAAACCTTGACGGAGAGTAAATGTGACATAGGTACAAGTATGGGAGTTTTTTATGTCACAATAAAAGTTTAAAGTAAATGTATCACAGTAAACACAATTTGAAATTTTTATGTCATGAAAAAAGTTTTGAATAAAAATATCACAGTGAGCATAGTTTGAAGTTTTTTGGAGCAATTTTGAGAGCCCCGTGCACCAAAATTTGCTGTATGATGATGGAAATCATTGTCGTGTCCTCTTAGAAAACACATCGTGATGGGACTTGCCCATGCACTCGGATGATCCCAACGGTACATATATTTAAGAATAATTTGGTGCTTTTATTTACGGAAAATCTCAAATTAATGATTGATATTTCTAGCCTCGATTATTTATATCGCTTAAAACAAAGAGCTCTATGAACTTTTTCATTTGTGATCAAGACATAACCTATATCCATGTGCTTCATATTTGCCTGGACCGACGGGGCTCGAACCCACGGCTTCCGCCTTGATAGGGCGGTGCACGCACTATAGAAGGTCTCGTAGGAGAGTAAGTAAACAAAAATGAAGTAGAAGAACCCAGATTCCAAATGACCTTTTATTTCCATATAAAGGACACTACGAGCGTATTCTCACGGATACAACATATAAAGTAAAGAATTAACCAAATGTACTTGACGTTAAATATCTTAAATTTTCATATTGACATTTTCATGTCTGAAATAATTTGAACTTCTGAAGTTTTGTATAGATTTTATGATTTCTTTTCGAAAAAACCCAGAAATATACCTTTTGACTAATCTTTATCTAAAACAAATGTGCTCTTAATTGTTCCGATATAGGGGTGCAATGGGGTCGGGTCCAGTCGACATAGTTCAAGACGTAGAGCGTCAGTCAGGCTACGGCATACCATATTAATCTCGTCAATCAGGTAACATACGAATCATAATTTAAGTGATTAACCCAAACATGAAACTCTTTGCACTTTCTGGTGAGAGATTTGAACTTGTGTAATGAGTCTGATCCACACATAATTGTTTGTCCGTTAATCACTAAGCTAACTCCACAAGGTTCATCATTCTTTTACTTCTAAAATATTCTTTTTATTTAGATTAACACCAAAGTCATGAAAAAAATTAGTACCAAGGTCCTGAAATATTAAGAGATCAATTGTCTCTAAACAATGAACATATTGCGATTGGGTTGATAAAAACATGGTGAACTTACCTATGTCGATGCATACATTGTCTATATCTTATCTTCATCTTGCAGCTATTAGAAATTGTCCACAAAGTCTTGAATTTATTGCACTTTTGTCGATCTAGTCCTAAACCTTTTCACGTTTTACCAATTGAGTCTATTCGACCAATTTTTATATAAAATCACCGATGTGGACGCCACTCATTACGTGCCACGGCCGGCGCCGACATGAGAATTTTTTAATAATACTTTAGTAGTTTTTCAAGTTTTATTTTTTTCTTTCTTTTCTTTTATGTGTTTTTTTTTTCTTAAAGTGGCTAGTGAGGGTTAGCGAGTCCTCTCCGGTTGCGGGTGAGGCCAGCCTCGCCCACATTTGGACAAGGCTTCTTTGCCCATGGGCAAGGCTATGATGGTCCGGGCAAAGCCAACCTCGCTAATTGTGGACGAGGTAGCCAAGCCTAGATTTGGGTGAGTTGGCCTCGTGAGCGGCTGGTGAGCGCTCAACAACCCTTGCTGGCCATCGATGCGAACAAAAGTACAAAGAAAAGAAAGGAAAAGAAAATAAAACTAATAAAGAAAATTGAAAGATTTTAGAATAGTATTTCAAATTATCCACATTAGCTCCAACCGTACCATATACGACGGTCGACGTTTACATTAGCGATTTTCGATCAAAATTGGCCAAAATGATTATATCGATAAATCATGAAAAGGTTTACGATTCAATTGAAAAAATGTAAAAATTTATGATCAAATTGGTAAAAGTGCAATATGTTTGGGACTTTTTGAACAATTTTTCTTAAAATGGCATATATGTCTGGTTATTAGTTAAAGGCATGTTCATTTGAAATTAACAAGACAACGCTCAACTAATCGAGCATTGCATCGTTCAAACAAACTTACGGTTATTAGAGTTGTTGATAGTCCTATGACCCCTTTTTTTCCCAAAATATTTGAATCGAACCTGTCGGTTTTGCAACTGCCGGTTTTGATCAATTTCCTTGTTATATCCGAGAATTGGCCCCATTTTATGTTTTGGGTGAAAAACCAAATTTTTATAATAAAAAACCTTAAAAATTGCACTATTTCACTCTAAAAATATTTGTTGATCAAGTGATTATGTTGTTATTTCTTCATGTTGAAGACCGTGATGCTATTCCTGATGGGTGCAAAAGTAAATGATTCTTTTCTTCCCTAAATGAGACTTTAGAACCAGTTCAGAATCTTTTCAACTGGGAAATCAGGCGGGTTGAACCAACAACCGACCTGTCTTGGGCCTGTAGCAGATGTTGAACCAGTTACCGATTGGTTCAAGCCGGTTCAGTCCATTTCCTACGTTGAACTGGAGCGGGTGCTCGCCCCTAGTTTTGTCTACATCTAGAATTGAATTGGTAGCATAGTCCATGTTCATTTTTTATTTGCTTCTTATTTTCTTGGATATTTCACATACTTTATTCTTTTTTTATGAGGACGAAGCACACCTAGTTAGATATTTTACTAATCTCAGGGTTTAAGTAACATGCGAGCCTAAGTCCATATAAGTAGCCCAAAAACTTAAATAATTAAGCTAAGGAATGCTACTTCTGCTCATTCAAGCACCTAACATTGCCAGTAGACCGGGCTTTAGCTTTTGCCATTTATGATTTTGATTTGATGTTTTTAGTTAGGTTTGGGTCCTTATGATCCAAAAACGTAAACCTATCAACTAGGGTTTTGGTTCACATTTTCTTGCACCCACATTTTTTTTTCCCTTTTGGAATTTTGTGTTTTGCATCATTCTAAGTAATGAGCAGAGAGAATATTATTATGAGAGGAGCAAGTGATGTGACTAGCGCCAAGTTAACCGTAATATCTTATGTTGAGGATAAAATAGAAAATTCAGTGATGGGGAATATATAAAAGCCAAAAAGAAAAGATAAATAAAGGGAATTTTTGGAAAGAAGAAAAAGACAAAACAAGATACTTTGGCAGTGTAAGTTAGCTGAAAGCATAAGATTTTCCCTCATACTTATCTCCTTCTACAATCGATGTTGGGTCTAGACTTGATAACCTAGGCTCTAATATCAATAATGATATCAATACTGTGTGGTCTTGGGTGTCTCTTATTCCAAAGATTAGCTCAAAAGGTAAGACATTTCCTCACATTTATAAAATGACTACCAGCCCTTATCCAACCAATATGGGATAAACCTCAACATAATTTCATATTATTAATTTATAAGAATGTTCATTTCATGACTACCTGTGTAAAAGTTTATTTTACACCAACGGCCTACCTTATGCAAATCCACAGCAATATGGCATTTCTTTTGAGTTTTTATGTGACATAAACGTTTATAAAGAGCTATATTATACCAGTTAGTAGATCTTCTAAGATGTGTATTCGGAAAAGTTGTCAAAGCTGAAGCTTATAAACATGTTAATCGTGTAATTCATGTATTGTATTAGGTGTGGACATAACATCAACACAATTCATTTATTTTATTTTTTTGCCAATCCCTAGAAAAGAGAGGTTGGATCACTTAAAGGTCCATCCAACACCATCCAGATCCCAATCACTAATTAAGTTCAGTCTTTCGACTTATGTGCAGGTAGCTCTGGTCCAGAATAGTTTGCAAACGGTTGTTGGAATTTGAACAAATAAGGTCCAGTTTATGAGCTGAAAATCCATTAACGTCCCAACTAACAACACTAACAATGAAGGGGTTATTTTTTTCATTTTTTTTGTAGCAATTCTATTCTATACACGAACAATCGAAATAGGATTTTCACAAGCACTCTTATAACCACTTCATAAAATCTAGGGAAGGAGAGCATTGTCTCCACCAATACTAATGTCATTTACATCCAATCTGTTGCAATGTGAACATTACAGAAAACCTTCTTCTTCTCTTCTTTTTTCCCCTTCACCCATTTTGTGGCTTTTTCATGTGAATTCATATGTGGTTTAATTGAAGAAGAATGGTGGGAGAGAGGAGAGGAGAGGAGATGAGGGGAATCCAAGAACATCCAAGCACTCCAGGACAAAGCAAAAGCTTCAGAACGGAGAGAAAAAGCAAGCTCTGCTTTTTGCGACTCAGAAAAGGAGATTTCAAACCCCATAACCCCTCCTCACTCCTCACTTGGGAAATTGCGTGGCTACTGATCCAAACATACAAACAAAAATCCACCCTACCCCCTCTCTCTCTCTCTCTCTCTCTCTCTAGGGATGTGTATGTGGGTGCCTATATTTAGTGGCAAGCTGGGGTTTGCATTTCAACCCCACATCATCTTCCTCCTCTTCCATCTCTCCTGCCAAATTCTAGAGAGAGCTTGCTGCGGGAAGCCCCATCTTCTTCTCGTCCTTGTGACTGTGCTTGAGCCTTCCCACACAAACCCTAAGTCTCAATCTGCCTTAGAGGTCTCTTCAAAACCCTAATCCAAGCTTCAAGCTCCAGCTTAATCCTTCCACTTTCATAGGATCTCGTCTCATTTCTCCTGGTTAGATGTGGCCGTGTCCTTGCGGTATAATTCAGACACGCATGCATGCGCTTGAATGCGGTTTTGCATTCGAATGAATCCTAAAAGAGATGATTCTCATATCGAACGGACAATACCATGTGTATGCATAAAGAATGTGCCTGGCTCCCTGTATGCCATTTGCGCAGCCCACCGCAGAATCGATGGTCCGTGTGTATGGCGTATGAGGAGCCATGCATATCCCCGTGCTCTTTCATGGTCTTTCCCCTGCTTTTTTCCAGGTCTCTTTGGGGTCACCACACGCTTTCCTTTGCTCAATTCGAGCTTTCGTTAGTGATTGTCTGAGACAATTCGACAGAGGCCTGCCCATGAAGATTTCTGAGATGAGCACTCAATTTCCATCCATTCCTGAAGGTATGTCGTGTATATAAGCGTACTTCTTGATCTCTATTTGTAGTTTTGTGTTTGTCCACTTCTAATCAGAGATTCATCTTTCTGAAGCACATTCACAAAACAAGTTGTCCATGAGCTTTGCAGAATTGAACTCTTAAGTAAATGAAAGCCCCAAAAAATTTGACACCCATAACTTATGTTTTCCTGCTACTAGAGAACAATGATTGTAACTATGGCAGTGTTCTCTTTTTTGGCATGCTAAACTTGTATTGGGATTAAAATTGGAAGTTTGGTATTATCTTATTCATTTCCCATGAAACCAGTGAATTTCAGTGAAATAAACAACCCTTCTTGCTACTAATACCCATTATTACTGTAGATAACGTAATGGTGGAACTGCCTGTTTACAGAGTTAGTTTACAAATTAACCCGACGGATTATACTCTACTCAAGATATTTAAACAAGTGGATTATACTCGAGCAACCAACAAACGTTTGCCACACACACTAGAATGTAATAACAAAAATTTCATAGATTATTAGCTGTTTCAGTCTAGCATTATCCTGTTAACCAGGGAATATTCACGAAGTCCGACAAAAACAGATAGGTTCACATCTTTCCAGAAGATAGAACGCTCAAAACCCTGACGACCAAGAAGTTACAACTTTCATGCTGTTCGCATTTTCAATGTCCTAAAAGGAAACAACCCTCGTTTCCCGGCTGTGTCACAGAATCATAGTAGGTTCATAAGATTTATCTCGTGGGTTAAAACTCTCTAGTCAAATTATTCGTGAATAAAGTAATTTTTTTGTTTTTTTTTTGTTGGGGGGGGGGGGAGGAGGTCTTTTGACATCGTAGCTAAGCAGGAACATGCTATGTCAACAGTTAACACAGCTAAAACAAATTTATAACGAAACCTTAATGAATGCCTCTTCTACTATGCTGATAGAGATGATTTGTATGGCTGAACCAAAAGCAGAACAACTACATTTCATCCAAAAGCTTGAGTTTTTCTGTTGGAGCCACAAAGAGATGATTTTAGCCCTTAGGGTCTTTGAACACTGATACACCAAATGAACCTAAAGCACATCCACAATTTTATGTCATAGCATGGTACAAAGGAGATACAAGAGAGAGAGAGAGAGAGAGCTCAATTTTGTCTTAGATTAAATGTGGAGTCTCCGATGCACTTCAATGACAAAACTTTCTAAATAATCATTTGGAAATGTATACTCTACAATAATTAGAAAAACACTAGACATACTAAAATTAGTTTATGAAATTATGTACTAAGTGATTCGTTAGTCTATAATCGCTTCTTAAATATTATCCAGTTGTTTACCACTCATTGTGACACATCACTTAGTAAACCGGTCTTAATAAACCTAGCATTACTCAAGTAATTACTGAACTGCACATATATAAAAATATATATGTATTATATAGGTCAGAAAACTTCAGCATAGTTTTCAAGGGAGGCAACATCTGGTCAGCTATGAGTGAGAAAAATAAAGGCATTAGGGTATCGGATTCTGAAGAAAGCAATGGTGGGAAGCATCTGGAGTGTTACCATTGCTATATCCACAGGGGAATCCAAAAGAAAGGACCACCTATTCATCATGCCCTACAATAATATTTTTACTGTCAGAAATCAATTAAGAAAAAAACAAACAACATGTAACTGTCAAAGGTGGTCAAAAGATGAAACGAAAATAAAAAGAAGGGACCATACATTGGAGACCTAATGATGATATGGATTTGGACTTTCTGTTGTCTTCAATTTCACCAGCTATTATTTTCTGCGAGGAACATTCTCCTCGTGGTTGATTAGGGTTTTGTTGTAGGTGAATAAGGTAAAAGATGTAGCGGCGACGAGCATGTGGGGTCCTAGGATTGTCCTCCCCATGTTCTCTTGTTTTTAAGGTTGTACACATGTGTACTCTCTTTCCTGTGTTCTTTTTAAGGATTCATTTGAAGTACATGTAATCAATTTTCACACGATCGGCAGCCGATCACTATTGATCTATATAATTAGTTAATTTTTTCAAAATTAGGATTATCTGTATATGAGAAAACCGAATAGAGAAAATGGGCATTGCAAGGGTTGGATGAAAGTCTAACAGGATGATACGATCTCGACTAATGGGAACTTGCATTGATAGTTGTGGGTGAGAAAAAATGTATGATTTCGTAGTTATAATTACGAAAGAAGATCATGAACGGAGTGAAAGGAAAATTTGAAGACGGAAAAGGATTCAGAGCCCAACTAAAGCACATTGGAAACAACCCTTTTGAAGTTCGAAAAGAATTATGTTTGTGCTGTTTGTTAGTGTTCTGATTAGTTTTCCTACATCAATACTCCGAGAAGAATTGTGCTCATGATTTAAGATGCTAATAAAATCTTCATGGTGAGTATACGTAACGATGTATTCGAAAAGTTTAAGTGATTAAGAATTGCAACAGTATATCCTTTAAGGGTTTTGTGTCGGAGAAAACGAAAACATAGGTAATTTTGTTGAGTCATTTCTATTTTGCAAACATGCTTTCTTTGTTTGCAAAATACATTTCGTCTCCCCATTTTGTAAGTGTGATGCGGTGAACAAACCGCTGTGATCGATCCGCTCCAGTTCTGTTGAACGGACAAGTTGGAACCTCGTCCTTTTATGGGGATATGAGGGAACTTCTTTGCGGATGTGAGCAAGTAAGTCCTTAGGAAATCTACATCACATCTAATTCTCTGTTCACTCTTTTCAAACACAGGACAAAGTGGAGTTTGAGTAGATCAAGAAGCTATTCAAGTAGAACTCAGCCCAATGGAGTTAGAAAAGAGTGACTTGCAAACCTTACGTTGGAATTTTATATAGTCCTTACGACATCCGCAATGCCGCCGACCGAGAGGTTTTGAGGATGTAAGTAACACATCATTAAAGAGACTATGTTTCACCAGCAGTGGGGAAAATCAAAATAAAAGTCACAAATATATTGCAGTGTGTGCAATTCATGTTGGGAGAATGCAACAAAAATCCGATATATTCACCCAATGAGCCCAAGTCCGAGCCCATCGATATATCTAGTTGAACCTAAAAGCTTAAACCAATGAGTTATAAGTCAACAATGATATATCAATTGCTCAACACCACATCAATTCTTCGATATGGGACTTCTCTAACACAACTCACAAGTGCATCCTAGCAATCTTCCTCTCACGTGTTAGGTCTGCTCCCCTTTAATTCAAATATTCTTCTGCGTTAACATATCTCAACTTGAACTTCATCAATGCCCATCGGGCCCGCGTTGCTACACCGCAACACCCACTAGCCTGGAAACCACGTTAGTCACCAGATTCCTTCCTTGAGATATTTATCAAACATAGATATATATTGAGAGTGGGCCACCAATTAACCATCGACTCGATACCATTTTCTCTCGAACTTCTCCACTTCAATTCGCGATTGATTAGCCGACATCTTACCAAGATTCGATTTTTTAGATCTCTCTTCACCGAGACAACCCTAACCTTAAACCTCGGTCTAATATCGGATGTTAGGATTCGGCGCCCAATCGCAATGAAGTAAAGCATAAAAGCGAAAAAGAGAAATCGACACGAGATTTTATCGTGGTTCACCCTTAAACTAAGATTACGTCCGGCAGAGGATTCCAGCATCTCGTACCATTTTTTAAATATCTCTCCTTATTTGGGATCTAGGGAGCGTTGCCCCTTTGGGACCCCGCCCACTCAGCAGAACCCACGTGCTTTTCCGTCGTTGGGAAGTATGAACCGTCCCCCAACAATTCAATCCTAAACTTTTTATTTTTTTGCCATTTGAGTCCTAAACCTTTTGCGTTTGTGTCAATTCAGTCCATCCGGTCAACTTTGGCTAGTCGACACCGATGTGGCCAACTTTGGTAAGGGTTGGCTAGTCAAAGCTGGCTGGATGGACTGAATTGACACAAATATACAAGGTTTAGGATTCAATTGGCAAAAAAAAAAATGTTTAGGATTGAATTGGCACAATTGCAATAGGTTTAGGTTTTTTTTTTTTTTTGGTAATTTTTCTCTATAACGTGCACTGAACTACTCGATTATAAGTGAATCCAAGTTAATCATAATCTAGACGTTTCATCTGCAAAATCCTCTTAACACGATGATCTGGAAGTCAGTATGTATATAATCTCTATTGGATGAAGTTCTCTCAGTTTCCTTGAATCTTGTTCAATATATCGATATCTAGTTTCCAATGTTACTGTTTGGATTGGAAAAAGAGAGGCATCCATTTATCAAATTCCCCAGTGCAGCTCCAATGTGGATGACCAGTCGAGTCTACTCTGGCCTATGTCTTTGTTTTCGAGCTCGTATCGATGTTTCGAGCATCATTTGGTTTTTCTTTTGTCACAAGGAAAACCACCCAGGTAATGAAATCCAAATACAAGACGTGCTTCAACGATGTCATAGAAGATGCGAGCCAAACCCCAGACGACGGACCTAAACATAGCATTGCATACATTTAATAGTTTGAAGAATATATCTGAACTTGTGTCAAGCCTAATCTAATCATGCATATTATGCTTTTTAACAATCAAGCCAGATTCACATGGTGAGCATGGAGCTTCTAATTCAAGTTGAGCTCATGAGTATCTTCAGATATTAACTCAACTCGGCATCATTACACCCCCTAACCTTTTTTACTACCCAATCTTGTAAATTGAGTGGAATTTAAGGTTTTCTCTTGGAGGGGCGTGCATGTGATATATATAGTCCGAGAGAGAGAGAGAGAGAGAGAGAGAGAGAGATGAACTTACTTTAGAAACGAAACAGTAAAAAATGATTCTGCAGAATGCATGCGGATCGACA
This sequence comes from Rhodamnia argentea, assembly GCF_020921035.1. Taxonomy (NCBI): domain Eukaryota; kingdom Viridiplantae; phylum Streptophyta; class Magnoliopsida; order Myrtales; family Myrtaceae; genus Rhodamnia; species Rhodamnia argentea. Next base: position 29,316,835 of record NC_063157.1, on the reverse strand, counting down.
AGCGTTTGCCTGTTTTGCTGTTACATGCCAAAGCGTGAATCTCAAGCTTAATATTCTTGCAATTCTACCATCCTAGCTCTTAGACCCACCAGGCAATTGCACTGCACGAAAGGTGTTTCTTTTTTACTTCATTGTTCATAATAAGGTCAATATCATAAAAAACTCCAAGCTGGTATAAATGTGACAAATTTACTCTAAATTATTTTTTTTACCATAAAAAATCCCCAATTGGTATAACTATTTACTCCAAACTATTTTTCCGACCACCATAAACTCCCAACTGGTATACCTATGACAAACTTATCGAAATTAAATTTTTGACCACCAAAAATCTCAAACCGATACACTTATGACAAATTTACTCTCGGTTAGTTTTCCTTAAATTTTACCATCAAATTATTGAATTAGATGACACGTGGCGGTTGACGGGTATATCGGTTTAGGATTTTTACCATCTATTTGTCACACATGTATAAGTTTGGGATTTTTGTGGTATTAGCCTAATTTAGCGAAAGTTAACGAAGGGTAAATTTGATACAAGTATACTAGTTTGGAATTTTTGGTGATCAAAAAATTAGTTTCGGGTACATTTGTCACGGGTTCACTGGTTTAGGATTTTTGATAGTCAAAAAAATAATTTGGGATAAATGTATCACAAATGTACCATTTTGAGATTTTTTGTGGTAAAAAAAAAGATTGGGGTAAATTTGTTATAAGTGTACTAGTTTAGGGTTCCTCGTGGTATTAACCCAAAAAATTAATAAAAGATAATAAGGAGTGAAATTTTTTTAGTTGTGTAGAGGAAATAAATTGGATGTAAGATTTTTTGGGGGGTTAATACCACAAAAAATTCCAAACCGGTATACTCATGACAAATTTATCCCAACCCGGTACAATTGTAATAAATTTGCTCTACGTTAGTTTCTGTTAAATTTTACTGTCAAATTGCTAAATTGGATGACACGTGGCAATTGTCGAATATACACGTTACTCTCTGTTTGTTACAGGTTTATCAATTTAGAATTTTTGGTGGTATTAACTCAATTTAACGAAAATTAACAGAATGTAAATTTATCTCATGTGTATCAGTTTGAGATTTTTTGTGGTAAAAAAAAATTAATTTTGGGTAAATTTGTCACAATTATATCGCTTTAGGGTTTTTTATGGTCAAAAAAATAGTTCAAGGTAAGTTTGTCTCAAATATACCAGCTTTAGAGTTTTTGGTGGTAAAAAAATAGTTTATGTTAAATTTGTCACGGGTGTATCATTTCGAGGTTTTTCGTGTGTTAACCCTTTTTTTTACTAATAAGCTTCTTCTCTTCCAAAATCATTGGGAAAAGTACACTTGTAGTGTCAAAAGTTATGTATGGAGATCATTTTAGTGCCAAAAGTTTCATTCGGATTACTTAAGTGCCAAGTTTTGAAAAAAAATCGTTTTAGTGCCAAGTTTACGTTAGTCTGCCGGAAGTTTGATGTGGCATTATTTTACTAATATTCCATGCTAACGTGGCTTTGGCGAGGTCCAATCAGCAATTAAAAAAAGGTAAGAATTAAAAAAATATTAAAAATAAAAATACAAACTTAATTAGTTTGTAAAAATAAATAAAAATCTAAAATTTGCAAAAATATAAAAAAAAATAAAATTTATATTTAAAATAAACTGAAAAATTCAATTAAAAAATTGACAAAATAAAAAAAAAATTCAAAAAAAAAAAAAAGAAATTGCACATAACTCTCGCCACCACCCGCCCACCGTCGCCGACAATGGCCGCAGTAACGGTCTAGGCCCACCACGCTCCCGCTGCGCCACTTACAAGATATTGTCCGTTTTGGACACACGGTTCTCGCGATTTTGTTCTTCCGAGGGCCGCTCATACAACCCTAAAAAAACGCGTCTTGCAAGTCTAAAGAGGGCCTAGTCATATAAACCATCCAAGACCTCACTCCCTAGGCGATGTGGAACAAGATGTTATATACTTCCCTCTTCAACGGCACAGCGTCCCCGTTGGGCCCTCAACGGCACCCGTGAGCGCCCACTACGGGCCGACACGTTGTCGAGAGTTGGCTCTGATACCAATTGTAACGGCCTAGGCCCACCATACTTCCGATGCGCCACTTGCAAGTTATCGTCCGCTTTGGACACACAATCCTCACGGTTTTGTTCTTCCGAGGACCGCCCATACAACCCTCAGAAAACGCGTCTTGCAAGTCTAAGGAGGGCCTAGCCATATAAATCATCCAAAACCTCACTTCCTAGGCGATGTGGGACAGGATGTTATAGCCAGCGAGGGTGGGACACGACCGGTGGGGATCGCGAAGCCTCGGCCGCAAGCGAGCGTCCGCAGGCCCTCGTCGAGGTCCGGTCGAGGGCCGCCACTTGCGGAGCTTAGCAAGACCTCGGCGGGGCTCGCCGGCCCCAGCCCCAACAACCCTCACTAGCAATGCCCAACCACAACCGACCATTACCGGCAATGGTAGCGGCGGTGGCGGCGAGGACTATTGAAAGCCCTCACCGCCCGGTAAGGCTTGTCCTCTTTTTTTTTTTTTTTTTTTTAAGGTTTTTGTTAAATTTTAAACTTATTTTTAATTTTATTTTATGTACAATTTTTATTTGAAAGAATTTATTTTCATGTAATTTTTAAATTGAATTTGATTTATTTTAATTTATTTTAAAGTGTAGAAGTCCACTTGGCAGTCCACATGGACTTCTTCTTATTTTTAATTGTAATTTCACATTGAAAAATTAATTATTAATGACACGAGGTAATTTTGGCCGGAAAGTTTTGCCGAAGGCACCAAAGTGATCATTTTATCTTCAACTTGGTACTAAAGTGATTCGATTGAAATTTTTGGCACCAAATTGTTTTCCGTACACAATTTTTGACAATAAAAATGTACTTTTCCCCAAAATCATCTCTTACGGAAACATCCAACCATCCAAGTCAACCAAATCTTTTGTAAACAAAAACAGAGTCTCTCTTTTCAATCTTAGGCTGTGACTTTCGACCAACCACAAAAGAGATATCTTCGAGTCCTAAAACATAAAAACATACGTTCTTGTTTTCCGTTAACTCCCTAGCTCTTTTTTAATATTTTCTCGCTTTTGGTCATTGTGAATATAATTTTTATTTAAATTAATATAAAAAATAAGATTTTTTTTTTAAGATAAGAATTTTTTTAAAAATAAAATAAAAATAAACACGGTGACTCTCTCTTTTAAATCTTGGGCTGTGACTTTCGGATGGGACCAGGGGTTTGTGTGGCCGCTAGGTGGTTTGGAGTGCTTTTACAAACATATATTAATATAATCAATCGAGTATTTCAAATACATATAAGTTTCGGCTGAGTGGCTTCAAAAGGTGGGCTTGCTTGGGCTTCATTTTTTTATATTTGTTTGATAGACTTGGGTTTGGGCTGTAATTAATAAAAAAAATTTAGGGTTAATATCACGAAAAATCTAAAATTGATACATCCGTGACAAATTTACTCCAAATTATTTTTTCAACCATAAAAAAATCCAAACTCATATAGCTATGATACATTTACCCAAAACTATTTTTTTTAACCACCAAAAACCCCAAGATGGTAAAAATGTGACAAAATTATCAAAATTAATTTTTTTTACCACCAAAAATCTTAAACTGGTACACTTGTGATCAATTTAGCCTCAATTAGTTTTCCATAAATTTTGTCATCAAATTGTTGAGTTAGATGACACGTGACAGTTGACGAGTGTACATTTTAGGTTTTTACTCTCTATTTGTTATATGTGTATTAGTTTGAGATTTTTCGTGATATTAATCTAATTTAGCGAAAACCAATGAATGAAAAATTTGTCACAAGTATATCGGTTTGAGGTTTTTGGTAGTCAAAAAATTAGTTTAGAATAAATTTATCACAGGTGCATTAGTTTGAGGTTTTTGGTAGTTAAAAAAATAGTTTGGGATAAATTTATCATATGTGTGCCAGTTTGAGCTTATTTGTGGTCAAAAGAATAGTTTGTGGTAAATTTGTCACAAGTGTACTAATTTGAGGTTTTCGTGGTATTAACCCTTCATAATATTGACCATTTCTTTCACCATGTATGAACCTGCAGTCCCTATCCAATTTGCTTATTCAATTGCTTAAATAATTTTAGGAGTATTTTTCCGTTAGTGTTTGGTGAGTTCTATTATCAAAAAAATTACAAACATATTGCAATTGTGTCAATTAAGTCCTAAACCTTTTGCATTTATATCAATTTAGTCCCTCAGCCAATTTTAACAGGAAATCAATGATGTGGTTAATTTTAATAAAATTTTAATATTTTTTAATATTTTTTTTCATTTTTTAGTTCTTTCACTTTTTTTTTTCTTCTTCTTTCACCAGTCGCCCACCGAGCATAGAGATCGCCCAAAGGGCCGACGAAGCTCACCCAGCCTTGGTGATGCGGGTGAGCGTTGCAGGCCATCGCCTTTGGCCAATCATCGGGCTCACCCAACCGCTGGAGGAAGAAGAAGAAAGAAAATCAAAATCAAAATCAAAAATCAAAAAGTACTAGATATTATTAAAAATTGGTCACGTCGATTACGCCCGCACTATGTAAGTGATTTCCAACCAAAATTGACCTGAAGGACTAAATTGTTATAAATGCAAAAAATTTAAGACTAAATTGAAAAAAAGATTTAAGACTAAATTAATACAACTGCAATATGTTTATAAACTTTTTGATAATTTTCCCTAAAATAACCCTCTAGGTTCAAATCCTTCCTTCCCAAGGAGGCTAAACAACTACGAAAAAGTGTAAAGAACGAGAATTATGAAAACTATCATATTAAAAGATCAATTTGCCAAAAATATAATTAATTATGTAACGTGTCACATGCCCAACATCATTCTTTGTAAAAGTGGCATGTAATTTTTTCTTTATCAAATCGAGTAAAATATATGTAGTGTGGTCAAATTAATAGATCACTAAACATTTATGACTAACGAATGGAAAATTTGTTTGTGTGGGATCAATTGATCCCCTCTCAAACTAACAAGAACCTTGACTATATTTATTCGTGATGAATATGTTAGTTACATTTAGGGGTGAGTAGTTTCGGGTTCCTTATAAATTTCGCCTGGAACTTACTCGGTGGAACATGTTCCTCATTTTTTGGAACCTAAAACCTACCATGCATATCTTAAAATCTGGAACCTACCCCGTCACGCATTCCAAGTCCCAAGTTCCAAGGTACCCGAGAACCCGCCATTGCCAATTTCAATTTGTTCTCTTCAAGTAAAATGAGAGCGAATGCAACAACAAAAATGAAAGTATCTCATCTTTCGATAACAACAATCCATAAAAGATGAACACATTAGATAAAATAAACAATCCATAAAATGAATAGTGTTGACAAAAAGCTATCCATAATTTGTATCATGGAACTTCGATAGTGGTGGAGGCACAAATGTTGGGCTCAAAGGGAGGGAGATGACAATATGGGATTTTCGAGTAAGATGGATTGAAGGCTGACACTGGATAACATAGCATCAAAGTTGGACAGCTCCTCGGTAGCCATCGGGATAACAAGAGGTGGCGGCCGGGGCGGCAAGTGGTGGCCTGATTGCAATGACAGAGAGGGAGGAGTTGGAGTTGTTATACGCATAGTTGATGTGGACGTGCAGGTGAGGGAAAGGAATGGAGGGAAAAGGAGAATGAAGACCGACGGGGAGAGGATGAAAGAGAGAGATGCCATTGTTATTGTAGAGAGCGAGCTTATAGAGAAGGGAGTAAAGGAGGAGAGATTAAGATGAAAAATCTGACAAGTGGGTCCATTATGAACACATCGCACGTTGTCTTTGAATCGGGGGTACATTGCTCACAAGTCGGTTCAAAAACACTATGAAGGGTATAAAACCCTATATCAATGTAAGATCTAATTGCAAAAACATGCCCAATTTAACACTTGAATCATTGATCGAGGAGAATATATCACAAGGACATACCTTGATTGTCACGCATTAAGTGCTCCCTTTACGATCTTGTAAGTTCCTTGATGTTGGTTGTTAATCAACAGTGATTTTTGGGAGAGAGCGTACGTAACCCTTTTGGTGTTTTCTTGAACAATGACAAAATGAGGGAAAATGATAGAAGAGTCGTTCCTTTTTACGTCTTTGAAGGAACGTGACTCTTCACGTTTGAAAGAGCGTATAACCGCTAGTGGCCGGGTGATTGCCCGCATGGGCGCACACCGTAAACCCCACGCACCAACATCTCTCACTCATCCATATAGGGCAAATAGCTCCTACATACCCACGAAGGACTAACAACTTCCACTTGTCCATTGAGGACCAAACACAAAAATCTTTATTTTCGTAAAGTTCATATTGACAAATAAACCGTGCGACCAGCATACACTGAAAACTCGTTGTCATACATCCATTGGGAGTATATAACAGCTCATAATGGACATAATAATAATAAAATTGCATGATGTACCATAGATTGATCATTCATATATATATATTTTTCCGGATCTCATTTAAAATACGACACGTTATATTTACAATTATGATTACACTAAATAATCATAACTGACCGGTCTGTGAATACAATCCATAATGTGACTTTAAAACTCCAAATCAATCTTCCTCCTCCATTAGACCTCTTAATCTCAATTTAGCTCGTTTTTCTAGAAATGTCCCTTTAGACTGAATCAATTTCATGACCATAGACAACATTCTAAGATAGCGAACACTAAAAAAAAATCTCGAGAATAATGAATAGTCATGAGGGTACGAAAATGAGGGATTCTTATCCTCGAAAGTCTCACACGACTTAGAAAAGTTGGGGTCTAACTTTTGCCTACTCTCATTAGTCGATTCATGCATACGTAATATGAAAAAACGTATTACGGTATTTTCTCCTTCCCCATGAAACGTATGTCTTTCTATTTTAATAATGTGCATATGGTAACTTAGACACACTCAATGTCTAACTCGAGTTCACGTAACAACTCCAGCCAAGAATTTGCATTGGAACTCACATCTAGCAATCAAGACAGTCAAAGTGAGATATATGGGTTATTTCACTTTCAAACTTTAGGAATAATAATTCCTCATCTTAACATTCTGTTAAGGCGGCCTAAGAATTTTAAGCTTGAGCTCTTAATTATCACCTAGACAATAAGCTTAGAATTGCCTCATCTCTATTCATCACACAAAAAATAAAGGCGATTACCCGTGTGAGTGGGCTAATATCTCATCTGTCCAACATACCTTCTCAATATAATGCTCCAAGCATTAAATATGCATAAAATATCAAATGGACTTATAGACATCCATTTTGATAAACAACATCATCAACTGTGAATATTTAAAGGGAAAAATAAATATTTAATACATCAACCTCTACGCAGTCCTAGAGTCTTTACATGACTAAGGAAAACATCTATAGGAATCGGCTTTGTCATAAGATTTGCTAACTTTCTATGCGTAGATATATATTGTATGTTCACTTCTTTTCGTTCTACCATGTCCTTAATATAGTTATACTTAATGTCTATGTGTTTGGTCTTACTATGGAACTTAGGATCTTTGGTGTAAGCTATTGCTGCCTGACTATCACAATTCATCTTCACAGGATTTGCAGCATCTCTTGTAACACCCAAATGACCCAAAAATCTTCTAAGCCAAACATCCTCTTGTGTTGCCGATGATAATGCTACAAACTCAGCTTCCATGGTGGATAAGGCTATACACTGTTGTTTCTTACTACTCCACGATATGTCGCCATTATTCAGCAAGAACACATTTCCGGAAGTGGATTTCCTCTCATCCAAATCTCCCGAATCAGCATCGCTGTAGCCTTCAAGGTGCGGATCGCTACCTTGATATGTCAGCGAGTAATCGGCGGTTGTTTTCGGATACCTCGGGATTCTTTTAACGGCACTTTAATGTGCTTGACCTGGATTGGATTGGTATCTACTTACTAGTCCTACTGGATAACAAATATTAGGTCCGGTACACATCATTGCGTACATGAGACTTCCAACAGCACTAGCATATGGTATGTTTTTCATTTGCTCTTGTTCATGTGGAGTTTTAGGAGATATTCTACGACTCAATCCTTCACCTTTTGCAATAGGAGTATCAATGGGTTTACTATCTTGCATACAAAATTGTTCAAGAACTTTATTAATGTACGTCTCTTGGGAAAGAGACAACAACTTTTTCAAGCGATCTCTCGAAATCTTAATTCCGAGGATGTATGTAGCTTCACACATATCTTTCATTTCAAAATTAGAAGATAGCTAACTTTTGACTGTCTTGACAAACTCTATATTGCTTCTGGCAATCAGTATATCATCAACATATAATGATCGAATTACAAAATGACCTTTGAACCTTTTGATATACACGCAATTATCTTCACTAATCATATCAAAATTATATGTCACTATAGCATTATGAAAGCGTATATACCATTGGCTAGAAGACCGCTTTAGGCCATATATTGATCTCAAAAGTCGACATACTTTATGTTCTTAGCTTTTGGCAACAAACCCAATTGGTTGATTCATATAAATTTCTTCTTTTAATTCTTCGTTGAGAAAAGCAATCTTAACATCCATTTGATGTAGCTCTAGATCTAAACTAGCTGCTATTGTCAAGATAAGGCAAACTGAAGTAAATCTTACCATAGGGGAAAAAATTTCCTCCTAGTCAATTCCTTCTTGTTGGTTGTATTCTTTCGCAATAAGGCGAGCCTTATACCTAACAATTGAGCCATCTAATTTTCGCTTTATTTTGAGAATCTACTTGTTCCCAATAGCCTTATGTTCTTTTGGGAGATCAACCAATTCCCAAACGTGATTTGATCTCATTGACTCTAATTCTTCTTTCATTGCTTTCGTCCACTTTTCCTTATCAAGGCAAGATAGAGCCTCATTTACATTTCTTGGCTCATCCTCTTCTAGTGGAGCGATCATGAAAGCTTTCCCTTCAATCTCAAAGCGTCGACGGGGAATGCTTTTGCAACTTGTTTGTCGAGAAGAAGATTGCACTAAGGGTATTTCATTCTCCATTATGCTCCCACTTGGATCAGATAATGGTATCATTTTATCAAGTGGTTGCAATTGAGACCGGTTCATACTGAACTCCCCACTTCTCTCATTGCTACCACTTGGATCATTATATCTAACTATCTCATTATCTTGATCTAAGGTCTCAAATAGGGAATTATCTTCACCCATTTCGCCTTTTCTCGGAAATTCATTCTCTAAGAATGTGACATCTCATGATTTGAATTCAGTCACACTTCCGCTTTTTTGCTCACCTATGAACACATACCCTTTTGAGTGTTCTAAATATCTTATGAAGATACTCTTTTTACGTCTTGGTCCCAATTTTCCATATTTATGAGTGGACTCATGAGTATAGGAAGCACAACCCCAAGGTTTAAGAAAGTTTGGATCGGGTTTTCGACATGCCCACAACTCATATGGGATGGAAGAGACCGATTTTAAAGGCACACGATTAAACACATAGGTAGCAGTTAATAAAGTATCGCCCCAAAAGGCAATTAGTAAATTAGGTTACCCCATCATGGACTTAACCATTTCAAGTAAGGTTATGTTTCTTCTCTCAACTACTCTATTTTGTTGAGGAGTATATGGAATGGATAACTGTCTATCTATTCCCTTTTCATCATATAAATCTCTCGAACTAATCGATAGATATTCACGAACCCGATCGGATCTCAAAGCTTATATTTTCTTATCTAATTGATTTTCCATTAAGGTCATAAATTTCTTAAAGCAACTAAATGCTTCCGACTTATGAGATATCGAATAGACATATCCAAAACGAGTATAATCATCAATAAATGTGTTGAAATAAGCAGCACCATGCCTTGCTTTCACATTCATTGGACCACAGATGTCCGTATGGATTAGTTGCAAAGGAAATTCAGCTCTTGTGTCTTTTCCAAATGGTTTTTGTGTGGTTTGTCCAGCTAGGCAATGTTCACAAACAAGCAAATCAACTTTTTCAATATTGCCCAATAAGCCATCTTTGGCTAATCTATTCATTCTTTGTTGGCCAATATGACCAAGCCTAGCATGCCAAATGTTTACATCATTTTTACTAGAATTGGAAGATACAAATAGAGACTAACATTCACATTTATATTTTCAACATCCAACACAATAAAACCATTAACGAAATAACCTGAACCTTAGAAAGTTGTACCTAACAACAAATCCACACCATTGTTGTGGAAATTCATACTAAAACCAAGTTTGACTAACACCAACACAAAGACAAGATTTCAACGAATCTCTAGAACGTACAGGACATCGTGCGGGAATAAAGTACGTCAATCACGCATGATAAGTTGGCATGTGCCAATTCCTTTAACTTTAACTCTGGAATTATTTTCTACATAGATCCATTTCACTCCACTTGGAATTCGTCGAAATTCCACAAAAGTTATTCTATCTATAGCTACATGGTCTCTGGCTCCAGAGTCCACAAGACATAAAGGATGAGATTCAATTAAAAATACAGAACTTGATACATAACTAACACTTTTAAGTGTATTAGGGGTTTCTACCTTCTTCGGCCCACCACGGTCGCGAGCGAAGTGACCCTTCTTACCACAATTATAACATTTCATCCTTGAAATGTTTTTCTTCACGGGACGTTTCCCTTTTCCATACTTCTCAAACTTCGGTTTCTTGCCAGATGGTTCCGCTCATTTTCCCGTTCTCTTTATGAACTTGCTAGGGCGCTTGCGCTTGAAGCCCGAAGCTCCAGGTGAGCTAGAACCAACAAAATACACATTAGATTGTATCTTAGCTAACGTAAGAAGATCCTATTCCAGCTCCAGGTGGCTCATAGCATCCTCGAATGTCTTGACATTCTCATTGTGAGCCAGGTTAACTTTCATGTATTCCCAGCTATGGGGTAAAGAGCGAATCATTGACTGCATTTGTTGTTCATCAAATAATATGTGACCTGCATCCTTGAGCTCACTAATCATGTTCGACATTTTTCTCAAATATTGCTTCACATTATGCCCATGTGGCATCTTGTAGGTATCAAATCTAATTGTAAGTGCGCTCGGCTTTGTGATAGAAGTCTATCCAAATCTAGCCTTCAATGTGTCTCACATATCTTTTGCATTCTCATGCTGCGTGAACTCTCGCATGATATCATTATCTATATTGCTCAACAACGTAATGCAAACAGTTGAGTTCTTTTTCTTCTAGGCAGCGAAGACTTCTTTATCCCTCCCGTGTTGTGCAGTATTACCATCCTCCTGCTCAGTTATGATCAAGTTAAGAGCTTCTAATACCTCTAGCTCTTCCAGCACATACTAGATTTTCATATTTCAGATCTTGTAATTTTCACCGTTTAACTTCTCACCCTTATTGAGCTCATCCATGATGTTCTTTGAAGCCGTTGTCATTGTATCTGAATATGGGGTAATTTAGACATTTCGCACGAATTAATAAAGTTTATTTGAATGCAACAAATGCATTATATTCATGCATTTTAATTGTGCTAATATACGCTTTCATAGTAGACTCTAGAATCGACAGTTCACTAGGTTCCCCATTATCATCTAGAAATTCTAATCTAAAACTAATATCAATACAATTATTCCATTTGTGTTCATGCAAATTTACTAAAACTCATGAACACTCCCACTCAAATGTATAAGATAATAATATATATGCATAGAAGATATTGCATTGAAAAGTCAAAATCATTATTCTAAAATAGAATATCCAACGAACATAACATTCTAAAATAAATAAATATCAATTCGATGATAATAAGCTCCAAAAAAAAAAAAAAAAAACTCCTAGACATGCTATGGAATAAGCTAACATAAGAACAAAATCAAATGTAATAACGTGTTTTGCTCCTTTTTCTAGTTCCAACTTCGACCCATTCAACTTCCTCATTGCAAGGAACCGATGCTTCAAGATCTCTAGGGGGATGTTTTATTATATTGGGAACCCATATCGGTGCCCTAGGATAGCCCTTTTGAGGACCTCTATTGATACGCCAAGGTGCATATCGTCCGTGCAAAGATCCGTTCATTCCCATCGATGACGTCTTTGCAGCCCCGATCTTCATGTATTTGTGCAAAAAATGTAGCACGGATTTCTTGTATGTGTCGTGCTCAATTATTGCATGAGTAAGCAACTCATGCCATTCCTCGGGGATAGTGTTCCTCAGTGCATAAAATGCATCTATAGATGATACTTCATGTCCTCCCCATATGATTTCTTAAAGCATGCTGTTGACCCTCTTTACATGGGTCATAATGTCGTACACATTATCCCATCTATAATGACCCAATTGCTCAACTTTTTCATTTAGGGCTTGTCTCTACTCATTTGTTCTTGGTCTTCTAGGCGTTGTCGTACTTCGCCTTACTCGTTTAATCGTAAGGTCTGGTTTTGATGACATTGTTCCAGCAACAAATGCGTAACAAAATGGATTACTGAAATCCATTAACCATGTAATTATTACAAACATATTGTAATCAAGAACATGCAAATCCAGGTATTAAACAAGCTCTTATAGGTTGGTCGACTCTTTTTTTTTTGGGTCAACAAGTCAATGGGTCGAGTTTGCGCTAAAACAGAACCAGATATTTATTATCCCAAACCTAGATTAGAACTAATCAATAATAGGGTTAGAATTGCTTAAAATCGAAACTAGGATAGTCTAAAACCGGGTTAGGACACGAAACTAAACCGAAAGTAGGCCCGAGCATGCGCTGCGCACGTGGGCACGTAACGCCCATGCGCACCGAATGCCCTCGCCGCATGCGGCCTACTCCAGCGATCACCGTCGACGATCCACTACTCGAAATGATCGTCTTGACGAGCCCGATCCAACTATGTATTCAAAATGTATTTTTGTTACATAGAACTTCAACAATCATGAATGAACAATAACGACGCAATTAGGGCTTTAATCACTCAATTATTCAAAATCTTGAGACAAATCAATTAGGAAACAAGTAACCATCGCTCTGACACCAATGAAGGGTACAAAACCCTAAATCAATCTAAGATCTAATTGCGGAAACATGCCCAATATAACACTTGAATCATTGATCGAGGAGGATATATCATGAGGACATACCTTGCTTGTCACGGATTAAGTGCCCCCTTTGCGATCTTGGAAGTTACTTAATGTTGGTTATCAATCAACAGTGATTTTTGGGAGAGAGCATACGTACCCCTTTTGGTGTTTTCTTAAACAATGATAGACTGAGGGAAAACGAGAGAAGAGTCGTTCCTTTTTACGTTCGTGAAGGAACGTGATTCTTCACGTTTGAAATAGCAGATAATCGCTAGTGAACGGGTGATTGCCCGCATGGACGCACACCGTAAGTCCCACACACCAACACACTATACGAAGCATAGGTCGATGACGCAAGAGTTGAATCTCCGATGAGTCACCCCAAGCGCGGGATGCTACTATACAACCCTATTATGCAATAGCCATCCAAAAATGATGTGAAGTCTACTTTCCCCACCATTACTCCCTTAAGTTGAGAGAAAATATTTTTCTTCCCTTCATCCTAAGGAATACTCCCGAATTTTACGTTTAAGAGTTCAGACGAAATAGCTTAAAGACTTTACTCAGGTTCCTATAGAGAAAGGGGTAATGGAGGAGAGATTAAGATGAAAAATCTAACTAGTGGGCCCATTATGAACACGTGATGATCCATAAGTGGAGTAACACCTGATCTACGTGGCAAAACGTTATACCCAATATATTTTCCCAACATTTTGCACCTCAAGAAGCTTAGTGCAGTCACACTCAATGATTCAAGTGATAACCATTCAAAAGGGAATTATGAAGAGAGAGATTGTGGCAAGCAAGTTGCACCTAAAGATTCAAACAATGCAGTTATGGGTTAGGTTAGGCTATAAATACGCAAAGTGCATTCATGTAAAAGTCTCCAATCAATGACAAGACTTTTTTATCTTTATCTTTATTTTTTTCACAATTTTTTTAATTTCCATACTTTAGTTGTACTTTTCACAATTTCGTCGTCAATTAAATTCAAACGTTTTATCGCTCTATCATCTCACTTCATATCTATTCCTTTTGATTCATTGAGACTTCTATTCGAAAGCGTCACAGGACCGTATTCTCTTAATAAAATCGAAGAATCAATTTTGATGAAAGATATTTAATTAATTAGACACTTTTTGGCGAAATAATTATCAATTGTATTGATAGAAATAATATGTTTCGTTCAATTTTTGCGAACATGGATAGTACTTTATGAATTCTTTTATTGTTATTATAAAGTTGGATTGATCGCTACCTAAGTCGGTATCCTTGACCATTCACCACTCGTTGTTATCAAATATAGTTTACTTTTCGACGGTAAGGATAAACCATGACAGAGAGAAAGATTTATCTATTGCTAAACTTTTACCATTTACCTGCAATGAATTTGAGCGATTTGGATAGATTTCAAGGACATTTTTCTTTAATTAAAATTTGATTTCCGCCCTTTTTTCCCTTTTTGCATTTTGCTTTCTCATGTGGCAAAGTTATACGTTAATGTATTATTACGATTAATGTTACAAGTTGTGCTCTTTTCATGTCAGCAAATGTAGCACCTCTTTAATCATCTGGGTACTTCTTTTTAGTTCATCAATGTCTAGACCACCATTAAAATTACAAAGTAACTTCTAATACTTTCTTATATTCAAATAATCATAACAACTTATATTGTTAACATCAATTATCACTTCATTGAAATAGTACATTTGTTCTAGTTGATTCAAATAACTAATTCAAATACATATCCATTTTCCTATTTTTATTGGTAATTCAATGACACTTTTTTTTTCCTAAAATGCGTTTTTTATTCTACTCACATCCGTCTTCGTCCTTTGGTCTAACGAAAATAATGGCTGGTTTACTATTGCGTGTAAAGAGATATGTCTTAAACATGACATTCAATTTTAATAAAATGAATAAATAACTTTTAACATTTTGATGAACACATAACTCTTTTTGAAGTATTACATTAGATTGTACGCTTCTCTTCACATTTTGCAGTATCTTTGCCTGCTCACGTTTTAGTTGTTTCGATGACAAATTATATTTTTGTCTTTCCAAATAGTACAACGTTTCTTACTCCTTCCATGTTCGGATGAGAAGACACATCTCCTCGTATCGACCGAACATCTCTTTACATTTTTCACAGTATTTGAAATAGTTGTGCTCTTTTCAGTATGCTAGTTATGCGATTTACAGTTTCTCTTCTTCCTCCAGTTAAACGTATGGCCTGATCAATATTAAACTCCAATGGACTCAACTTTATGTGGACGATAAATTTCTCGTATACAGAAGTTCTTTCTTTGGATAAAGATGAAGACACGTTACAAATCTTGAAGCCAACTCAACAATTTTCTCGTCACACATAGGAAATAGAGAAACCCCTTCATTTACAGGTGATGTAGATGAAATTTAGGTAGGGATAAATTCTAGTCAAGGCCCAAAAAGATAGCCACTTCGTAAACTATAGTATGTTGTAAATTTAAAGTATGAAGGGCTCACTAGTGCAGCCCAAAAGTGAATAGCCCACACTTGGAGAGCTACTACTTCCCCACACTATAAATACAATGAGACCCAAGAGCGCTTCTTCTCTTTTATGGCATGAAACTCTCTGTCACGTTCTGACTCTTGAGCACGCAACATCCCTATCAAATCGCTACAGGTCATGAAGGATAACGTCTCGGGCACGTTATTGACCCAAACATTTTATCTTTTATTACGCAAGCAGAAACGTACAACTCTCGGACAAAATATCAAACAGGGGTAGAGAAGTAGGAAAGCAACACAGTCATTCAACCAAAAGACATTTTCAATTTCATTAATATGAATAAATGATTGTTAACCATACAGAGCTACCAGCCTATATAACCCTATTATTCGGGGCGGTTCTCTAAGACCAACAAAAAGATACCGCGGTCGGGTGGGGTTAATCTCTCATCTACTCTCAAAAGAGGGGCTATGTCACCCTCGGCCCGAGCATCAACAGGGCTCTCAAAAAGGGATCGCCACACGCCTAGGACAAAAAGTCCCGGCCATGGAAGGTTCGGACTCCATGTCGAACTTGGGGTTCGCTACCTCCATGACAGGTGTATCCAAATCCATCGGATCCCAGGTGGGGAAGTGAGAGATCGGGTTAGGTGGCCCCTCAAATCCATGAAGCAAGCCAAAGAGCCGGTCATCGTCACGAAAGAACCAGGCTTTGAAGAAGTGCGCCACTAAGTGAGGCAAACCCTCGTCCACCTAGACCGACGTGATGTGGTGCTCCCAAACATGCCTAATGCACACGATCGGATAGTGGATGACAAAGAAAGACCGATCGGTAAGGATGCCGAATCGAACATGTCTCTCCATTCTCTAGGACCTGAAAATGTTAAACAACGGGATGAGAATAATCTTAGTGAGTCAAAGCCTAAGCCCGGCTATGATATTGATTCGCTCAGAGCATTATATCAACCAAACACGTAATCACAGTGTATATGTCAATCACATGCAAGCTTACTAGCCTTCAGTCATACATAATGCAATGCTTGACTTGACCCAACAATCACTTTAGACAACCAACTAGCAAGACATTACATCAACTTGCATGCATAAGACATCACACGAAATATATTTATTAATAGATGACCCACACGACTAGAGTGGTTGACGCACACGACCGGTGTGGCCCCAATACTACGACTGTCGTTGTCTTCCGGCAGGACTAGACATCGTCCCTTACTTTCGGAGATGGTGACTGAAAACCATGTATCTAGTGTGACCGGCACGGCGGGGTAGACATGCATTCTTGTAAGGAGCGTCGGTCCGTCACAAGTTGGGACCGGTATCCTACAATCCGTGTGATCCATACGACCGGCACGAGCACGATATGATGTGTAACTAACAAGTCATGTAGTTCCATACGACTAGCACGATACGAACTTGTCGGGCTCCCGTACGACTAGCATGGTACAATCCCATCATATGACCACACAAGCACATCCAACAATCAGCCAATTCTTATCTTTACAATTAGTCAAATGCTCATACATCCATTCTATTGTGGCTTGCAACTCGTAATCGATTGCCAACTCAAGTTTTATTGCTCAATTATCACGGGATCTCCGAAGGATCATGTGCCTTTTGTCATCTTAGACCAGATTCTTTAAATCATCTATTCTTTGGATGTTCGATTACTTCTTCACTTGCTTTATTCTGGGCTTCTAAGTGTAATGTCTCGTGGACCAACCAGCCATGGCAGGATTTTTTGATTTGGATTGTTCCTCGGTTGGGAGGTAATACCTTCCCCCACCGTGTTGCACGTTTCTCTCTTGGAGCACTTTGTCATCTCATCCGGATCGAAAGAAACAACGTCATCTTTAGACGGAAGATGCTATATATACCGGGCATCATCAAGCATCTACAAAAGGTAGTAAGGGACAAAGGTCTCACCTTTGTCGGCATTGAGGACAATCTGCGCAATAGGCGTATCCAATCGAAGTGGGGTATATCCGAGTCCATCTTCGGGGACCGTTCAGTGGTGTCTTAATGTACCGTCCTGTCCTTTTTTCATGATCTTTTCTGTTGAGATTTGGCAACTGTTTTGGCCTTTTTGTTTCGGTGATATATATACCTGGTCTAGCGGTTGGGTAGGTTGATGCTCTGGTCCGGCCAGTGTTGTCTTTGTATAGCTCTCTTTTTTGCCTATACAACCTTGCACCTATTGACACATGTCCGTGTTTCCATAGGTACGATGATGGTATATGGTTTTTTTATTATATGTAGCGCTTTTGAAAAGTCAATATACACCTTACCTTACCACAAAAAAAAAAAAAAAAACTAACATGCACATATTCATCCGGAACTCTTAGCAGCCAATCAATCCATCCAATCGAGCAATCGGTCATAACGATTAATTAAACATATTTAATATGATTATTAATTCGGATTTCACAAGGATGGGCCGATATGAAACCAATGCAATAGACAATCAATCGTCCACTCGGCTCTGACCTATCTCTCAATCATGATCAAACCATGACAATCACACTATCAATCAATCTATAACCAAATAGCCGTAGTTTCCTAGCTAACTAGACTAACTTAACTAACTAGGGTCATTTAGCCTAAGCCAAGTTTCTAACCTAAATTGACCTCAATTAATCTACCTAAACACTTTATTAACTAATTTAACCAAGCCTAAACGTAATTAGCATCCCAACCAAGAGTTAGGGGCTAACTCGATATCGGCGGGCATGGGATGGCAAAGGCATGGCTAGGGGGCACTCGGGTCCGGTGGCACGAGCGCGGGCAGCAAGTGGGACGCAGCGGTGGCGGCTCACGAACAACGGCACTTGGCGAGGTCTCGGTTGCTAGAGGGGAGGCCGCGGGGCTCGTGGGGCCACGAGGGAGGTGGAAAGGGCGGCCGAGGGTGGTGCTTTGGCGCAAGGGGCGGCTTGCGGGCTGACGCGGTAGCAAAGGACAGACGATGACGGAATCTACTAGGGACGGCGGGAGGTGGCTGGCGGTGTCGTCCGGGGGGGAGGAGAAATTGAGAGGGGAAGTGAGGGACGGAGGGTGCGGGTCTCGGGTTTCACAGCAACAATGGGCGGTGGCCCGGTGGTGAGGGCACCATGCGATGTCGGCGGGACGGCACGGCCGCCGCAGAGAGTCGGAATAGCGGCAGCAGCAAGGCGAAGAGGGGAGGGCCGTCGAGGTGGTCGCCGGCAAAGGGGAGGGGTCGGGTGAGATGTAAGGGAGAGAGAGAGAAAGAAGAGGGAAAAGGTAGAGAGAGAGAGGGGGGGGGGAGAAAAAGTAAGAGAGAGAAATGGAGTTGACTTGAGGTGATGGGAGATAGGGGATTTGACAAAGGGTGGGGCCCACCAAATTTGAATTATTTGACTTTTAATGCATAAAGGCTTGGGTAAAAAGGTCAATTGAAATTTTTGGATTGGTTGGACATTTGGCTCAACCGAAGGAAGGTATCTTGGTAAATTCGCGGCTAGGGTTCGGTCAGGATTTGGCTCGGACGCAAGGGTTTCGATCTTTTTGCGCGACGATTGTACTAACGAAGCCTAATATATTCCGACCGATGTCTTATAAAATAATCCAACCATTGTCACTTAAATCCTCAAAATCCAATTTTATACAATAAACTGAAATTCACAGTTGGACCTAAACCGAGTTCAATTATCTTACGGACGTCGAAATTCTAGGGCATCACACCCTCGCTCATTACTTTCGCTCTTATTCCACACATTTCTAACCTAAGCATCGGATGCTTCTCCTCCCGAAAAAAACCCTGGATGACTTCTTCCGTTTGTGGTGGGTGGTGCACGGATTCGACAGCTGGAGGAGCTAGTCGAGTCGGAAGATTGGCCGGAGAAATTGCGCATCAACAACAGGCAATGCACGCATAACCTTCACTAATGGATAGAACATTTGCAATTGCGTTATAGAACGGGGCTGCTAACCGTGCTTTGCATGTATTTCTTTCTTTACCAATGTTAAATATGTTATAACTTTCTTTACCTAGTGGTTGTATTCTTCAGCCGCTAGTCTTGCTTTTGATCTTTCAAGAATCCCGGCTTTATTTTTGTGGAGAGCCTCAAAATCATCCTTCATTGCTGCTAACCAATCCAGAAGTTTCAAAACGGATCGTACGCTTTTGGGCTCATCCGAAATTGCGTCAAGATGCATATACCGGCTTCTTTTTAACGACACCGGCGCGTGACCGAGTGATCATTGGATGTGTAGGAGCACTGGACATAGATTGTGGCGGTTCTTGCTCTTTCCTTGCCACCGCCTTGCATAGACACGTCCGAAATATCAAAGGGCGGAAGAAGATAACCAATCAATTAGGAAACTTGGATTCTCATAACATTGTTGACGCCTAAATTTTGACTAATCTATTTTTTGCATAAAAATTATAAAAAATCATCTCATATATTTATTTTTAGCGTACATTGCATTGGCATATAATTGGGCAAGCGTAACACTTAATTTAGCATGCGTCTAGACTAGGCACGGGATGGAAAAATATACCGAGAAGATTTGAAACTTCAGGGACTGTATTGCAAATACTTAAAACTTCGAGGGACCAGATTGCAAATACTTGAAACTTCGGGACTGCATTGCAAATACCAAGAGAAGATGAAGAAGGGAAGATGATGAAGGGAAGATGATGAAGGGAAGGTGATGAAGAGAAGATAAAGAAGAGAAGATAATGAAAGGAAGATGGTGAAGGGAAGATAAAGAAGAGAAGATGAATATGATGAAGGGAAGGTGATGAAGAGAAGATGATGAAGAGAAGATGAAGAAGGGAAGATGATGGAGAAATTTGGCTATAAAAGGGGAGAGAGTTTTTTGGGGGAGAAAAAGAGAATTGAGAGAGTTTTAGAGTGAAAGAGAATTGAGAGAGTTTTAGAGTGGAAGAGAATTGAGAGAATTTGTGAGAGAAATTCTTTAGAGAGGAAAAATAGAGTTCTTGAGAAAAGTTGGAAGAGAAAATTTGAGAGTGAAGAAAAGAGTTTTAGTCGAGCATCATCTTTGACGAGTCCCGACACGTACTTCGCCTCTCGCCATCCAACAACGCCGCTGCTTGCCTTTTTTCGACGATAGCCACGTTCTTCCAACTCCGAGATCTTGAAGGAAGCCATAACGTGTACGTGAGTAAGATTTTGTGTAATAGAAGGTAACTCTTTCCATCTCGATCTACAAAAATGTAATCGTTTGGTGTGAACATTTGTTTGTTTATTTTAGACATGTTACGTGTCTCAAAATTTAGCATCATTACATGTTAATTTATTTTTATAAATACTCGTGATTGGCTGCGTTTTCTTTCTTTCTAAATCACCCATGGTGTATATCGTACAAAGTTCAATGTTTTACATCCCCATAAAAAAGAAGAAAAAACCAAAAAATTGCATCTTTGAATTTCAAGTAAAATCCATCAAAATTGCCAAATCAAATATTTTTTCATGAAAATGGTACCGAAAGGGCGTTAGAGTAATCTAGCGTAACCAAATCCCCGAATTCAAAATCTCCCGGTTCGCGGAAATAAGATAGTTTTCTCCCGCTATTTTATTTAGGTTTCTAATCAACCTACCGAAAATGATTAGTGGCGACTCCAAATTCAAAATATATTGCATGTTAATCATTTGAACCTTAAGTTGCGATTTGGTATGGACTTGGGAGAGTCCGAGTTAGGTTAGTTAATTAATTAACCTGATAATCCATTAGCCCGAAAATTAACTTGTTTATTTTTTAGGTCGTGACAAACATCCCTCTCTTCGTGTCGAAAAATAAATAGCAACACACGAACTTCCTAGGAAGTTATCTTGGGTAGTGCCATACATGATAGTTGGCGTCCTTGTTTCTGATCAAAATTGATGGATGGACTGAATAGGTATAATGCAAAAGGTTTAGATCTCAATTATCAAAAAAAGTATTTAGAACTAAATTAATACAATTATATAGGTTTATGACTTTTTTGGTAATTCTCTTGACCAAAGTTCACATCTATGTTGATGGTTGCATTTGGTGACTGCTCTGGAGCATGTAGACAAGAGATTTGGTTAACAATACGAAATGTGCCAAAAACTCAACGCCATTAAATTCTGCTCCCTTGTCTGAGGGAAAATTGTCTTTCCATGTACTTCACAAAATTAAGAAAACGTACAAAAGAAAGGGTTTTTGGTGATTGTGAGACCAACAATATGTCGTGAGCAACAAATTCTTGAAAGAGTGGATACCACAATAATTATTTATTATTTAATTATTTGTGGCTCAAAATAAGCTATTAATTTCACAATGAATGAAAAACCATCACATAATCATTTCTCCAAAATAAATCAGGTTCCTCCCTTAATAAGAATATCCATGTCTATTTCACCAAAGACCACAATGAATTTCCCAAAAGGCTTACTAGAACAGACTCAGAAGAGCGAAAGGGAAGTCTACAAGTTCGACCCATTTGTCAACTTTCACAAACATACTACTTTTTCTGTTTGTGGCGATCTTCCCAGAGGTAAACCACAAAATAGAAAAACAAGTTAATGGACTACTAAACGGAACGAAGATTTCTTTCACGAGACAATCACTCGCGTTTAGCACGGACTCTTCCAAGCCCTACCATTCCCAACTTGGTACTAAACAACTTTGTTATCTTTTGGACCCGCACAAATCAGTTAGAGTTGATTATACACTTAAGTAAAATGTGGGAGTACATTTTATTTTTACAAAATAAAGATTCAATAGATTTGGGGACTTGATTACGCTGGATTAATATAACGCCCTTTTTGTGTCTTTTCTCTTTATATTCAAAAAATATTTTTCAAGCAGTCTTGATTGATTTTAAACCTAAGCCACTAACATGTAAGAATAATCATGCAGGTATGCAATCAATAATGTAAACTCAAAAAATCAAAGAAATAAATAAATGCTATAAATTGGGCTAATCTCAAAGCACAGCAAAGCTCAACCTTACTATGATTAATTTCCCAATATCTGCAAAATGTTAATTGAAAAATGCATGCAAATCCTAAACATGACTTCTAAATGAATATGCAATTCTAACTAATCTTTTGGGTTTTTCTCGTTTATGAAAAATAAACCATGTGCAATCTTACCTAAGTTAAACATGCATGAATTATTGAACTAATGACATGCGACGCCACCTCATTTTAATGACGAGCAGAAATTATGAATTGGACTAGCATGACATGCAATCTAAGTTTTATGAATCTAAACTCACTAGATGACACGGAAATCATAACGTGTGAATCTGATGACGTAGAAATAGTGATGTGGTAAAGATGACATGACAACAATGATGATATGGAATTGATGAAACTAATTTTATATGGTATATGCATATATATATTTTTATTTATTTTAAAGTTAAAATAAGAAAATGCATAAAATATATGATTACCTAATTTAAATTAGCAAATAATTTAGGTTATATCATACTCTAAATTAGGAAGTTTCCTAAATTACTACATGGCTCCTAGATAAGCAATTTTAAATTAGGACATAAATCTATCCTAATATGCAATGCAATTTTTTGTAGTTTTCAAAATAGGAAAGTTTTTCAATTATGCCATATAATAAGCCCATATTAAACAAATATTCACCTTAATCCAAAAATAGGAAACAATAATCAGCGGAGATCAATTCTTAGTGCTTAAAGCACAAAACTGCAGTATCACGCATGACTCAAAATATGAAACTTTCTAATTTGGATAATGCTTAAAAGACTTAAAGATATCGAGTTAGAATCAAATAAACTTAACTTAGGCAATTGGTATACTCAAATTGAATTTATCTAGGCAATTACCTACTTTTTTTTTTTTTTTGTCGAAAGCAATTACCTACTTTGACTAAAGAGAATTCGGCAAGAGAAACTATGAGGATGACAGCGGTGAACTTGCACGACTATCAGCGAACTATGAAGAAATGGCTGAAGGGCAATGAGTAAAGTGTCAAAATGGCTTGAAAATCCATTTTTGACCTAGATTCAATGAGATTGGTCACATATGGGTTAGTCAAATTTTAATAAATGAGTTGTTAATGGATTGAAGTTGTAAGCCTATGTGTATGTAAGTTGTAAATGGGTTTGAACCTTTTAACTTATCAAGGTTATTAGTTGAGTCAATGAGATGTCTTTAAATCCATTTAGGTACTCTTTAATAGTAGTAGTAGTAGTAGTAGTAGTAGTTGTTGTTGTTGTTGTTATTTTCTATGTTGTCTTCTTCTTCTTTTCTCTCTTTTTTCTTTCTTTTACTGTTTTTTCCCTACAATGCCGAGGGCACCAGCCGACACTCGCTGGCCACAAGCCCTCGCCTATGGTAGGCGAGGGTCAGGCGGCCCTCATCGGTCTTAGAAGAAAAATATAATAAATAATAAATAAATAAATCAGATTTTTTAAAGAAATTCTAGAACAATAAACAAATTAGAATTTTAAAAGTGTAAAAATTTTCCACAGTAATGTAATATTTTTAAAAATTTATAAGAAATAATTTTTCTTATATTTGATTAAATATGAAACTGTTTCAATAATATTGGTCGAATCAGGTTGAGAAATTCCCACTATGCATAAATGGATCATAAACGAGTAAATGGGTCAATTTGAATCGAAACATTTATAACTCGATCCGACCCATCCATTTGATAGGTCTAGCAACAAGGGAGCAAACTTCGCGAAAAAACCTGCAAAAATAAAACTCATAAGTGATGGCAAAGGCAAGTTACGTTCACAGGTCACGGCAATGTTTGTTCCAACTTTCTCGAGTGCTTGCCGTGACCTCTCTAGGGGGCGGACAAATATTTAATTATGTGGAGCTTATAAATTATATTACATTAATTTATATAAAAAAAAATACTATTATGAGAATACCAAGAAAATTGCAGTGCATTTAGGCTTTATTTGTGTGGTGCATTTAGGTTTTGTTTGTGCGAAAAATGCGAGGTTTTAGAAAAATATTTTTTGGAAAGTTATTTTTCAAAAAAATGATAATGTATTTTGGTATTTGCCTAAACTATGAGAAAGACCTGGAAAATATTTTCTATTGTTTGGTATAGAAAATCGGTTCGATTTTACTCTATGAAGTCCTTTTAATAATATTTTATTTTTCTATTTTTTATTTTGTTTTTCTATTTTTTAAGTTCGAACATGTTAATTATTTATCTTTTTCTTTCCTTCTTTTGCTCCTTCTGGTTTTGGCCGGCCACCGCGATGACCAGTGACCGGTAGGCAAGTATGAGGCTCAGCCGGTCCCGACAATCTCGGGCTTGCCAGATCCAGGAAGTTTGAATGAAGAGAAAGATGGTGGTTAACCGTGCAAGGTCTAAAATGCAGAAGAAAGGAGAGAGAGTGTGTCGTTTTAATCAGAGAGAGAGAGAGAGAGAGGATGCAGGAGTTATGAATGAAGAGAGAGAAAAGTGCTATAAATTCTTTGATGCCTCCCTATTTTTTTTTTTTTTTTGCTTTTCTCCCTCTTCTTCTCAATGTTGCAGATCTTTTTGTATTTCTCTTTGTTCCTTTTTTCTTTTTCTGTTTTTTTCAGAACTTGCAGACCTCGTTGAAAGGCCCCGTCACAGAGAGAGAGAGAGAGAGAGAGAGAGAGAGAGAGAGAGAGAGGGGGGGCACAAAGAACGTAAAGATCCAAGTGGGGTGCTGGGAGCCGAGAGAAAGGGTATACATCAAGAAAAACAAAGAAAAAAACCTTTCGAAAATCCGAATCCAACCAAACCAAATTAAATCGATATTTCGCTTCAGGTCCCAACTCAGCTCGGTTCAGCCATTCACTCTAAGGTTCGATTGAGTTCGAATCCCCAGAAAAACCGAACCGTGGACACCCCTAAGCCGAATTGATAAAGCGAGACCGGAAAGCGAGATGATGAATTTCATCTTCATTGTTGTCTGTACGATCCTAAATGAGGCACGCTCACGTGCAATTGGCGAGAGATTGTTGGAGTTGATTTATGGGGATTGCATGTTGTTTTTTCGTGGTCCAAGATCATCGGGACTAGCCGAGTCTCGAGCTCACCAGCCCGTGTCATGGCGGATCGCTAGACAGCCGACTATCGTCAAGGTCCGCGGTCGGCGGAGGAAGAAGGAAGGAGCGATGGGCGGAGGAAGTAGAAGAAGGAGGAAGAAAGAGAAGAGCAAAAAAGAAAATAAATAAATAAATAAGAGAAAAAAAATTTGAATTTTTAAAAAATAAATAAAATGGAAAGAAAGTAAAAGAAAACATTTATAAAGAAAGGAAATATAAAAGAGATGAGTATGTATCTCTACTTGCTTCATAATAAGCACGAAGCTTTAGATGCCTTTAAGGCATTCAAAACCTAAGAAGAGAAATAGTGCGAGAAGCAAATCAAGATCGTGAGATCAGATAGATGTGGAGAATATTATGGTGAATACATTGAAGATGGACAAGCACCTAGCCCATTTGCGAAATTTCTTCAAAAGCATGGGATAGTTGCCCAATACACCATGCTTAGGTCTCCAGGACCAAAACGGTATAGCAAAAAAAGAAACCGAACTTTATTGGACATGCTGCGGAGTATGCTTAGCAGCTCCAAACTTCCTAAGTTCTTGTAGACTAAAGCTCTAAGATGGCGTACATATTGAATCGAGTTCCGACCAAGGCTGTTCCAAAGATGCCTTTTGAGTTATTCAAAGGTTGTAAACCAAGTTTGTGACATGTATGCATCCGGGGATGCTCGTCTAAAGTAAAAAGTCAACAATCCATAAGAAAAGAAGTTATGCCCTAGTATGATAAATGGGTATTTCGTTGGATATAATGAAAAGTCCAAAGGATACAGATTTTATGATCCATCTCATACCACTAGATTCGAGGAATCAAGACACACGAAGTTTCTTGAAAATGACTTGATTAGTGGGAGCGATCGATTAGAGGACCTTGTTCTTGAGAAAGATCACTCAAATGCTCGACCTTCCATGTCAAGTACTAGATATCTTGAGTTCATAACACTCCTCCCGTCCAACCGGCTGTTGAACAACCAATCATTAAGACTCTACAACATGCTGATAATAATCAAGTAGATTCCATTGTTCAGCAATTACTAGAAACTATTGAACAACCATAAGAGCAATATATTTCCCAAGAGAACGTTGATGCAACATTAAGAAGATCTACTAAAATAAAGAAATCAGGAATTCCTAGTGATTATGTTGTGTATCTACAAGAATCCGGCTATAATGTAAGAGTTGAGAATGATCTTGAAACGTTTGCACCAGCCATGAGTTATGATAAACCAAATTTCTGATACAATGTCATGAAGGAAGAGATGAATTCTATGGCATCTAACGCAATCTAGGATTTAGTTGAGTTGCCTGATGGTAAGATGGACATTGGTTATGAATGGGTCTTCAAAACTAAGAAGAACTCATTAGGCGACATTGAAAGATATAAAGCCAAATTCGTTGTCAAAGGATTCACTCAAAAGGAGGGAATCAATTACAAGGAGACTTTTTCTTCGGTATCTAAGAAAGATTCTTTTTGTATTGTTTTGCATTATTTGCCCATTTTGACATGGAATTGCATTAAATTCATGTAAAAACGGCATTCCTCAATGGAGAGCTAGAGGAAAAGGTTTACATGAAACAACCAGGAGGATTCTCCTCTAGTAATTATGAGCATTTGGTGTGCAAGCTTAAGAAATCTATATATGGCTTGAAACATGCATCTCGCGAATGGGACTGAAGGTTTCATGGTGTCATATCTTCATTTGGTTTTATAGAGAATGCCGTGGACCAATGTATATACCAGAAGGTCAATGGAAGCAAAATTTGTTTCGTTGTGCTATATGCGGATGACATTTTACTTGCAACCAATGATAAGGAGTTGCTACATGAGGTGAAACAATTTCTCTCTAAGTGTTTTGACGTGAAGAATATGGGTGAGGCATCTTATGTCATTGGCATTAAGATCCATAGGGATAGAACTCGAGGCATTTTAAAACTATCTCAAGAAATCTATATCAGTAAAGTTTTAGAGAGATTTCGGATGAAAGACCGTTCATCAATTATAGCACCTATTGCAACGGGTGATAGGTTCAATTTGAACCAGTGCTCGAGGAATGATTTAGAAAGGGAGCAAATGAAAGACATTCCATATGCTTCTGTTGTTGGAAGCTTAATGTATGATCAAGTTTACACTCGACCTGACATTGCATTCGATGTAGGAATGTTGGGAAGATATCATAGTAATCCAAGTGTTAACCAATCGGAGAGCTGCAAAGAAGGTAATGAGGTACCTTCAAGGTACAAAAGATTACATGATTATGTATAAGCGGACCGACAACCTAGAGGTAGTTGATTATTCGGATTCGGATTTTACTGGTTGTGTCGATTCTCAAAAATCAACATCTGGATACATTTTTATATTTGCTGGCGGAGTCGAATCATGGTGTTTAGTTGAATAGTTTCATTTCGGGGTTTAGAGTTGTGGCTTCCATTGCTAGGCCATTAAGGATGTTTTGTCACAATTCAGCTACAGCTTTCATGGCTAAAAACCACAAGAGTGATAGTCGAAGTAAGCACATCGACATTAAGTATTTAGGCATAAGGGAATGTATTAAGGAAAAGAAAGTGCTCATAGAACACATTAGCATTGAATTGATGTTAGTTGATCCTTTAACTAAAGGTGTGCCACCAATGAGATACAATAATCATGTGATTATGATAGGAATAGGTTATATCATGTAATTTTTATTCGAATGGACAAATTTGTGAAACTCTTATTTATTTATGATGTTTTTCTCATTTCTAGTGTACACATTCATTTATTATGAGAATAACAGCCATCTTTGACCTGGAATAAACATAATGTTTATTTATTAAATAGACCTAGAATAAACATAGGTTGCGTTTGATAGACTAGATATAACTCCCGATAGGATAATTATTATTCTATCTGCTATTTGGGAGAATAGTGGATTCAGATATGTCCGAATATAAACCGCAAATAAGCCGAATAAAAAAATCCCATCTAGGGAATAGGATAAAGTCGGATAGAGTATCTAATATGAAAAAATTGAGGAAAAAAATTAAAATAGGGCAAAAACCCCGTGGACCCGTTTCGCCGCTCTCTGTTGTCTGCGTCTCTAGTAGGTTTGCACCTCTCAATCGATCTCTCTTCTCGCCGTCGAATCGCTACCGCTACTCTCTACCCGGACTGCCACCCCCTTAGATGGTTGCTTCGGACTCCATCACACGCAGCTATCTAAAGCTTTGAAAATTTTCAGCACTCATTATCAAGAGTTTCAAGGAACACTGCTCTCATTTTCAATCATGCTCTACTTTTGCTTCGATATGAATGAAAGGATGGCAGTGATCGGTTAACTTGATGGACAGGTTCGTCTCTACGACCCAATTATTTGGTGATGATGGATCATCGAAATCGAAATCGAAATCCGATTCTTTGTCTTGGGACTTGGTGGGTTTACATCTCGTATCTATTTAGCACTCTTTTTGTGTTGTCAACAAGTTCTAAGGTAACAAAATCGTGAGTTTTATATTTATCCTTTGATTCAAATTTTGGGTGATACTCTCTATAACTCTGTTTTGAAAAAGAATTTCATAGAGGAATCAAAGAATTTGATTTCAGTTGTAGAGCACTTAAGTATGGATTTCAGAATATTAATCTACAAAGGAACCCGCAACGAAGGAAGATTGAGTAATCAAAACAAGAAAATAGAGAAATGCAACAATACGTGCTACATGTGAAATCGTTAACCTTCTACCATTGCTGGAGGATTAAGACGATGGTCTATGGTGTCTCATCTTTCTTCACCACTGTCATGAGAGAGAGATGAGTCGACCGAGCCTGTCCATGTATAATATCCGGACATTACCAAATGTTGTATAAGATATTTCGAATCCTATTCTATCCTTATCCTATCCGACCTTATCCTATCTTGTAAAAATGTTTGGGTAAGCAAACGCAGCTATAGGGTTTATTCATTAAGTCATGTTATCACATATGTGCTAATTTAGATGAGATAAGGTGCATAGTGATACATAGAAGATACTAATCGTTCTAAGAGGACATATCGCCATGATTCATTTGCTTTGTCTTCAGTATGAAGTTTTTGTGAATTTAAATAAATATTTCGCTTGATGAAATGTTGGGATTGCAACACCCCAAAACTTAGGGCCAATTCAAGCTTGGGTTCGGACTAATTACGGATAGCCACTACGAAATAAAGAATTGCCTTCGATATGGATCATGGCTCGATAAACCAATCGACTATGCTATTGATCAAGGGTAGACTATGTGGCAACCTTAAATCAAACATGGATCAATTAAGATCAACCTCACCTAGCTGTGAAATGACCATATGATCACCCTAAAGTCGATAAGGGATTAATCCGTGGGATGATTTGCAAGTTGACAACGGTTAACAACTAAACTAGCCATAGGTTTGACGAAAATATATCCGAACCCCGTACTAGCCACACACTTGTCAAGGATTGGCCATCCTGGAGTATGTGATGTCTTGGAGGACTACGGATCGAGATGAACCAACCCTGCATCAATTTGAATTGGTCATGAGAGGAAAGCTTGATGGTATTCGATTATGTTATCGGTTTAGGAACAGGTGATTCCAACCCTAAATCGAGATAAAATTTAGGTGGCTCTCAACTCGATAGGCAACCAGACACATGCTAGAGCACCTCAAACTGTGGGTTGGGCGGCGCCTCTAGACGTGATTACACGTGAGCCGATTTCATTCAACAAAATAGATAGTCCGACCTTTAGCTTGTTAGGCGCCTAAAGCAAAGAATTGCATAGACATCTTGAAAGCTTGGTAAGCTGCACCTCCGAAATCTTAGAGTAATGAATAACGGGTCGAATGTCGGATGACCTTACCCATTTAACTAGAATGCCCAAATTTCCATTAGTGTTAGTTATGCTTGGCATCTATAAAATAGAAATGGGAACCCAAGACGCACTAGATTGGGCGACATCAACGAGTACTGAAATTTACGTATTAAATCTCTATTTTAAATGCAAAATGAAATAAAGAAATGGTCTTTTGATATACAATAGGCGTGTAACCTATAGAGAAAAAGAGATGAGAAATTCAATTATAAAAATATGTCATCATTAGGAGCTAAATGTTATAGGATTGTAGGATAGCTAAATGGACAAGTTAAAAATAAGACATGTGGTGTCTAAATTATTATTAATTAAATTAAATGTAAAATATTGTCTTGGAGAACAAGAAATGGCATCTAGAATATTCTCAAGGGAATCAAATAAAATAAAAATACAATTGGCTTGGGGAGCAAGTTAGCATATAGAGACAAAATAGGCTTTGAAAACAAGTTGGAATAAGAGGATGACACGTGGAAAGAGTATAAGACGAATCTGACTTGGGAAACAAGTCAAAAATATAAGACAAATAAAATAGAAATATAATATAATTTTTGGCTTGAGGAACAAGCTAAGCATATAAGACAAAATTGAATTAGAAAAAGTAACCTAAGATCTTTAGATACCTTAGACTAGCCATGTGGCAAAATCAAATGGTATATCTAGAATATTCTATGCCAACAATTTTTTTAGAAAAGATAAAAGAAATTAATATTACTATAATTAATAGATATAAATAAGAAAAATAAATATAAAAATAATGAAAAATACCCTATAGTGGGCGTGAGTCAGGGAGAAGTTTCTGGAGTCTAAATTGTCTTACGTGGCATAATAAAAAGATGACACATAGTAAAACTTAGGAAACAAGTTAGCATAAAAAGACAAATATGACTTAGGGAACAAGTCAAGCAAATAAAATGAAAATGTCAAATTTTAGCTGGGAGAATAAGCCAAGGGAAGACTCCAATGAGGTGATACCATATGGAAAGTATATAAGGACAAATCTGACTTGTGGAGCAAGTCAAGAAAGGCTATAAATATCACCAATGCCCTTAGAGTTTAGGTCATCACCTCTCTCCCTCTCCCTCTCTCTAGCCAAACACTCTCTTTCTCACTCCCTCATTTTTCGGCCACCAAGCACCACCACAAGCCGCCATCACCGAACCACCTCCCGAGACGCCACGCCACACACGATATAGTCGGCCAATCTTTTATTTTACGATTATCTACTAGAGGTAAGTGATATCTAACCCTTGTCTAGGCCATAAAGCTATAGCTACTCTAATACTTGCTCAAAGAGTATATGATATGTTGGTCAAGGACTAAGTGCCACACGACGACGCAAGTTTCGTGAGAGCCACCTCTAGAACCTTGGACCATTGTGATGCATGCTCTCCTTAATCTTGCTACCTTTGGTGGTGAGATTATATAATATGATATGTTATATGCCTCATTTGCAAGGATGAGAGGGCCTTGCGTATATATGAAAAGGGTGGATCTACATGACACGATATGATAAGATATGTGTACACGCATCATCCATAAGGGTGAGAGGGCCTTAAAAAGTGCGTAATATGATATGAAAAGTGGAGATGTTTGTTGACACCTAATTTTGGTGATCCCATATTATTATTATTATTATTATTATTATTATTATTATTATTATTCGTTAAATAAGAATACGTCTAATTTATTTTTGTCTTATTGCAAAATAGAAAAAGTATAAAAAAATACAAACACATATATAAAACGAATTTAAAAAAAAATTAAAAAAAAATAAAAAAAATAATAAATGAGAAAATAAAAAAAAAGTGAAGAAAAAGAAAAAAGGAAAAAAATCAATTCGGGCCAGCTTGATTCGGGTCCAAACCCGAGCCCACAGCTTTTTATTTTGTTTTCACGTGTAGCCCACCCACGTGCGGCCCGGTTGGGCAATTCTCTTCCTCAGCCCATTTTCTCCTCACCCCACCATTTCCTTTTATTTCTCAGCCCATCTCCCTTTCTTATTTTTCTTCAGCCCATCTTTGTTTTGTTTCCCCCATAGCCCACCTCTCTCTTTTATTCTTCTTTCCTTCAGCCATTTCCCATACGTGAATATCTCTACACTCACCTGCACACAATCACGTCACTTTCATTTTCACCGCACACCTCACGTGGTCTCTCACCAACCCACGTCTCCATCAACCGGATTCTACGCTCGTCCACCCATGCAAGTTTGGGGAAGGAGGCGGAATGAGCATAAAAGAGAGAGAGGAGGGCAGGCCGTTGGTTGGCCCGTTCGACTAAAAAGAGAAGTGGGGGTTCCAAAAAAGAAGAGAAGGCAGCCCGGAGAGTGAGGTTCGGTCAGAGAAAAAAAAAGGAGAATGAGAGCTTGAGGGAGGAGGAAGAGACCTCTGTTGAAAACAGAGGTAATCCGCACCAACGAAGGGGAAAGTTTCGCACCACCCATCTGCTGTCGCACCTTCCCACAGTGTTGCTTCGACTTGAGAATAGGTCGGTACTCCCTCGGCCATCTAGTACTACGTGTTGCACTTGCAAGCTCGCCGGGCCGTGGCCGTTAATTTGTCCGGTCCGGCGAGTTCTCTAGTTAATTCCCATGGCATGAACTCTGCTATAGTTGCTTTTGATAGTCGATCTTAGGCCAGCCCACGCGTTGCTTGTCCCGGTTAATCCCCTATTTTGGGTTCATGAGTTGAGATCATTTTTTTTCGCACACGGGTTCACGCTTGTTCCTCATACTCTCTTGACTAGTTAAGTACTTAAGCATTTCTCTAGTTTTTTTTGTCTCGTTCCCAGTCACTGTTCAGTTTTCGTCGCCTATTAGTCTAGACTAAAGGAAGAAGAGCGAGACGTAGACCAAGCTCTTGAGGAAACAGAGTGCTTTAGTTTGATTGAAAAAAAAAAAAAGTAAAGGGCGCAAAGGAATGTAAGGAGTCTTGGGCGACAAGGAGACATCTTGGTGAGACGAGCGCCGAGTGTTGTAGATACGCAAGGGAAGAGGAAAATAAACGAAGAGTTTTTGGGTGAAAAGATATGGACGATGCTTGCAACCACGCGGCGTCAACGGAGTGAAGGTGGCGCGTGAGCTCGAACCAATAGTGGTGCGGTGATCGTGGGCAGGCGACGTCGGAAGATCTGCGTCGTGCTCGAGCGAACTTAGGCGACGCGAGTCCGAACGATGGCGACGCGAGTCCGAACGAAGGCGACGCGAGTCCGAACTTAGGCGACGCGAGTCCGAACGAAGGCGACGCGAGTCCGAACTTAGGCTACGCGAGTCCGAACAATGGCGATGTGAGCCCGTGCGACGCGAGGATGAATAGAAGTGATTCGAGCTCGGGCTGCGGCGACGCAAACGTCAACGCTCGGCGACGCCGGCTCGAGTAGAGTTGGTCGGGGTCCAAGAAGTCCGCGGAGTGAGAGCTAGTGACGGTGGCAAGTGGTTCCCGCGATGCGGCGCAAGGCGAGCGGCGGAGCTTGGTTGGCGTCGGAAGTGCGAGTCGCCGTCCCGGTTGCGGAGAGATGGAGCATGCACGGAGGAGACGATGAACGATAATAAGGGGGGGCTGATTCACGCTTTTGTTGACTGATTTGGGCTTCTTGGATGGACCGACGAATTGAAGGTTGAAGAGGAGAGTGGGCTGGCGAAAAAGAAAATAAAAGGAAGAGATTTGGGCTGATTCCGATGGGCTGGTGTGGTTGAAATGAAGGCTAGTGGGCTGCTTGGCCGGGTGGCGTAAAAAGAGAGAAGAAGAAGAGGAGCGGATGGGCTGGCCTAGTTGAAGGTTGAAGGAGTGGGGTGGGCGAACGGGCTGAGAAAAAGAAAAGAAGAGAGGATTGGGTCAAGAGAATAAAAAAGGGGGCCTAAGCGATTAGGCTGAAAATAAAAGGAGAAGGAATTCGGATGGGCTGGCATGAAAGAAAACAGAAAAGCTGTCGGGCCCGTGCCGGCTTGGGCGTGAAGAAGCTGGGCCAAAGAAAAAAAATGTTGAAGCCCAATTCGGATGAACTAAAGAAGATTGGGCCTGGGATTTCTTTTTTGTCCTTCGGGCCCGGGTCTCGGTTTCTCCCGCGGACCGAACCGGGCCCGACGACCTGATCCAGGTCCGGGTCCGAGAACCCGACCCGCACCTGGTCCCTTATTAAAAAAAAAATAATTAATTAATAATAATAAAATAATTAAAAATAAAATAAAAAATTCGAAAAAATAAATAAAAATTCAAAAAAAATCAGAAAAATTTCAGAAAATTAAAAAAGTGGTTTCTTTGACCTTTTTACCCATAATATGAATTTTCATGCCTAAAATTGGCGTTGATTGAAGACCGATGTCCAATCGGGTCTGATAAGCGTTGTAATTCGACCTTTGAGTCGAAGTTGTTTGTTTAAATATCGCCATTATAGATTTGGTCTGCATGTGCTTATCCCGATCTTTATTTGGCATATTTATCTGATTGAGTGTTTATAACACTGTCTTTTGAAAAATTGCATGTTAATCGCTTTCCCTATATGCTAGGTTAAGGATAAATAGGTAATTGCACGAAATGACAGAAAAACATTATGCATGATCATTTAGTACTGGTTAGGTACCGAAAGGGCGTTAATTTTCTAATTAGCGTAAACAAGTCCCCGAACTTAGAAGCTCTTGTTGCGTAGGAATCGAGATAACCCTCCCGTGTCTCGATTGGTTTCTAGCCGACCCCAATAGGCTAGTGGCGACTCTTAATAGCATTTTAATTTGCTAATCAATAAAATGAATCCAATGTCACGCGAGGTAGGACTTGGGAGAGTCCACGTCATTGATCTATGGCAATACCTCTAAACCTCGCCGGACCCTCCACGTGAGGCCGAAGGCGAGGTCGCGACGCACTTGGCGACTCACGGGGGAAAAATAGGTTAAAAATCTATGTAGACTTAGGCCGTAATAACCAGTTGATTGTTTCCTAATTTGATCACCATTTTGCCGTGTTGCTAAAAAATCAGGTTCATATGCTAATTTTGTGATTAGATGTTCTTGCGGGTTTGGAGTTATAAGGGGAAGGGTGATTGTTGACATATTTGTTTTGCGAGGAGTCGTAGGAATGTATGTTTTCCATATGTATATAGAAGCAATGTTTGATATACCCCGCTATGCATGCTTTTCATACACTACACTTTTTGCACTCATATCCAGTGGTCAAACCCGGACTGCGATCCTAGGAAATCCTTAGGAGGGGTCAGAAATAGATTGGGCCATACGCAAGTCCGCAAATGGCACGATCATTTCTGATCCCGTTCATCATCTCGGA
This sequence comes from Rhodamnia argentea, assembly GCF_020921035.1. Lineage (NCBI taxonomy): Eukaryota > Viridiplantae > Streptophyta > Magnoliopsida > Myrtales > Myrtaceae > Rhodamnia > Rhodamnia argentea. Next base: position 29,281,083 of record NC_063157.1, on the reverse strand, counting down.
ATATGTGCCCCGACCCGATTATCTTGTCAGCATTTTTGGGGGCGGTATATCATTTCGTTGTGATGGGAGCCTTTAGCCATTATTCTACCCTACCCTTTATGTGTCAAACCTCACCGTTAGCATGCGTGTGTTTATGTCATTAACAAATAGCATTCACCAACCACTGTGAGTATAATCTCTGCTTTGTCCAAATTTTTTCCATTTCTTTCGCTTATGTTTTTGTTGCGTTCATTGACTGACCGAAATACTCATATATGTTCACTCGAGCCCATCCAGGTCCATAATGGCAAACATGGAGACGGTCGCGATTGAGCCTGACAATTTGTTAGCCGAGCCTAAGGATGCGATTGTACCTGAAATGGCACCAACTCAGCGAGATGAAAGTCATGACCGAGAAGCCGATTCTCCGTGGAACCGGCACTACTGGGATCAAGAGTTTTTGCGAAACGCGCATGCTGCGGGAGAAATAGTGGATATCTTGGGGCAACCAAGTGGCGGATATGATTTTCTGGTTAAGTATTCACCCCCGCCTTGGTTCTTTGAGGAGCCCGTCCCCGAGACACGACCTTATTGGAGCGAGTGGGGGGATGAGTTCGGCACATTGGAGTCCACCGAAGAAGCGGTCGCTCCGATTGAAGCAAAACAGCCTATTGACATCGAAGAGGTCGCTCCCGATGATGCAATCGTCCCCGAAATAATGCCAGATTTGAATGAGACATTCATCAGCATAGCAGAGCCTGTTGTGGCGGACCTGACTATTGAAGAGAATCTAGGTAGTTACCAGCTTAAGGACTAAGGCCACAAGGACCTTGCTTCCACAGAGTCCATTCTTGCAGAACCGGATAACAATCCTTCCGGACTTGGATATTCAGGAGTTCGCAACCAACCCAACGGTCCCACTGTCCGTTTCCCCTCCGAAGTGGTCGCCATGGACAAGACGGTCGAGACAATCAAGGAGGTCGTGTGGATAAGGCCGCTCACTTGGCGTTAGGAGGGGGCTCTGGTAGCCGGCCCATCGGAAATCCCCCCAAGCCGTTATTTCCTCTTACGCCCAAAATGTTAGAGGATACAAGCCTCTCCAACTTGGAAGGGATAGCACGGATATTTGAGGAACCAATTGCTGACACCGTCATCACATCTGCTGATATTGACGCCTTCTTGGAAGACCGGACTCTCGAGGTGGAGCCAACCGACTCTCAGAATATTATCGCCGAGCAGCCTCCCGCATGTGCTACCATACCCGAGGAGGTGGAGTCATCGGTCCGTTCCCCTAACTCTCCGGAGTAGGGTCGTGGGTTTGTTTATTTTTGTCATGTATATATGTTTTGTTGCTTTGCCTCCTGTCGGAGAATATGTTTCTGATGTGCTAACCGTTTTTTGGATACCCCCAAGTCTCGAGCCGTTGGCTTGGGGGAAGTACATGTTGTAATGCGGCTCCCGGTTAAATAAAACGAGCACATGTTTATTAAGGACGTGTGAAAGTATACTGCCGATCCCATGACGATGCTAGTATGAGCTTAAGTATAAGCCTGAGGACTGGACTTTCACACGCTTCCTAGTTTTGACTTTTTGCAAAAAAATCCGGATGACCCGATGATATGAGGGCATTTCCCGGAGCTTACCCATTTGAAAAATGTTGTTGCAAATCTGTTTTCAAAAACACATTTTTCTGCTTTTTGTTTATATGTCATTGAAATGAATTAACCTTTCTGCATCATGTCTCGGGCATAGCATTCTTCATATTCATGATAAGAGCACATGTGACTCGGATTCACCAGGCAACGATTCTTCAGATTCAGGCAGCGATAGTGAAGAATTGAAAGGGATTGAGATTGAATGGAGTCGCCACGAGGAGTCAGAGCCGTTGACGACTGAACCGACGGTGACGGTGAATTTGGGTACCGAAGACAATATCCGAGAGACCAAAATCGGGGCAGGGTTACAGGAAACAGAAGTCGCCAGATTGGTCAGCCTTCTTCAAGAGTTTCAAGATGTGTTCGCACGGTCGTACACCGACATGCCAGGATTGGATCCGGATATCGTGCAACATGCACTACCGACTAACCCGGATATACCGCCGAAGAAACAACGGTTGAGAAGGACAAAGCCTAAGTTGTCTAAAAAGATTGAGGAGGAAGTAATGAAGCTCCCGAAAGTCGATTTCATTGAAGTCGCTCATTACCCGGATTGGATAGCGAATATCGTCCCGGTGATGAAGAAAGACGGGAGAGTCGGGGTGTGCGTTGACTACCGTGATCTAAATAAGGCCAGCCCCAAAGATGACTTCCCACTCCCGCATATCGACGTGCTAGTTGACGATGCGGCTGGGTTTGAGCTTTTCTCCTTCATGGATGGTTTTTCCGGTTATAACCAGATTCGGATGAAAGAAGAAGACAGAAGCAAAACTTCTTTTATAACCCCATGGGGAACTTTTTGCTATAGAGTTATGCCTTTTGGCCTGAAAAATGCGGGTGCCACATATCAAAGAGCCATGGTGGCCTTGTTCCATGATATGATGCACAATGAAATCGAAGTATACGTCGATGACATGATTGCGAAGTCAAGATCGGGCGAGGACCATGTTGCAATTCTTCGCAAGCTATTCAAGCGCCTACGTAAATACCGATTACGTCTCAATCCTGCAAAGTGCGTGTTTGGGGCAAGGTCCGGGAAATTATTGGGCTTCATGGTCGGTAGTAGGGGCATCGAGATTGATCCGTCCAAGGTGAAGGCCATATGCGAGCTGCGACCCCCGTCTTCTGTGAAAGAAGTTCGCAGTCTGCTGGGGAGATTGAACTATGTGGCAAGATTCATATCTCGGTTGTCGGAGACTGCCAAGCCATTTTTCAAACTTCTCAAAAAGAATGCAAAGATTGTATGGGATATCGAATGTCAGACCACTTTCTTGAAGATCCAGCATTATCCGACTCATTCCCACGTTACGGTTCCACCTATTCCCTGAGTACCTTTGATCCTTTATCCGACTATCTACAAGGAGTCTTTGGGAGTTGTATTGGTACGTAAGAGACAATCAGATGGAAAGGAATGCGCGATATACTATCTCAGCAAGAAATTCTCTGATTCCGAAGCTAATTACTCGGAGGTCGAGAAGACTTGCGTCGCTTTAGTTTGGGTATTACACAAACTGCGGCGAGATACCCTTCACCATCAGATCATGTTAACCACCGAATGTGATCCCATTAAATATCTACTAGAAAAGCCAGCATTGGTCGGCAAATTGGCTAAGTGGCAGATTCTCATTTCTGAGTTCGATGTGCAAACCATGACACAGAAGTCGGTGAAAGGTCGAGCAATAGCGCACATGTTAGCAGAGAATGCTGCGGACCGCAAGTTGGAGATGAAATAGACCCTCTTGATGATCGTGTTTTACTGGTTACCGCAGAAAAGTGGGTCATGTACTTCGATGGAGCTATTAACTTATCCGGATCCGGCACAGGGCGGTCCTTATCTCCCTGCATGGCCAACACTATCCAGTAGCCGCCAAGTTATTGTTTCCGTTCACCAACAACATCACCGAATACGAGGCTCGCATTCTCGGGCTGCAGGCTGCCGTGGAAATGGAAATTCGGAGACCGCAAGTTTATGGCGACTCTGCCCTCATTATCCTTCCAACAGAAGGCAAGTGGAAGACTCGTGACCAGAAGTTGATCCCATATCACGAGTTTCTGGAAGATATAATCGAAGAGTTCGATGAGATAACGTTCGAGTATCTTCCCGCAGCTCAGAACCGGTTCGCAGACGCGTTGGCCACCCTATCCTCAATGTTCGAAGTGACCGCAGGTTCGGACATCGAGCCATTGAGAATCGAAATCTTGAAGCATTCTGCTTATTCCATGCTAATAGAAGAAGAGGCGGATGGAGAGCCCTAGTATCAAGATATTAAGGTCTACCTGCAGACTAGAAAATTTCCCGAGGGCGGTGAAGCAGCTGACAGGAAATATTTGATGAAACCGTCCTCTAAGTTTTTCCTCGGTGGCGATACGTTGTACAATAGGTCATATGACTCTGTTCTCCCGAGGTGCGTTGATGCCAAGGAAGCCAATCAATTGATGACCGAAATCCATGAGGGTGAATGTGGTCCCCATATGAATGGCCACCTGTTGAGTAAGAAGATCATGAGATTGGGATATTACCGGCTCACCTTGGAAGCCGATTGTATTCAGCATGTTCGTTCCTGCCATCGCTGTCAGGTCCATGGAGATTGAATCGCTGCTCCTCCCAATGAGTTGCACCGGATGTCCGAAGCATGGCCTTTCTCAATGTGGGGAATCGACGTCATAGGGCCAATTAATCCCAAAGCTTCGAACGGACATCGTTTTATACTTGTGGCAATTGACTACTTCTCAAAGTGGATTGAAGCGAGTTTATACGCCAATGTCACAAATAAGAACGTGGCTAGGTTTTTGCGTCGAGATATCTTTGCTCGATATGGAGCGCCGGAGGCTATAATCACTGACAACGGCTCAAACCTCAATAACAAGGTGGTTGATGAGGTTCTTGGTGAGTTCCGCATTCGGCATTTGAATTCTTCTCCTTTTCGCCCACAAATGAATGGTGCGGTAGAAGCAACGAACAAGAACATCAAGAAGATTCTGTCCAAGACAGCAGAGAACTATCGGGATTGGCATGAGAGGCTCCCCTATGCACCGATGGCATACCGGACGTCGATCCGCACTTCAACCGAGACAACTCATTTCTCATTGGTAAATGGTATGGAAGCGGTGCTACCAGTGGAAACAGAAATTCCATCACTCAGGATTTTGTCACAGTTGAAACTATCAGAAGCAGAGTGGATTCAACAAAGACATGAACAGTTGAATATGATCGACGAGAAAAGACTCATGGCTATCTGTCACGGTCGGTGTTACCGGAAGCGTGTGGCAAATTCGTTCAACCGTAAAGTTCGTCCTCGGCTTTTCGAGATCGGTGACTTGGTCTTGAAGAAGAGATTGGCATTTATACCGCACCCTGGAGGCAAGTTCACGCCAAACTATGAAGGGCCATATCTGATCAAGAAAGTCCTCCCCGGTGGCGCGTTGATTTTAGCCGAGATGGATGGCCGTGTCCGGTCGAGCCCCGTAAATGCCGATATGGTGAAGAAATATTTCCCATGAATAAAATCAAAGGCCCCGATGGCCTTTTCCCGTGTAGATTCGAGTTCTTGTAATTGCAAACATCATGCATATCATGCATACATGCATATCATATTTGTGTTGCGGATTTAGGTGTGATACTCAACGAATCCGAGCCAAATCACCGGATTAACTTAATCTGGAGCGTCTTAGGTAAAGGAAACCAGCAAGTGACCGACGCCCGAGGCCGCATGGAAAGCCGTGCCCCGCCTCGGTGGGATCGCTTAAATAAAAGCGAAACCCCCATTTGACGCCAACAGCGCCGCAGCCTGGTGGTTGGGGAATGAAGGCGGTCCGGACGCGACCGTGGTTCGAACCCCAGGAATGGCATCCCAGTGATCCCCATTGTAAAAATGGGGGGCTCCCTTGTAATTAAAATAATAATAAAAAAAGAAAAAAAAAACTTTTTGCACTCGTTTCATTTTTTGCAATAATAAAAAATTTTTGCACCTCTTTTATTTTTTGCAAGAGGATGAGAGCACTTTCCCGGAACGAAATCGGGACGACTAGAGCAAAGAAGAACTGCGTCGCTATCCATCTTAAGAAGTACCCCCGCCACATCGGTTACTACACCGATACACCAAACTCTTTTGATAACTTTCAGGAATGGGACCATTCATAAAATCCCAAGATGCCCTGTTAGCACAGATCCTCGGAAGAGTAAACACAAAGGGTCAACTGGTCTTTGCAACCCAGGTAAGTATCCCTCTCCTAAAAATTTTGCAAGAAGCATGACTGTTCAAATGTTTCATCCCCATGTGGATTATATTAAATGTTCAATCGGTAAAGCATAAAAAAAAAATCTCTCCCAACTTATTACATTTGGAGTTTATGCTTCAGCTTATTTAAAAAAAAAAAAACATTCACGTTCACTAAACTGGCGCGTCCGTTCATGCATACATGCATCTTGCATCAAAATTTCCTGCAAGTTCATTTGATGAGATGATTTTGCCGAATGAAGCGGAGGTATTGAGTATGTCAAGTGAGAGTAATTAAGATGAGTGGCAAATCCTACCTAAACACACCCCCGATACACTCTGAGACCGAGTGAAGTAAGAACAAAATTCGTGGCTTGGGATAGAAGATCCATTCGCAATGTGTACATGGGTCGAAGTGACGAAAGGCGGTTCTTTTTTCTCCCCATACACAATATATCCCTTGCTAGCCACTTTGAGCCCGAGAAAGGAGAAATTCAAAATACCCCCGTCAAGAACCACCCTACATCGGGGTAAATGCAGGAGATTATAGTTGAAAATCAGTTGAAGAAAGGTAAGAAAGATTTAATTGCCTTCACTTGCATTAACCTTTGTGTGTAACTTCAGGTGAATCTTTATGGAGGCTCGAAGCGTCCCAAAATGAAGAAGAGCATTTCTTTCTCTACCCAAACACCAATATTCTTTGCTAGCCAAATTGAGCCCGAAATCATTCACTTCTAAACCAGAGTGGTGATCATCTCCCCAAATTGGGGCAAGAAGAATGATTTACCGGAAGATTGGTGTCAATGTGAAATGTCTCGAGAGTCCAGAGAGCTCATGAAAATAGCAAAGAAGAGAAGAAAAAAAAAGGAAAATGAAAATAAAAGGGCTAAAAAAGCAAAGTGCCTAGTAAAAGCAAGGCCAGAGCCCGGAGAGGAAAAGGCCAAATGCGGAAAAGCATTGAGCTTACCTCGAACGGAAACAAATGCAAAAAATAGAGAAAAACTCTTTTCTTGCCAAGCAAAAACAGACAGCTCATTGGACTCCCGAGGCAGGTTGTAATCCCCAGAGTCAGATGCTTTTCCCGGATGGAGCGAGATTGGTAAAACCACCAAGATGGCCACCAACTCATAAATCCCATAAAAAAAAAATCAATCAGAGCCTATAAGCCTTCCCAAATCGACATTACAACCCATCCGAAGACTCTTCCGATTGGGATGTTTCGAGTTAACATGAAGACTTTACAAAGAAGCTACCGCTTGAAGAAGTGGAGTCAATCATTTCTTGTCTTATCTTCCAGGTTCTTGACTTGTAAACCCGGTGAAGATAGTAATTTCAAATATGTCCCCAGTGTGGCCTCAAAGCAGGAGAAATCCCTTGTGTAAGCTCATGACCAAGCCAACATTACGGTCCCCGAAAGACCTTTCGCATTGATCAATAATGTATGCATTGCGAATATGTCCAAAATCTTAGACACGAAAAGAGTGCAAAGTCTCGAGAGTATTTGTCCCAAAAACCTCCAAGTGAGTGATCGGGATCAAGAAATATTCCCCGACTAGAGTGTGTGAGAAGCCCTTCAGATTAAGGATCTTAGCTTGGCATGCTCAATAAAGCCTTTTCATGAAGCGAAATTGTTGTTTCCATTAACCAAGGTTTTCATAAAAAAGAAAAAAGCAAAAAAGAAAAAGAAAAAAAAATCATCATTTTTGGGAACGACAGTTCTCCCTTCAATTAATTTTCCCCATGGAGTCTAATGGTTAGCGATGTCATCTAATTGAGTGAGAAGCTTTCGGTATCACGTTGTGCCAAGTAGCTTCCCCAGCAAGTAGATGTAGCTCTATCTGCCCATGCATTATTGTCATCCATGCATCATTCTAAAATTGTTTCGAAAGTCCTAAGTTGCATAGGGACCCGACTTGAGCAATTCGATTATTGGTGACAAGTTCCAAGCTATGAAGCGAACATATCACAGATGTTCATTGGCGGAGTTCCGATCGACATGCAAGCGCTAAGGTCGAGAGCTTGTCCCGTGCAATCCAGAGAATGTACTCCAGAGGCCGAAGTGTAAGTTCAGCCCCAAGTAGCACTCTCTCCCCATTGGCATATTATTTGTTAGAGCTAACCTTTTTTGGATAGGTAAGGTGAACTTTAGCTTCCCAATGCCTATTCTATAAGCAGGTTTCCTCATTCTGGTGAGCATGATGCAATGCTAAGCCCACTATGTGACTTTTTCAAAATAGCCTTTTCACGAGTCAAAGACTCTAAACCGAGACTTTTCAACATCCTTTTCACGGGTCAAAGACCCCGAACTGAGACTTTTCAACAGCCTTTTCACGAGTCCAAGATTCCGAACCGTGACTTTTCAATAGCCTTTTCACGGGTCAAAGACCCCGAACCGAGACTTTTCAATAGCCTTTTCACGAGTCCAATACTCCGAACCGTGACTTTTTCAACAGCCTTTTCACGGGTCAAAGACCGTGAACTGTTTTTCAATTGCCTTTTCATGGGTTAGAATACCGTGAACTGTGACTTTTTTAATCGCCTTTTCACGGGTCAGAATACCGTGAACCGTGTTGTTCCCTTTGGGGCCAAGCCCGTATCGTTTATGCGGTCGTCCCAGAGGTGTGTTTGTTTGAGCTAACCTTGCCTAAACAGGTATGGAGAGGCATGAGCCCCGAAGCCAGTTCCCCGAGCAAGTCCCCTCAAGTCTGGTGAGCCTTAAAGCCCAGAGCAAACGCATTACCAAATGAAGGCCAAGCCCGTATCGTCTATACGGTCGTGCCATTTCCATCCGAGGACCAAGCCCGTATCGTTTATACGGTCGTCCTAGAGTTTTGTTTGTTTCAATTAACCTTGCATGCGCAGGTACTAAGAGGATTGGAGCCCCGGAGCATATTCTCTGAGCGAGTCTCCCATTTTTAGTCTTGATAGTTGCTTTGGCGGTTCTTCCCAAACACTGTCAAGATAGTTTATCGACAAAATTAGGTGTCCTTTCGTCTTGGAATGGAACCTCTTTGAGCTCTCATTCCAAGAGGGGCAACTGTTGACACCTAATTTTGGTGATCCCATATTATTATTATTATTATTATTATTATTATTATTATTATTATTATTCGTTAAATAAGAATACGTCTAATTTATTTTTGTCTTATTGCAAAATAGAAAAAGTATAAAAAAATACAAACACATATATAAAACGAATTTTTTTTTAAAAAAAAAAAGAAGAAAAATAAAAAATAATAATAAATGAGAAAATAAAAAAAAGGGAAGAAAAAGAAAAAAGAAAAAAAATCAATTCGGGCCGGCTTGATTCGAGTCCAAACCCGAGCCCACGACTTTTTATTTTGTTTTCACGCGTAGCCCACCCACGTGCAACCCAGTTGGGCAATTCTCTTCCTCAGCCCATTTTCTCCTCGGCCCACCATTTCCTTTTATTTCTCAGCCCATCTCCCTTTCTTATTTTTCTTCAGCCCATCTTTGTTTTGTTTCCCCCCATAGCCCACCTCTCTCTTTTATTCTTCTTTCCTTCAGCCATTTCCCATACGTGAATATCTCTACACTCACCTGCACACGGTCACGTCACTTTCATTTTCACCGCACACCTCACGTGGTCTCTCACCAACCCACGTCTCCATCAACCGGATTCTACGCTCGTCCACCCATGCAAGTTTGGGGAAGGAGGCGGAATGAACATAAAAGAGAGAGAGGAGGGCAGGCCGTTGGTTGGCCCGTTCGACTAAAAAGAGAAGTGGGGGTTCCAAAAAAGAAGAGAAGGCAGCCCGCAGAGTGAGGTTCGGTCAGAGAAAAAAAAAGGAGAATGAGAGCTTGAGGGAGGAGGAAGAGACCTCTGTTGAAAACAGAGGTAATCCGCACCAATGAAGGGGAAAGTTTCGCACCACCCATCTGCTGTCGCACCTTCCCACAATGTTGCTTCGACTTGAGAATAGGTCGGTACTCCCTCGGCCATCTAGTACTCCGTGTTGCACTTGCAAGCTCGCCGGGCCGTGGCTGTTAATTTGTCCGGTCCGGCGAGTTCTCTAGTTAATTCCCATGGCATGTACTCTGCTATAGTTGCTTTTGATAGTCGATCTTAGGCCAGCCCACGCGTTGCTTGTCCCGGTTAATCCCCTATTTTGGGTTCATGAGTTGAGATCATTTTTTTTCGCACACGGGTTCACGCTTGTTCCTCATACTCTACCGACTAGTTAAGTACTTAAGCATTTCTCTAGTTTTTTTTGTCTCGTTCCCGATCATTGTTCAGTTTTCGTCACCTATTAGTCTGGACTAAAGGAAGAAGAGCGAGACGTAGACCAAGCTCTTGAGGAAACAGAGTGCTTTAGTTTGATTGAAAAAAAAAAAAAAGTAAAGGGCACAGTGAACGGAAGGAGTCTTGGCCGACAAGGAGACATCTTGGTGAGACGAGCGCCGAGTATTGTAGATACGCAAGGGAAGAGGAAAATAAATGAAGATTTTTTGGGTGAAAAGATATGGACGATGCTTGCAACCACGCGGCGTCAACGGAGTGAAGGTGGCGCGTGAGCTCGAACCAATAGTGGTGCAATGACGGTGGGCCGGCGACGTCGGAAGATCTGCGTCGTGCTCGAGCGAACTTAGGCGACGCGAGTCCGAACGATGGCGACGCGAGTCCGAACGAAGGCGACGCGAGTCCGAACTTAGGCGACGCGAGTCCGAACGATGGCGACGCGAGTCCGAACGAAGGCGACGCGAGTTCGAACTTAGGCGACGCGAGTCCGAACTTAGGCGACGCGAGTCCGAACGAAGGCAACGCGAGTCCGAACTTAGGCGACGCGAGTCCGAACAATGGCGATGCGAGCCCGGGCGACGCGAGGATGAATAGAAGTGATTCGAGCTCGGGCTGCGGCGACGCAAACGTCAACGCTCGGCGACGCCGGCTCGAGTAGAGTTGGTCGGGGTCCAAGAAGTCCGCGGAGTGAGAGCTAGTGACGGTGGCAAGTGGTTCCCGGCGATGCGGCGGCAAGGCGAGCGGCGGAGCTTGGTTGGCGTCGGAAGTGCGAGTCGCCGTCCCGGGTTGCGGAGAGATGGAGCATGCACGGAGGAGACGATGAACAGTAATAAGGGGGGGCTGATTCACGCTTTTGTTGACTGATTTGGGCTTCTTGGATGGACTGACGAATTGAAGGTTGAAGAGGAGAGTGGGCTGGCGAAAAAGAAAATAAAAGGAAGAGATTTGGGCTGATTCCGATGGGCTGGTGTGGTTGAAATGAAGGCTAGTGGGCTGCTTTGGTCAATTTGGGCGTAAAAGAGAGAAGAAGAAGAGGAGCGGATGGGCTGGCCTAGTTGAAGGTTGAAGGAGTGGGTCGAGCGAACGGGCCGAGAAAAAGAAAAGAAGAGAGGATTGGGTCGTGCGAATAAAAAAGGGGGCCTAAGCAGTTGGGCTGAAAATAAAAGGAGAAGGAATTCGGATGGGCCGGCATGAAAGAAAACAGAAAAGCTGCCGGGCCCGTCTTGGCTTGGGCGTGAAGAGGCTGGGCCAAAGAAAAAAAATGTTGAAGCCCAATTCGGATGAACTAAAGAAGATTGGGCCTGGGATTTCTTTTTTGTCCTTCGGGCCCGGTCCTGGTTTCTCCGCGGACCGGACCGGGCCCGACGACTCGATCCGTGTCCGGTCCGAGGACCCGACCCAGACCCGGTCCCTTATTAAAAAAAAAATAAAAAATTAATAATAATAAAATAATTAAAAATAAAATAAAAAATTCGAAAAAATAAATAAAAATTCAAAAAAAATCAGAAAAATTTCAGAAAATTAAAAAAGTGGTTTCTTTGACCTTTTTACCCCTAATATGAATTTTCATGCCTAAAATTGGCGTTGATTGAAGACCGATGTCCAGTCCGGTCTGATAACTGTTGTAATTCGACCTTCGAGTCGAAGTTGTCTGTTTAAATATCGTCATTATAGATTTGGTCTGCATGTGCTTATCCCGATCTTTATTTGGCATATTTATCTGATTGAGTATTTATAACACTGTCTTTTGAAAAATTGCCTGTTAATCGCTTTCCCTATATGCTAGGTTAAGGATAAATAGGTAATTGCACGAAATGACAGAAAAACATTATGCATGATCATTTAGTACTGGTTAGATACACGATGAGCTTAAAATGATATGCAGAATGTGTGGTCACCTTAGGAAATATCAACTGGTTAGGTACCGAAAGGGCGCTAATTTTCTAATTAGCGTAAACAAGTCCCCGAACTTAGAAGCTCTTGTTGCGTAGGAATCGAGATAACCCTCCCGTGTCTCGATTGGTTTCTAGCCGACCCCAATAGGCTAGTGGCGACTCTTAATAGCATTTTAATTTGCTAATCAATAAAATGAATCCAATGTCACGCGAGGTAGGACTTGGGAGAGTCCACGTCATTGATCTATGGCAATACCTCTAAACCTCGCCGGACCCTCCACGGGAGGCCGAAGGCAAGGTCGCGACAATGTTATACATATATGAAAAGGAATCGGAATCGATTCGTATATGATATGATTGCTTGCATTATAAATTGTACCTCTAGCTTGCTTCTTATATTTGGTTTAGATATTCGTTTATTGAGATAGTTGTATCTCACTCTTTATCTTTTCAGATTTGTAGGTAACGATAAGTCCCTCTCTTCGTTTCGGTATTATTATGTCCATAGAAGTTTATTGTATTGATGTCGTAGCTATGAAATAAGAAGTAACTCTTAGACGCTACGTGACTACCGTATGGGTGGACATGGGTTAGTACATGTAGATTAAAAAGCAAAGCGAAGATGAAGCTCTTTTGATTGAGAAAAAGTATAGCATGAAGATGGATGGTGTGTATCCTAGGCGACCGATCTACATGGAGGAGTTTTTGAAAGCCGAAGGCAACTTTTGGGGACATTTTACCATCCCGAAGAAAAGAACCTAAATGGAGTCATGTGATGATGCATATATATGTTGTAGATCGATATAGTTTGATCTAAATGATATGGATAGATGAAGCATATTATTACTCATAAATGTTTCCTATAGATTTTTAACCAATCAAAAGCTTAAAATGAAATCGCTTCCGCATGCGAATCATTAATAAGAGTGAAAACAATTAAGGGTCGATTTTGAGGACGGTGTACCTAGGACACCACATGTCCTCTCCCGCAACGTCACAACTTTACGATCCTCATACGGTCTCGCTTTATAAACAACGTAAAGTCGTAGTGCTCTTGGAGGGATTCAAGAGATCGAGAACCCTAAAGGAGCATAAGTTTCCTATTACGGGCACAAGGGTCGGGTCGGGAACGTCACAAGGATCAAGTGGGAGAATGTTATAACACTATGGATAATGTGATCCCACATTTGATTATTTCATTAACTTGAGTGCTAACTGTTCTTGCCGAAGAGTCACGTTGCCCAAAGGTTACGATAACATCTTGATGGACGACGTTATCCGAAGGGGTGCGAAGGAAAAAATATAAAAGGATCATCTAAGTCGAAACCTCTTATCGTCAGTTTTCATTCCAACGTACATTTAGAATGTATGTTTCCATAGAGAACACACACCATCGCATAGAGAAATTGGCTAGAAGCACCTGTCATCGACCGTACAACGCTTCGCGAATTCTGGTTTGTCAATCGTCTTCATCAATGGCTAGAGGTAAGTAAAGATGCCTTACGTTTCTACATTAGATTATGATTATACGTGATTTTGTTTGACAACATATAATAAGGACTTTCAGTGTTTGGAATTACTTACATTAGATAGAGCGTGATCGTAAACGTTTACAAAACTAGTCAAATGATATCTTGGCTAAAGTTCAAAAACTTATCCGAGGTTGAACTTCGAACTACAAGAATTTTAGACCTTCCCAGATAAATGTAACATTGGCTGCTATATGGAGACTCCCTCACTCCCCTTTCTTGGGCTCTTCACTATATTTGTATTGCTGGAAAATGTCTCTAATGTACGTCATATTATAAATGATACCTACATTACATACGTGAAAAGAAGAAGATGAATGTAATGCATTCAGACTTTCAAACAAAGCAGTGGGTCCTAGTTCGGCTTGGTCGGCTCAGAGCAAAAATTCCACATCAAAAAAGAGAAAAGGACAAAAAAAATGAAAATGAAATTTCAGCAGAATTATCTTTCTCTTGATTAATTGAAAGGGATATTAAAATTGCATGATATATCAATGAGTCGCTGATGCATCGAAACCCTCAAACGTAAATATATCCAGAAACAAGAAAGGGACCAAAGAAAACGAGCAGACAGCAAAAGCAGCAGCAACACCAGCCCGACCCATCTTTTCTCAGTTTCTCGTCCCAGCTTCGTTATAATCTCTCGAGTCCTTTCTCGCAAGCAGCGAACGAGTTCCAACTTCAATGGCATCTTCTCTGCCATGTGTCGTGGCTCCATTGTCCTCCTCCTCCTCCTGCTTCGGTTCTCTGCCCCGAGAGCTTTGCGGTTCTTCGCCGTCACTGCTCCCGACCCGCGCATGGACGTCCCAGAATCTGCGTGAGCACTCTAAACTCGTGTTGCGTGCGCATCTGTTCTTATTCGTGATGTCGCCCTTTTCATATGCTTCCGTAGAAGAAACAGCTTTGACTTTTGATAAGATAGATCTTGACATTTTGCTCGCCGTGAAAATGAGAAAGAATGGATTGAAACAAAATGAGATGATATTTGCTAGGATAAAACCTTATCTTTGGTGCTTCACCACACTGCTGTGCTGCTTCAGATAGCTGTTGGGCTCTACTCTGCTAATGTATTGAACGATAAGAACGAATTTTCATTTGTGATTTTTCACTAAATTATTTCGTTTTTTTTTTTTTTTTGGCTGCAAATGAATACTTTTATCTGCTTCACATATTGCAGAACTACTATACATGAAAGAAGTCCTTATGTTACATGTACTGAAGTAACAATATCTGTAAAAGCACTCTCGATAGCAACCTTTTAACTGTGTTGGTTTTCACCGACTTTTCTTTTTTTGAAAATTTGGTGAGAGTAGTCATAATGGCAGGATGGGTTTAGGACGAGCAGTCCGAGTTTCAAATTCGACGTCGGTAGTCTCGAATATCAAGTCAGAGCGAGATCCTAAAACTCGAGACGGTTTTTTCGAGATGGAGTTCCATGTACATTCCAACGAAGTATGCAGGAACTAAAGCCCTGCCTGAATTCTCCTAATTACAGTACTCGTCCTTACACTTTAATAACAACATAATTTCATAAGAATAACCATAACAATTACCTAAATAGCCTAGCGTAGTCTAAGAGGACTGAGTATACGTGTAGTCGCCTAAATCAGCTCCCATCTCTTGCTTGAAAGCTTAAGTAGGGATGTTGTGACTTTGTTCGAAAATAGATGGGGCTAGCACAACGCAACCCTAAACAAGTATTAGGCGAGCTAGCTTCGGTAGAAAGATCAATATAGAAGTTCTGATTTCCTCCCCTGAAACAGAAACCTCTTTGGCATCAAAAATTGTATTAAGAAAAGTAAATGAGATAAGATTACTAACGTCACAAAACCATACATGAAGTTTTGGCTCCATTTGTTTCACAAAAGACAACTTTAAGGAAAAAGTTTTCCGGATTGGTTTAGAGAAAATAAATCAATCAAGGAAAACATTTTCCGTTAATGAAAAAAACAAATTCAAAAGTGGGAAATCATTTTCCCTTCTCTTTCTTTCGGCAGACCAACCATGTTCTCTTCCGTGCACTCATTTTAATTTTTTATTTTCTTTTTAAAAATTGTAATTTAATTTTATTTATTTTTCTTTTCTTTTCTCTTTTTCTATTTCTTTTTCTTTTCTTTTCTTTTTATTTTTCCTTCTTCTTATGCCGATCACAAGCCATGGCGACGGCCAGCGAGGCTCGAGCTCACGCATCTAGCGAGGTTGGCGGGCTTCAAGCTCTTCCAAGGTTGGGCCTCGCCAGCCATTGCCATGATCGGTGACCAACCGAAGAAGAAAGAAAATTTTAAAAAAAATAAAGAAATTAAAAAAATTAGAAAGATTGTTTGGTTTTTTTTAATTCATTTTCAGATTTCAACCAAACACCGAAAAATATTATCATTTTTCTTGAAAAAACACTTCCTGAAAAATACTTTTTAGAAACGCCACATTATTTGCGAGACGGAGCCACCGTACGAAAGCCTTTACCAACCATGGCTTTAGTTTCGTAAGTCTTCAAAATCGTTCGTTTAAGAGACTCTGGTAACTTAATTTGTTAGATAATCCTCCGTCCCCGTGATTTTCACTATAAATAATCGGTTGACTTGCCAATGCCGAACCCATTTAAATAAACAATCTATAAAGTTGGAAACCAAAGTGATCGTTCGTAACTTTTTGGCACTCAACTTTTTAAACTTGTGGACCTCGCGATTTATGTACTAAACCACGTCATTAAGACGCACCACAAATTGAGAAATTGGGGTTAAATATTCTCTTCGGCACGCTACAAATTTCGGAAGAAATTCCCGAACACTGCAATTCTAAGTATTCATCTCACGCCCTTTTTTTGTCGCTTTTGGAAGAAAGCAAGTTAACTTTTTTTAAAAATATTTTAGTTGAATTATGAGAGAGAGAGAGAGAGTTAGAGTTTTCATGCTCCAAGGCTAGACTATAGTTTTAAACTTTGACTTCTGCCTTTGTCACGAGCGAGTTTGAACCAAAATTTTGCAAATTTTAAAAAGTTTAGTGCCGAAACTTCACCAACTATCGCTTTGCCAAATCTATTGAAAGTTATCCTACGTTGGATATTTTATTGCAAAACAATGATATGCCGGATTCTTCGGCGAGCCTAGCAGTCAAAGTTTCCTACAGTTGTAAAACTCGGCTTCGTACAATATGCACAAATCCTACAAGGCACTATGTCACAGGTCGCCAACACACAACAAATGCGATAAATAAAATTTTTTTTTTTTCGGGCTATAATTATTGGCACAGAATATGATGAAAGAAAAAGTTAGTCCATTTATTATGTCGTAAAAAAAAAAATTGGACCTCACTTTTTGGTCCTACCAAATTTACCCTTAAATAAAACGAACGACTCTATATGTAGATAAGGAACATCAAGCTAGATGCAGATGGTGGTCACCAACTGAAGTAAAAATTACCTGGTTGATCTTAGTTACTGTTTAGTCGTTAACCGATTCATGTCAGCTCGTTCGATGTGGTTCCGGAATGGTTAACCTGCAGTCTTCAGCATAATCTTGCATAGAAGTTCGAAGTCGATTAGAAGTGCTTGAGTAATGAACTAATAATGCATACAAGCTCGGGTCGAACCGAGACATTCGACACCGGCATATGTACATGCGAGAAGCTCATTTTCGATGCTCGAGATTCGTGCTTGTATCGAATAGACGGCATTCGATGTACTTGATCTATAGGAAGTTTTTGTCCGGAGCACCTGAACAGATGCGCATGTACTTATTCCGAAATTGATCTTCATTCCAACGAGTTCATTACTGTGGAGATGCTTGCCATTTAGGAATCGGCCTGATGAATGCCTTTGTCGCAGAGGTACGAGCGACTGGGAATACCTTTGGGAATTTCTTCCGAGTCACCACTTTCGGCGAGTCTCACGGGGGCAGCATTGGTTGCATAGTCGATGGGTGTCCCCCTAGAATACCGCTTTCCGAAGCCGACATCCAAGCCGATCTGGACAGAAGGTTCTGTCTCCTTTGATAGCTGGCTGTGTCCTGATCACTTATATAGATCAAACTGTGTCGAAATGCATGGTTCAGTAAATGTCATCTGTTCTTGAAAGAATTCCTAACGTTTGACTGTTCACTTCACTGTGTTGTGTGCAGGAGACCGGGTCAGAGCCGGATGACTAGCACTAGGAAGGAGACTGATACATGTAAAATATATTCAGGAGTCTATGAAGGTTTGGTTCTCATCCCAATCATGGCTATTGATCCTCTTAATGCTGTTATCTTTTTCCTGCTTGACATTCGCCGATTGTGTCTTTTTCAAATTAAGTTGATCATTCTATTTTAGTACAGGGGTGACTACTGGGACACCGATCCTGATATCTGTTCCTAATACTGATCACAGAGGCTCTGTAAGTATCTACAGTGGGAACTATTGAACAAAATCGATAACAAAACACGATCTTTGGAAACTACAATTTTTGCGTCTATCTGTTCAGTCTTGTGAATAAGATAGCATGAATGTTATGCCATCACATTGTGAAAGCTACGATATGTTTGACAGATATGGTAAGTGTTCAAAGGAGGTTGAAACTGCATAGTTGGGTTGGCTACGCTAATTACGTCGAAACAGTCTTCTTAGTTTCTGTCGAAACGGTCTTCTGAGAACCTTTTTTAAAACAACTGCTTCCGGATTGGAATTTGCAGGACTACAACCAGGTGTCATTAGCTTATAGACCTTCTCATGCCGATGCAACTTACGACATGAAGTATGGTGTCCGAGCAATAGGGGTAAGTTCATCCCACCACCGTAGCAGATGCTTGAAATTTGCTTGGATTTTATGAGGACAGAGATACTGACCAAGTTTCTATTGAACTCATTATCGACTCTAGGGTGGTGGTAGATCTTCAGCAAGAGAAACCATCGGTCGAGTTGCATCTGGAGATATCGCTAAGAAACTTCTGAAAGAATTCTCCAGGACTGAGGTACCGTGATCTTTCAAGCTGGATTTGCGCTTCTGGTGTCAAGTCATGCATCTATTTACCGCTTGCTGCCCTTTTGTTTATGTCCTGGCTTTGACATATTTGTTTCTGTGTGTGATCTGTTGTCTACCCGGGGAAAGAGAACCTTCATATGTGGAAGATGCTACTTGCTTAAAACTATCTCTAGCTTGCGAAACAGAACAAAAACCATTGAAGAGATGAAGGGGGAGGAGGGAAAGTAGGAAAAATGATAGCAAAAGAGGAAGTCAAGGATAAGGAAGATGTCATCCAGAGAGAGAGGTCGGAAGGGGAAGTAAAATCGCAAGCGAAAACCGGGGTAACTCATGTAGAAAAAACTATAACGAGGTCTCTGATACCAATTGATGCAGCGAGTGAAGGAAAAGATAGCCAAAAAACAACAAAACAGCGCTAAATTAGAGTT
Source organism: Rhodamnia argentea (assembly GCF_020921035.1). NCBI lineage: Eukaryota > Viridiplantae > Streptophyta > Magnoliopsida > Myrtales > Myrtaceae > Rhodamnia > Rhodamnia argentea. Next base: position 29,262,165 of record NC_063157.1, on the reverse strand, counting down.
TACTTACTGCTCAAACAGAGAAAAGATACACGAAGGTTTTATAAAAGACCAATGACATTCATGGAATGAAGAAAAATTAATGACAAGAGAGACTTAAAAAGCAAATTTTGCACCCTTAACTCAATGGCTCCCCCTTCATACATTCATTTAAGCGTGCTCAGTCATGTTTTTGAGTGCATCCTCATGTTAATTTTTCTGTTGCCCGTAGGTTCTTGCTTATGTCTCTCAAGCCCATGAAGTAGTACTTCCAGAACATTTGGTAGATCAAGAATCTGTTACGCATGAGCAGGTACATGAGTTATCTCACGATTACTTTTCTAGGATTCTTTGTTCAGAAAACAGAGAAAGGAAAGCACATCTGTCATGGAATTCTTGCATTTTCTTGGTCAAATTCATTTCGACAGCCTGTGTATCTTGTGTTTCCAATGTGAAGTGTCTGAATTTTCATGTCTTTTATTAGGAGAGACCGAGAGCGTAAAGTTAGAAAGCTAAAACTGCAGTTATATGTTGAAATACCATTCCCCCAAGAACAGGTTGCGGAGTTTTCATGGGTTGGGGGATTCATCTGAATGCAGCTTATCCTTAGATCCTAGAAAGCCGGCAGTGCTTAGGACAAAGCATGATAGTGATGCTTGTCCCCTTTGACTATGGCTCTCATTCTCTTAATTGCTTCAAAGAATATGTTGCCACCAAGGAAGCCGGGGGGGTTTCACGTAGCTCTTCGTAGCATCGCAATACCAATGAGCTGTTATTGTGGGCGAAAAAACGTCGTCAAAGTTGATAATAGCGCGTCTGTTGAACTTTAGCTGGTTTGAGGGCATTTGAGAGTTGGAACTACAGAATGTTATCCCCTCCCCACCATTCACGATTACTGTAAGAAGAACAGAAGAGATGGCTTGACAGTTGATAGATTTAATACCAATAATTTGTGTTGTTAGAGATATATTTAGGATTACGGTTTAGGATTAGGTTATTGTAATCCTAACATGTATAATCAACTTTTCGTGAAAGCTAGAGAAGATGGCACAGAAATGCTTCTGGGAACACCACACCAAAAAAATGCACTGGTTTTGCTTGAAAGATCATACAAGTTTCCATGCTATCACATGCGCTTTTCCTAACTTCTTGATGTGTCGAGACCTACAGCATCCTCTCCTAATCTGCAATACTTCTTTGCGCTCAACCAAATTTCCCGACGTTCCATGTATGGACAGATAGAGAGCAACATTGTCAGGTGTCCAGATGCTGGCTATGCAGACAAGATGATTGCTGCGATCGACGCTGCCAGGGTCACCGGGGACTCTGTCGGCAGTGTTGTCTCATGCATAGTGAGGAATGCTCCACGCGTGAGAACCTTTTTTCCCTGACCTCTTCGACAACTCTAATGTCGTCTAAGTTTGTCTATTGCTTTGGTAAAGAAAACTTGGGATCATGAGGTAATTCTTGATGTATGTGATCCAAGAGTCTAAGCTGGATTTTCTTGTTCAGGGGCTTGGTTCACCAGTTTTTGACAAACTGGAAGCCTCGTTGGCAGGAGCTCTCTTATCTGTACCTGCAGCCATTGGATTCGAGTTTGGTAGTGGTTTCACTGGTACGGAAACTCATATCCAGCAGACTCTGACCATTAATTTCTCGGACGAGTGCAAAGAACGAGTGAATTACTTGTATGCGCCACAACTCTTTGTAAGGAATTAACTGTCTTCGTTCTGATCTGTGAACAACCCTGTCAGGTACACGTTTGACAGGGAGCCAACACAATGACGAGTTCTACTTGGACGGACATGGAAGAATCAGGACGAGAACAAACCGATCGGGTGGCATTCAGGTATGATCTCGAAAGAGTAATCGGGTCTGGGATTTTTGACGCCAGTGTTCTTGCTTCCTTAGATTAAAACTAGGAACTGATGAGTCCTTTTTGTTTGTTTTCTCTATGCACATCTTCATTTTGATCTTTTTTTTGTGGTTTATCAGGGTGGAATTTCCAATGGGGAGATCATAAACATGAGAGTAGCTTTCAAGCCGACACCGACTATCGGGGTAATGTCTCCCTCCGTCTATCTCCCTATCTCTGGGGCACAAAATTTTTAGTTCGTGGCTCAAGTTCTAGCCAAATCTGAGTTGGATTGAAGCCTTGAGACCATGATAAAGATGAGTCAAGAGGATTGGATACCGAGGCTGCCAGTCAAATGACTCTGTAGCTAATTTGCTACTGGTGGCTGGGATGCCGGCCCTACATGGCCCGTTACCGGGCCAGCCCCTCCGGAAGCTCGCTTACTTGCCCGGATTATAAAATCGACACAGAACATGTCCCGGGCGCCTGGCCAAACTTGAGCAGGCGCCCAAATGACACCCTGACCCTGGGGAAAATACGCATTTCATAGTAGGTCTTATGGAGTAAAACGCAAAAGCTTTGTGAGACTTTCTTTTAGGATTTTCTAGCGCGAGAGCTATGAGAAATCGTGTTCTAACACTTTGGGAAGTACTTGAGAGATTGAGCGATCGATTAATGACTTCGGAGCTCTCTAACTGATACTGGATTCTTTGCTACTGGTTACAACACTCGGGCGTTCTGTATCGTTCCTTGTTGATTTCCCTAGAAATTTCTGTATCTCGCATCAGCTTTCATTGCAAAATCCAGTTAAATTCCGGGTTAAATCTCAAAACAGCACATCAACATACTTATGTGCAGACTTGCACATGAACCTGTGAAGTTAATCACAGTAATGCTCATGGAAGTTCTGAAGTAAATTCGGTTCTGATACACGTCTGCAGAGGAAGCAAAACACAGTGACTAGAGATAAGAAGGAAACTGAGCTAATCACCCACATTCGGTTCGATCCGTGTGTCGCTCCTCGAGGTAAGTATGCACAATCTAGATGAGGATTCATTTTTCCATTTTCTTTTCCACTGATAAGAATCATATCGTCAATGTTCCTGTGCAATATACCACGAAAAGAATTGTGATTTTGAAAACGTAAAACGTGCACACTTGGCTGGTTCATGCAGCGGTTCCGATCGTAGAGGCCATGGTGGCTCTGGTGCTGGCGGATCAACTGATGTCGCACTATGCACAATGTCATCTCTTTCCTATCAATCCAAACCTACAGGAACCGATTGTGCTGCCGCAAACTCGGAACGACCAGAAAGTGACACAACACCTCTAACACCTCTGTGGCTAGAGGTAATAATTAGGGGATGTTCAATAAAGAGCCTGGCAATACAAAAACGGAAGCCAGCTCGAAAATTTTCGGTTCGGGCTTCAGACCGGTTTGACTTTCGCAAATATGCTGGCTTTGTTTCCGAGCTTCATGCTGAAAAGGCCCCCAAGTACTCTCCGTCTTTGGTCATGTCTCCATAACCATGTCTTTACCTTTCAGGGATGAGATCTGTACTTTAGGGAATAACAAAGTAGTGAACAGATGTTCCTCTACCGCGGGCAACAAGACCTTTCCTCTCCTGGCGATGATTTTGTAATAGCTTCGCAACGTAACAGTTGCTGCTTCCTTTTCACACATAAATTCGTTGTTTGACATTCTCGGAATCGGCGGCGGCAGATGCAGAAACCTCGCTAACTGGGGGGACAAAAGAGAAATTTCGCGATACCTACCTCGGGGGAGGGGCAGAGGCATATTTTAGGTCCGAACGTATAACTTACTGAAAATTACATCCCCATGATTGAAGCTTTCACTACTACATGCAGACGCAGATGTTTTAACTATCAAGGACTAGTCCATTCAAGGTGTCTCGTTGCACTCTTGGTGGCACACTATGAATAAGTAGAGAGAGAGGTCATCATCGTAATCATTTATGGTCGTCGGTCAAGTAGGGCATAATTAGCCGTCATGGCTTTTTAGATTCTCCGAACGTCATGATCCTCGAAAATAAGGATAAGATGAGGATACGAGAACTAGGGTTTGAATCGTAGGCCACACAATGGTCTATAAAGATCAAGATTTTCTTTCCCAATAGAGGAAAAACCGATTCCCTAGTAAAGCTGAGGACCCAAAGAGGAGGGAATTTCAACAAGTAAAATGCTTATCTAATAATACTGTAAAAAACAGTACAATTTAGATCGAAAATTCACGCATTATCATCGCATGTTTTGCATAAAACGTTCATTGATTGGAAGATCATGTGGTAAAAAATAAATAACGGTACTATCGAACTGTCAAGTTAGTAACTTCCTTTCAATAAACGCTGGACAACATGATGAAATTAAGAAAAAGAGATTCAGGGTTCATCCACCTCGTTATACATGCAACTTCACCTTTTGCCTTTGTTATACTTCGACCATCTTAGACTTGTTTTAGTGGTTAATCAGGATGTCCCCCATGACTAAGTTCGTTTGTTAATGTCCTAACTATTAGACAATGGCCAAAGAAGTCGAGAGACCCTTTCGCGCTATGTAGCGGCATTGCCGGGAGGAGGTCCATGGGCTCACTGATGGACTAGTCACAGCAAAGACCGCCCGGCCGAGGACGGCTGAGGAACTCGAAGATCAGAAGGCAGCTCGTTTTGAGGAGGAGAAGAGGATCAAGACTGCTATTGAGGATCTCAGTAAGTCTGCAACACTTGATGGAACTCCGGTGAGTTTTCCGGTACAGTTGCCGACAACTTGTTTGCCTTTCGACAGTGCCAGAGGGTTGCCCCCCAAGTTGGCGTCTCGGCCAGGAAAGAGGCTCCACTGGTGCATGAGGAAAGGGAGGGAGGAGGGGAGGAGGGCTCTATGGGGATCTGTGGCCTATGCTCTGTGGGCTCCGTGGGCTATATGACGCATTTCTGATACAGTCGCCGGTGGGCGGTGGCTCAGTCCTTCTCCGGCAACGTCACTTAAGGTGAGGACATTCGAGGGAATTTTTGTAATTATGGAAGTTTAGCAAAGGTAAAGTCGGAAAAGAAAAAGAATATATTAGCATTCCAGAAGGCTTTAAAAATGTAATTGCATCTCTCCGAAATTCTCCAAAATATTTGCCAAAAGCTACTTGCATTGTCCAAGGGGTTTTGGGAAATAGTCTATGCGACTGAAGGCTTTCATTAAGAAACACTTACAATAAAATGTACTGAAAGTTGTAAAACTTGTCACGAAAATGGAATTGACCAACTCATTATGTTAACTCTGTCTAACTTGACAAACGAAAAATATTGACATGACAATTTTTTTTTCTTTCTCTACATGCAATTTTTAATATTTTCCCTTTAAAAATTTACTTAAATTGGATTAAATAAATTAAAATGGATAATTTTTAAGGAAAAAATAAGTGGCCAAAAAAAAAAAAAAAGGAGAACAAGCCCTCGTCAATGGCCGCCACCCACCGCCAAAGAGGGCTAGCAAGGACCTGTCAGCCCAGACCCGAGCTCGCCTCATATCGAAAAGTGGGTCTTCTTCGTGAAGAACATTCAAGAGGTGCCTTTTTTTCATTAAGTACACTTATGAATCAATGCAAGAGGAGCTTTCGATGTTCGAGCCAATGAATTTTACGGTACGATTTGTATATTCTTTTGTGAGATTGAGATATCGTTTCGCGACTAACTACGAAGTTGAACACCGTGGGAATTATTCGACGTAATCGGGAGTTGAAAAAAGCTGAGAGATTATTTGAGTAATTCGAGTATGGTTATAATCTACATATAGTAGGGTCCTATGTTCTTCTCCCGCGAACATAGGTCCCACCAACCGAATCACAAATCACGTCTAATGTTTATTGGTCTATATATTTGATTATTCGATAATTTCCGTGATGGAAGCACTAATGGGATTTAAGGAACAACATGAGAAGAGAAAGCAAAGGTTTTCGAGTTTCCCCGGTTATAATTCATTTTGCATCCAAAACTCAAACAACAGCCCCACAAGAAAGAAAAATGTGAAATCAAATCTATCGTGCAACTGATAAAACTTTGTTTCCCGTTGATCAGAAAGATATATTCTCTAGCATTACTATCGATCTCGTTAAGGTTAGTGTTGAGACGAGGTTTTGTTAAGAAATTTGCAATCTACTTTGATCAGTTCGTAGATACGAAGTAATGATTATATTGGGAAAACAAGTTACCTTTCTTTTGGAATGATCTCACAAATTTTTTTGGGATACCACAGTCTAGGTGAGCTCAGGAGCAGCTTGCTTGAGAGCGACGGCGGGAGCGACACCGCGGCTCCTCCTCTGATGCTCCTGCACGAGCTCGCCGGCGAACCAGTCCAGCTTCTCGTAATTGCTCTGCCCCGACACCCTCTTGCCCCCGAAGAGCACCGACTCGACGTTCTTCTGTTTCAGCATGCCGTCCGCCATCGCCGTCACCACCTTCACATTGTCGGGGCTCCGGACCATATCCACATCACGCCCGCCCTGGCCAAGGCTGGAGCCGTTCACCTGCATCGCCCGGTTATGTCAAGGCAAAAAATCTTACTACCAAAGATGACAGATTCCGGACTGCCCTACGGCAACAACTCATGGGTGAGATCTCGATCCCGGACCAAAGGACGAACCGCGACTTATGTTTACCATACAGGTTCAGAAATTATGTTCAGCTCCCTAACATGAAAATAACCCAAGAATGGGAATTTCAAGATTCATATGTTTACCACCCCTTTTTAATATGTTTTGTCGCACTTTGTACATGGACTTGCTTTCCTTGTGGCCTTGTCCCGAACGGTCGAGCCTAGTATATATCGAAACTGCAACCTCGTGGTAACTAAGGCGCAAAATTTCAATCTTTTTCTCCCTCGATCAACCCAAAGAGATTAGAGCTGTGAAACCGGTCCGGTTGTAACTTCGGACCGGACCGGACTGCCCATAGAAACAGGTCCGGTTTCAGTAAAAACAAGTCCAGTTCCAATTCTGAGTGTTTAACCCACCCACCCACTCAAGAACCCGTCTTGTTTTTCAAAGTTGGAAAAAAAAATTCTTATTCTTTATATTTCTGTCTATTTTGTATAGATGTTTTACTTTGAGTCGTTTTATTGCTCATATTATTTGCTGTAATTGTTATTTGTCTAGATCTTTTTTATTAAAAAAAAGGCAACAAAAAAAGAAAACAATGGTTCCCGGGTAGATCCAAGGATAAATCAGAAAAGATTGGATCTAAGCTAAACGGGATAAGTTTCAGGCTCTAAAAATTAAGAACCTTTCTAATAATCCGAAACCTATCCATCCTGAACCGATCAACTTTTCTAACGTTTAATGAGAACGTTGAAAAGTCGGGAGTAGAAATTCCACAAAAGACCAATGCAACGACACGCAACCCCAATCTGCTCAAAATGTTCAATTAATACCACCGATGTAACAAATGTCAACAACGAGACAAAACGATCAGATGATTACACAGCAATGTGCAGATATTGATTAATATCCAGACAAAAGCTGCATCAGCGAATGCCGGTGTTATTTATTTTCTCGCCTGATATCTATTCATTCTTGCATGTTTCATCGTCAGAAAAAGAACCAAGTATGAAAGCTGAAAATATTAGAAAAATAAAATAAAAAGATTTAGTTACCTGGATCCTTAGGTAATTGCTGCTCCTGCCCGGACCGAACGCCAAGGCCACGGCCTGGTCAACCACGTCCGCCGACGCATCCCCAGCGATCCGGGCCACCGGCCGAGCCCACTCCTTGGCCCCCCACTTCCTCACCTTCTCGTACTCCAATCTCGGCTCTGCTGCCGGCCCCACCCCTATCGACAGCACCAGCAAGTCCTCCACACCCCGCACGTCCGCGAAATCCCGCTTGTTGTGCAGCACGTGCGTCATGGCCGCCGCCGTCGGGTTGCTCATCCCCAGTGCCCCGTCCACCGCCACGCACCGCGTCTTGCCGTCCATGGACCGCATCTCCACCGGCCCAAACGACCCCGGCTCTGCCAACGTGGCCCGGCACACCTCCCAGAGCCTGAAGTCGTAGCTGTCGGCCCCGAGCGCATCGGCCCGCGAGAACAGGAACGGGGACGCCGTCAACAGGTCGTAGCACGTGATCAGGACCGGCTTCACCGTGTCCTTCAACGTCAGAAACCTCCTGCCCTTCCCTTCGCTGACGCTGAACACCTCTTTCATCGCCTTCTCCATGGCGGCCGCTGACGCCGCCTGACCACCAGAGCCGCCACGGAGCACGCGCCGCAAAAATCCGCCCCCACCCTTGGAGGGAAGCTCCAAGCCCCGACTACCTTTGTCCGCGAGGAAACGCCACGTGTCCTCGGCCTCGGAGATGGGACGTCGTGGCGGGCCTCGGTCCCCGGTCGCAAAGAGCATGGCGGCCAAGATGCCACCAACCCCAGAGCCTGCGGCGATGTCGAAATAGTCGGCGATTCGGGCGTCGGGATTGCCGGACTTGGCCTTGAGCACGCCCTCCAGATAGGCCAAGGCCTTGCCAAAGATGAGACCTCGCATGACGCCTCCGCCACCATCAACGGTAAGTATGCAGATCTTCCCTCGCCGGTCTGTCACCGTGGCGTCAACCTCGTGATGATTTGGTGGGAGATCTTCGTGAGGCTTTGGTTCTTGGGGCTGTGTCTCGGGTATGTGTCTGGGGACGAAGAGCTTCTTCTGGTCTTGGTCGCCGTAGCCAAAGAGGAAGTTGGTCTCGAGGATTGAGAAGATCTCGTAGCTGAGGTTGTCCGTCTGGATGCTCGGCTCCTGCATTTCTATCGAGCTGCATGCCATTTCTTCGATTCAATCGAGCGACCAATCAATCCAAATTTCACCATATACCACCCATCTTCAAAGACCCTTTTGGTCGTCGATGAAAGTTTCGCTCGATTTCCGCGGATTCGAGGGTGGTTTCCGGCTCTGATTCTCTCTGCACGTGACGGACAAGAACAAGAAACAGAGAGAACAGAGAACCGTCCTCAAGCTGTGTCTTTCTCTCGTTCTATATCCTTCGCTCTGTCAATCGCCTTTCTCTAAGCGGAGTACGCGACAGTGATCGTTTTTATATTATGCGTACGCAAACACAGAGGCGGAAAAGATACGAAGCTCCAATGTTTCAACAAGAAAACAAGGAGGGCGAAGAACAGAGCAGTTGCAGAGCATGTCCGTTTATGGGCATTTCTTGAAAAAATGAGGATGAAAACCACGGGACGGCGACGTCTCTGTACCCTCTCTCTCTCTCTCTCTCTCTCTCTCTCTCTCTCTCTCTCTCTCATATTCTCTTTGTGACGTCACCGGTTCGGTCACTTTCGACGGTTGAGTGCCGATCCGTTGGGCCGTGTCTGTTCCTGATCGGACGGTTGGGATCGTTTCGTTAGTGGGAGTCCCCCGTGATGAACGGTCAAATTGGTGATAGAGTTCTCCCTTTTCCATCGTTTCACTCCCGCGCCCCTGGGCGGGAGTGTGGGGCCGGAAATAAATCTGACTTCATTTACTTTGGCTACCTTTGGTAAACACGATAAAAGTCATGGCTGTAATCCAAAATAAGATAAAACATTTGGGTATAAAATTGATATAATTGGGATAAAATAATTCCATACGAGTAGTGGGATAAGGATGAATACGATATATCTCGCACATATCTCTCTTCTCAGTCCCCTCTACTCACCCATGGCAGTCGGCCATAACCTTCGCCACCCATAGCCTCCATTGAGCTCAGTCTCTTTGCCTGGTGACGAGCTCGACTCAATGTCGACCACGGAGGAGCTCCATGGGCAAATCTAGAGCTCCTCCATGGCTAAGCTCAACTCGGCGGAGCTCGAGTGGGCCTTGGCCAAAAAGTAGCTCCATGGCTAGGTTTAGAGCACCAACCTTCGTCCCCTTATGTCGTCGTCTCTGTTGATGGCCAAAATATGGAGCAATAGCTGTCATTCCCCTCTTTGTATCATGAACCATCGCACGAGCAGGCGCATCTTCATCCTAGCAGCTTGGACATCCACAAGGGCTCAGAGATCTGAATGGTGAGTTAGACGCTCAATTTGTAGTGGGTGGAGAGGGGAGGAGGCGGAGGACAGTGAGGAGAGTGAGGTGTAATTTGTCAATAGCGAGAGCCATTATGTCGAGAGGTTGCCGATTGTGTGAATCATTACATCGACATTCAATCCAACAGTCATCGTTCAATCTAGCTTGGATATTCACATATATACCAAACATCACATGAAAGATCACAAATTTCATCGTTATCCACTTCGACATATATCCTACCTAATCTTTTCCTGTCCGATAAAAAAAGTCCAGAAGACGAAATACAGCCTTTAGATTTTCTTTAATAGAAGCCAAATTTTATGTTCACTAAAGAAAGGTATTTTCACAAATTTTAATTGCATTTTTATTTTTACTTTGTTTTAGCTAACGACTTCATATTGTTCATTCCTTCTTCTTTTTCTATTGACTGGCCTTATCTAGAAAAATTATGGCGTTCGTGGTAATTTCGGACATAATCCAATTTTGTTTTTTTGAACTTTTGTTTAACGAAGATTGAACTTGGAAAAAGGGGATTTTGAGATATTGGGTTTGTTGCTGACCAATATGGTCGGTCGATGTTAGATCAAATTGCGTTCTCTTCTCCATTCACTCAATTTAAGAAAAATGCTCGTTGAATAAAGCAATACTGCAAAAATATTTCGAAAAATGTATTTCGATTCTTACTCTATTATCAATTTTCCACCCCCATTTTTTGGAAACGTCGGTTTGACTTCCTGAGTTTGCCTTTAGTTGACTACCTTGATTTGGTTCAACTTTGCAAATAGGCTTTTGAGAAATGCAAATAGCTTTAGCTTAAGAAGTATTGGAGAAATGCAAAAGGTGTTTGGTGAAAAATGCTTTGAAAAGCCACTTTGAGCTAATTAGTGTTTGGCAAAAAAAATTTGCAAATGGACTTTCTTACAATGTTTCTTTTTCAAATAAAAATAATTTAAAAAAATAGAAAAAAAAAAGGGAAAATCAAACTTAGGATTAACGCCACCAATCGCCAAGGGTCGCCCGGGGCCGCACGACCCCCAGTTGCCGTCGCAGGGGTTGCGCAACCCCGGCGACAAGGCCTAGGGTCGCACGACCCTAGCGATGAGGCTCGAGGTCGTGCGACCCCAGCTAGGGTCACCTAGGTTGCACGACCCTCGGTGGCCATCGCCGGAGTCGCGTGACCCCGACGACGAAGCCCGAGGTCGCGCAACTCGGCAGCCGTCACTTGGGCTCACGCGACCCAAAAGACAACCGTCGGGGGTCGCATGGCCCTAGGCAACCCCGGCCAAGGTTGCCGACCCCTAGCGGTCTCGACCACGAGCCAGATCTGGCTTGCAGCGACCCTAAGGTTTGATTTTATTTTAATAAAAATAATGTATTAAAAAATTAGAAAAAAGATAAGGGGCAAAATCGGAATTTAAAAGAATAAGTGAGGAAAGCTTTGGAAGAAAAAATCCTAGCATAATATTTGGCTAAATGTTGAAAGCTCAATGCTGGTAGGAACCAGCATTAAGCTTTTAGCTTTCTCAATGTCAACTTTCATCTCAAAGCCCCTTGTGAAGGGTTGCCAAACTCCCCATATTTTCTTCAAGGAGCTTTGGCCTAATGGGTTTTAGGAAAGCTGAGCCAAACCCAATCTTAATCCTAGGCTCAGCCTCTGCCTAGCTCAACATCACTAAGTGTGGTCGTTGGTGAGTTCCCTTCTTTCTCACCCAGGCTCAGTCAAGGTTGCATCGTGGCTCCGCCGGCCTCGGATCCTCCCTCAGTCCATGGGAGACCCCCGATCGAAGCCGCGGGCAACACTGTAGCCCAGGATAATCTCAATCGAGGATGTCCATGGTGGCTGGCGCGACCTCGTCCATGGAGGTTAGAGAGGGAGAGAGAGGCAATTAACAAAGAGGGGAGGGGAGAGGGTCGATGGCGACAGCACCGAGGGCAGTCGATCGTGGTGACGGCCTCGGTTGTAAAGACTACCAGGGTTGTTGGATATCAAACACCACTTGCCTGGTTGCACTACCTCCCTAAGCGATGGATCTTCGCTTGGCTTGCTCGCCCCAAGCAAGATTTCCATTACCTAGGGTTGTACGACCCAACATCACCATCGACTCTACGTATGATCGGACGCCATGGTGCCGCTAAGATTTCATGCTAAATTTTTTAGCACATCTTCAAATTCACGCTCATACCAAGTTAAAATGGAAGATAAACACATTTCACAAACGAATGGTAGGTGATCATGGAGCAAATAGTTCATCAGACCACCCTAAGCCCACATAGGCCTCCCATAGCTTAGCCTAAGTGGGCGCATGAAAACAATTCTATTTCTCTGTTTTTCTTTTTTCCTTTTTTGTTTCAAAAAAGGTTTGGAACATAAATCCATTTGGTAATGCAATTCTATTTTTCTATTTCCGGGACAAATTTCGGTACTCGAAATAGATTTAGAATAAAAATAAGAAGTGAAAATTTTCTACTTATCTATTTCTGGAATAGAAACAAAAATAAAAATTCTTCTCATTGCTTACTTCTTCTCTCTTGCGTTCTTGCCGCCGGTTGCCGGACAACCGTCACCTGTCTCCAGTCCCTCGCTCCCGTTTGCCCTCCACCGATCGCCATCCGCCGGTCACCTCTCGCTCCCGTTCAACCTTTGTCTTTCTCCATCCACCAACCGCCGATCTCGATCCGCCCCGGTCCCCATCCTTCGATCGCTGGCCACTAGTCTCGGGTCCACTAGTCGTTGGCTAAGGGCTAGCAACCAGCAACCATAAGAAATTTATGTTGTTATCAAACGAATTTCTGTTTTGAGAATTAAAATTTTGTGCCGTTACCAAACGCGTCTCTACTCATAAACACATCTAGGAAACAAAAAATAGAAAAATCTATTTCTAGCCAAAGTCAAATGGTCCTTTTTTGGGGATAGAAGGACTTGAACCCAACTTTAGCATAATTTATGTATTCGGAATAAATCCGGTGCTACATCATAGAAGTAACTCATGCCATACTCCACGTCACGTATTGCGTAGCGCACTCACTTTACCACTTGAATAAAGATCGCGAAGAAAATGGTTGTCATCCGCACCCTAAGCGAGCGAGTCTAGAAAAGGTATTTGCATCTTACACCCTGCCCTGCCCAATTACGCCCCGCCACGCTCCGATTTTCTGTGGCACGACCTCGACACCCACATTCATCTACAAAATCACCAACAACGGATATGCTGTTGACCTTAAAATCACCTCTAAAGGGGCACACAATTCCGCGCCATGAATGTACTTATTGAAAAAATGTGTGTTCGGGATTGAGTTCTTCGATCCACTTTCGACATTCTTCTCCTAACTTTTTGAGTTTGGAATCAATCCTCTTTCAACGGGGAGCACTCCAATATTTGAAAAACCTGAAAATACCATCAGCTGAAGTCACTTCCACCCTTTTTTTCCTTTCCAATGGTTTCAGGCCTTCTGATTTTGCTCCTCCACGAACGTGCAAATCACTATCTCCTCCAATTCTATATTTACTTCACCAAACGTGCAGAATAAATTGTGGATCTCATGGATATGGGAATGATATATAAAGTATTCTGAGTTGTGGGAGGTGGTCTTCCCCATTGTCCAAAGCTTCTAGTATTGCCCGTCAGGATCCACACCAACAAAGAAGTTGCTTTCTGGTTGTATCTCTTTTGGACTTTTACCAATATAGTTTTCTTGGAAAATATTCCAACTCCTTTATTAATTGTTCTGCTTCATGAAATATTAGATAACCTAATCATCGATTTTCAGACTTACAAAAAGGAAAACATGTATTGATATCTTAGTTTAATCTCAATGTGAGGAGAAAGCAAGCGAGGCGAAAGTTTAACTGCGGCTCCGTTTGTTTCCCTGACAATTAGTGATTTGAAAAATATTTTCCAAAAAAATAGTTGAACTACAAAGTTCCAATACTGCATATCCTTAAAAGAAGGAAAGATTGATAAAAAAAAAAAAATAGGGGTGATCCATTCCCCGTCTAGGTCCTGTTACCAGGCAGTCTAGTGAAATCGGTTGCATGTGCTTGAAACACATATTCTCATTTTAAATGTGTAGAAGTATCCATAATAATTAAGAGTTTAAATTAGGGATGAGCATGGTCCGGGTGGCCGATTCCCACCGTTGATCCGGAACTGCCCACTAAAGACCGCTTTGGAAAAACTGAAACCGAGAACCATCCATTGGTTCAATGGATCCACCCCAAAAATTGAACTGCCAATATAATCCCGTTCCCGTGTGGATCCATTGAACCGGTCCCTAATCCGTACAAAATTGCAATCATCAATTAATAGCATGGCGAACCTAGTTTCTATATGGTACTTCTTTGCAAGAGAAGATGCAAGAATAATAAAGAAATCTACATTGGGGTCTTGCTTATCAAACACAAAATAATATTAGGATTTTAGGATGAATGCTGCCATTTGGACATTTGATTCATTCTCTTGCTTATCATTTTCATACGTTTATCTAGATAGAGACACTAGAGAAAGATTGTAAGGTAAGTGGAAGAATCTTGATGTGTGTTCTATTTTGAGGACCGCAAGATGCGAGTAGTACTACAAGGTAAATGGCCAAAAAATAGACGAGAAAGACTCACTTTCACTTGAAGTAAGATCGATACATACATATGTATGTGTGTGTGTGTGTGTGTGTGTATCCGGTTCAGGTGGGCTGTTCCACTCTTGGAACCATGAACCGGACCAGTACTCACCGGTATAAATAAATTGGAATGGGGAGCTAGATCGATCCCCATGGGAATGGCCGGTCTAGGCCGGTTCGATCCAATTCCCGATTCCTTTGCACACCTTTTATCTAAATGATTTCCTTACAGTTTTTAAAAATAAATTAAAATTAGAAAAAAGCATAGTTGGTCCTATCTGGATGGCCGGTTCCATCCTCGAAAGCGGGAACTAGACTGAACCGGTCCGAGCATTTCTCGGTCCGAACAGTTCATTTCACTCAATCCTAATAAAAGGTACAGCTGTTCAAAAGCTGTTCTCCCGTCGTGTACGTGAACAGTATGATTGCAAGTTATAATCTTCCTAGCGTTAATGGAGCTAATGTTCCTGCTAGTGCTACAACCGAACACCGTTTTTGGCAGTACTGTGTAGTTAGCTCGAATGTTTATTTGGAACCGTTGTCCTAGTACATCGCCGCTTGGTAAAATATCAAAGCTGCAATAGCCCCGAACGATCGCCCTCGATCAGGGATGCAATTAATAGATTTTAATTCGTATTTAGTCACCTATATGTTAGGGTTGTCCTTTGAGATGCTCGACCAGTAAGAGATCTCGACTTGAAAAAAGCCCCCAAAAATGTCAGTGGCCAACCGACAAAAGAGGAGGAGAAGCTAGTGCGTTGTTTTCCCGGGCAACATCCAGGAAATTGCACCCTTCAAATTGCAGGACCTTCACGGAATCATGAGGTACATGTAGATGCAATCCAAGGCTAAATAGGCCATGACTCATGCTCTTCCAAATTATGCAGCTGATCGAATGACAACAGACCCCGTCATGGACAAGGCCGGCCCTTGTCGGTCGCGGGCAAGGCGACCCTCGCCTATGGCCGGCGAGGGCAGCCCTACCAGATTGAGTGAGGGCGAATACATCTAAATAGCCAAATTTTTTTTTTTTTTATTATAAAACCCAACAAAAAAGGGGCCCCCCGGCCGGGGGGGGGGGGGCCCCCCCCCCTTTGGGCGGGGGGGGGAGCCCCCCCCGGATTGAGTGAGGGCGACCTCACCGGTGATCAATCACCGGCAAAAAGAAAAGAAAAGAAAAGAACATGAAAAGGAAAAAAGAATGAAAAAAAAAAGTAAAAAACGAAAATGACATTGACCAACTTGAAGGTTAGGACCCGCGGTGAGACTAGCATAGCCACTTCAAACCCTCATTTTAAAAAAAATAAAAAAGGTCAATTTCTCCCTCGACCCGAGTTGGCTCTCTAAACTACCTCTTCAATTATGGACTCTGTTATGTTTAGACTATTGACACTCCATGTAATTTGGTTTCGGTTTATTAATGTAAGAATCGTAAATTCTGACAAAAAAAAAAAAAAAAAAAACTAGCCCGTCGTCACGCGAGTGATTTGGGACATTCTTTTCCTAAGCAAGTTCGAGTTTGGTTGGGTCTAGTCGAGCTGATTTTATACACTAGCATATATATTTTTTTGGGGTCAAATATAGACAACATATCTTAAATAATGATCTTTTTTGGGAGTAATTACAAGATTATTTGTTAATTGTTTTCCTGGTGCAAGAGTTAGAAATGGCCTTAGAAATGGCCTTAGGAATGTCGCAAACGACTTCAGAAATTCTAAATACCTTCTTTCGAACGTTAATCCACATGATAATGAAACGGTAATCTCCAATTTTGTCAGAGTTACAACTCAGAGAGAGAATCTGCGAACATCTGGACTGATCCATCAATGACCACTGTTGAAGGGGACGATGCACTGACCCTAAAATCCAAATGATGGATCTCGGAGACTGCATAAAGATTAGTGACCTTAGTGTTTGCCAAATCATGCAGCTCCATCCTTAATTTCTTCGAATTCCTAAGTCAACCGAATGATAATCTTGGGTGCCTCAAATTCCCATTTCGTTGATTGCTCTTGCCCAGGGAAGAGACAAAATTATAGCAATCTTATCTCGGCCAATTTGTGCATGATGGGAGGCAAATAACCTTAATGGCTTGATTTTATTACAAGGCTTAATGCGACTTGGTGAGTAGTTGTGGATCAAATGGATCAATCGAGATAGGCGGTGGATAAAAGTGAAAAGAGGAGAAAATGTGAGGAGTTCCATTTGAAACCCATTTAACGGGAAAATTATCAAAAAAATTATAATTTATTGTAATTGTGTCAATTCAATCATAACTCCCTCCTCCCCCCTTTTTTTTTTTTTTTTTGCGAATTGAATCCTATACATTTTCAACTTTTGCCAATTAAGTCGATCCGGCCAAGTTTAGTCGGAAATGGATAACATGGACGTCGGACGTCCACCAACCGTTCTATATGGCACTGCTAGCGTTGGCGTAGAATTTTTTATTTTTTTATTGTTGAGGCCACTAGGCAAGGGTTGCAAGCCCCTGCCAGCCACGACGAGTGTTGTTGCCCTTGCACTCAGCTGGGACTTCAGGCCACATGCACAATTATGTATCAAATAATATAACTAAATATTAGGTGAGTTCATTAGAAAATACCATTAATACCTTACAATAGCACAATTAATACCTTCAAAAGTAACTTAGGGAGTTATAGCATAATGTGAATTGGATGACATGGATGTCGGCCATCCTACGTGGCGTTGCCGGCACTTGACGTGAAATTTCTTATTTTCTATTTTTTAATGTTAAGGGTCAGCGGCCATTGGCGAGGGTCCCTACCCTTACACTCGGCTGGGACTTCAGACCACAAGTTTGATTATGTATCAAATAAAATAATAACATATTAGGTGAGGTCATTAGGAAATACCATTAATAACTTATAATAGCACAATTAATACATTTAAAAGTAACTTAGGGATTTACAGCATAATGTGAAAAAGTTTCTTTCGATAAACTTTTCTTCCCTCAAAATATTACAAAGTCAATTGCGGTGGAGAGTTCGATTCAATCGGGGATGGGCCTTCACAAAGGAGGTTACGGTGGAGACTCGTGAGTGAGGGAGCATAGTGTCACAACCTCCACATAGCGCACACAATATGGCTTATAAATTAGAATAGAATAGAATAGAACTAAACAACAACAACAAAATATTGTGGCTGTTCATTAATTAGTAGGTATTGTTGAAATTTGTTCGTAAAACAAGCACTAAAGTGCATTTATTTTATCCCACATAGAATGGAGGGAAAAGTGTGAATAACTTTATAAGTTAGAAGGCTATTATAGTATTATAGATAGAGAAATGGATAAGTGGGCTAGACCCCACAATATTCGTGTGCGGGTGCACGATTATTAGGCGTGCTTAGGAACCCTAACGAAACAATGCGACTGTTAACGTACGAATTGAAGTTAATTTGTTATTAATGTTTAAAAATTTCAAATATTATATTATTTTTTACAGCCTTTCAAGAGTTGTTTCGTAAAATGAAGAGTTGCAATTTTTCAGACATGACAGTTTCGAACATGAAGAGTTGTGTCCATCCGAATTAGCAATCTTCAAACATGAAGAGTTGCGTCGAAATATAATTGCTTTAGATACGAAAAGTTGCATTTTTTTCAAACGTGAAAAGTTGTGACATTTTCAAAATAACATTTTTGTTTGCAAAGGTTTTTTGTTAATATGTATATGTTACGATTCTGCTCATTATTTAGAACGACAACTTCCGATTTTGTGCTTTCTCAAAATAAAACAGCCTTATTCTCCAATTGTTTCTCTTGAAAGATCTTGAAGAAATATTAGAATTGACATAACCTATTCTTACTTGAGACTTTGGTGTATGCTGAAGGATATTTGTCAAAAATCATTAACAATGTAGTATGGCAAATAAATTCTCGAAGAAAGTGTTATCATGCCTCAAAGTCTGATTCCATTTCATTCCATTCCCGACGGTATTTTTCGATAGGTATTACTGTAATGGAGGATATTTATAACTGCACTAGTGCCTCTACCCCTCAATTTTATTTTTTTTGGTCAGAGCCTCTACCCCTTAATTAACCAGTTAGCTTAATTTCTTTCCACCTATAAATTATACAGCTCACCATTTCGATTGGCTAACGTTAATCATTGTTCTAGTCATTAGATTGATCGAGAGAAAGCTGGAAGACAGGGCCAAGACAGGGCCAAGTCATTAGCAACTTATAGTGGTTGCAAGTCACTCACCCCCTTCTTCTTTTTTTCAAGAGAGCAAGCTAATGATGAGAAAAGACCATAGTAAAGAAGGCCAAATCCCATAGTGACAGTGACTAATGAGCCAATTGCGATCAGAGAAAGAGGGGATAATGGTCATCTTAAAGAATCTTTCAATCACATAGATGAGGCCAAATGAGGGGGGACGAGTGCCACAGATCTTTCAATCAAATTCCTAACCAAATGTTTTTTCTCTGATACTTCCCTTCAATCAATTTCAGTCACCTTTCAGTTCAGTGGACGGGAGTGTTTGGGCTTGAGCTCTAAAGGCCCAAAAGGGGAAAAGCATTTTATTTATTTATTTTTTAATTACACGGGGCAATCTGAATTTCGGCCGGACTAAACTCATGAACAGCACGCAAAATATCCTATCCACGCGCATTGGACAAGAATCTTTACTCAGGATGACAGGAATCGAAAATTTCGAATAAGAACTTCAAGTGTCATTATTTTTTCAAATAATTGTGTGCCGGGGTTGCGCAACCCAATCCACGGCTTGATTAGCAGCTCTTGGGCAGTAGGCTAATGAGACTTCTTTAAGGCGGGGCCAGCAGATATTGCAGTCGTCCACCACAGCTTTTGCAAGCCATGGTGCTTCTTCTCGGCCCAAGATCCATTGGCAACACAGCAAACAGTCAATTTCCAACGATATCTTTGGATCTACTTTATCCCTGTAATTTGCATTCTCTCTCTCTCTCTCTCTCTCTCTGGAGTTTCCAGGAGTCTTCCCCAAGCTCAAAAGCCCTTCTCTAATAGCTTGGGTTTCAGCAATCTGTGCCGATGGAGCGTGGAAGCTCCATGCGAAACCAGCAAAGATGGCACCTTTATGATCCCAATGGATTCTAGCAGTTGCGGCCTCTTTGGTGTCACAGCACCACGAAGCATCTACTTTCAATTTAGAGCATTTCTTGGCTGGGGGTATCCAGTGATCTGGAAAGGGCTGCTCTTCGTGCAACTTTATTTGCAAAAGTCTTTAACATGCTTGCTGCTTCTTCTATGATGCTCGAGGGACTCGGCTTCATCCTTGGAAGATGAACTCATTTCTGGACTTCCGAGTGAGATAGAGCGTGTTGGCCAGAAGTGGAGGCGCCGGGGGAACTAGAATCAGCTGAGGGTGGGAGATCTTTGTTGACTGCTTTTTCTAGGCTAAATTACAGCGCAAGTGCCAAAACTTGTGTACGGCTCTCACTTTAATTCCAAAACTTTCAAAACGATCACTTTAATATCAAATTTTTTTAAAAACGTTCACTTTAGTGCTAAGTTTGATCTGAAGCATACATGGCTCGCCGGAAAGTTTACATGGATTTTTTACAGAAAAAACTTAGGACGACGTGGCTTGCCGGAGGTCAACTCAGCAATTTGAAGATGAAATGATGTCGTTCAAGCTCAATTCGCCCAAACATAAACCCTAAATCCTCAATTGAAGCCCAAATTGAAAACCCTAACCAGTTGAACTACAATTGACTCCCTTTGGCCCCAAAAATTAACAGCCCTAGTTCAAAATTTTGCCACAAGAACCCTAATTTTGCCCTCTGAATCCTAATTTTACTGTCGGAGCCCTAATTCCCTCAAATGTAGGGATCGAAGAGATACATACCTCCTCGGGAAGCATGGACGACGGCCGACCGGCAACAAACGACGACGACCAAGCGACGACGACAACTAACCACAATCGACCGAGCAATTGAGGAGAGTAGATTGAGCAACGAAGTCTTCGCACGAGAGGGCCCACTAATGAACGAAGAGAGAGGACCTAAAGACGTTGTTTGTGTTTTGTGAATGTATATAAAACAAACGATGTCATTTTTTCCCGTCTTCCCATGTACAAGCCATGTCGGATGTCCACCGTGGCAGCCGATCTATAAAATTTTGCCACATAAGATAATAAACTTAATTGTAAAATACACGTAATTCATTTGGCCGAATTTTGATCGAATTGGCACTTAAATGATCGATTTTCTCCTAACTTGGCACCGAAGTGATTATTTTGAAAGTTTTGGCACTAAAGTGACCGCGTACACAAGTTTTGACACTTGTAGTGTACTTTAGCCATTTTTTCTGGTAGCCAAATGTCAAATCTTGATATCTTAGTAAGGTTATTGTCTATTGTCGCGACCTATTTTTCCCCCTTCTAAGAGTTGAGCGGATTTAGAGGTATTGGCTATCGGTCTAGGTGTTATATTGATTCCTACATAATCAAAGCATCTAAGTTTGGAGACTTGCTTACGCTAATTAGCTAATTAGCATCCCTTAGGTACCTAACCGATTGATATTTGGTGACAATGTATTTTGTTTATCATTCGAAGCTTACTAGGTATCTAATTAGTTCTAGATGATTATGCATAATGATTTTTTTATTTTCGTGGAATTGCCTAGCTTAATTCTTACCCTAACACTAGGAAAGCGATTAACAGATAATTTATTGAAATGGAGTACTATAAATAATTACTCAAGTATGGAAAGCAGCTAACTACTTATTAGAATGTAGACATGCAAACCAATCAATATTAGTTACAATCCCAAATATGAAGCTCAAGACATGATCGGATGTAGAAGAATCAAACCAAAATGGACATTAGTTGACCACCATCATCAAACCCTAATGGGCCGCCATCTCCATGGACATCTCCTTCGATCGTCACACCAGAGTATCGATTCCATGCATTCAAGCATTTAAAACATGCATTCACTCAAAGCGAATAATTAACAAAGTTAAGTCAATTAAAGGATAAATCGGATATTCCTCATTTAAACCTTAATTACCATGCCAATCTAACTGCTGAGACATGCATCGCGAATCAAATCATCCGAACATTCACATGCAAAATCTAACAAAGTCATGCGAATTAAACATGGTAAATAGTCAATAACCAAGCACATAAGAGCCTAATTAGACAACATAGGCAAGTAGAAACAATTTTCCTATCCATTTCCTATTTTTCCATTTTATTTTATTTTATTTTATTTTATTTTTTTGCATGTTTCACCTTTTTTTAATCATTGTAATAATAAAAGGATCCGGGTTGGGTCCAAAAACCCGGCCCTAGCTGGACTGGACTCAGGCTTCCACAGTCCGGGCCCCACGGACTAGGTCCCTACGCAGACTGGGCTTCAATCTATGAGCCCAGTCCAGACCAAAGTCAAAACCCCCAAAGCACTCAGCCCAGACCGAATTCTTTCCACTTAGACCAACCCAAGCCCAGACTTGGTATTCTATTAGTCAGACTGCTACTCTTCTTCTTCTTCTTCTTCCCAGTAAGTCTGCACCCAAGAGGTCCTTAGCTCCGCCTTTCAAGAAAACAGGAAGCGAGCCAGGAACACAAGCCGTCGTTGCCTACCACGAGTTTGGATCCTTGATGGTGACTGACGCATGGCAGCTCGGTCCTCGGTGAGAACTGAGACCCTCCCTCTCTGGTTTTTCTGCGTCGACCGCTGGAGTGGCCTCCCTCACTCTCTCAGCTGTTTTTTCTTTCAAAACTGAGCACTAGCCACCCTCAGCCGAGCCCTCTTGTTGCCTCCTTTTTATGCCCAAATTTTCCTCTCTTTTTTGTCTTCGGTTGACTCTTCCCCTCTCAAAACCATGCCTGGGTCCGTGGGAAAAGAAAGGGAAACGGGCCATACTTGTGGGGAAAAGAGGCCTGCTTGGGCTGGCTCATTTGGGCCGGCCCGTGAGCCTGCCTTTCTTCTTCTTCTTTTTTCCTATTTTGCCACAACAAATGGAAAATGCCTATTAACCTAATTTGCCCCCATTCCTTTTAACAGAAAAAAAAAAAAATGCGAGGTCCACAAAATTAGATATCAACATCTATGTTCAAATGGTGATCTGACCAGATTTGCTTTGTCCAAGCTGCAAAGTAGAAGCATGTATTTGATCATTTCAGGGGCCCGGCGACATGCGGTGGCGGGCTACTTTACTAGCCTCATGTTGGGCCAGATCCTGCGCTGCCTTGCCGTCAAGCCTAGTAACCCGGCTTGGCCCGTTCATTGACTTGGTCCTAGTACAGCCTAATACAGATAACATGGCTCTAGCTAAGCCCTTGATAATTGATTCATGATGAGAGTATAAGCAGTGATCATTTGTAGTATTGGATGGAGTTGCCCCCCAAAGACATCTTTTTACATGCTTTTAGTGAAGTTGCACCAAAACTGGACTCGAGTTTATGTAGATCAGAGAAAGGTTCAACACTGACATCTCCTTCTAACAACATGAAACTTTTCTTTTGACAGACAACAAAAGAAGAGTAATCACTTCTTAAATAGAACATGATTCACCATTTGTATCCAGAAAAGCCTAGATTCACAGCACAGCATAGGACTAGTTACACCCATCAGGAAATATAAAAATAAAAATAAATAAATAAATAAAAAAGAGGAAGAAGAAGAAGAAGAAGAAGAAGAAGAAGAAAGATATCGCTATACCCAGCAAGAGCACCGATCAGAATAGGCAAACACGGAAAAGGCGCCCTCGAGCAATTTCACGCCTTTCACTTACACCGACGCCCCTAGTTCTTCACAGTGGTCACTTGCTTCAACAGCATCTGCACGACGTCCTGAGATATTCTTGTGCCCTCCGTCTTCGGATGTTCAATCTTCGCTTCCGTTTCTTGCTCAAGCCGCTTGACATTAGCACCGGAATCTCCACTACTCTGCTTGATTGGCACACATGGGAATGGAGACAAGACTTATTAATCAATATGGATCAGCCTACTTCAAGCAATTACAAAGAAAAGACAATACAAGCTCCTGAATTTAGAGATGATAAAATTTGTGATATCTAGTTTATGCTGCATTACAATGGTTGTTAATGTGCTTCGGCAAAGCTGCAGAGGTTATCAAGATAAGACTTTATGATGAATATCTGACAGTTTGAACAAGTGCAAGGCATGAGATCTGCGCAAGCATGATCACTCAAGCAGTTCACTGCTATTATTTGGTTCCAACAGACATTTCTTTATCCTAAATTTTCATGACCCAAGAAAGCAACTTGAATTTCCCTACAAGACAACATACGTGCTTACAGGAGTACTGTACATCCAGAGTCCTCGTGGCCCCAGAATAGTCATCAGATGGAACCACATGACTACCATCATAAATTTATGAAGTACAAAGACTCGCTGAATTTACAGAAAGTAACCAATCCCAATTGAATTTCACTATTCAAGTATTACAGGGCTGCAAAGTTTTGTCATTTTGAGCTTCCAATTACATGCATCTCCCCTTGACAAACGGAAATACCAAATTAGGATACCAGATGGAGATTTTTCCTTAAATCTAGTTTGATTTCTTTCCTATTCTTACCTCCGCAACCTTTCTCTGAAACTCAGCCTCCATTTGAGCACGAAACGCAGCAATCTCCTTCTCTGCCTCTTCCTTGGCTTGCCTTAGCCGAGCCATTTTCGCTGTAAAGAACCAGTTGAGAGTCTATTTATACCAATCTAGCAACAAGCAATTACTAAGAGCAAGTAACAGCTTATGAAGTGATGTTACATGTTTATTATGTTAAATCAAAGTCCAGTGCATGATAGTAACATTCGCATAGTAATTTACTGCTCCACAGACAATCATTGTGGGGTGCAGGATAACTGTCTGGGGAACTGTACCCAAGTACTGTCACTCGCTCGGATGTAAGGACACATGCCCTTCATCCTTTTTCATTCGTTATTTTTTTTTTTTTAATTCCTTTGGAGTTTTCTGCAAGAAAACACAGGCCAAAGCCAAATCAATCATAAAAGGCCAGTTGGACCAAAAAAAAAAAAAAGAAGTAAGAATCACACAAGGCCTGGATATGCTTAATCTTACAGGGTCAACTACGTGTTTAACAACTAGGTAGTGAGTGTGAATTAGAAGCACGATATAGATTTAAATCCTCACATCTCGAAGTCATAAAACTCCATATTTGGGCCACAACCACTTGGGATTTGCTCGTGTTTCCCCTTGTCCAAGAGGTTGGTGAGGCATTTTATGGCCCAATGGTCTACCTACCTAAAAATAAGCTTCCTCTTCATAGAGAAAGGGATTGGATGTGTCCATAATTAGTCTTGTATCTGGTTATCCATAATGATTCTTATCCTATCATCTCCTATTAGGTCCACTCTCAAGATCTTAACAATCATATACACAGCCTTGTGTACAGTACTAATTCTCCAGAGAGAACAACTAGCACCGAGATCATGCTAGTCAAGACAAAAGTAAATGCACTGGTATAAGTCTGTGATAGATGGCAGATCTAACTTGTGATATAGTATGTAGACAAACTTCATTCAATAAAAAATTCAAATGCTATGAAACTAAGAAACCAATAGGCAGATTTAGAGAGTAGAGACACGTTACCCTCTCTGGCAGCACTGACAATGCGCTGTGCCTCTTGTTCTGCAGCAAGAAGCAACTGAATTCCATTTGGTTGTCTCCTGTTGGCTTCCATGGGTGCTGAAGTTTTCACAAGAAGTAAGTCAAAAGGAACAGCTATAAATTACTGTGAATTAGCACTCTGTTATTAAAAGGATTTTGCTTGTTACTGCAGCAAACTCAGGACTTCAGTAAGCCATTCAAAAAATTAAGTTCAAAGGGTATATGAAGATTCCGGCAAGCACATATTTTGGTGGGAAAAGTAATGAGCCAATGGAGATTGAAAATAACATTGTACCACTTAGCAGAAGAATTTGAAATGAGTAAACTCTGCACCATACTAGTGGCAGCAAACAATGAATTAAAATTGCCAACTCAGAAACGAAAACTTCGAAACTATTGAGAAAAAACAACTAGCCACTATGACTGAAGAAGCAAATACAAATAGCAATATTACCATATAGGAATCCAAAACGAAATTATTGCAAAAGAGGCAAATAAATAAAATAAAAGGTCAAGAAACAATCGAACACACATGACGATTGACACAATGACTTGACAAACTGCCTCTCCATCCATGAATCTCTTTGATATTGTCCCGCTCAAAGCCCAAACTTTTTTTTATCATTAAAAACAGTGGAAAGAGGCAACCAAAGCCGGCGACTCCTTGGGCATTGCTATAGGAGCTCCACACCCGTTACAGACCGAGCCTACTGCTCATTTTGAGCAAGTCTTTCACTGCCACCGCAGCACAGTGCTAGCGGGAGTAGACCCGGGATTATCCGACACCATGGCACTGCCCAACCTAAGTCACAGACCAACCATGGTTTCTTGAGGCCAAGGGGCGACCAGGGGATTTGAACCAACGACAAGGAAAAAGTTATAAGTTTGCTATTTCCGGCGTGAAATCATCATTGAATTCCTGTAAATGTCCTCAAGCCGCCATGTACCGGGATTGCTGGTTGATACCCCATGAACCAAAAAAAATTAGACAGAGAACGTCTACACTCTCGCAATGGCACGGATCAACGAGAAAGCGGCCGAGAATTTGCCGACACAAGATTGAACAACTTCTTAAGCATTGAGCACCTCCTACGTGACTGATCACAAGCGCAGATCCAACCCCAAAGGCTTCAATAGCTATCGCGAAAGCACCCAGTTCAGTTACCAACATCTCCTGACTAAATTATGCAAAAAGGAGTTAAAAAATATCACTTTTCCAACTAAAAACAGCAAACCCAACAGATGAATCAACCTATAACAGAGATCCTTCGATGTGAGTCGTGTGTTCAAGCGAGAAGTGGCCCCTGATCCAGAGTTCACCAAAGATCTAAGGCTGGACGGTTGAAAGCAAACACCGACCCGGGAACGACGACGGGGTTAGAAGTTCCGTCACCAACAGACGCGACTGAGAAACGGACGCTGCACAGAGAGAGAGAGAGAGAGAGTACCTAAAGAATCGGGTTGGGTCTAAGATTCGATTCGAAGACCGATGGCGACGCTTTGAGAAACTTCACAGAGCACTTGTTACCTCTAAAGATCCGATACGGCAAAAGAAAAAGAAAATAGTTGGCCATATATTTATTTTTAACGGAAAAAAATTTCAAATGAAAGTCTTTAGTGGAGTACTTTCATTTTCGGCCTAATATCCAAAAATATTTCAACTTTAGCATATGTCTCAATTGTATTCAAAACTTTTTTTATCTCATAAAAAATTTGCAACTTTTACTTTTATCACAATTCTATTAGTCTAATACCATAAAAAAAAAAATTCAACTCTAGCATATATATCAATCATATCCAAAACTTTATTTGTCTCACAAAAAATCCCGAACTTTTACTTCTATCTCAATTCTACAACCGTTATCCTTCCATTCATAATTGCCATTAGATAATACTATGTGACTCGAATTTTATAGCCAAATTTACCAATGAATATTCAAAATTGGAAAACAACGGGTTTCGAAAAAGACGAGATTTGAGCTCGTTCGTCCAAATAATCACGTCTAGCCGTTCTTTTGGCTATTGAGTACTAAGGAGAATCCAAAATGGGCCATCTTTTGGCTATTGAGTGGCTATATATCTCTCGGCAATGTGTAGGGGAAGCAGACAACAAAAGGGAAAGTGGGAGTTTTCGCATGTCGGTTTTGCTTATGTGTAATTCATTAGTGACATGAAAATGTCACGTATGATTGACTAACGGTAATTATGAATGGAAGGATGATGGTGGTAGAATTGGGATAAAAGTAAAAATTAAAGATTTTGGTGAGACCAAAAAATTTGATATAATTATGATATATGCTAAAGTTGATGCTTTTTTTGTGTATTAGGTCGATAAAATTAAGATAAAAATAAAAAGTTTGGGTTCTTTATGAGACAAAAAAGTTATAAATATAATTGAGACAGATACTAAAGTTTGGGATTTTTTTTTGGGTATTGGGCACTTCATTTCTCAAAAGATGACTTAGAATAGAGTTTGTTTCAAATAAGGACATGAAACAATCATGAGAATTTCAAAGATCAAATATTCCAATCAATTTCGTCCAAAATTTAATTTTAATTGTAAATATTTTTTCTTTCATTTTATTTTTTTCATTACTTTTTTCTATTGTGGCCAGCACGGATTGGGAGAAGGTAATATAGTATGATAAAAAGTAAATAAGGAAGTTAGCCTAAACCCATACATCATTACATGAGAAAGATCAACAATTTGTTACTCAATTACTATTTAAGCTGTGTTTGGTTCAGCTTTTTCATAGGGCCTTGAGGAACTGCAAAGGACTTTAGCTCAAAAGGCAAAGGAAAAATAGTGCCCGTTGCCTCAAACTTTTCTCCCCTCATCAGTAAGCATACCAGAGAGTTCAGAAGATCTGATGTAACTTTCAGACCACTAGATTTATCCAATTTGGCACAAATTTAAGCACGAATCCAAGCAATCAAAAGCATATCCAACCGGAGAAAAGAGAGACAGAGAGAGAGATGAACCTGCGGAGAGATGCAAAGATTGAAGGCGAGCAAGGGAGAGCGAAGCAAGAACAAGCAGTCGAGCAGGAGAGAGGGAGAGCGAAGTGTCGAGCAGGAACGAGCAGTCCAGCAGCAGAGGCGCACGGCTTCTTCAATCGAGAAGAACAGGGTTTTTAAAAGGGGCAGATGTGGACTTTTAATAAATTTTTTAGGGCAAAAAAGGCAACTAGGGAATTTTCATTAATGGATGTTTCAGTATTCCGAAAATGCTGAAAGCCCAAGGAAGGTCCCTACCTATTTTGGGCTTTGGATTTTCCCAATGCCAGCATTTGGCTATATACTGAATCAAAAGCTAAATCAAGCACCTCGTATTTTTCACAACGGGCTTTAGAGGCTTAAAGCTCCTTGGAAAACCTGAACCAAACGCACCCTTAATAAGGACATTATATCCAACAATATAATTGAACTCACTTCACTTACAAGGTGTCAATAGGATTTATTTTTTTATCTATAAATCATAAAATCGCTTAACTTAATACTTAGTTTATTAAACGTTACTCAACGAAAAACAATGTTTGGTTATGCCAAACAATTAAGGTTTGTCTAAAATCATTTTCGTATATAGCGGCGGTCGTGTCTAAGTGCTAATTATTTATTTTTGTAATTTATTGCTTTATACGTGAAGTAAAAAATAAAAAGGAATCTCATTATTATAAATCAAGTTATTTAATATTTGGAACAAATCCCGAAATTCGAAATTATCGGTTATGCAATAATGACCTATAACTATAATTACTATAACTCTTGAAAACGATAACTTATCAAAATAAAAATCATAGAGTAAGTTCCTTTCACGTACGACTCGAGAAATTAGAAGATATATCTACGCATAAAATTTTCATGCCAAACAGATCTATCAAAGCGTTAAATCAAATAAATTTGACCTATTCAATCGCACGTTATATAGCCAAAATAATTATCCACTGGTTAAAACTAATAAAAGTAGCACGATTCGACACAATACCATTAACGTATATTAGACATGACCTATTTTATAATTCTTAAAAATGTGAACAAAAATTTCAAATGAACTAGTATCTCTCATCACGTTATATGAAAAGAAAAACTTCCTTACGTTTGTTTTTGGTCATGAAACTTCCTTACTCTATTTGGCGCTAAAATCATTCCTTCATCCCTCTATTAATTTTAAATTGGATATTCCAACAATTACTTTGGAGATTATGAAAAGAAAAACTTGCTACTTTTAAAACAATGGATCATGTATAGGCTTTTAGTTTTGGAAATAATTGCTTTTATACTTAATCAATTAAGCGGTTTTTAGACGAAAAATGATTTTTTTTATGCTTTGAAAAACAAAAAAGTTGTTTACTAAAACGTAATCAAGCCACCTCAAATGTGCCTTGGACCGGAATTTTTTTTTCCCTATTTTACGGTTTAACGATGAGATGATGCCCGAGCTAACTTTTGTGCACCTTGATTAGTCCACCTCCGCGTACTTTCATAAGGGTGCACCCTCAGATTGGATTGATCAATTCATAATAGCAATGTTAGCCTTTTAATTTGTTTTCTGCGTCTTTCAGACAAATGTGTCATTTCAATGTATGTCCTGCATTATTTCTAAAAAAATTACGAGATAAAGTAAAACTGGACTATTTTAATAAGCAAACCGTTACGATAACAAACTAAATTGAATTAAACGAAGAACAACATTATCTTCCCGACCAAGTTTGCAATTCGGAAAATATTAAAGAGAGCTCCTAAAACGCTTTTTAAGAGCCATATAATTGTGCTTTAAGAATATGAACATTTCTAATCGCTCCTCGGCCGCGGACGGAAAATAGAAAAAACTGAAGGAACTCAAAAACTATATGTCTCCTATGTCATAACAAAATTATCTGTATAATTAAAGGAATCTTATGGTAATGCCATACTTATCCCATCCATAACTTTCTTGGCTGACCAAGAGGCCCGAACCTCCTCCTCTTTGAGCTCAGTGGTCTAACTTTCTGATACAACACCCACCCTGCATAAACTAAAAGGCCAGACCCACCCAACAGCATCAGCACCAGCCCTGCCTTTTGCTTCCCGCCGAGTCCACTTGAGAAGCCATTAGTCTCAACATCCAACTCTGGACTTCTCACCTTTTCAGCATGTCCGAAGAAAAATTCCCCCGGCGATGGAGCCAGAGGGTTTTGCGCGGTTGATTGCAGTGGTTCTGCAACAAAAAATGGGGCCGGCATGGTTTGCACGCTCGATCGCAGTGCTTCTGTCACGGATAACGGGGCTGGTGGCGATGGCGAAGAAGAAGGAGCGGGCATCGTCGCGCCTAGAAAAATGATTGAGGAGAAGAGTATTGGGCGGAGAAACTTGGCCATGATCTGTTCGGTGTCAAACACAAAGCTAACTGAAAAGTTTTGGAGACTTTTATAACATGAATTCTGAAGGGCGTGTTTACTTTTAAAATGTTTGAGGGGAGAAAGACAATTAAATGGGACAAGAACTTCGATTGATCAGAGGGGCGGCGAGAAAAAAGCCAAAGAATAAAATATAGATTTTTTGGAAAGCTCAATGATGAAGTGAGAGTTATTGGTAGGGAAAGCTGTCCAAATAGTCATAAACATATTGTATTTTTCTCAATTCAGTCATAAACTTTTTTAATTATGCCAATTGAATACTAAACATTCTCACGTTTTGCCAATTGAGTCCATCCGATCAATTTTGGTTTGAAATCATTGACATAGATGTCGACCGTTCAACGTGGCACAACCGATGGTAATGTGGACAGTTTTGAACAATATTCTAATTTTACCTCCAATTTTATTTATTTTCTTATTTTTATTTTTTCCCTTCTTCCTTTATCCATCCCTAGGCCTCAGCGATGGCCATTGACCTACCATTGACGAGAGCCGACGAGGTCGACCTCACCCATCCCTAGTGAGGTTGACCTCATGATGGCTGGACGAGGCTCTAACTCATCATTTCTGCGAGGTGGAACCTCGCCCTCGCTAAATCTTGCGAGGTCGGCCTCCCCATGGCTAGGCAATGCTAATGATGGTCGGCCGGCATCGTCGCCAACTAGAGTTGTAAAAAAAAAAATCTAGAGAAGAGAAGAAAAGAAATTAAAAAATTGTAACAGTTGTGCTCACAGTGTCCATGTTAACGATTTTCGGCCAACATTGATCGGATATACTATATTGACAAATCGTCAAAAGGTTTAGGATTAAAGTAGTCCGGTTGAAAAATTTAGGACTAGACGAATATCAATACAATAAATTCAAGATGTTTTTGGCGCTTTTCCTTTTAAATGGCATACTCATCATATCCTAATTTAACAACTATTTACCAAAGCACGTAGATAAATTAATGGAATTAACATTTCAAAACATAATATAAAGTCTTGAGTTGAATTTCAACCAACTACATGTGATTTCTATGCACAATGATAGTGGTCCTTTTACTTTCTTGCCGAAATTGCGAGCACAAAATTGGTAGAAAAATGCTCCATCGGGTTAAGAACTAAATCAACATCTATGACATAGCGACTATCGAGGTGCAATTGACATATGCCTAGCTTCTACGGTTTATTTTCAAGGATGAGCCCTTTGTGCAAGCAATTGCCAATAGTTTGGGCTAGAATTGTTTCGGACCGAAGGCCCAATTCTTCATGGGCCTATTGGCCCAACCATACTTGCTCCTTTTTCGCGTGGATAATCTATCATGTCAGCCCTCATCAGTGGAAAAAGATTACTTAGGTTTTATTCGAAAAGGCTACCAGCTTTGGTCTTTTCTCTTCCCGGTGATGAAATTCTTTATTATCTTCATGAAAAGTGAGTTTTCTTTCAAGTCATTTAATTCAATGAACAGATAAAATGCCACCTAGCAAATCAATCAACTATTAATCAACAAATGTGTAAGTTATATGGTAATTTTAGTAGTTTATAATGTGAAATATCAGCTGTTTTAAAAGATCTTTTGTAAGAAGCCATCAAACTGATCTTGTATTATCTAGAAGCAAATCCACTTTTTGATTATGATGATGTTCTTGTAGTGGCGACACAAATTGTCACAAAAAACATAGTGCTTGAGGCCATATGTTTCCTGACTAAAAACACTCGACCATATAAGAGGCAAATGGAATATATTGTGGAGGCTTGCCCATAATTCCAAAGCCAAATCAATCTATTTGCCACCAAATATTCGACTCGGATTCCCGAACGTGTTGCAACGGGGTCAATAGTTGGTTTTAGGAGAGCGATCACACGCCTCAAAGCCAACGCCATATTCGCTTTTCTCCATTCTCTGTCTTCTTCGGATTTCCTTACGCCAACTACTTATCTTAGATGCGTCCTTGCAATCCGAGTGCGACTAACCTTTATCCTTAGCCCGTCAAATGGGAAGCGTAAGGACACATGCTTGTTTAAAACCCTAGATGGCTTCATCCAACAGCTGAGCACTACCTAACCCGGTTGTTCTACTTGTGAAGACACTCACGGAATTTCCAATTCGAGACAAAAAGGATTAGGTTATACGCGCCTTCATTAAAGTCGTCAACATTATGAGCAGACAAAAAGGACTCACATTTTATTAATTAATGGCGCTACCTAGAACAGGCTACATGATTTGGAAGCGTACGGACACATGCTTGTCATGTAAAAGAATGACCTAACTTTAGGTTTTTTTCTAATTTAATTTTTAAAAAAAAATTACAAAAATATTTTAAAAAAATAATTACAAAATTGGGTCTCTCTCGGCAGTTGGATCGCCAAGTTGGCGAGCGGGAGCTTGGGGGCCCCAACCCCCCCGCTCGGCAACTGGGCCGCCGAGCGGACGGGGAGCGGGGGGGCCCCCCCTCCTCTCTCTCCATGTGTCTTTGCACCGCAGAGGGGGGGCCTCGGCTGCCGCCCTAGCTTGGTTTGCGACGGAAGGGGGGGCCCCCATGCTCGGCAATTGAACTGTCGAGCGAGAGTGAGGGCTCCCCCCTCCTCCGCATTTTGTGCACTACGGTGTCGAGTCTTGCGGGCGTGCAAATGCTGCAGGTTTTGCGTTTACTCCCTTTTTCACTTCTTTAAAATTTCATCTCTCTCATTCTCACATCTCTTCTCTCTTTCCAAACGCTTTTCTCGCTTTCCCTCTTTGTCAAACGTTCTTCCTCCATCTCGAAACATTCTATCATTTGTTCTATTTTTCAGACGCTCTCCCTCTCTCTTAGACGCTCTTACTATCCTTTGAATGCTCTCCCTTAGACGCTTTTCTTTATAGTTAAGTATGAATTTTTATTTATATGTTGTTGGTACTATGTTTTTATGTTAATATTTAAATTAATTGGGTACTTTTTCTTCACGGTTTGAGCTCCTCATTCGGTGTGTGAGCTCTCTCGATAATTTGAGGTAAATTTCTTTTTCATTATTTTTTGCGGTTTCGTAAGTATAGATTTATTTATGTGATTATTATTTATATTTGAATCATCTAAGTTACACATAGGTTATTAGTAATTTGTTTTAAATTTTTGTAAATGTAAATATTGTTTTATGAGTTTAAAATGAATTTTTAGGAAAATAACTAAAAAAAGGTTATCAGATAGACAATACGAAAAGTGTGGGCCGCATTTGACCGGATAAAAAAAATCAACAAGATTAGGGCAAATTTTTTTATTTACCCTATCTCCAAGTATGCTATCGTGTTCTCCTTCATGGCTTTCTCTAGCGGCTCTATTTAAAAAAAAAAAAAACAGCTAGAGTCGTTATAGAAAGCCATGAAGGATAACAGGATAACGTACTTGGAGATAGGGAAAATAAAAAAATTTGGCCTAATCTCGTTAAATTTTTTTTGGACTCATTTTCGCAATTATGTCCATATTCATTTCTAGGTTATCAGATGACTCGAGAATCGCAGGCCGAATTTGACCAAGTCCAAAAAATAGTTTTTAAAAATAATTTCAAAATTCAAATAATAAAAAATAATAAAAAAATTAAAAATTGATTAAAATCATAGAAAAAAATCAAAAAAATTCATTGGAAATTCGAAAAATTCATTGCTGCAATGGCCACAATGAATCGGCCATGGACTATTATGGATATTTGGCCCTCGATTTAAAAAAAAATAACAATTTTGCCCTTTTGGGAAAATCTCTTCCAAAAAAGGGTAAAATTTCGAGAAATCCCGAAAAATAGTAAATGGCCACAATCAACTGGTCAAATTCTTATTCAAGTAATTTGACTTTCCATGCTTTTGAAAATAATAATTTTTCCTTTTTTGACAAATTGGCTCCCAAATTTTTTCTATTTGCCCAGGCACTTTGATCACACATTATCAAAGCCCTTAGGGCTATACCATACATTTATTTTATTTGATATATTAATTGTTATAATATTAATTTGTTAATGTGTTGGGGACAATGTTTGCTGAATTGTATGTGCGAAATAATTTGTAATTTCTTAATTTAGCAAAATGTCTTCCGCATTAGTTGCGATTGTATACTGGGGAGGTAGAATAGTGCAAAAAGAATATGGACATAATTACGAAGGCGGACAATCTATCATGTTCGAGTTTGTAAACATATCAACATTTGATGAGTTACGTGCTACGATAGAAAACGCGTTGAATATAACATCTAACCAGTACATTCATAAGCTGATATATAGATTCCCGATTTTAACATCGAATTATGTCATATAAGACATCACGGAGGTGCATGATGATGGTACCGTTAGGATGATCAAGCAATTTGCACTTCGGACTAGTGCTACGGGATTTTTACAGTTTTATGCAACCATAACTAAATACTAAGTGATAAATGATTTAGGCGAGGAATGTTGTAATATTGGTGAAGATGAAGTTGGTATGCATAATTAGTACGTGAACCCCTATCATAATGATGATAATGATGGAGATGATAGCGATGAAGTAGATGATGATTAGATAGACACTAATGACAGTGATGAGGAAGATGTCGGAGGTGACAATATGGAGGCTTACTACAATACCCGTTGTAGTAATCCCATATTGCTGTTGCTACATCCGTCGCCATATTCAGAGATCAACTTTGATATGATGCAAGTCGTTACAAGAGCCAAGCCGGGGCATATGTTATTTGATCAATCAAAAGAATTTGATGTTTGCATGTTATTTCCATCACAAGACGCTTTACGGTTGGTTGCGAAAGAGTACTCTCTAATAAGAAATCATCACTTTTGCAGCGGTGTCACAAATAAGTCCCAATATGTGATAAGATGTGGTAATCGGAATGGACCATGTGATTGCAGGCTTCGCGCGTCTAATAAATCGGATACCATATTTTGAAAAATAGTTAAGTACAATGGGCCACATACATGTAATCATCCTCAAATGTCACGGGATCATCGACAACTTGATCAGAGATACATATGAAGCCAGATAAAAATAATGGTTACCGTCCAACCATATATCAGAATCAAGGTACCGATGGTGGAGATTCAAGACAAGTTGCACTTCGAACCTTCTTACCGTAAAACTTGGGCAGCTAAACAAATAGCGATTGGCGAAGTTTTTGGAGGATGGGATAAGTCATACGGTATGTTGAGAAAGTTCATGAACGAAATGATGATAAGGAATCTACGTTCTCATTTTGTGATCAATGATCACATGAATGTAGATCAAAGCTGCACTGTTTTCAACCGGATGTTTTGGACTTTCAAGCGGACGAATAAAGGCTTCGCAAGTTATCGACCTCCGATATTTGTTGATGGTACTCATTTGTACAGGAAATATCGAGGAACACTCCTTGTAGCGGCCTCACTTGATGGCAACAACCATATATTCCCGTTGGCATTTGCTATAGTCGATCGGGAAGACATTGATAATTGGACTTGGTTTATGACTCTATTGCAGAGATATGTCACTAGTAGGGACAATATTTGTGTAATATCGACAGAACATATGGGGATTAAAAGAGCAATGGAGACAAGAGGATAGCGTCCTCCATATAGCCACCATAGATATTGCGTTCGTCATCTTATAAGCAACTATAACAAACAATTCAAAAATGTCAAAGGCAAAGCCCTTATTGAAGCGGCAGTGAATTTTGAAATTTTAAAATTTGAGGAAAATACGTGTTCATAATAATTAAGAAGGAAGTACTAATTATTATTGTAATATACAGCTTATGCGAATCAACAGCGAAAGTTCGATCGCATCATGAATGAAATTAAGGGTATAGATGCACGCACAGCTGCATGGTGTAACCCGATTCAAAGGGACAAATGAACGAAGGCTTATAATGGAGGGAGAAGATATAGAGCAATGACAACAAATTTAGTTGAATCGGTCAATGACATGCTGAAGGGTTTTCGTGGTCCGCCAATAAAAACTATGGTGGAGAAGATATTCTATCGGTTGGTCCACTATTTTGATACAAGAAGAACAATGTATAGGATGCGGAAGGACCAAGAACATGTATTTACATATTTTGCAGGTCGGACGCTCGGGGAAAACGATCAACGTGCAAATAGGCACGAAATTACATGTTTCGACTCTGATGGAGGGATTTTCGAAGTTAAAATTGGACGTGACAGATCTAGAGGATCAATGGGCCATAAACAGATAGTGCGCCTAAACCTGCGAATGTGCACATGTGAAAAATTTCAAGAGATTAAAATTTCACGTTCCCACGTAATTGCAGCATGTCAAACATATGAAATTGATTACAAGACATAAGTAGATGAGTGGTACACGCCGGATAAAACCCTTGATTGCTATCGAGATATGTTTTATCCGTTGGGACATGTTGAGTCTTGATGCGAACCTGATGCACCGCCATTAGTGCCAAACCCGAGACGCATTAGGAAGAAAGGAAGGCCCCATGCATCACGTATACGTAATGAGATGGATTGGAGGACGCCGAGTAGTAGCAATTCTCGTATCTATTAGGCGATATGTGGGAAATCGGGGCATAACGGGAGTACTTGTGCACACAGGTCGTGTAACATTCCAAATTTCAACCGTAACTCTTAATAAAAGGCTGAGTAAATTGGGATGAGTTATGTTCGGTTATAGAATATAGTCATGGATAGGACGACTTGACTTATTGATGCATTTAATACTCGATCTTGGAGCTTTAATATTCGATGATTGGTTGAGGTGTGGTATACAAGTCGTTTGATTGAGAAATTGGGGCCTAAGGCCGAATCTTACACTTAGGGGTTCGTAATTTGTGTAATTCATGAGATTGGCCATTTCGAATTAATATGGTTAATGTGTTTATGATTACCTTGAGGCGTGTTAACGTGGGATCTATAATAGACTAAATTCTACAATATTAGTATATACGTACAATATGCCATGATGTGATAATCGCGGGGTTGTGATATCCCGATGCATATTAACGCGGGATCGACACGAGGCGTATTAACGCGGATCTGAAAGTGACAATTGTAACCTAAGGTGTACTAATGCGGGTGTAATTTATATTTGTTTAGCCCGAGGTGTTAATACGCGGGCCCGGCCATCGAGTTAAGAATCTCCGTGACTATCCTAACATTCTATAAACTTGTGAATCTATGTTGCTTGAAATGCTATAGTACGAAGCCTAGTTCCACTTGTATATTAATCCTTGAATTGTTGTTGATGTATCGTCGCTTGGTTACTAATGGCTGTATATGACGAATTTTAGAATTGTTCGGAAGTACTATTGGCCTAGTAACGGTTTAGGGTAGACTTATTAAGATGAAATCTCACCCCGTTGTGGTACGACCTTTTTCGGACCCTAAGCTCTAGCTATGTGGCCAAATCGTTTTGGGGTACCGATGGACATTGATACGATTATCACTGAGTACCCGATAGGCGAGGATACGGTCTACATTAGGAATGGAAGCATAGTGCGGGTCGATGAAGGGGCGATCACCGGAAGTCCCATACATTTGAAGCTTGGTTCTATAGAGAGGGCGAAACAGAATATGGACCGCTTTGGACTATACCCCGAAAAGTCCTAAGCGGTCCATATTCTGTTTCACCATTTATATATAACCAAGCTTCAAAGGTATGGGGCTTCCAGTGATCACCCCTTCATCGACCCGCACTATGCTTCCATTCCTAATGTAGGCCTTATCCTCGCCTATCGGGTACTCAGTGACTATCATATTAATGTCCATCGGTACCCCAAAACGCTTTGGCGGCAAAGCTAGAGTTTGGGGTCCGAAAAAGGTCGTACCACAACGGGGTGAGATTTCATCTCAATAAGTCTACCCTAAACCGTTACTAGGCCAATAGTACTTCCGAACAATTCTAAAATTCGCCATATACAGCCATTAGTAATCAAGCGACGATGTACCAACAACAATTCAAGGATTAATATACAAGTGGAACTAGGCTTCATACTATAGCATTTCAAGCAACATAGATTCACAAGTCTATAGAATGTTATGACAATCACGTAGATTCTCAACTCGATGGCTAGGCCCGCGTATTGACGCCTAGGGCTAAACAAATATACATTGCACCCGCGTTAGTACGCCCCAAGCTGCAATTGCCACTTTCGGACCCGCGTTAATATGCCTCGTGTAGATCCCGTGTTAATACGCATCGGGATATCACAACCCCGCGATTATCACATCATGGCATAATGTACGTATATACTAATATTGTAGAATTTAGTCAATTATAGATCCCGCATCAACACGCCTCAAGATAATCATAAACACATTAACCATATTCATTCGAAATGGCCAATATCATGAATTACACAAATTACGAACCCCTAAGTGTGAGATTCGGCCTTAGGCCCCAATTTCTCAATCAAACAACTTGTATACCACCACACCTCAACCAATCATCGAATATTAAGGCTCCAAGATCGAGTATTAAATGCATCAATAAGTCAAGTCATCTTATCCACGACTATATTCTATAACCGAACATAACTCATCCTAATTTACTCAGCCTTTTATCAAGAGTTACGGTTGAAATTCGGAATGTCACACGATCTGTGTTTACAAGTACTCCCGTTATGCCCCGATTTCCCACATATCGCGCAATGGATACGAGAGTTGCTATTACTCGACGTCCTCCAGTCCATCTTATTATGTATACGTGATGCATGGGGTCTTCCTTTCTTCCTAATGCGTTTCGGGTCCGGCACTAATGGCAGTGCATCGTGTTCGATCCCGTACTCAACATGCCCCAACGGATAAAATATATACCGATAGCATTGAAGGGTTTTATCCAGCGTGTACCACTCATCTACGTACAGCTCGTAATCAATTCCATATACTTGACATGCTGCAATTACGTGGAAACATGAAATTTTAATCTCTTGAAAATTTTCACATGTACACGTTCGCAGGTCTAGGCTCACTATCTATTTATGGCCCCCTGATCCTCCGGATCCGTCACGTCCAATTTTAACTTCGACTCCATCGGAGTCGAAACATGTAACTTCGTGCCTATTTGAACGTTGACTATTTTCCCCAAACGTCCGACCAGCAAAATGTGTAAATACATGTTCTTGGTCCTTCCGCATCCCGTACATTGTTCTTCTTGTATCAAAATAGTGGACCAACCGATAGAATATTTTCTCCACCATAGCTTTTATTGGCAGACCACGATAACCTGTCAAGATACCATTGACCGATTCAACTAAATTTGTTGTCATCGCTCCATATCTTCTCCCTCCATCATAAGCCTTCGTCCATTTGTCTCTTGAAATCTGGTCACACCATGCACCTGTGCGTGCATCCATACCCATAGTTTCGTTCATGATACGATCGAACTTTCGCTATTGATTCACATAAGCTGCATATTACAATAATAATTAGTACTTCCTTCTCAATTATTGTGAACACGTATTTTCCTCAAATTTTAAAATTTCAAAATTCACCTGCCGATTCAATAAGGCTTTGCCTTTGGCATTTTTGAATTATTTGTTATAGTTGCTTACAAGGTAACGAACGCAATATCTATGGTGGCCATATGGTGGACGCTACCCCGCTATCCCCATTGTTCTTTTAATCCCCATATGTCTGTCTAATATTACACAAATATTGTCCTCACTAGTGACATATCTAAGCAACAAAGTCATAAACCAAGTCCAATTATCAATATCTTCCCGATCGACTACAGCAAATGCCAACGGGAATATGTGGTTGTTGCCATCAAGTAAGGCCGCTATAAGGAGTATTCCTCGATATTTCCTATACAAATGAGTACTATCAACAAATATCACAGGCCGACAACTTGCGAAGCCTTCAATCATCTGCTTGAAAGTCCAAAACATCCGGTTGAAAACGATGTAGCTTTGATCTACGTTCATGTGATCATCAATCATAAAATGAGAATATGGATTCCTTACCATCATTTCGTTCATGAACTTTCTCAACATACCGTACGACTCATCCTATCCTCCAAAAGCTTCGGCAATCGCCATTTGTTTAGCTGCTCAGGTTTTACAAGAAGTAGGTTCGAAGTGCAGCTTGTCTTGAATCTCCGCTATCAGTGCCTTAATTCTGATATCTAGTTGGGCGATGACCATTGCTTTTATTACTGCATATGTATCTCTAATCAAGTTATCGATGATCACGTGACATTTGAGGATGACTACATGTGTGTGGCCCATTGTACTTAATTATTTTCTAAAATAGGGTACCCGCTTTATTAGATGCGCTGAGCCTGCAATCACATGGTCCATTCAGATTACCACACCTTATCACATATTGGGACTTATTTGTGACATCGCTGCGAAAATGATGATTTCTTATCAGAGAATACTTTTTCGTAGCCAACCGTAATACGTCCCGTGATGGAAATAACATGCCAACATCAAATTCTTTTGATGGATCAAATAACATACGCCCCGGCTTGGCTCTTGTATCGATTTGCATCATATCAAAGTCGATCTCCGAATATGGCGGCGGAAGTACCAACGGCAATATAGGATTACTACAATGGGTGTTGTAGTAAGCCTCTATATTGTCACCTTCGACATCTTCCTCATCACTATCACCAGTGTCTATCCAATCGTCATCTTTTTCATCGCTATCATCTCCATCATTATCATCATTATGATAAGAGTCTACGTATTGATTATGCACACCAACTTCATCTTCACCAATATTACAACCTTCCTCAACCGAATCATTTATCACTTGATGTTCAGCTATGATTGCATAAAACCGTGAAAATCCCGTAGCACCGTCTGAAGTGCAA
The DNA here is from genome assembly GCF_020921035.1 of Rhodamnia argentea. Taxonomy (NCBI): domain Eukaryota; kingdom Viridiplantae; phylum Streptophyta; class Magnoliopsida; order Myrtales; family Myrtaceae; genus Rhodamnia; species Rhodamnia argentea. Next base: position 29,220,927 of record NC_063157.1, on the reverse strand, counting down.
ATTGCTTAATCATCCTAATGGTACCATCATCATGCACCTCCGTGATGTCGTATATGACACAATTCGATGTTAAAATCGGGAATCTATATATCGACTTATGAATATACTGGTTGGGTGTTATATTCAACGCGCTCTTTATCATAGCACGTAACTCATCAAATGTTGTTATGTTTGCAAACTCGAACATGATAGATTGTCCACCTTCGTAATCATGTCCATATTCTTTTCGCACTATTCTATCTCCCCAATATACAATCACAACTAATGCAGATGACATTCTGCTAAATAAAGAAATTACAAATTATTTTGCATATACAATTCAGTAAACATTGTCCCCAACACATTAACAAATTAATATTATAACAATTAATATATCAAATGAAACAAATGTATGGTATAGCCCTAAAGGCTTTGATAATGTGTGATCAAAGTGCATAGGCAAATAAAAAAAATTTGGGAGCCAATTTGTCAAAAAGGGAAAAATCATCATCTTCAAAAGCACGGAAAGTCAAATTACTAAAATAAGAATTTGGCTAGTTGATTGTGACCATTTACTATTTTTGGGGATTTCTCGAAATTTTACCCATTTTTTTGGGAGAGATTTTCCCGTAAGGGCAAAATTGTTATTTTTTTTTAAATCGAGGGCCAAATATCCATAATAGTTCATGGCCAGTTCATTATGGCCATTAAAAGAATGAATTTTTCAAATTTTCAATGAAATTTTTTTATTTTTTTTTACGATTTTAATCATTTTTTATTTTATTTTTTTATTATTCGAATTTTGAAATTATTTTAAAAAAACTATTTTTTGACTGGGTCAAATTTGGCCTGTGATTCTCGGGTCATCTAATAACCTAGAAATGAATGTGGACATAATTGCGAAAATGAGTCCAAAAAAAAATTAATGAGATTAGGCCAAATTTTTTTATTTTCCCTATCTCCAAATACGCTATCCTGTTCTCTTTCATGGCTTTCTATAATGGGTCTAGCTGTTAATTTTTTTTTTAAATAGAGCCGCTAGAGAAAGCCATGAAGGAGAACACGATAGCATACTTGGAAATAGGGTAAATAAAAAATTCTCCCTAATCTCGTTGATTTTTTTTTAATCGAGTCAAATGCGGCCCACACTTCTCGTATTGTCTATCCGATAACCTTTTTTTTAGTTATTTTCCTAAAAATTTATTTTAAACTCCTAAAACAATATTTACATTCACAAAAATTTAAAACAAATTACTAATAACCTATATGTAACATAGATGATTCGGATACAAATAACAATCATATAAATAAATGTATACTTAGGAAACTGCAAAAAATAATGAAAAAGGAATTTACCTCAAATTATCGAGAGAGCGCACGCACCAAATGAGGAGCTCAAACTGTGAAGAAAAAATACCGAATTAATTTAAATATTAACATAAAAACGTAGTACCAACAACATATAAATAAAAATTCATACTTAACTATAAAGAAAAGTGTCTAAAGGAGAGCGTTTGAAGGATAGTAAGAGCGTCTAAGAGAGAGGGAGAGAATCTGAAAAATAGAACAAACCATAGAATGTTCCGAGATGGCGGAAGAACGTTTGAAAGAGAGGGAGAGCGAGAAAGCGTTTGGAAAGAGAGAAGAAATGAGAGAACGAGAGGGAGATGAAATTTTAAAGAAGTGAAGAGGGGAGCAGG